>NC_138772.1:251281694-252481694 GCF_965119305.1 Pelophylax lessonae
CCAGCTGCGTACCGCTGATGTTTGCGTCTCCTCTACTCCTTCCTCCTCTATGCTAGCCCCTGCCAGCGCCTGATGGGTAATGTCCAAGCTCGAGGACATCAGTTCAAGGAACGACACCTGGTCAGAGTTAGGCAAGTACAAGTTACCTCAAAACCGGTAATGCAAAGAAAGAGAAAAAAAACATTTTCAAACAATGTTACATGTAACACTTAACAGGCATAGTGCAAAAAACTTTTTTTGTTGAGCAGCAGCAAATAATCCAGCGAGGGCGAAACAGCCCCCCAAACCGTGGTCAAAGAGAGGCATATACCATAGGAGGAAAGCAAAGAGGCCCAGGAACAAGACAGGGAAAAGGGGGGTGAGGAGCAAAAGAAAGGGGGGGAGACATGAGGGGGGGGGAAAAGAAGCGCCAGAGGACTAACGTAGGAAAAGGGGGGGGGTAAGGGGGAATGTGGGAAGGAGAGTAGGAGGGGGGGGACAGAGCAGAGAGGGGGGGGAAGAGAGGGGAGATGAGAGAATGGTTTGGAGGCATGGACACGAACATAATATAGTACAGCAGCGGCAACATCAGTAGCCTCCCCCCGTTCCAGCAGCCCGTATTGAACAGTGAGAAAACCCAAACTCATCCGCTGACGTGGGAAATCTACTGAAGATCAACCATTGGGGGGGGGGAGAGAAGGGAGAGGTGGGAAAGGAAGGAGGGGGGAAAGGAAGGAGGGGGTAGTAAGGGAAGGGGGGGAGAAGGGGGAGAGAAAGGAGGGGAAGAAGGGGGAAAGGGAGGAGGGGAGGAGGAAGGAAGGAAGGAGAGGGGGGAAGGAAAAAAAAAAGGGGGGGGAGGAAGGAGGGGGGAAAGAGGGAGGGGGGAGGATGGAGGGGGGAGAAAGGATGGAGGGGGGAAGGATGGAGGGAGGGGGGAAGGAAGGAGGAGGGGGGGAAGGAAGGGGGAGGGGGGAAGGAAGGAAAAAGGGGGAAAAGAAAGAGGGGGGTGAAGAATCGTTAAAGGGAGCTTGACAAGTACGGGAGATCTCCTTCCCTTCCAACCAGCCACCCAGGTGTGAGGGTCACAGCCCTCAGTTACTGACTCATAGACACTGACATATAGCAGAGCTTAAACAGCAATTACAGAGAAAGAAGCCCATGCGTCCCAGCACGTCCAATCAAGTTCAGGAGCCTTCACCAACAGTCCCAAATACGGAATGTGCTTCAAAGACCATGAAAATGGTAACACATTCTGGGCTAAATTTAACTCAGATTCACTCAATGAGATATTAAGGGCCGTGGATTTTTGAAAATGTATGTTTAGTCCTGAAATAGCAGCAAATTTATTAAGGGTAGCAATGAGATTAGGGGCTGATATATGGGGAGATGATAGAAAAAGAAGAATGTCATCTGCAAATAAACACAACTTATGATGGTAACCACCTAGTTCTATACCAGAAATTGAGGGATTACTTCTAATACTGTGTGCTAGAGGTTCTATGAGAAGGGCAAATAAGAGAGGGGAGAGAGGGCACCCCTGACGCGTGCCTCTCTCTATGTTAAACAAGTCTGATTTATAGCCTGAGTATTTAATATATGCTTTAGGTTTGTTATAAAGCGCAGAGATCCATTTTAAAAAAATTGGGCCAAAACCCCATTTACTAAGAGTATATTGCATATATGGCCAGGATATGGTATCAAAGGCTTTTTTAATGTCTAGTGATAGGAAGCACGAGGGGATGAGGCGTGTTTTAGCTATATGAGATAACAGGGTTGCACGTCTGATGTTGTCAGTAGCTTGGCGAATAGGTATGAAACCTACTTGATCCCTATGTATGAGTTGTCCTATGAAGTTATTTAGTCTGGAAGCTATCATTTTGGCTAAAATTTTAATATCTAAATTTAATAAGGAAATGGGTCGATAGTTTGACCAAATCGTGTCATCAGTTTGAGGCTTCGGGAGCATACAGATGATTGCTGTTAAAGTTTCCTGTTTAAAGGATTGGCCATTAACCACTTAAGCCCCGGAGGATTTGGCTGCTAAACGACCAGGGGGTATTTTGCAATTCGGCACTGCGTGACTTTAACGGACAATTGCGCGGTCGTGCGATGCTGTACCTAAACGAATTTGGCGTCCTTTTTTTCCTACAAACAGAGCTTTCTTTTGGTGGTAATTGATCACCTGTGCGATTTTTTGATCACGCGCTATAAACAAAAAAAGGAGCGTCAATTTTGCAAAAATAACAATATTTTTCACATTTTTTTATATGAAATTCCCCAAAAAAAAAATGTAAAAATCAAAATTTTTTAACATTTTCGGCCAATTTGTTTTATGCTACCTACGTTTGGTAAAAAAAAAATCGCAAAAAGCGTATTTTTATTGGTTTGCGCAAAAGTTATCGCGTTTACTAACAAAGGGAAAGATTTCTGTCATTTTTGTTGTTTTTTTTTTTTAACGCGTAATGGCGGCAATCTGCGATTTTTTTTGCGGTACTGCGACATTGGGGCGGACAGATCGGACCCTTGACTGACATTTTTGACACTTTTGGGGTTACCAGTGACATTTCTACAGTAATCAGTGCTATACATATGCACTGTTACTGTAAAAATACACTGGTAGTGAAGGGGTTAACTTTATTTGGGAGGGAGGGGCTGTGTGTGTCCCTAGGGGTGTGCTTTCTACTGTGATTGGCTGTGGCTTGAGCTGTAAGGACACTGATCAACGGATCTACATACTAGATCCGTGTGATCAGTGTCTTTACAGCGAGGAGAATGACAGGCAGCTTGTTTACACAAGCTGCCTGACTTTCTCCCTCTCCCCCGCCGATCGCAGAGTGGCCGGCGGACATCGGGTCCGCCGGTCACACGCGCGAGGGGGGTCCGTGACTGCGCGGGAGCGGGAGCGCGCCGCCGTCGGCGCGCGGGAGCGGGAGCGCGCCGCCGTCGGCGCGCGCTCGCTCCCCAGACCCTCCCAGGCTAGTGACGTACCGCTATGTCACTCTGCCTGGGAGGGGCTGACCGCCGCAGTATATAGTCGTGCGGCGGTCGGCAAGCGGTTAAGAAGTGTATTGAAAGCATTAGCTAGGATAGGCGAAAGGGAATCGGAAAAAACCTGGTAGTATAATGCCGAAAAACCATCAGGGCCTGATCTTTTATTTAATTTTAGTGATTTTATAACTTGGGACACTTCATCTGGTGTTATTGATTTTTCCATAAATTCCATCTGAGACTGAGAAAGAGTCGGTAGTGATAGTTGAGCAAAAAATGCATTTGCCGCAGAAAAATTCAAATTGTTTTCAGATGAATATAGAGTAGCTAGGTGTGTTTTAAATTTCTTAAGAATTTTTATAGGGTTGCTGGAAAATGTATCTCTCGAGATTTTAAGACGTATGGGCTTAAATGGTTTATGGAGTGAAGCGAGCATGCGGGCCATGGGTGAATCTGGTTTATTTGTTTTAATGTAAAAATTGTGACGCGATCTCCGAAGTGTCATATCTGCAGATTCTGTAGGAGAATCTCTTCTCAACAAGTGGACTGTCCCACCAGTGGTGGATCCCCCATCCCTAGGTTGAACAAGGCAACCATGATTTCAGTAGAGGAATTGGATTTTAAAGATCTGGCTGACAGGAAGGCGGAGTTTGTGGCTTGCAATATGTTCACTATTGCTTGTTCGGCGATGAGGCCAGTCCTGGTCATTGCCCTGGTGTTGCAAACACTAACTGAGTGGGCTAAGCTTTTGCACCTTGACCTAGAGGGTGAGCAAATTCCCCCTGCTTTTGTCAAGTTGGTGGACCAGTTGGTCCAGGGGCTGCAGTTTGTCTGCGATACCTCTTTGGATGCGGCTCCCCTGATTTCTAAGCTATCTGTTTCAGCAGCCGTGTTTAGACATGTCTTTTGGCTTAAGTGTTGGTCTGTGGACTAGACTTTCTAAAAAAACTCTGACGGATTTATCCTTTCAAAGCGATCACCTGTTTGGGGCTACCCTGGATGACATCATTAGGAGTCTCACAGGGGGGAAGACTACCTTTCTTCCACAGTCTGGTAAGGGAAAAGAACCTTCTCACAGACGTGTCCCATCTTAGCTCACAAAATGTTTCTTCGTCCCTCAGGGTCCACTTACAAGGGTTCAAAACTTTCCAAGGCCTCCTCGGGAGGTTCCAAGTGGCCCTGGTCTGGCAAGCCAAGAGCGGGGTTCTCTAGACCCAAAGACAAGGCTCTTACGGCATGAAGGTGCGCCCTCGCCCTTGCCTGGGGTGGGGGGACATCTTCGCTGGTTTCTGGGCTGTGGACCTTCTTGGTAAATGACAAATGGCTCCATGAAGTTATACTGTCCGGTTACAAGATCGTTTCGCTCTTGCCCTCCAGAAGGGTTTTTTTTCCTGAAGTAGGAGAAGTGTCCGAGGTCTCTGAAAAATCAGATTTGGGTGAGTCGGGAGACCAGGGGACCCCTGGTGTAGTGGCTTTGCTCTCCGGTTCTTCAGCAAGGCAAATCTTTTCTCCTTTTGTATTGGAAAGTGGTCACCACGGATGCCAGTCTGTCCGGGTGGGGAGGTGTCCTGGGACTGAGCTCCACTCAGGGTTGTTGGACGATGGAAGAGTCCAGACTGCTGATCAATGTCTGTGATCAAAGGCTACATAGTTACATAGTTAGTGAGGCTGAAAAAAGACACAAGTCCATCCAGTTCAACCTATGATGTGTGTGTTTGCTTTTAACCGTACATTGTATACCCCTGTATGTTGTGGTCTTTAAGGTGTCCATCCAATAGTTTTTTGAAACTATCAATGCTCCCCGCTGATACGACTGCTTGCGGAAGAGAATTCCACATCCTTACCGCTCTTACAGTGAAGAACCCCTTACGCACTTTAAGGTTAAACCGCCTTTCCTCTAGTTTTAGTGAGTGGCCACGTGTCTTATTGTATTCCCTTACTCTAAATAGTTTGTTCCTTATGCTCGGGTCGCCAGTACAGTATTTGTACATTGATATCATATCCCCCCTCAAGCGTCTCTTCTCCAGAGAGAATAGGTTCAGTGCTTGTAGTCTTTCCTCATAGCCGATGTCCTCTATTCCCCTAATTATTTTTGTTGCCCTTCTCTGGACTTTCTCCAGTTCCAGCACATCCTTCCTGAGGACCGGTGCCCAGAACTGGACAGCATACTCCAGATGTGGCCGGACCAGAGTCTTGTAGAGTGGAAGAATAATCTCTTTATTTCTGGAGTGAATCCCCTTTTTTATACAACCCAGTATTCTGTTGGCTTTGCTTGCAGCGGCTTGGCATTGCATGCCACTTCCAAGCCTGTTGTCTACCAGTACCCCCAGGTCCCTTTCCATCCTAGACTCACCCAGAGGTTCCCCCCCTAGTGAGTAGCTTGCTTTCTGGTTTCTGGCCCCCAAGTGCATTACTTTACATTTTTCTACATTAAATCTCATCTGCCATGTAGTTGCCCACCCCGTTATTTTGTTCAGGTCTGCTTGCAAGATTTCCACATCCTGCATAGAAGATATTGGCATGCCTAATTTAGTATCATCTGCAAATACTGAGATTGTACTAGATATCCCCTCCTCTAGATCATTTATGAATAAATTAAACAGGATTGGTCCCAGGACAGAACCCTGGGGGACCCCACTTTCCACACCCGCCCAATCCGAGTACTCCCCATTAATCACCACCCTCTGTACTCTCCCCTGGAAAGGCTGTGTCTGGATCACTGAACAGATCAACTCCGGGGGCTCCCAGTATTGATCCAGTTGGACAATGCCACGGCGGTTGCTTATGTCAATCATCAGGGCTGAAAAAAAGAGTGTGGCAGCCCTGGAAGTAGCCGGCATCCACTGGTGGGCAGAACGCTTAGTTCTGCCCCCCTCTGCCATACACATTCCAACAGTGGCATCCCGGCTCAACAGAAAGGTACCGAGGTTTGTGGGTTTGTGGCAAGGTCACAGGATCCTCTGGCAGACACCACAAATGCTCTGATGGCCCTGTGGGGCCAGTATCGTCTGATCTATGCCTTTACTCCTCTCAATTTTCTGCCACAACTTTTGCACAGGATCGAGGCCTGAAAGGATTCTGGTCATTCTAGTGGCCCCAGACTGGCCATGCCAGTATTGGTACATCGACCTGGTGCGATTGGTTGCCAACATCCCTTGGAGACTGCCTCTCAGGGAGTATCTGCTGTCCCAAGGGCCGATCTTCCATCCTGCTTTACAGTCGCTGGCTTTGACGGCCTGACTGTTGAAAACCAGATGCTGAAGGATAGAGGTTTGCCTGGGTCGGTGATTCTGACACTGCTGAAGGCTACGTCTATGTCCTAGGAATATCTACTATTGTACATGGAAAGCATACATTTCGTGGTGTGAGTCAATTGGTGTTCACCCTCATTCTTTTTCGGTAGCTTGGATTTTGACCTTCCTTCAACTAGGTGTTGAGCAGAAATTGGCCTTGAGTACCATCAAGGGCCAGGTGTCAGCCTTGGTAGTCTTCTTTCAGTGACCCCTGGTGCATACCTTTATTCAAGGGGTTCAACATCTGACTCCACCGGTGCATTCTCCTCTACCGCAGTGGGATTTGAACTTGGTACTTTCAGTTATCCAGAAGCCTCCCTTTGAAAATATTCAAGAGATACCTCTGCTTACGCTGTCTCAAAAGGTGACCTTTTTGGTGGCTATGACCTCTGTTCGCAAGGTGTTGGAGCTGGCGACGTTATCTTGTCATACCCCCCTACTTGGTGGTCCACAAAAATAAGGTGGTTCTTCACCCATGTCCGTCATTCCTTCCTAAAGTAGTCTCTGATTTCCATTTGAATGAATACATTGTGTTGCTCTCTCTGTGACCCAGTCCAAAACATCCTGAGGAATTTGCTTTGCATGCCCTGGATGTGGTTTGGGCAATTCGGTGTATTTGGTGATTAGTGTATTTGGCAGCCACTGAGTCTTTTTGGAGGTCAGACTCACTGTTTGTGATCACGGATGGGCCAAAAAAGAGATGTTTGCTTCTTCTGCGACCATTTCCAGATGGATCAGACAGACGTTGACTCAGGCCTATTCTATCAAGGGTCAGGTTCCTCCTTTCCCTGTAATGCGCACTCTACTCAGGCGCTTAGTGCTTCTTGGGCCTTCCGTCATCAGGCGTATGTGGCGGAGGTTTGCAAGGCGGCCACTTGGTCGTCGATGCACACTTTCACTAGATTCTACAAAGTGGATGTGTTGGCATCTGCAGATGCTTTTTTTGGCCGCAAAGTTTGCAGGCTGCTGTTTAAAGGGTCTGTTCCCTCTTTGGGGGTGTATTGGTCAGATTGGGCTCCAGTTGTTTTTTGTTGAGCTCCTGTTTATCTGGTTGGCTATTGTGGTTAGCCTTCGGATTTTTTGTAGTCCCACCCCTCATGTTTGGCACTGCTTGGGGACGTCCCTGTGGTTCTGAAATGAGAGCTGTGTCCGTCAATGAACGAAAGAGAAAATGGGATTTTTTGTACTTACCGTAAAATTAATTCATTTACTGGACGTAGCACCCACCCCTCTATGGAGTTTTATTACTTCTGACACTGCTTGTTACTAAACTGAAGCCTATAGCAGAGAGGGGGATGTATACAACCTAGGACTGCCCATAGGCGTAGCCCAGTCTTTTTTCTGCCTAATGTCCTGAAGGGGGCAATATAACCCTGTGGTTCTGAATAATGGAGAGCTATGTCCGTCAATGAATGAAAGAGAAATGGATTTTATGTTAAATACAAAAAAATCAAATTTTTTGCATATCTTTCGGAAAAAGCCAGGAGCTTTTAATTGCACTGTGGTGTGTTTTAAAAGTTTTTGTATTAACAAAGTGTATATGCTATATTTCAATAGTCACAGCAGCCTCATCCTCCTTTTCTTCATTCTTTATCTTCAATGTATTATGAATAGAATGTTGGGGAGTTTGTTGGCCTCTAATTAGGCTTTTTTGTAATTGGGTAACATATTGGTCTATGCCAGGAGCTCCTACTTTACTTACTACTAATCTGTGAACTCTGCGTCACTTACTACTGACCTGTGAACTCTGCCTTACTACTGACCTCTGAACTCTGCCTTACTTACTACTGATCTCTGAACTCTGCATTACTTATTTCTAATCTCTGAACTCTGCATTACTTACTACTAACCTCTGAACTCTGCATGGGTCACTTACTACTGATCCCTGAACTCTCCATCGCTTACTACTGACCTCTGAACTCTGCATCTCTTACTATTGAACTTCTGCATTTTGCTTCCCTTTTAGCCATGGCCAATATTCACTGCAATAAAAAAAAAAATACACGCGCCTCACTAACCACTGATCTCTCAACCCTGCTTCACTTACTACTACTGACTTATGAACTCTGCCTCACTTACTACTGATCTTTGACCTCCACATCACACTATGAACTCTGCCTTACTTACTAATGACCTGTGAACTCTGCATTGCTTGCTGTTGATCTCTGAACTCTGCCTTACTTACTACTGATGTGTGAATTCTGCAACACATACTACTGACCTGTGAACTCTGCCTCACTTACTTCTGATCTCTGAACTCTGCATCACTTACTACTGATCGCTGAACTCTGCGTCACTTACTACTGACTTCTGAACTCTGTTTCTCTTACTACTGAACTCTTGCACTCTGCTTCTCTTTGAGCCACGGCCAAAATTCAGTGCATACTACTAATCTCTGAACTCTGCCTCACTTACTACTTATCTCTGAACTCTGCCTCACGTAATACTTATATCTGAACTCATCACTTACCGCTAATCTCTGAATTCTGAATCACTTACTACTGATCTCTGCATCATCTACTCCTAACCTATTGATCTATTGATCTGTAAACTCTGCCTTACTACTGATCTGTGAACTCTGATGCACTTACAAATGATCTCCTAACTGTGCCTTACTTTCTACTGACCTCTGCACCTTTCCCCACTTTTTAGTAGTGTGTGAACCCAATAACATCACTAACTATTGATCTCTGAATTGTGCATCACTTACTTTTGATCTATTAACTCTTCATCAATTACTACTAATCTCTGAAATCTGCATCACTTACTATTGATCTCTAAACTCTGTATCACTTACTACTAACCTCTCAACTCTGTATCACTTACTGCAGACCTGTGAACTCTGTATCACTTGCTACTGATCTCTTACCTTCACATCACTTACTCCTGACCTCTGCACTACTTTCTGCTGACCTTGTGAACTCTTCCTTACTACTGACCTGTAAACTATGCATCCCTTACTACTGATCCCTTAACTCTGCCTTACTTACTACTGACCCCTGGAGTCTATATCACTTACTCCTGCCCTGTGAATTCTTCATTACACAATACTGACCTCTGAACCCTGCTTCACTTATTACTGAACCCCTGCACTCTGCTTCCCTTTTAGCAATGACAAATATTCTGGGCATTAAAAATGACACCCAATGTTTGCCATGGTGTGCTCACTTACCACTGATCTCTAAACCCTGCCTCGCTCACTACTGATCTCTGAACTCTGCATCACTTTGCTGATTGGGGAACTCTGTCTTACTACTGACCACTGACTATTTTTTTTCATTGACTTTTTTTGTCTGATGTTTATGTTCCTCCCATGCATGTTTTAAGCCATTTACTGTCTCACTACCTCTACTGGTATTTTATTCCAAGTATCAACTAACCTTTCAATAAAATAATACTTTCTAAGATTAGTTTTGAACTTTCCTCCAGTTAGTTTGAAGTCATGCCCCTGAGTTCTTGATTTTGGTTTCATCTTGTAAAAACTGCCCCCCTAAACCCTGAGGACTCACTAAAGATCGATATAGGGGAATCAGAACCTCCTTCCTCCTGCTGGTGATTCCTCTAGTGATGCATCCTAGAATTCTATTCACTTTTCCCACTGCCTGTGGTCACACTGTTTGCTCATTTTGCAATCATCTGAAATACAGTACAGTATCTCACAAAAGTGAGTACACCCCTCATATTTTTTGAAATATTTTAACATATCTTTTCATGTGACAACACTGAAAAAATTACTCTTTGCTACAATATAAAGTAGTCAGTGTACAGTTTGTATAACAGTGTAAATTTGCTGTCCCCTCAAAATAACTCAACACACAGCCAATAATGTCTAAACCGCTGGCAAAAAAATAATAATACATTCCTAAGTGAAAATGTCCCAATTGGGCCCAATTAGCCATTTTCCCTCCCCGGTGTCATGTGACTCGTTGGTGTTAGAAAGTCACAGGTGTGAATGGAGAGCAGGTGTGTTAAATTTGGTGTTATCGCTCTCATACTGGTCATTGGAAGTTCAACATGGCACCTCATGGCAAAAAACTTCTTGTCAGTGCATTCACCATCTGACCCATGACACCTCAAGGCAAAGAACTCTCTGAGGATCTGAAAAAAAGAATTGTTGCTCTACATAAAGATGGCCTAGGCTATAAGAGATGTCCTAGACCCCGAAACTGAGCTGCAGCACGATGGCCAAGACCATACAGCAGTTTAACAGGGCAGGTTCCACTCAGAACAGGCCTCGCCATGGTCGACCAAAGAAGTGCCTGTGCTCAGCGTCATATCCAGAGGTTGTCTTTGGGAAATAGACATTTAAGTGCTGCCAGCATTGCTGCAGAGGTTGAAGAAGTGGTGGGGGGGGGGGGGAGTCAGCCTTTCAGTGCTCAGACCATATGCCGCACACTGCATCAAATTGATCTGCATGGCTGTCGTCCCAGAAGGAAGCCTCTTCTAAAGATTATGCACATGGTTTACTGAGGACAAACAGACTAAGCACATGGATTACTGGAACCATGTCCCGTGGTCTGATGAGACCAAGATAAACCTATTTGGTTCATATGGTTTCAAGCGTGTGTGGTGGCAACCAGGTGAGGTGTACAAAGACAAGTGTGTCCTGCCTACAGTCAAGCATGGTGGTAAGAGTGTCATGGTCTGGGGCTGCATGAGTGCTGTCTGCACTGGGGAGCTACAGTTCATTGAGAAAACCTTGAATGCATACATGTACTGTGACATACTGAACCAGAGCATGATCCCCTCCCTTCGGAGACCGGGCCACAGGGCAGTATTCCAACATAATAATGCCATTAAACACACCTCCACTGTCTTGCTAAAGAAGCTGAGGGTAAAGGTGATGGACTGGCCAAGCAGGTCTCCAGACCTAAACCCTATTGAGCATCTGTGGGGAATCCTCAAACGGAAGATGGGGGAGCGCATGGTCTCTAAAATCAACCAGCTCCGTGATGTCGTCAAAGAGGAGTGGAAGAGGACTCCAATGGCAACCTGTGAAGCTCTGGTGAACTTCATGCCCAAGAGGGTTAAGGCAGTGCTGGGAAATAATGGTGGCCACACAAAATATTGACACTTTGGGCCCAATTTTGACATTTTTACCTAGGGGTGTACTCACTTGTGATGCCAGGTATTTATACATTAATGGCTGTGTGTTGACTTATTTTGAGGGGACAGCAAATTTACACTGTTATACAAGCTGTACACTCACTACTTTACATTGTAGCAAAGTGTAATTTCTTTACCGTTGTCACATGAAAAGATATAATAAAACATTTACAAAAATGTGAGGGGTGTACTCACTTTTGTGAGATACTGTAGGTACCCCCAAATCTTTTTCTTCTGCAGTGCTGGCTAACACTGTATCCCCATATGTTGTACTTCCTCAGGGGATTCTTTTTTCCCTAGGTGCATTATTTTACATTTAGAAACATTGAACTGTAGTCTCCACTGCTTTAACTAATCTTCCAGCAATGCCAAATCAAAACACTCAAACATCACAAATGTTTGGACCTGAACCTCGCACCCTATTAAAGTCTATAGGACACAAACTTAAAAAAATCAATAGTGCCCATTTTGAAGGCTTATATGGAAGTGATTTCCCATAAAAAGGGTACGGGGGGGGCAAGTACTGCCCTGGGGGACATGTATAAATGCTATTTTTTTTTAAGGAGCAGTGATTTTAATGATGCTTAAAGTGAAACAATAAAAATAAAAAATTCATTTAAATATAGTGCCTGGGGATCCCCTTAGTCTGCCTGTAAAGTGGCACATCTGTATTGTGTATAGAACCTGCTGCAGCAAAACTGACATTTATAAAGAAAAACATAACATTTAAATTGATTTTCCCTGCAAGCTTTCTTTATTTTGTAAACAACAGCTTGGGGAGCCAGTCTGTATAATGAGGCCACAATTTAGTGCACTTGAAACTAGAGATTTTTTTTACTAAATTATGGTGTCTCTTTGGCAGACTTTGGATGGAAGTAACTTTTGCACCACAGTGAGCAAGACTTATGTGAAGAAGCCAAATTATAGTACGCTCGGTCCAAGATTAACAAGTTTTTTTGATTAGGTCTGGTTTCTCTTTCACAGACTTTCGATAGAAGTAACAGGTGCAAACAAATTGGGCTTTGGGTTTTGGTGGTGCCTTCACACCTTAAGCCTAAAGAGGTACTCTAGAAAAAAAAGTCTGTTTATTTTTTTTTTAGCAAAACATACAAAAACAATGTCCAACAATAACCTCAAAAGAGAAATTTCAAAATAAATTTACAAAACTAATTTGGAAATTGCTTTATTCTCTCATCTCTTTCTTCTTCTTTTCTACTCCTAATATATATACAATACATTATTACACCCTATTAGAACTTCTCCAAGATGTCCAGACAATGCGCCATCAATATACTCCACTGTATTGGCAAGCTGCACATTCATGTAGCCACCCACAGAGACGAGGTATCACTTGTAATTCCATACCCCACTACAGTTTCACCCTTACTGGCTTACCAATAAGGCCATTAAAGAATGGTTTTGGGTTTAGTGGCAAACTCATTCTGCCGCTAAAGCCGACGCTGATTTACAGACCAGTGAAAGGAAGAAAACATTTCTTAATGGAATGCCCTGAGAGCAGAAAATGGCTAGAGGTACTTTTGATAACAGCAAGAATTGGCCCTTCTGTAAAAAAAATTCAAGGTATTTGCACCTGTCAAACAGGTGCAGAAAATGTGGGCTTTGGGTACTGGTGGTGCCTTAACATTGTAACCCTATAGAGGTACATTTGATAAAAGCAAGAATTGGCTTTTCTGTAAAAAATTAAAATTATATGCACCTTTCAAACATTTGCAGAAAAATTGGCCCTTGGGTGTTAATTATGCCCATGAAACCGACACCAAAAAATGACATCAAGATAAAATTAACACCTACAAAGCTAGGAAGCCTAGACTAGTCTTTCAGAGATTCCAGATCCCAAAAACATTTAATCAGCGACATCGGCATCAGGGACATGATAGCTATTGCATTTTAAAAAAAATGTCAGCTGGTCAAGGGAGTCTGTGGACAGACATGCTCTTTTGATTGCCACAAAACCTCTGGCAGCACTGAATGCTCATTCTGAAAGCACGGTGGATGCAGGGCAGCCCAGGAGCTCAATTGCATACTGGGAAAGTTCTGACCAGTGGTCTATTTTCATGACCCAGTAACCCAGTGGATCGTCTACTGGAAAGCTCTCCATGTCTGTTTTCGCCCCTAGATATTCTTCACCATATGATGCAGCTGCTGCCAACGGGATGTGGAAGCTGACAGGCCTGGGCGCCAAGGACTAAAAATGTTTTTAAATGCATCACTTAGGCGGCCCTCTTCTCCACCGCTCCTCCTTTGACCAACAGAAGCCTCAAAACTCCTTTTTATGAGACTATAACTTACCAGATTCTGGAAAGGTGTTACATAAACTTCTCTTTAAGGTGTTCTCAAGATATTTTATCCTGTGCTCCCTCTGTGAGGACAGGATGAGTTCCCAGACTCCCTTTGTAATGGATGTTAAGGAGGGTTGCAAACCCATAATGTTCTTTCTCCTTGAATTCTCGGGTCCTTTTGCAGGCTTTTAAGAACAGGGAAGCCCATGCACCGCAGGTTTGGGTATGCATGAGAAGCATAATCCCTGGGGGGGGTTGCTGACTCAGTCGCCTCTCAGGTGCTGCCACTGCTATTCCTTGTAAGGGAAGCCAGTAGTGAGGTCTTGCAGCTTTACACCCGGCTTCCTACTGTGCATACGCAAAGCTCGCTGCTTTTTGTGAATGGCCCGGTGGCTGGGGAAGGTGGAGTGGGGCTGAACTTCTGGGGGACCATTCTGCTGTGAGGTCATCCAGAAGTGGTGACGGATACCTGTCAAAAACAGGGACCCACTCCCTCCAAAAGCTCCAAATATGACAGCGAAGGGGGGAGGAAGCAAACAAGCAGAGATTAACCTTTTGGGTGGAACTCCGCTTTAAGATTTGACGTATGTCTTCCTCTGCTTCAAAACTGCTAGAATCTGCCTGCCTTCAAAACTGCCAGAATCCTCCTTCTCCTCCCTTTCCTCTTGTGTGTTCTGTGACATCACAAGAATGGTGTCTGCATAAAGCGGGCCTTGAGAGGAAAGGAAGTCCTCCTCTTCCTGCCACTGCTCTGCATCGAGTGCCCAGTCCATAATGCCACGCAGAGTATGCTCCAGCAGGAACACAAGAGGGATAGTGCCACTGATGCATGGATTGTCACGGCTCACCATACTTGTCGCCTCCTCAAATGGTGATCATACAGTGCATGCATCCTTTATCAGCAGCCATTGGCGTGAGGAAAAAAAGCCAAACTTTCTTGAGCCGATCCTTGTGCCATGCTCACACAGGTACTCGTTGATGGCCCTCTGCATGTGCAACCGCTGCAGCATTGCCAAACTTGAGTTCCACCTGGTGGGCATGTCACTAATCAGGTGGTTTACGGGAAGGTGGAATTCCCACTAAAAATTTAGCCAATCGAACAGTGGCTGTGTATGACTACCTGAAATGGCTACAGACTCTTCTGGCCTGTCTTAGAAGATCTTGAAAACCTAGGTACCTGTTTAAGAAATGCTGCACCACCAAATTGAGGACATGTGCCAGGCATGGCACATGTGTTAACGTTCCCTGTCGAAGGGCAGACAGAAGGTTAGTGCCATTATCGCAAACCATCATTCCTGGCTCAAGCTTCTAGGCCCACCCCTGCAGAGCTGACAGAACCTCTGCTCCGGTGTGGCTCTTGTTCCCTAGACAGACCAGCTGAAGCACTGCATTGCATCTTTTAGCCTGACTCATTGAATAGCCCTTAAACGCTTAGGGGATACTGGTGGTTCATAGGACAGTTCATGGGACAATCTATGGAGGAGGAGAAGGGAGTAGAGCTGACAGATCTTGCATCATCATCACCACCAGCTGTATGGCGACGTGGCAGGAAAACAAGCTCCAGCACTGAGCCCTGTCCTGCATCCCTTCTAGTTGCAAGCAGAATTACCCAGTGTGCTGTGAACTAAGTATATTATACCTGAACATGCTTGCTGGACCACGTGTCAGCAGTAAGGTGGACCTTGCTCCTGACTGCTTTGCCCAATGATGCCAAAACATTGCTTTCCACATGATGGTACAGAGCCGGGATGGCCTTACGTGCAAGGAAATAGCAACTGGGAACCTGCCATTGTGGTACAGCACAATCTGCAAATTCACAGAAGGGGGTAGAATCCACCAGACGGAAAGGCAGAAGTTGCAAAGCTAGAAATTTGGACAAGCTGGAATTTAGACGCTAGGGAGTGTATTTTTTTTTTTTTCAGATGCAGCAGCTGGGGCAGAGAAATTTTCCTGATATACTCTACATCTGGGCGTTTGCTGCTGGCAGATGTGTTGTGACACCCTTTGTTTTATCATCATCCCCATCAGTGGAGGCTGCTGAGAGGTCATTAGTTATAGAGCGAGTAGACATGAAAGGTGAGGAGTAAGGAGGTGATGAATTGTGTCCCTTTTGTGTGGCTTTCAGGTGCTCTTGCCAGTGGGATGATGAGTGGTGGGAGGTTAAATGCGTTTGCAAGCATGTGGTACCCAAATGGCTGGTGTTTTTGCCACACTTGATCTGCTTGCGAGCTGAGCTGTGGGAAGTGGGCCAGGAGATAACAGCTGCACAACCTGATGGAATAGGGTGATTGCACTCTACTTTTCCATGATGCCTGCCTCTGGAGGACATCCTGCTTTGATGGGGTTGTACCTCTCCTTCATTTTCCTCCTCTCCTGTATCCCGTACCCCTCATTATCATCATTCCCTCCATCCTCATTATCACTGGGGATAACTTGGCAATATTCTGCGGCTGGGGGAACATGACTGCCTATTTGTTGTTTATCAGTGTTCTCCCCTCTCTGTAGGCTCATGTTACTCCCTTCCTCAACCTCCAAACCAACATCATAATCATGTGCATCATCAACAAGCAAGTCGCTGACGCTGTGTTCAAAAAATTCAGCTGATTCCTCCATGCATGATGCTGGGGCTATGGCAGGAGTAGACGTGGACAAGGAGGCAGAATAAGCTGCTCTGGCAGCTGTGGTGGACTGCACGCTAGTCTCAGCTTGGATGATAGAGGATGAGGAAGGTTTAGTAAGCCCGTCTACCACCTTCTATGCATGCTGTGGCTGGATAGCATGGGCTAAATCACTAAACAGAAAAAAATGTGCCCTGCCTGAGAATGGACCGTGTCCACCTTTGCCTGTGAACACAGACGCTGCTGGCCCCCTCATAGTGGTATGGGAAAGTCTGCCTCTAATTGTTGGCCTCCCAGACATGATGGAGGGGGCTTAATACCCAAATTTAATTTATACTGAGAAATGCGTAATTGGATGCACTTTATTTAATGAAAAGTGGTGTTTGGTGCACTTTAAAATGGGGACTGCCGCTGACGGAAATGTAAAAACTAAGAAAAAAAAATAAAAAGGGGGAACAACAGCATTGCAGTCAGAAAACTGCGGCTGACAATTTAAAAAAGTGGACAGGCATGGGACAAGAAAACAAAACCATAAAAAAAGCAGCAACCAAAAAAAAAAAGGGGGGGGAGGTTTACAGCACTGTATACAGCACTAAATGTTATGTAATGCTGTGTTATACACTGCACTACACTAACACTACACTGACACGCTATACTCACACTATACTCACACACTACACTATACTCACACTAAACTAACACTGCACTGACACACTACACTGACACTATACTATACTCAGACTACACTAACACTATACAGACACTCTACACGCAGAGTCACAATAACACACTAACTTGCTAGTAGCACACAAAGCCCTGTTCTATTTATCTCCACTCCAACAACACATTGCAAAAGCTCCTGTGAGAAGGAAACTTTCATAGTGTGGGGTGGGACTATGATCACTGAGCCATGATTGGGCAAAGTCATCATGACTTCCAGCCAAGCGACCCATTGTTAGGCCTGCTAGAGACCCCTACCGCTCCTCCGGTTTCCTGACCAGTAGTCTTAGTTACATAGTTACATAGTTAGTGAGGTTGAAAAAAGACATCAGTCCATCCAGTTCAACCTATGATGTGTGTGTGTGTTTGCTTTAACCGTACATTGTATACCCCTGTATGTTGTGGTCTTTAAGGTGTCCATCTAATAGTTTTTTGAAACTATCAATGCTCCCTGCTGATACGACTGCTTGTGGAAGAGAATTCCACATCCTTACCGTTCTTACAGTGAAGAACCCCTTACGCACTTTAAGGTTAAACCGCCTTTCCTCAAGTTTTAGTGAGTGGCCACGTGTCTTATTGTATCTCCTATCTGTGAATAGTTTGTTCCTTATGCTCGGGTCACCAGTACAGTATTTGTACATTGATATCATATCCCCCCTCAATCGTCTTTTCTCCAGAGAGAAAAGGTTCAGTGCTTGTAGTCTTTCCTCATAGCTGATGTCCTCCATTCCCCTAATTATTTTTGTTGCCCTTCTCTGGACTTTCTCCAATTCCAGCACATCCTTCCTGAGGACCGGTGCCCAGAACTGGACAGCATACTCCAGATGTGGCCGGACCAGAGTCTTGTAGAGTGGGAGAATAATCTCTTTATTTCTGGAGTGAATCCCCTTTTTTATACATCCCAGTATTCTGTTGGCTTTGCTTGCGGCAGCTTGGCATTGCATGCCACTGCCAAGCTTGTTGTCTACCAGTACCCCCAAGTCCTTTTCCATCCTAGACTCACCCAGAGGTTCCCCCCCTAGTGAGTAGCTTGCTTTCTGGTTTCTGGCCCCCAAGTGCATTATTTTACATTTATCAACATTAAACCTCATCTGCCATGTAGTTGCCCACCCCGTTATTTTGTTCAGGTCTGCTTGCAAGGTTTCCACATCCTGCATAGAAGATATTGGCATGCCTAGTTTAGTATCATCTGCAAATACTGAGATTGTACTAGATATCCCCTCCTCTAGATCATTTATGAACAAATTAAACAGGATTGGTCCCAGGACAGAACCCTGGGGGACCCCACTTTCCACACCCGCCCAATCCGAGTACTCCCCATTAATCACCACCCTCTGTACTCTCCCCTGGAGCCAGTTCTCTATCCAGGTACTCACCTTATGATCCATACCTACCTTCCTTAGTTTGTACAGTAATCGTTTGTGGGGAACGGTGTCAAAGGCCTTTGCAAAGTCCAGATACACCACATCCACAGGCTTACCATTATCTAAGTGGCTGCTCACTTCATCGTAGAAGGTTAATAGATTGGTTTGGCAGGAACGATTTTTCATAAATCCATGCTGATTACTACTTATAATACCGTTTTCATTACTAAAGTCTTGTATGTGGTCCCTTAACATCCCCTCCAAAATTTTGCAGACTACAGATGTTAGGCTGACCGGCCTATAGTTACCCGGGATATATCTCGGCCCCTTCTTAAATATTGGTACCACGTTGGCTTTTTTCCAATCAGCTGGCACCATACCCGTCTGTAAACTATCCTTAAAGATCAAGAATAATGGTCTGGCAATCACCTGGCTGAGCTCATTAAGAACCCTCGGGTGCAAGCCATCCGGTCCCGGGGATTTATTTATGTTAAGTTTCTGTAGTTTAGCTCTAAGTCTATCCTCTGTTAGCCATGGCGGCACTTCCTGAGGTGTATTATTTAGTTCGGCCTTACAAGCTGGGTTTGTGTAGCCCCCCGATTCTTTTGTGAAGACTGAAGAGAAGAAATTATTTAACACTTCCGCCTTTTCTTTGTCCTCAGTGGCCATATTTCCTTTGTCATCTTTTATGGGGCCAATGTGTTCTGGCCTCGCTTTCCTACTGTTTATATACTTAAAGAACTTCTTGGGGTTCTTTTTACTCTCCTCCGCTATATGTCTCTCGTGTTCTATTTTAGCCGCCCTGATTTCGTCTTTACATTTCTTATTACACTCTTTGTAATGCTTAAATGCTGCCAATGACCCCTCAGTCTTGTATTTTTTGAAGGCCTTTTCTTTAGCACTAATATACATTTTTATGTTGAAGTTTAGCCATCCAGGGTTTATTTTTGCTCTTTTAAATTTATTTCCCTTTGGAATGCACTGGCCAATCCCCCTGTTTAGTATGCTCTTGAAGCGCTCCCATTTTTCCTCCGTGTTCTTTGTTCCCAGGGTTCTATCCCAATTGATATTTTCTAGCAGCAAGCGCAGTTTAGGGAAATTGGCTCTTTTGAAATTCAGTGTTCTTATATTACCCCTCTGCTTCCTATTACTGTAATTAATACTGAAACTTATTGACCTATGGTCACTGTTTCCTAAGTTGTCCCGTATTTCTATATCCGTGATCAGGTCTGTATTGTTGGTAATCAGTAGGTCAAGTACCGCATTGTTTCTTGTCGGTGCATTCACCATCTGACCCATAAAATTGTCCTGCAAAACATTTAGGAACTGCCTAGCCTTGGCTGAGTGCGTGGTTCCTTCTGCCCAGTCTATATCTGGATAATTAAAGTCCCCCATTATAATGATGTTTCCCATCCTTGCTGCCAATCCTATCTGTAAAAGGAGGTCCGCCTCACCCTCCTCCCTCTGGTTGGGGGGTCTATAGCATACGCCCAATATTACCTTCCCCGCCGTGCCTTCCCTTTGAAGCTCTACCCATAGGGATTCTGCCTCGTCCTTAGCTCCATTATTAATATCATCCCTCATATTTACCTGTACACTGTTCTTAATATACAGACATAGCCCTCCCCCTTTTTTACCTTCTCTATCTCTGCGATAAAGGGAATACCCCTGAATGGTCGCCATCCAATCATGAGAGCTGTCAAACCAAGTCTCAGTTATCCCCACAAAATCTAAGTCCTCCTCAAACATCAGCAGCTCCAGCTCTCCCATCTTGTTGGCCAGGCTTCTGGCATTGGCATACAACCCTCTTAATTTTGATCGGTTACATTTATCTTCATTTGATGTTTTTAGGCTGCTCTCTTGATTTTTCCCCATACCCACCCTGGGTTTAGGAGCTCCGAACACCCTACCGCTAATGCCCCCATATCTGCCCTCTGAAACTTGCTTTCCACTGGCTAACTCTACATCTGTACCCTCTCCCCCATTCCCTAGTTTAAAAGCCCCTCTAACTTTTTGGCCATCCTTGCACCCAGTACGGCTGCACCCACCCCATTTAGGTGCAATCCGTCCCTACCAAAGAGCCGGTGACCGACTGAGAAGTCAGCCCAGTTCTCCAGGAACCCGAAACCCTCCTTACTACACCAGCTCCTCAGCCACTCGTTAACTTCCCTAATCTCCCGCTGCCTCTCTGGTGTGGCTCGAGGTACAGGTAGTATTTCGGAAAATACTACCTTGGAGGTCCTAGTCCTCAACTTAGCGCCTAAGTCCCTGAAATCGTTTAGGACTCTCCGTCTTCCTCTGCCTATGTCATTGGTACCCACGTGTGCCATGACAGCTGGGTCTTCCCCAGCCCCACCCAATAATCTGTCCACCCGATCCGCGATGTGCTGAACCCGAGCGCCCGGCAAACAACAGACTGTTCGGCACACACGGTCTTTGTCACAGATTACACTGTCTGCCCTTCTAATAATTGAGTCCCCTACCACCAGCACCTGTCTTTCCTTTCCCTTTCTCCCGGCCTTACTGGAGGAGTTCTTCCCCTGGCAGCTAGGGGCGTCGCTCTGCTCCAGCAATGCTGGTCCCTGACTGGTTTCCCCAACATCACACAACGGGGCGTATCTATTGGGGTGCTCCAGCCCAGGATCAGCCTCCTTGCCTTGTTCCCTTCTACCCCTCCTAACTGTCACCCCTCTAAACTGCTCTGATGCCTGCACCTCCGATACTCCGCCCACCTCTGTGCAGACCCCTGCACCTGACTGGTACAATCCTAGCTCTCCTCCGGTATGGACATTCGTCTCAGTGTTGCCAGCTGCTTCCCTAGATTCAGGACCTGAGCTTCCAGGGAAACAACGTGCTTACATCTTGCGCATATGTATTCGCCCTCGATCACATGTCTGAGGAACGCATACATATTACAAGATGTACACCGAGTCGCATCTCCACACCCGCCGGGCATTGTACCTACTATCTAATCTAATGGGGATTCAGTAATTTAAGTCTATCTTATGTGGCTATTTCCTGGCTTCCTAACGCTACCTTCTCACCCTCTGGTACTCCGCTTCACTCCTATTCACCAGTCGCAGATACTCACCAGTCGCAGATACTCACCAGTCGCAAAGATACTCACCAGTCGCAAAGATACTCACTAGACGCAAGATACTCACCAATCGCAAGTTACTCCCAGTCGCAAGATACTCACCAGTCGCAGAGATGCTCACCAGTCGCAGAGATACTCACCAGTCGCAGAGATATTCACCAGTCGCAGAGATATTCACCAGTCGCAGAGATACTCACCAGTCGCAAAGATACTCACCAGTCGCAAAGATACTCACCAGTCGCAGATACTCACCAGTCGCAAAGATACTCACCAGTCGCAGAGATACTCACCAGTCGCAGAGATACTCACCAGTCGCAGAGATACTCACCAGTCGCAAGGATACTCACCCGTCCAAAGATCTTCACCAGTCGGTCGGTCACAGAACACAGTCAGTCAGTCGCAGAGCACAGTCAGACAGTTGCAGAGCGGTCAGTCGGTCGCAGAGCGGTCAGTCGGTCGCAGAGCGGTCAGTCGGTCGCAGAGCGGTCGCAGAGCGGTCAGTCGGTCGCAGAGCGGTCAGTCGGTCGCAGAGCAGTCAGTCGCAGAGCGGTCAGTCGGTCGCAGAGCGGTCAGTCGGTCGCAGAGCAGTCGGTCGCAGAGCGGTCAGTCGGTCGCAGAGCGGTCAGTCGGTCGCAGAGCGGTCAGTCGGTCGCAGAGTCAGTCGGTCGCAGAGCGGTCAGTCGGTCACAGAGCGGTCAGTCGGTCACAGAGCGGTCAGTCGCAGTGATAGTAGTGTTGTGCTTATATCTTGTTATCCCGGTATCAGGTGGAGGAGCGGATAGGGTCCTGCAGCCGAAATACGGTACCACAAATGAAAGTGCAACCAGCAAACTTAGGGAACAACAAATAAGAAAAGACTCACGGTTTGGAGTAGGTCGGGAGCCAGACCCCAAGGGAGCGAAGTCCAGAAGAGTAGTCAGGAACAAGCCAATTTCGTTAGCCAGAGCTGGTACAGTCCAAAAGGGGTAATCCAAAGAGAGGTCCAGGTAAGCCAAGGTCAGCAACGAGAGCAAAACATACACAGCAGACAACAGGAAGTAAAACCTATACTCAGACACTAGCAGGAAGTAGGTAACTGACTACAGCTCTAGGAATCTAATAGGAATCTAATAGGTATCACCCAGTGGCTCAGCCAGCAGGGAAATGATCCAGAACACAGCAGACCACAAGATCAATTCCCAGTCAAGGCGTGACACCTGCAAATTTGGGTGCAAATGGAACGGGTGAGCAGGCGATGTTTGGGGCGATCGTTTGCTCGGCCCTAACTGCTTGCCCAACTCTAGGCATCAGCAAAAAGATATACCTTGTCCAAAAACCCTAGTGGTATGTGTAAGATATAATAGGCATGCCAAAGATTTACTTTTGAGATTAGCATTAAATGTTATGTTTAAAAAGTGGATCCAGGGCCAGTCCTACCATGGGTCCAGCTGGGTTCATTGGATCCAGGCAGTACTTTGAGAGGGGCAGCAAATTGAGGGCCAATATTTTTTTCCAGCAGTTTTTGTGTATAACTCACAGAGCTCCACTGCCTTGTAAAAAGACTGACCTGCTGCCCTCAACACGCATGCTTATAGTTGCTGGGCGCGAAGGGACTCGCACACAGTCTAACACCGGTTGTTAAACACCTGAGCACACATGAAGATCTCAGGTGTGTGTGGTGACAGGGGCGGGGTACCCACCGGAGACAGAGAGCAAAGTTTCCTTTCCCACTGGCTCCACCAGCAGCCGATGTTCGGGCACAGCTTGTGAGGCTTGCATTTCTATTGCCACCCCCATACAAAACTAGCCATCAACTTAGCTTATACTGGAATCTTCTCTTTATTGAACAGTCACACAGAATTGATATACAGCATGGACCTCCCCTCCTGATCAGATTACCACACACAGGTCAGGGGTTGCCTGATTACATTATCCTATGCAGATGAAATTGTATACAGAAATATAATTAGCCTGAACTAATTATCTAGCCATCTGGACAGAAACAATGTGAGGTCATTAACATTTAACAATGGAACAGATAGACTTAACACAATCCACATCCCACCTCAATAGACAGACCTGCCAGTAACAGTCTGTCCGTCTCCTACATTGAAGTACATGGAATACACATATAAGCATTGCTTTGATTATTTAGGAGCCACAGACTTCATGGAACAGGCTATAGGTCTCACAGTTTAAAGTGGGATTAAATCTTCATATTTCTTGAGAGATATTGTTGATGAATATTACTCTCCCATTTGAAGTTATCCAAACCATTTTCTTAGTGTCCTTTAAGTATCTGTCTTTCACTCCCAGTGACGGTGAGTACCGTCACACTACCCTAGCCTGTCAATATACTACCCTATGCTGTCTACATGCTACCCTAGCCTGCCCCTATACTACCCTATCCCGACCCTATACTGCCCTAGCCTGTCTATATACTACCCTAGCCTGCCCCTATACTGCCAAGCCTGTCTATATAAGCCTGTCTATATACTACCTTAGCCTCTCCATATACTACCCTAGCCTGTCCATATACTACCCTAGCCTGGCCCTATACTGCCCTAAGCTGCCCCACCTAGCCCCTATACTACCCTAACTTGCCCCTATACTGCCCTAGCCCACCCCTATACAGCCCTATCCCTGTGCGATATCATCCACGGGTGCAATGTGTTCACTGCACATGGGCCCTGAGGGTTGGGGGGGTGTCCGCTGTGCTGACACTAGGGATGGGCTTGATTCTTAAGTTGAACATAAGTTGGCTTGAACATCAGCTGTTCATGTGTTTACCAAACACATGAACAAATGGGGCGCTCGGCGGAAGTTCGCCCGTGTTTAGTGTGTGATAATAGAGGTTAGGCAGGTGGACAGTGTGTTGAGTTTGTATAGTGCAGTCAGTCTATAGATATGTTGTAGTCCTGGGTCCCCTCTCAGTACTCCCCAAGTTTTGTGTCCCTGACACTTATAGTTTGTGAGCAGTGCCATGCCAAGCTGACCAAGATTTCCCATAGACGCATTGTTAAAGATAGGGAGCAGTGCCATGCCAAGCTGACCAAGATATTTTTTATCTTGGCAATATGACATCACACATGTCAATAGCAAAGAGATCACCAAACCCCATCCTGAACCATACCAGGCCGCTTGCCCTCAACATGGAGAGGGTGCTTTGGGGTGCCCCCCCAAATTACCTTGTCCTCATGTTGATGGGGAAAAGGACCTCTTCCCGACAACACTGGGCTGTGGTTGTGGAGGGCTGTGGGTGTGGGGCTTATCTGAATCTGGAATACTCCCCCCCCCCCCCTGTGTGAATGGGTATTAGGTATATCATACCCCTACCCATTCACCAAAAAAGTGTACAAAAAAGATACACATAAAAGACAGTTTTTGACAAGTCCTTTATTCAAAAATAAAAATAAAAAAGTGTCCCCCAATCTAAATCCATCGTCAATCACGCGCACCCGAAAAATAGAAAAAAATTGAGGCATAACCCGCTGAATGACGCTCTTGAGCTTTGGGCCACCTGATTACATCACTCGGTTGCACAGCCCCCTTCTGACGTCCTGTAGTGACGCGTGATCTTAGACGTCACCCTCCAAATGTTAAGGGCAAGCGGCCTGGTATGGTTCAGGAGGGGAGGGGGGGGGTTTGGGCGCTTGCTTGTCCCCTCCCTATCCTGGCCTGCCAGGCTGCATGCTCAGAGAAGGGTCTGGTAACGATTTTGAGGGGGACCCCACGGTTTTCTTTTTAATTTTTTTCTATTTGTATTGCTGGGAGCCAACAATAAATTACAGCCGCGAGCAAGTTTAAATTACATTTTTTCCTTTAGAAATGTCAGTATTGCTGCAACAGGCTACATACATCGTACAGATGTGCCACTTTACAGGCACATTAAGGGGACCCCCTAGGCACGATATTTAAAGGAATGTTTCATTTTTATTGTTTCACTTTAGGCATTATTAAAATCACTGCTCCTGTAAAAATTATTGTTTTAAAAAAAAATTTGCATTGATACATGTCCCCCAGTGCAGTACCCGGGTCCCCAGGCACTTTTTATGGCAATAATTTGCATATAAGCCTTTAAAATTAGGACTTTTGATTTTTCATGTTCATGTCCCATAGACTTTATTAGAGTTTGCATGTTCGCTAGAACTTTTTCCCTGTTCGAGATGTTCTGGTGAAAACCAAACGGGGGGTGTTCGGCCCATCACTAGCTGACACACACTGCACCCATTGATGCCCTAGGACGCCAAGATGGGGGAGCGGTAACATGGTGGTGTGTCATATAATTTTGCATATAGACAAGGTGCTGTTACATGTAAATCTGACTTCCTGATGAATTTAATTTTAGTTTTCATGATCATGATATAAAATAATGGATGTGGGCAGGGGCGTACCTAGAGCATTTGGAACCCGGGGCAGATCCTATATCTAGCACCACCCCCCCCCCCCCAGGTGTGCAGGCGACAAACCGCTCATTGATGTGTCACGTGTAGCGCCTCCACGCACTGCAGCCCGGAACCCAAAAGAATCCTCCTCCCTCTGCTCCCCCCGGCGACGAGGCCCCTCCTCCTCTGCAAAAACAGCACCGACTGACCTGAGGCGCCAGACAGAAATACATATAACTGGCAGTAGCACACTTACTGTGTGCTACTGCCAGTGGTGTCACTAGGGTTGGTTTCACCTGGTGCAGTAAACCATGGTGTCACTCCCCCCCCCCCCCACAAAATATTATTTTCCTGTTTTCTGAAAGCGCGCCAAAGATGCAGCATGCGGGACTTTTGGTGCACTTTCACAAAATGCAGGAAAAAAAAACGCACAACCTAAAAAATCTATGGGACTGCAGTAATAACTGCGAGTAAAATGTAGGAAGGCCCCCTTTACATTACACAGCCCCAGTACCCCTGGACCCCTCCACATTACACAGCCCCCATACCCCTAGACCCGTTTACATCACACAGCCGCCCCCATTGGAATCCTTTACATTACACAGCCCCCCCCCATTGGAATCCTTTACGTTACGCAGCCCCCACCCCCCCATGGAACCCTTTACATTACGCAGCCCCCACCCCCCATGGAACCCTTTATGTTACACAGCCCCTACCCCCCCATACAACCTTTTACATTACACAGCCCCTGTACCCCTAGATCCCTTTACATTACACAACCTCCGTACCCCTAGACCCCTTTACATTACACAGCCACCTCCTATTGGAATCCTTTACATTACACTGCCCCCATCCCCCCATGGAACCCTTTACATTACGCAGCCCCCATCCCCCCCATGGAACCCTTTACATTACGCAGCCCCCATCCCTCCATGGAACCCTTTACATTACACAGCCCCCATCCCCCCATGGAACCATTTACATTACGCAGCTCCCATCCCCCCATGGTACCCTTTACATTACGCAGCCCCCACCCCCCCCATGGAACCCTTTACATTACGCAGCCCCCACCCCCCAATGAAACCCTTTATGTTACACAGCCCCGCCCCCCATAGAACCTTTTACATTATACAGCCCCCGCCCCCCATAGAACCTTCACATTACACAGCCCCCACCCCCCAATAGAACCCCTTACATCACACAGCCCCCCCATAGAACCCTTTACATTATACAGCCCTTGCCCCCCCATAGAACCCTTTACATTACACAGTTCCCGCACCCCCCCAATGGAACCCTTTACATTACACAGCCCCCATACCCCTAGACCCGTTTACATCACACAGCCGCCCCCATTGGAATCCTTTACATTACACAGCCCCCCCCATTGGAATCCTTTACATTACACAGCCCCCATCCCCCATGGATTCCTTTACATTACGCAGCCCCCATCCCCCCATGGAACCCTTTACGTTACGCAGCCCCCACCCCCCCATGGAACCCTTTACATTACGCAGCCCCCACCCCCCATGGAACCCTTTATGTTACACAGCCCCTGCCCCCCATACAACCTTTTACATTACACAGCCCCCGTACCCCTAGACCCCTTTACATTACACAACATCCGTACCCTTAGACCCCTTTACATTACAAGCCACCCCCTATTGGAATCCTTTACATTACACTGCCCCCATCCCCCCATGGAACCCTTTACATTACGCAGCCCCTATCCCCCCCATGGAACCCTTTACATTACGCAGCCCCCATCCCTCCATGGAACCCTTTACATTACACAGCTCCCATCCCCCCATGGAACCCTTTACATTACGCAGCTCCCATCCCCCCATGGAACCCTTTACATTACGCAGCTCCCACCCTCCCATGGTACCCTTTACATTACGCAGCCCCCACCCCCCCATGGAACCCTTTACATTACGCAGCCCCCACCCCCCCATGGAACCCTTTATGTTACACAGCCCCGCCCCCATAGAACCTTTTACATTATACAGCCCCCACCCCCCAATAGAACCCCTTACATTACACAGCCCCCCCATAGAACCCTTTACATTATACAGCCCTTGCCCCCCCCATAGAACCCTTTACATTACACAGTTCCCGCACCCCCCCAATGGAACCCTTTACATTACACAGCCCCCACCCCTCCCATAGAACCCTTTACATTATACAGCCCCCCATAGAACCCCTTTACATTACACAGCCCCCGCCAATAGAACCCCTTTACAATACAACCCCCCCAATAGAACCCCTTTACAATACAAACCCCCCAATATAACCCCTTTACAATGCAGACCCCCCCCCAATTGAACCCCTTTATAATACAAAGCCCCCGCCAATAGAACCCCTTTACAATACAAAGTCCCCGCCAATAGAACCCCTTTACAATATACACAGCCCCAGTACCCCTGGACCCCCTCACATTACACAGCCCCCGTACCCCTTGACCCCTTTACATTACACAACCCCCGTACCCTTTTACATTACACAGCCCCCCCATTGGAATCCTTTACATTACACAGCCCCCCATTGGAATCCTTTACATTACACAGCCCCCATCCCCCATGGAACCCTTTACATTACGCAGCCCCCATCCCCCCATGGAACCCTTTACATTACGCAGCCCCCATCCCCCCATGGAACCCTTTACGTTACGCAGCCCACACCTTCCCATGGAACCCTTTACATTACGCAGCCCCCACCCCCCATGGAACCCTTTATGTTACACAGCCCCCCCATAGAACCTTTTACATTACACAGCCCCCGTATCCTTAGACCCCTTTACATTACACAGCCCCCCCAATTGGAATCCTTTACATTACACAGCCCCCATCCCCCATGGAACCCTTTACATTATGCAGCCCCCATCCCCCCATGGAACCCTTTACATTACGCAGCCCCCAATCCCTCCATGGAACCCTTTACATTACGCAGCCCCATCCCCCCATGGAACCCTTTACATTACGCAGCCCCCATCCCCCCATGGAACCCTTTACATTATGCAGCTCCCATCCCTCCATGGAACCCTTTACATTACGCAGCCCCATCCCCCATGTAACCCTTTACATTACGCAGCTCCCATCCCCCCATGGAACCCTTTACATTACGCAGCCCCCACCCCCCATGGAACCCTTTACATTACGCAGCGCCCACCCCCCATGGAACCCTTTATGTTACACAGCCCCCGCCCCCCATGGAATCTTTTACATTATACAGCCCCCGCCCCCCATAGAACCTTCACATTACACAGCCCCCGCCCCCCAATAGAACCCCTTACATTACACAGCCCTCCCATAGAACCCTTTACATTATACAGCCCCTGCCTCCCCTGCCTCCCCATAGAACCCTTTACATTACACAGCCCCCCCAATAGAACCCTTTACATTACACAGTCCCCACCCCCCCATAGAACCCTTTACATTATACAGCCCCCCCCATAGATCCCCTTTACATTACACAGCCCCCCCAATAGAACCCTTTACATTACACAGCCCCCCCATAGAACCATTTACATTATACAGCCCCCCCCATAGAACCCCTTTACATTACACAGCCCCCCCAATAGAACCCTTTACATTACACAGCCCCCCCCATAGAACCATTTACATTATACAGCCCCCCCCATAGAACCCCTTTACATTACACAGCCCCTCAATAGAACCCCTTTACAATACAAAGCCCCCACCAATAGAACCCCTTTACAATACAACCCCCCCCCCCAATAGAACCCCTTTACAATACAAACCCCCCCAATAGAACCCCTTTACAATGCAGACCCCCCAATAGAACCCCTTTATAATACATAACCCCTGCCAATAGAACCCCTTTACAATACAAAGCCCCCGGCAATAGAACCCCTTTACAATACAAACCCCCCCCCCTCTCCATAGAACCCCTTTACAATACATCCCCCAATAGAACCCCTTTACAATACAACCCCCCCCAATAGAACCCCTTTACAATACATCCCACCCCCAATAGAACCCCTTTACAATGCAAGCGCCCCTCCCCCTACTACCTTAGAGCAGAGGAGGAGGAACTGTTTAAAGCAGAGAATGGGAGAGAGACTCACCGTCACACTCATGAGCCCTGAATACACAGCGGTCAGCGGGAACTGCCGAAGTTAACTGTGCTAGTTAATGAGCAGGTAATTGGTTGATAGGCAGTCCTAGCAACCAATCGCATTCTCATTAACTAGCACAATTCACTCCGGCAGTGCCTGCTGTGTATTCAGGGCTAGTGAATGACGGCGAGTCTCTCTCTCTCCCATTCTCTGCTTTAAACAGTTCCTCCTCCTCCGCGCTCCTGTGTCAGCGAGCTCAGCGTGGCGGAGACAGTCCGGCGGCCGGCCCCGGGTGTTACTCTGGTGCTGCCCCCGCCCCCCCCTGTTGGTACACCACTGGATGTGGGGGGCCCTTTGGTGGCCATGATTTTTTTTTGGGGGGGGGGGTCAGCATTTCATTCTTGGAATCGGGCAGCACAGTGTCTCGGGCCAGCACTGAGTGGGTCACATCCTTTCAATATCAAACCTGCCTAAGACATGTTCAGAGCAGGTTTTTTTTAGATCATCTGGGTTTTGTTTTGCGTGCACCTATGCACCTATTGCAACAAAAACATAAGTGTGAACGGAGTTTACAGTAGATCAAATTTAGGAGAAAGCAGGTCATGTATACTAATATCGGTCAGTGAGCCCTGTAAATATATTAAGCCTAAGTCTGCATTTCTCTAGCATTGGCTATAACTAGTTACATTCAATGCTGTTATGGTTAATGTATGATCTACTGGAATTTTTAGATTGAAACTCTAGCTAGATATTAGTGGTCATATAATATTTTAGGGAGCCTGGCTGACAGATCTGCTAGGATTTCTGGAAAGAGCCCAGAAATAGGGGGTCTCGCCCTGATTCAGGAATACCACTAAAGTGCCTTTATACATCGGAAGAGACTACCTGAAATTAGGTTCTAAAAATCTCTATTAATGAAAGTGGCAGAGCTCCTTTAAATGTATCTTTTGTACAGTTACAGTATCTCACAAAAGCGAGTACACCCCTCACATTTTTGTAAATATTTTATTATATCTTTTCATGTGACAACACTGAAGAAATGACAACTACAATAGGAGGGGGCAAAGTGGGACTTTAAAGGTGCAAATGATGGAGAAAAATCTGAATTCTCAAAAAATCACATTTTATTTAACATGTAAGATTAGGACAAGACACAACATCGATTAAAATAATTAATCGATGTTGTGTCTTGTCCTAATCTTACATGTTAAATAAAATGTGATTTTTTGAGAATTCAGATTTTTCTCCATCATTTGCACCTTTAAAGTCCCACTTTGCCCCCTCCTATTGTAGTTACCATTTGTTTCAGGGATGTGGTGCCTTTCATCGTTTTAAATCTCTGGCAATATTTTTCAAAACTGAAGAAATGACACTTTGCTACAAAGTAAAGCAGTGAGTGTACAGCTTGTATAACAGTGTAAATTTACTGTTCCCCTCAAAAAAACTCAACACACAGCCATTAATGTCTAAATCGATGGCAACAAATGTGAGTACACCCCTAAGATGGCTTTTTCACCAAATAATGTCTCGATCTCCATATTTAAGCCAGTCTTGGGGTATTTCCAGGAATAGGGGAGGGTTAGTATAGCAAATTATATTATATATATATCATAAAATGAACCTCAGCGCCTCTGGACAAAAAGTACAAAATAGAGTGTTGTAAGCTGCTGTTCACCTCCTGATTCCAAATGGAAAATAGTAAAGCAGTACAAAAATAGTTGGGTTCGTGCTACGCTCTCAACAAAAACATATACTAAACTCAAATACACAGAATAAAAAAGAAATCCACTTAAATGTGCCACAGGTGGTTGCCAGATATTACCCTGTAAAACTGTGAACTGATACCTTCAGCACAATGTGTGAAAGAAAACCTAACAAATAGTAGAAACCTTGTTGATGCTATTTGCATACAATTGGTGATCTGCTGTTGGTGATTTTTTTTTTTAATCAGGAATTTTTTATTGATTTTATAAGAGAAAAGTACAATGAAATTCACACACCGAGTCATATACAAGAACAAAAGAGAGAAGGATGTGGGGACAGAGTACACTGAATTAGGTACTACAATGATAAGTGAAAATAAAATAAATTGAAGCTTTTTGCATTCGACTTGTAAATTACATTAGTTTAGAACTAATTAATAATGGTGATTCATGAGGGTACTCTAGTGCCAAAACCACAAATAAACAGAAACGAATATAGTGACCACAACAGTAAGATAATAACAAGTTAGCTACACTGCAACCTCTTTGTGACACCTAAAGAAAGCACACGGGCTTGCTGTGCCGTCCGAATGACAGCCAGGGACGCGATTGCTTCCAGAAGTTGGCACGTTTGCCATTTTTAACTGCAAACATCAATTCAAACTGGGTTTGTGTATTAGGACATTGGATAAAGAGTGACCAGTTGGGGGGATTGTTTGTTTCCTGGCAGATGTTATTGCTCTACTGGCGACTATAATACAGTGTACAATAATGGGGGTATGAGAGAATGCCTAAGATTCATGATGTAAGAGTAGTAGTAAAGCAGTAGCGGGTTCAAAGGCAATGGTCACTTTGGAAATTTTCGATAAGAATGTGAATACACATTGCCACCAATTAAAGACCAATGGGCACGACCACCATCTATGAATAAATGAACTGGGATTTCCACATTTCCTTCAGCAGTTGGAGGAAGTAGACAAAGACATTTTTTAAAGTCTGACTAGAATGTAGTAACACTTATGTAAGAGCTTTAAAGATGTTTCCCAGTGGTTGATGCAGTTTGAGGAGGACAAGAGAAATTTGGAAGATTTAAGCAATTGGGACATTGTAAAGGTTTAGGAGAGATCTGCTTCCCAGATGTCCATAGTTGAGTTTTTGGTGGAAAAGAGATTATGGTTAAGAAGGTAGTAGAAAAAGGAAACTCCTTTATTCTTCTTAACGACGACATTAAAATATGTTAGAATATCCAAGGGGATCCAGTGTTTTTTTTTTTGCTGAGGCATGCCAGAATAGATCTGATACAAAGAGCTATAGTCCAGTGACAGTAATGATGGAAATCTGAAAACACAGTCAATTGGTGCAACAAAGCCATGATGGTTATGCAAGCCAGGTGTAATCGAATTATAGATACATGGTCTCAGATAGATCCAATGTGAGGTAAACATCCAAAGCAGTATGTCCACATTGCTCGCTCGTCTCCAGTCCCGTTACTCCCAAAGCATGGGGTGGCAGCTGAGATAGGTGTCCATCTAGATTAGCCAGGTGTAGGATTTCAGGATCATGCTAACATATCCAGGCATCAAGTATAGTCAGCTCAATCCGAGTCAGGGTGCCTGTAGATAAAAACAAACTAGGCATCTGTGACTTAAGTTGAATAATGCCTTTGATATAGGTGTAAGCCATTTACATACGCTATATTGTCAAAGGTATTGGGATGCCTTTACACACATATGAACTTTAATGGCATCCCAGTCTTAGTCCATAGGGTTCAATATTAAGTTGACCCACCCCATCTTCAACTCTTTTAGGAAGGCTGCCCACAAGTTTTAGGAGTGTGTCTATGGAAGTGTCCTGATGTGGACAAGAAGACTTGGCTTGCAATCTCCTCTCTAAATCATTCCAAAGGCCAGGACTTTGTGCAGGCCAGCCAAGTTTCTTCACCCCAAACTCACTCATCCATCTCTTTATAGGCCTTGCTTTGTGCACTAGTCCAAATCATTTGGCGGAGGGGGAATTATAGTGTGGGGTTAATTTTCAGGGGTTGCGCTTGGGCCCTCAGTTCCAGTGAAGTGAACTCTTAAGGTGTCAGCATACCAAGACATTTTGAACAATTTCATGCTCCCAACTTTGTGGGAATAGCTTGGAGGTGGCCCCTTCCTGTTCCAACATGACTGCGCACCAGTGCACAAACCAAGGTCAATAAAGACATGGATGTTGCTAAGTGAAGCTTAGTCATTCCTGCTCACCTCCACCATTAACTGATTCCTCCTGTTCAGCCCACAGGGCTAAAAAAGAAAAATTTTCACATAAAAAATGTGCAAATGTGTATAGCTAGCATAACTCTTATCATGTGTACAGTCTGTTATTGATTTCTGAAGGTGAAAAGACAATAGGCTTAAAGTAAAAAACAAATGCTATTTGTCATAAAAATCTTAACTTTATAAAAACATCCACATCACAAATACCATGTATGTTTTATTATTAGCATTTTGTGTCCTTGGGGTTTATATTAAACTAAACATTTTACAATTTCAAATTTTAGGATATGATAATCCAGTATTTTCGTCTGATGAGGAGCAAAATATTCCTGTGAAGTTTGCATGGTTGTACAGTGAAGATACAGTAGTCCCATCCCAAAGAGCACAAGTACAGATACCATATTCTCCAAACAACTTCAGAAGACTCACTCCATTACGTATCAGCAACAGATCAGTTGATTCATTTTTGATAGCAGATGGTGCAGAGGAGCAGCCCAGATCTTTTCTTCCAGAGACAAACATGTAATATTTGATATTAAGTCTTTTGTTTCAGCCCCTGTCTACACTGGTGCGACTTCAGGTGCAACATGCAATTTCCAAACTTCATCCAAAGGCGCACCTAATGTATTTTTATGGCTCTGTCATAATAGCTGCAACTTGAAGTGGTGCGTTTTAAAAAGTAGTTTGTGTATTACCTTTTCCCGACTTCAAAGGGATTTGAAAAAATTCATAATTTTTTTGCTAGAAAAATACTCAGGATGCCCAAACATTATATATATATTTTTTTAGCAGACACCCTAGGGAATATAATAACGGTCATTGCAACTATTTATGTCACACGGTATTTGCACAGCAATTTTTAAATGCAATTTTTTGGGAAAAAAAACATTATCATGAATTAAAAAAAAAAAACGTAACACAATATTTTTCCCAATTTTTTTGTATAATGTGAAAGATGATGTTACAACAAGTAAATAGATACCTAACTTGTCAAGCTTTAAAAGTTCGCACACTCATGGAATGGCACCAAACGTTGGTACTTAAAAATCTCCATAGGCTGTGCTTTAAAAATTTTTACAGGTTACCAGTTTAGAATTACAGAGGAGGTCTAGTGCTAGAAATATTGCTCTCATGCTAACGTTCGCACGATACCTCACATATGTGGTTTTAATGTAGTTTACATATGCGGACGCTTCTGCGTGTGAGCATGCGGGGACAGGGGCGCTTTAAGTTTTTTTTTTCTAATATTGTTTATATTATTAAAATGTTTTAATTTTTACACTTTCCCTTTTATTATTTACTTTTTGATCACTTTTATTCCTATTACAAGGAATGAAAACATCCCTTGTAATAGAAATAGGGCATGACAAGTTCTATTTATAGAGAGATCCAGGGTCTATAAGTCCCCAGATCTCTCCCCTATGCTGGAAAGCCTGAGATCAAATAAAAGGAAAAGTCGATCTCAGGCTTTCCAACAAAACAAACGGCAGTCAAAAATGAAGTTGCTTCCGGCCTCTGGCAGTCATAGACATGATGGGGACCATCTGGTCCTCGGTCAGCAATATAATAAAATTCTGTGGGTTCATTATCCACTTCCCGCTGCCTGCAAAAGCAATCAAGCAGCAAAACAGCTGCTGTGATTGTTTTAACTGTGCAGAGAATTGCCTGCTGAAAACAAAGATATCTGGATGATGCATACAGCTGTAGGCATCATTCAGATATTGCCACTTTAAGTCCCTTACGTCATATGATGGTGACCCCCGAGAAGTGGTTAAAAAAAAAAACAAAAAAAAACGTGGATCCATCATCAAACATAATGCCCATCGCTACCGCTGACCTAAAAAAAAGGAAGAGCTCTGCACCCGACGAACACCCCTGCCTAATGACAGGTTTTAAATAACTAAGGGGTGGGGCCACCTGATGAAATCACTGGGTGATTCTGTCCCCTTGTGATATCATTGCCCGTGGGGATGCTGGGTTGATTTTTTCTTCGGGTAGGCGGTAGTGGGGTTCCCCTCAAAATTCGTACCAGATCCGAAGGGCCTGGTATGGTTTGGGAGGGGGACCCCACACAGTGTTTTTTCACATTTTTGGAATTATGTCACAAACTATACTTTATTGATTGGACATAGCCAAGTTGCAGTACATTGAAATGGTCAGAAATCACATTAAAATCGCATTGAAGTTGCACCGAAGTCACGCTTAAATCTGACCAAATTGCACCACTTTGAACTCGCATTCAGTGTGAACCAGGGCTCAAACAGATTTTTTTTTTGATACCTACAAAATTTTTACTAGTAGTTTATTGTTCCAAGTCAACAGTAGAATGTTAATACACATTAAATTAAAATCAAACATCAAATTACAATATTTGAACTGTCTGAGCAATGTTTAAAACTGTTTGAAATAGGATACAGTATATATCCATATAGTGCTATATTTCTTTATACTATCACCATGCCGCTAGAATTATTATACACCAAAGTGGGAAATCAAAGTCTGAGTGATAGCAATAAATAAAATCTTCACCTTTCTGAATACATTTTTTGCACACTTGATTGCTGTTAGTGTTCTACTTACCCCAAGTACTTTTCTCATTTGAAATATCTAAGGTGTGATTGTACTCTGTAAGCCCCCCCCCCCCCTTCCAACTGCATTTCTTTCTGTTAATTTTAGACACATATTAAATATATTAGTTTCACTTTTTGAATTAGAATTACTGAAATAAATAAACTTTTTGATGATATTCTAATTTTATGTGATGCACATGTAAACTAAATTACAAATCCAGAAGGCTGAGTGGCAACAGCAGGTGTATGTGATGTATTTCTTAAGTTCTGTGTATTGCCATTTTAGGAAAATATTATTACATTTCTACCTTTAGAGCTTTAAGAGATATAGGAGGAATTGGACCAGGAAGCTTATATGATTTATAAAGATGATGGCCTGTCTTCACTGCTGAGACACAACAGTGTACACATCTAAGAACACTTACCAATAGTATTCACAAGTGATATAAAAATGTAATGATTTAATTATCCAGCATCTTCCAAAATAGAATGACCCTTAAAGGAGTTGTAAAGTCTCAATGTTTTTCACCCCAATGCATTCTATGCATTAAGGTGAAAAACCTTCTTGGTTGCAGCTGCCCCCCCAGACCCCCAGTTATTCTTATCTGAACCCAAACGTTCCAGCGATGAGCACCAGCCAGTGTCTTGGGTCCTCATTGGATAGAGTCATACCTCCCAATCGTCCCTGATTTGCCAGGACCATCCCGGAAAATGGTCCATGTCCCTGAGTCCCAGCGAATCAGAGCCTGGAATGCACGTTGGTGGTGCAGTGCAGCTTAGTTTCCACACGCCGCGAGCAAAAAATGTCAGGCAGCATCTCTCCCCGGCTGCCTCTGACACAGTGCAGAAGTGGAGTGCACTGAACCCGCTCCCCCTCCTTCCTGTGTTTTCCTGTACACAGAGGTGGAGGAGGTGGGGAGCAGCACACCACTCTGCCACAATGTGGCTGATCTGAGGTCTGTGATTTTTACTACTACACTAACTTGCAGAGGATGCAAGCATGGGGAAAAGAGGGGGGGTGGATGGAGCTGGGATGGGTGTTTGGGATGGATGGAGCTGGGGTGGGTGTTTGGGATGGATGGAGCTGGGGTGAGTGTTTCTGGTGGATGGAGCTGAGATGGGTGGATGGAGCTGGGGTGGGTGTTTGGGGTGGATGGAGCTGGGGTGGGTAATTGGGATGGATGGAGCTGGGATGGGTGTGGGGGACGGATTGAGCTGGGGTGGGTGTTTGGGATGGATGGAGCTGGGATGGGTGTTTGGGGTGGATGGAGCTGGGGTGGGTGTTTGGGGGGATGGAGCTGGAGTGGGTGTTTGGGGTGGATGGAGCTGGAGTGGGTGTTTGGGGTGGATGGAGCTGGAGTGGGTGTTTGAGATGGATGGAGCTGGGGTGGGTGTTTGGGATGGATGGAGTTGGGGTGGGTGTTTGGGGAGGATGTAGCTGGGATCTGTGTGGGGATGGATGGAGCTGGGATGGGTGTTTGGGATGAATGGAGCTGGGGTTGGAGGTTGGGTTGGATGGAGCTGGGATATGTGTTTGGGATGTATGGAGCTCTAGTAAGTGTGCGTTGTGGATGGAGCTAGGGTGGGTGTTTGGGATGGGTGTGGGGGATGGATGGAGCTGGGGTGGATGGGGCTAGGATGGGTGTGGGGAATGGATGGAGCTGGGGTGGGTGTTTGGGGTGGATGGAGCTAGGGTGGGTGTTTGAGGTGGATAGGGACAAAACTACATGAGGAAGGCAGCGCATGAACCACACCGGGATGCAATGGATAAGGAAGTCAGGTGAACATCCAGTATAGGAAGGGTTAACAGTTTATTGGTATTGATAACCGAAAAACAAAGTACATAAAATGCTTACATCCCCCTGGGCTGGAGTGGACAAGGGCACCTGGCAGCAAGCAACACGAGTGCGAGGAGGTCAGTCTCCCAGGACTGCTGAGCAGTGTGTGCACAAAGCCGGAAACCAGCCGGCGCGAGGATGAAAGGACTCCGCTGTAGTTCATGGCATGACTTGATAAAGCGCATAGCGCAAAACATGTAGTCATGGCAACCATATAGCTTATGGTCCACCCTGATTCCTGGTATTTCCCCGTAAGTGGCGCCTGTCCGGCTGATGTCACCGCTACGGAACTACAGCGGAGTCCTTTCATCCTCGCGCCGGCTGGTTTCCGGCTTTGTGCACACACTGCTCAGCAGTCCTGGGAGACTGACCTCCTTGCACTCGTGTTGCTTGCTGCCAGGTGCCCTTGTCCACTCCAGTCCAGGGGGATGTAAGCATTTATGTACTTTGTTTTTTGGTTATCAATACCAATAAACTGTTAACCCTTCCTATACTGGATGTTCACCTGACTTCCTTATCCATTGCATCCCGGTGTGGTTCATGCGCTGCCTTCCTCATGTACTTTTGTCCATATCTGCACCCTTCCTATGCTTGTTGGCTGGCAGCAGATAAACCACTGGGGAGCCTCACAGGCTTACTTGTTTACGTTTGTAAGACCACTGCGGAAATACAGTGTGATAAAAAATATTGCAACGATCTCCATTTTATTCTCTAGCGTCTCTGCTAAAAAAAATAAGGGTTTGAAGTAATTTTATAGAAAGTAGAAAAACGTGCTCATTAAACCAAAGGTATGTTTCTAAAACATATTAGAAAAACTGGATATCTTTTTTTCTCTATTGTTCATTGACGGACGCCGTCTCCATATCAGTAGGGTTATGCTGCCCCCCACAGGAGTAGGACACTAGACAGAAAAAAGTTCTGACCTACACCTATGGGCAGTCCCAGGGGGTATACCATCTCTCTTCCTGCTATAGCATGTCATTTTTAATCTGCTTAGTCAGGAGTAAGGACCTAGTTCCTTGCTGGGATCTCTGGTCCTGGCAAAGTTTTTTCTAGATAATTTATTTTTAGTTAGCTTATCTCTGGATTTTTTCTGTGAGATCTTCAAACAACTATGCTGGATATGGGCGATAGGCTGGATGTATAGATCTAGTGGTCACCCCAGCTGGCCAACGAGCGCGCGCGCAGACTTTAGCCTCGCGCTGGGTCAGCAGCGACATAGTACCACTGGACGGGGACTGGCCCGCGAATTAAATGTCTCGCCAGGTGGCATACGACCGGGTCTAGGCCCAAGTCGCAGTGTTCCTATTTGGCCGACAGTCACCCCACTTCGGCGGAGAGGAGTTTTGTCAGGAGATGGTGCCCGTCTGTTCAGGTATGGTGAGTAAATGTTCGCAACTCTTCCCCTGGTGGATTTTGGGGTGGATGCGGGCCCCTACCCCTGGGATGGTCGGACCCTCACAATCCTGGGTTCCCCTCTGTCCTATCATGCACCCCCCACCTACTGCCCCCCCACCTTGCCCCCCTCCCCTCACTACTGGGGATATTGGGACGTGGGTGACTATTCCTGGGGACTGAGTCCAAGTTTTAAGGCCGCAGGTGGGGGCGGGGGGGTGCGCCGCCGGCGACGGACGAACGATTGTGCGCGGGGGGGTTCTACCTGTCACTCCAGGGCCCACCTCACCTTCCAATCGATCCCGTTCAGGAGGCTGGGGGGACCCCACGAGGACCCTCAATAGCTCCGCAGGCCACCATTTTCTTGTAGCCCATGTGCTCTGCATGAAGCGACGGCCATCTTGGTACACCCAGCACCATTTTTCTGTGTTTTTTTCTATTAGGAATCACTGAATGGGAGTTCCTGGAGGCGTTTTTTTGTGGATGGAGCCCCTCCCTATACCCTGATGTGAATCTCCAGATCTCCATTTTGGATTGAGATCGCTGCTGACACGTGCTGTGCAGATGTTTCTGGGCCTCCTGGTGCATATTTGGTGTAAGGTGGTGAGTCTGGGGGGGGTCTCTCTCCCTCTCTGCTGGGGGTCGCCAGTGCGCTCTGCCTGACCTCTTGGGGGCGCTATAGCGTGGTGGGACGTTTTTTTAAAAAAAAGAAAAAACATTTTTTCAACTTTTTACTGACGGGTTCCCCTGGTGCAACATGGACCCTGCAGACCATGTCTCCCCACCTGACTCCCTCAAGGAGGCCGCTGGGCCCTCCGGATCCCAGCTGTCAATAGATGCACTTTTGGCGGTCCTGGAGTCGTTTGTGTCCCAGGTGGAGGTGGCCTTTAAAGGGCGAGGTGCTAAGAAATGCCCTCCGCCTACCGCTGCCTCATCTGATGTCTCAGGTTCTCAGTCTGACTCAGCCACCGCAGACGTGGGTCTCCCTGCTGGGTCCGCTACCTGGCACCCTGTCTCCTCTGATAGTGAGGATGACATTTCTACCTCCACTGCCGCGCAAGACAAGGTGCTGGTGGATGCACTGGTTGTATCTGTGCGTGAGACTCTGAAAATGAAGGATGCTGCGAGTGTGACTGCGGCGCAGGTTACGTTGGGCACTCGCAAGCCATCCAGAGTGGCAAAGGTTTTTTCCCTTTCCCACGTATTTTGACACCATGCTCAAAAAAGAATGGGACTGCCCAAAGCGTTCCCCTGGGGTGCCTAAGCGGATTGCTAGATGCTACCCTTTTAAGGAGTCCCTTGTAAAGAAGTGGACTGTGCCACCTACGGTGGACCCTACGGTCTCAAGACTGAATAAAGCTACCATGATCCCAGTGTAGGATTCCTCGTCCTTTAAGGATCTGACAGATAGGAAGGCGGAGTCTGTAGCCCGCAATTTGTACTTCTGCACTAAGACCGGTTTTTACGGTTGCCCTTGTCTCGTAAACATTGACTGAATGGGCTAAGTTACTACGCCGTGACCTGGAGGGGAAACATCTCCCTCCTGCCTCTAAGGAGCTGTTGAACCAACTGGTGTAGGGGCTGCAATTTGTTTGCGATGCCACATTGGATACTGCTCCCATATTGGGCCGACTGTCGGTTTCGGCAGTGGTCCTCCTGGGTTTACTGAAGTGCGGGTCTGCGGATCAGATTTCAAAGTAGGCCTTGATTGATTTACCTTTTCAAGGAGATCGCCTGTTTGGGGCTACCCTGGATGACATTATTAAAGGTCTCACAGAGGGTATTAATACCTCTCTCCCACAGGCTAACAAGGGTAAGGACCCTCATCGCAGATTGGTCCCTCCTTTTCAACACACAAGAAGTTTTTTCGTCCCTTAGGGTCAGTCAATAAGGCAAAGCCCTTCAAGACTCCCTCAGGTGGTTCCAAGTGACCCTGGTCTGGCAAACAGAAATCTAGTTTCTCCAGACCTGAGGACAAGGCCACTTCAGCCTGAAAATGCACCCTCACCCGTATCTGGGGTGGGGGGACCTCTTTGCCGGACCTGTGGCTATCTCAGATACTGGACATATGGGTTCAAGAGGTCATACGGTCCGGTTACAAGATCGAGTTTCGATCCGTCCCGCCGGTAAGGTTTTTCCCTTCCAATGTGCGACTGTCCCCGGATCGCTTGCTGGCGCTCTCTGGGGCAGTACAGGACCAGGTACAAGAGGGAGTAATAGTTCCGGTTCCGTGTGCGTAACTTTTTCAGGGCTTTTTTTTCAAACCTGGTCACAGTTCCCAGGAAGGAAGGCAAGGTGCGTCCAAGCCTGGACCTGAAAGCACTGAATTGCTTCATGCGAGTTCAAAAATTCAAGTAGGAATCTGTTTGCACAGTGGTGGCCTCCCTACATCAGGGGGAATTCTTGGCCTCCATAGACATCAAAGATGCCTACCTTCACATCCCAATCTGTGCAGGAGACCAACGGTTTCTCCGTTTTGCAGTGGGAGAGGATCACTATCATGTTGTGGCGTTGCCCTTTAGTCTTGCCTCTGCTTCTGGGATCTTCATGAAGGTGTTGACTCCAGTCCTGGCGCTGTTACGGCAGCGGGGGATATTGGTCCTGGGTTACCTGGACAATCTGCTTCTACGTGCGGAGCCTCCCAAGGTGTTGGTGACAAATCTTCAAATCACTATGAGAACTCTGGAGGAGTTCGGGTGGATTCTGAGCCTTCAGAAGTCGTCCCTGGTCCCTTCCATGAGACTGGACTACCTGGGTCTGACTTTGGTCTCGTCCTCAGCCAGGGTGTTTCTTCTTCCGGAAAAACTGCAGACTGCAGTTCAGCTTTTGCTGTCCAGCAAATGGTCATTCCTTTGGACCTGTATGAGAGTCCTGGGACTGATGGTGTTGTCCTTCGAGGCGGTCCCCTTTGCACAATTCCACACAAGGATCCTCCAGAAGGAAATCCTTCTCAAATGGAGCAAGAATCCAAATTCCCTGGACAATCAGATCCAGCTGAGCCAGTTGACCAGGGAGTCCCTGATCTGGTGGCTTCGGTCTCTGATGCTAGAACAAGGGAAATCCTTCCTCCCTATGTATTGAACAATTGTCATTACGGATGCAAGTCTGTCTGGGTGGGGAGGTGTTCTCGGCAGGTTGTCTGCTCAAGGAGTCTGGTCCCTGGAGGAATCCAGGTTACCAATCAATGTTCTGGAGCTGAGAGCTATCCGGCTTTGCCTAGTCCACTGGACTGAGCACCTGCGGGGTTGTCCAGTGCGCATTCAATCGGACAATGCCATGGCCATGGTTTATGTCAATCACCAAGGGGGCACCAAAAGTGTCCTTGCGGCCTTGGAAGTGGCAGGCATCTTTCAAAGGGTGGAACGCTTTCCAGCCTTGTTCCAGCTCTCTCCGCTGTTCACATTCCGGGAATGGAAAATTGGCAAGCAGATTATCTCAGTTGACAGGTCTTGGATGCAGGGGAATGGTCCCTCCAGAGGTGTTCCAGCAGTTGTGCCTTCAATGGGGCACACCAGATGTAGATCTGTTGGCGTCTCAGATCAACAGAAAAGTGCATAAGTTTGTGGCCCACTCCTGGGACCCTCTGGCAGACGGGCTGGTGGCCCCGTGGGGTCAATATCAGCTGATGTATGCCTTTCCTCCTCTCAAGTTTCTGCCAAGACTTCTTTGCAGGATCAAGGCAGAAGGGATTCCAGTCATTCTTGTGGTTCCGAACTGGCCTCGCCGAGCTTGGTACGCTGACCTGGTCAGGTTTGTCGCAGACGCTCCTTGGAGACTTCCTCTCAGGGAGGATTTACTGTCTCAGGGGCCAATCTTCCATCCTACTTTACAGTCGGTGGCTTTGACGGCTTGCCTGTTGAAACTCAGGTGCTGAAGGACAGGAGATTGTCTGCTTCAGTGATTCCCACTCTGAGGGAAGCGACTTCTAGGAAGATCTATCATTATACGTGGAAGTCGTATATTGCGTGGAGTCTTGTGGGGATCCCCCACGCTCTTACTCGGTGGCTCGGATCTTGGCTTTCCTTTAACGAGGTGTTGACCAAAAGTTGGCCTTGAGTACTATCAAGGGTCCGGTCTCTGCCTTGGCAATTTTTTTCCAAAGGCCATTAGCCACCTATTCCCTGTAAATTAAATAAATAGTGCTGCGCAAATTAATAAATAATAAATAATAACTACCAAGCAGTGAAAAAATAATGATAAGCTCCACTAAAATTAAATACGTAGATGGATAAAGTGATAAATGAACATGCAATAAAGTACAAATAAATACAAAAGTGCAAAGTAACTCAATGTGCAAAATACAAAAAAAAGTCCAATATATTAAAGTCCCCGTGAATCTTGGTGACAAAACAACAATCCTATGCGAGTGATCAGGCCACCTTAAAGTGGCTGGTGCTTCCCAATAGTGAGTGACCAGAGTGTGACAGCTAAACCGCAACCGTGCACCCCCTTGTGAGTGGGTGCTCACCTTAAAATATATACGATAAAGCGTATATGCAGGGGATCTCAGTATGTGCCCATCTGGATCTGTATGGCTCCTCCCAATCAGGGATGAAGACACGTGGTCCCTTGTGTCGTCACGCGTAGGGGAGGGGCAAGGACAGACGGAAAGCTTCGCTATTCTCTGGTGAGACTGTCGGCTGCCGGGTCATAGAAGGAGGCAGACGGGAACGGCGTCTCTCACTATACCACCACGATATTATTTTCCAGTTGGAGCAATTACATATGTGGCCTTTTGAAGGTGCATACATGCACCTATACATGTGCGTGAGATTGTTTTCTTTTATAAATAAAATTTTAATAAGGATTTCAGCACTATTGTGAGTTTTTCTTACATCTGCATATGGCGCTGAATTGAGGGATATGGTTCACCAGCCAAAGTGGTTTCGATTGGGAGGAGTCATACAGATCCAGATGGGCACATACTGAGATCCTCTGCATATACGCTTTATCGTATATATTTTAAGGTGAGCACCCACTCACAAGGGGGTGCACGGTTGCCGTTTAGCTGTGACACTCTGGTCACTCACTATTGGGAAGCACCAGCCACTTTAAGGTGGCCTGATCACTCGCATAGGATCGTTGTTTTGTCACCAGGGTCCATTCCCTGGTGCATAATTTCATCCAGGGGGTGTGACACTTGGTACCTCCGGGGCATCCTCAGTTGCCACCTTGGGACCTTAATTTGGTGCTGTCGGTTCTTAAGAAACCTCCTTTTGAAAGTATTTGGGAGATTCCTCTGCTTACCTTATCCCAGAAGGTGGCCTTCTTGGTGGCTATTACTTCTGCGCGTTGTCCTGTCGTTCTCACTATCTGGTGGTTCACAGGAATAAAGTGGTGCTTCGTCCGGATCCGTCCATTCTACTGAAGGTGGTTTCCAGTTTTCACTTAAATTAGGACATCGTGTTACCCTCTTTGTGTCCTAAGCATCCTGAGGAATTTACACTGCATACTATGGATGTAGTTCAGGCAATCAGGGTGTACTTGGCGACTACTGAGTCTTTTCGGAAGTCAGATTCACTCTTTGTACTCACAGATGGCCCTAAGAAAGGGCTACCTGCGTCTGCTGTGACTATTTCCAGATGTATCAGGCAGACAGTGGTGCAGGCTTATTCGATTACGGGTCAGGTTCCTCCTTTCCCTGTTAAGGCACATTCTACTCGGGTGCTTAGTGCTTCCTGGGCTTTTCGCCATCAGTGCTTCAGGTTTTCAAGACGGCTACCTGGTCATCTGTTCATACCTTCACAAAATTTTATAAGGTGGATGTGCTGGCATCTGCAGATGCCTCTTTTGGCTGCAAAGTTTTGCAGGCTGCTGTTTAAGGGGGCTTCTTAGCCTTCCATGAGGGTGTTTAATGTTTTTTTTCAGGTGGGCCTCATCTTGTTGTTCTGATGAGTCCTATGTTGCCTGGGGACTTATTTTTCTGCTGTTCCCACCCCTCATTTTTTGGCACTGCTTTGGGACATCCCTACTGATATAGAGACTGCATCTGTCAATGAACGATAGAGGAAATTGGATTTTTGTCTTACCGTGAAATCCTTTTCTCTGAAATTCATTGACGAACGCAGTTTGGTATTATTTTTCTCTGACGCTGCTTTGATACAAAACTGACATCCTATAGCAGGAAGAGAGAGGGTATAAACCCCTGGGACTGCCCATAGGTGTAGTCAGAACTTTTTTCTGACTAGTGTCCTGCTCCTGTAGGGGGCAGCATAACCCTACTGATATAGAGACTGCTTCCGTCAATGAACTTCAGAGAAAAGGATTTTACTGTAAGACAAAAATCCATTTTTTGTGGGACTTTATCAGCAAAAATCAAAAAAATGAAAACAAAAAAAAAAAAACAAATATAAAAATTACATTTTATTAGTTTAACCACTTTAGCACCGGAGGATTTTGCTGTCTTACGTCCAGGCCACTTTTTGCGATTCGGCACTGTGCAAATTTAACTGACAATTGCGCGGTCATGCAATGCCATACCCAAACGAAATTTACGTCCTTTTTTTCCCACAAACAGAGCTTTCTTTTGATGGTATTTGATCACCTGTGCGATTTTTAATTTTTGCGCTATAAACAAAAAAAGAGCGACAATTTTGAAAAAATAACAATATTTTTCATATTTTTTTATATGAAATTCCCCAAAAAAATGTAAAAATCAAAATTTTTTATAATTTTAGGCCAATTTGTTTTCTGCTACATATTTTTGGTAAAAAAAATCGCAATAAGCGTATTTTGATTGGTTTGCGCAAAAGTTATTGCGTTTACTAACTAAGGGAAAGATTTCTGTCATTTTTGGTGTTTTTTTTTTAACGAGTAATGGCGGCAATCTGCGATTTTTTGCGGGACTGCGACATTGCGGTGGACAGATCGGACCCTTGACTGACATTTTTGACACTTTTGGGGGTACCAGTGACATTACTACAGTAATAAGTGCTATACATATGCACTGTTACTGTAAAAAGGACACTGGCAGGGAAGGGGTTAATTTTTATTGGTGATCAAGGGGTTAATGTATGCCTGTTGCTTACTAACGTGTGTGGGGGGAGGTGACTGAGTGACACAGGGACAGATCGCAGGTTCAGCTATGCTGAACCCTGCAATCTGACCCTGTCTGTCACTTAGGAGATCCGCCCTCTTTGTTTACACAAGCGGGCGGATCTCCACACTCGATTCCTCGACGATCACCGCCGCTCCTCCCCTGGCCCGACTCCCGCTGTGACTGAATACAGCGGGAGCGAGCCTCCGGCGGCGCGCGCGCACCGCCCACAAGATGAGAAGTCCAGCGACGTAGGTTTACGTCGCTGGACGATAACTAACCACTTTGCCGCAGTACAGTCAACGTGACTGGTCGGCAAGTGGTTAAATGATATAAACAGATCACAGCCCCTCTACATGGGGGTCTAAGAAGAGTCAAACACCATAATCCAATATCCAATACAACATTACAGTATTTAGGGGGGTATGTGAGTTCGATCGATCATCTACAGAGCCCACACATTCCTCCAAACCATATAACAATGACTTAGCCCTGTGCTGGTAATTCCAGCTGGTTGTAGAACTCTTCCATTCATGCAATGCTGCATGTGGTGGATGCTACAATTGCTGGGATTCCAACATGTTTCAACGTTCAAAATTGTCTTCATCAAGGAAATTTATTACCACTCTGTAAGTATATATAATTATATATCTATATGGTAAATGGTAATTATATATACTTACGGAGTGGTAAAAAATTTTCACTGGTGGAATTACCACCACAGGGGTTAGTCATTGTTATATGGTTTGGAGGAATGCGTGGGCTCTGTAGATGATCAATCGAGCCCACATAGGCCCCTAAATGCTGTAATGTTGTATTGGATATTGGATTATGGTGTTTGACTCTTCTTAGACCCCCATGTAGAGGGGATCTTTTTATATCTTTTATATGTAAATTAATACAATTTAATGCTTATATTTATTTTTTTCATTTTTTTTTTTTTGCCGATAAAGTCACACAAAAAAGAGGATATCCAGTTTTTCTAAGTAATTTTAAAGCAAAAAAAAAATTATTTAAACTTGTAAACAACAAGTGTGAGAAAAAGGCCTGGTCCAGAAGTAGATTAATGAAGTTCTTCTGTAAGGTAGGCTCAGACAAAGCAATCAAAGCATATTTTGTGGGTACAAGGAAGCCTGGGTTTTGTTTAACCACATCCCTTAAGCCCCTCCACTGCTAAGTGATTGGCCACACCCACATTTTGCTGTGTTGCGCTACGCACGCTGCAGGTCTTATCCCTCTTGCAGTGTCCCTCATTCCGAAGTTCAAATGTTGGGAGGTATGTAGATTGATAGCAGCAGGAGTCATTGGCTCCTGCTGCTGCTGTCAATCAAATCCAGTGACACAAGAATGGGGGGTGGGGTCGAGTTCCACTGTCTGTGTAAATGAATGCCTCCATGGAATGCGGCTCTCCGGGGGGGGCACCTTATGAAGAGGAGGAGCCAGAAGCTAAGCAGGGCACCCGAGAAAAGGAGGATCGGGGCTGCTCTGCGCAAAACCCTTGCACAGAGCAGGTAAGTATAACATGTGTGTTATTTAAAAAAAAAAAAAATAAATAAAACAAACCTTTACAATCACTTTGACAAAATAATCTAGCAATGTGGTAAATGTTAGGGTCTTTGTTTTATAATCAGGAATCCAGACATGGGATGAACATAGTTGCCACGTGTACATTTCAGAGTTGTGCTCAAATGTATTATATTTTGTTAATTTTGTATTCATTTGTTGAACAGGTGACTGTATCGCTATTAACATGCAAGCATCAAAAGGTGGAGTCGTGGGCACTATGACAAAGCCAGATAATATACCCTAAATATTATAGAAAAATTGTGTCTCATCTTCAGCAACTTGAACTTCAAACTACTCATCACTGGAAGCTATTTGAAAACAATAACTGAACACCAAATGCAATGCATCTGATGTGAATGAAACAATTTATGTTATATCTGATCATCTGAAATTATTCATGAACTAGATAGCAAAAACATCTATTGACCAAAGCTGATACAAATATGAAAAAATATATACATTTAAGGTAAATTGCAGGAAAATAAATGCCAAATGAAATGTCCTTTTACCTTTAGTTACTAGAGATTTTGTATATAGACTCCAAAACAAAGTAATTAGCATGTTTTGATTAGCAGCATTGCCTCAATAACATTTTGATCACGACTCAATGCAAAATTCCTTCAATTCTGAGATGTTTGTGTGTTTCCTTAAATGAACTGCCCGAATGCCTACCCCAAATAATGCAATGGGATTCAAATTTGACTAGCCCCGTCCATAACCCCTTTTTTTTTGGGGGGGGGGGCATTTCTTGATACATTTTCTAGTTTGTTTCGGATCACTGTTGTGCTGAAAGATCCATTTTTCAGTTTAACCTCAACTTTTGGACAGATGTCCTCGCATTCTCATCAATCACACTTGGTGTTGCAGAATGCATAGTTTTCTGGAGTACTACAAACATGAGGTTCTTCTCCTACAATGAGGTCTTTAGGTTTTGCCACATAGGACTACTTTTACCACATAGGGCATACTGTGGCCAAACTCCATGTTTATTTTATCAATCCACAGCACATTTTGTCTGTTGCCTATATGATCAAGAGCAAACTGTAGTTTTGTATTTTTTAATTAATGCAGGAACAGCTTTTTCCTGGCACATCTTCCTTTCAGGTTAACTTGGTGCATTCCCTTTCTGATTATAGATGCATGCACTTAGACACCTTCTGTTGCAAGAGTTACTTGCAGATCCCGCAATGACATTTTGAAGTTCTTATAGATATCAAGTGGTCAGCACGTCGGCTGAATTTTCTGACATGGCCAATCCTGAATTCTACACTACTTGTAAATTATCTTTCTTACGGTGGAATGATTCATTTCAAATAATTTTGCAATCCTTTTTTTTACTGCAAATCCTTTGCTATACTCCTCCTAAGCAGTGACAATCTTTTTTTTTTTCAGGGTTTTTTTTTTTTTATCTTGGCAATATGATGCCACATATGTCAATAGCAAAGAGATCACCAAACCCCACCCTAAACCATACTATTATTTATTTATTTCAGGTACTTGTGATATACCCTTGTCCCTATGTTGTTGGGGACAAGGGACTCTTCCTCACAACCCTGGCAGTGGTTGTGGGGGTCTGTGGGCAGGGGCTTATCGGAATCTGGAAGCCCCCTTTAACAAGGGGGCTCCCCCCTTATGTGAATGAGTAGTACTCCTACCCATTCACCAAAAAAGTGTAAAAGTAAATAAAGACTCAAAAGGGTTTTGACAAGAAAAACAATGTCCCCTGATGTAGATCCATTGTCAATCACAACACCTGCCGTACCACGGAACCCGGAAAAAGGAAAAAAAACAAAAAAGCTTCTCACGGCAAACGCTCCCGCGGTCTGCCTGCCCTGCCGTGTGATAAAGTTCTTAAATATCACTGCCCCTTGTGATGTCATTAACCGGTGCATGCTGGGTCACTTATGTCATGGGGGGGTTGTGGGAAAGAGGCCCTTGTCCCCATCAACATTGAAACAAGGTGCTTTGGGGTGGGGGACGAAGCCTCCCTGCCCCAAAGCACCCCCAATTTTGAGGGCATGTGGCCTGGTATGGTTCAGGAGAGGGGGTTGTCGCTCTCTCCTTCCTTTCCTGACCTGCTGGGATGCATGCTCAGATAAGGGTCTGGTATGGATTTTGCGGGGACCCTATGCCATTTTTTAAAAGCATTTTGGTGTGTGGTTCCCCTCTGAATCCATAGCAGACCCGAAGGGCCTGGTATGGATTTGGGGGGGACCCCACGCCATTTTTTCAAAAACATTTTTGCCGGTGATTCTTTATTTTACATTCAGCTGTCAGCCGGGAATCCGGCTGACAGCTGATGACTCATCAGTTGTTAAGGACATGGCAGCCGGCTTCCCAGCCCGCTCCTTAGCAACCAGCTACATACAGTGTTTTTAAAGGGTGAAAAAAAAAACACAAAATGCAAAACGCATAAAAAAAAAACAACACCTGCGTTTCTGGTGCGACTCTATTGAAGTCTATTACACTCAAAACGCAAGTTCCCAACCCTTTTCAAAAACACCCCAGCTAAAAAAAGCATAGATGTGAACGTATACCATAGCCAATCATGTTAAATGGACTATAGTGCGTTTCTGCAAAATGCACCAAAATACACATAGGTGTGAACGTAGGGTAAAATGTAAATGGGCATAACCATTTTGTATCCTTTTACAATATCTTAGCATGTTTTTAACATGGGATGTACACCTATATGTGTTGAAAAACTCTTAGGTTTTTGTCAAATTCACAAATAGTTTATAAAACCAAATCATTGTAAAAAAAAAAAAAAAAAAAACTTTTTTAAAAGAAAAAAATTCCATTAAGTAGGATTTGCTCTGAAATTGGCCACATAACATATTCATTGTGCTATTTAACATGGTCCTAAAGTCAAAATGTTTTTTTTCCTTAATGCATTTGGTGCATTGATGTAAAAGACACCCCACTACCTTTTCTACCCAGCCCATCGCCAACACTTATCTGACTCCTGTCACTTCTCCAGCACTGTCTCGGCTGTAGCACCACTCCTATCACTTCCTTGTCTCACAGGAGACACTGAAAGCACTAGGCTCTCACTGACAAAGTCAAACTCCTGTCATTTAGCTGTGGAGTGGTCTACCAGTGCTGTTTGTGTCTGTGCACACAGCCCTGCGTGCATCTAAACAAAACATACATGAATGTAGAAGAGTAGGTTAAAGTTCTTTGTTTATAGATTTAATTTAAAATGATGTTTCTGAATCACACTGATTTTATAACAAGTCATTCTTTTATGAATCAAATAACTTAAGAAAATTTTCAACATTTGATAAATATAATCACAAATGTTTGTAAACATTTGTTTAATATCATATATTGTAGATTTACGAATTACCATCTGTATTATTCATTTTGCAAAATGTTTAATAAAATTGTTCAATTTTTCTCTTGACTATATATTTAAAAAGTAACAATGTAAAATCACATTTCTTTTAGTAGGGATGGGACAAACACCCCCGTATTCGGTTTGCAATAGAACATTTCGAACAGGGAAAAAGTTCTAGCGAACATACGAACTCTATTAAAGTCTATGGGACATGAACATAAAAACATAAAAGTCCTCATTTTAAAGGCTTATATGCAAGTTATTGCCATAAAAAAGTGTGGGGACCTGGGTACTGCCTTGGGGGATATGTATCAATGCAAAGAATTTTCTTTAAAACTATTGTTTTAAAGGAGCAGTGATTGTAATGATGCTTAAAGTGAAACAATGAAAAAAAAAAACCTCCTTTATACAGTATATCGTGCCTGGGGGGGTCCCCTTAATGTGTAAAGTGGCGCATCTGTGCGATGTATAGAGCCTGCTGCAGAAATACTGACATTTCTAAAGGAAAAAATGTAATTTAGACTTACTCGTGGCTGTAATGTATTCTCGGCTCCTGGCATTACAGATGAAAAAAATGGCGTAGGGTCCCCCCCCCCCCCAAGTCCATACCATGCCCTTATCCAAGCATGCAGCTTGTTAGGCCAGGAAAGGTGGGGGGATGAGTGAGTACCCCCCCCCCTGCTGAACCATACCAGGCCACATGCCCTCAACATGGGGGGTGGGTGCTTTGGGGCAGAGGGGTTCTGCCCCCCACCCCAAAATACCTTGTCCCCATGTTGATGGGGTCAAGGCACTCTTCCCGACAACCCTGGGCTGTGGTTGTTCGGGGTCGGCGGGGGGAGGGCTTATCGGAATCTGGAAGCCCCCTTTAACAAGGGGGCCCCCACCCCCCCATGTGAATGGGTATTGGGTACATCGTACCCATTCACCAAACAAGTATAAAAAGTAAAGACCACAGAAAACATTTTTTGACAAGTCCTTCATTAAAAAGAAAAAAAAATATTGTCCCTCAATGTAAATCCATCTTCAGTCGCGACATCCGCCGAATTCAAAAAATAGAAAAAAAAATTAAAAACGCTTTACCTCTTAAAGCGGAGTTCCGGGCACAAAATCGATATATTTTTTTTTTGTGCCCGTCCGCTTGTTCCCCTTCACCTGAAAAGGAATTGGATAGTTAGGTTTTTTTTTTTATTTGCTCACCTTGTAATTGAAGATCGAATATACTCACCTAGTCTTCACTTCCTCCCTCAGCGCCGCAGGTCCGCCGTCACTTCCTGGCTTGCACTGATTCCTGGGAGCTGAACGTCATCGCTCCCAGGAATCAATGCGACGGCACCGGCCCCGCTCGTCACTTCCGGGCGACGCCGCATTCCCCTGCTAAACAGCTTCTGGGCATGCCCAGAAGCTGTGGAGGAATGCGGCGCCGCACCGGAAGTGACGAGAGGGGCCGGTGCAGGCACATTCTGGGAGAAGAAGACGTGGAAGAAGACGCCGAAGAGGACCGCGCCGGCTTCAGCTGCCCACAAGAGAGATGGAAACGCTGTGGAAGAAATTTTATAAGTGAGTATTTCTTCTAAAAGGTAAGTGCAAACCGGGACAGATCAGAGGCTAGCCATTGTGGAATGTACTAGCCCTGACTGTCCCGGGGTATATTTGTTGAAAAATGATTTCTGTGCCCGGAACTCCGCTTTAAGAGGCTACCTGCCATATCCCATATCTTCAGCCTTGACAGTCCTTTTATAGGCAAGAGGCGGGGCCACCTTGTGACGTCACCCGTGGCATGTGACGTCAGAAGGGGCGGTGCCACCGGGTGATGCCGCCCCTTGCCTATAAAAGAACTGTCAAAACTGAAGAGCGGGCATACGGCGGGTAACCTCCTAAGTGGCAAAGCGGTTTTTAATTTTTTTTCGGGTCCGAAGGGCGTCGTGCTTGATGATGGATTTTTTTTCCTTTTTTTTGTTTAATAAAGGACTTGTCAAGAACAGTTTCCTGTGGTTTTTATTTTTTTACACTTTTTGGTGAAAGAGTAGGGGTACGATTTACCAGATACCCATTCACATGGGGGGAGCCAGGATCTGGGGGCCCCCTTGTTAAAGGGGGCTTCCAGATTCTGATAAGCCCCCCACCCGCAGACCCCCACAGCCACAGCCCAGGGTTTTCAGGAAGAGGCCCTTGTCTCCATCAACATAGGGACAAGGTACTTTGGGGGGGCACCTCGTTGGGGGCGCTCGTTGTTCCCCCCCCTTTCCCGGCCTGCCAGGCTGCATGCTTGGATAAGGGTCAGGTATGGATTTTGGGGGGGACCCCACGCCATTTTTTAAAAAAAAAATTGGAGTGGAGCTCCCCTTAAAATCTATACCAGATCCAAAGAGTCTGGTATAGATTTTCGGGGGACCCCATGTCATTTTTTTTTCTAATTCTGTCATAGGGTTCCCTTTAACCACCTAAATTCATGGCACTTTCATCCCCTTCCTGCAGAAACTAATTTTCAGCTTTCAGCGCTCATTGGCATCTATGGAAAAACTTGGTCAGCTTGACATGACACTGCTCCCAGTCTTTAACATTGGCATCTATGGAAAATATTGGTCAGCTTGACATGGCACTGCCCCGTCTTTAACATTGGCGTCTTTGGGAAACCTTAGTCAGCGTGACATGGCACTACTCCCTCTCTTTAACACTGGCGTCTATGGGAAATCTTGGTCAGCTTGACATGGCACTGCTCACTGTCTTTAACATCGGGGTCTATGGGAAATCTTGGTCAGCTTGACATGGCACTGCTCACAAACCATAAGTGACAGGGTCAGGGACACAAAACCTAGAGAGCACCGAGAGGGGACCCAGGACTATAACATAGCTATACTTTTTAAATTGGAATATGCCTGTACACTACACTGACTGCACTAAACTGACTAAACTCACTATCCACTAACTGCCTAATCTCTATTGTCACACACTAGACATGGCTGCCATGTAAGCAGCAGCCTTATATAGTGGGGGGTGTGGAGGTAGCCCCTAAGCCATGATTGGCCAAAGGTACTCTGCCTTTGGCCATTCATGGCTCTCCCAGTACATTGTGCTGTGATTGCACAGTGCATTGTGGGGCGCTCATCGGCGGGCGAACTTCCCACCGAGCGCCCCAAACAGCTAATGTTCGGCTCGAAAACAGAGGCCATCTCTATTGTTTAGTAGAATGTTGTATCATGTTATCATGACAAGAAACCTAGTGAGTTTTAGTTACATAGGTTTCATTGAGCCATATTTTTGACAACTGCTGTTATGGATGATATGTTTCTTTAAATGCAAGTCTATGGTGCATCTCTGCTGTACTGCTTCCTGTGTTATGTTTCCTGTTCCTGTTTGCTTAATTCAGTAAAGCACAGCTTGTGTACAGTAATGGCTTGTGCTGTCTCCTTACATATATCGCAGACATCTCAAGTCTCCCGCAAGTCGCGGGAGACTCCTGCTATCCGCCCTGAGCTCACAGGCACCCGCGAGCTCAGGGCAATATCCCGGCTCTGTGTGTGAGTCATTCTGAGTGAGTGAGTCAGATGAGATGACTCATCGATCGATGCAGGCAGGAATGTGACAGCTGTCAGCAAGCTGAGCCTGCACAGACATCACGTCGGAGCCGAAGTAGATCCGGCTCACAGGCGGAGTGCATGACTCATATGGGAGGAGCTGCAGAGAGCAAGCAGCGGCTTTGCTCTCTACTACAGCCACATTCTACTCCAGGAGGCATTTTGGCGCGCACGGGACCGTGACACTGTGACACCCCACTCTGTGACAGTACCAGCAAGTGACCAGGCCAGTACCAGCAAGTGACCAGGCCAGTACCAGCAAGTGACCAGGCCAGTACCAGCAAGTGACCAGGCCATCACCAGTGACCAGGCCAGTACCAGCACCAGTGACCAGGCCAGTACCAGCACCAGTGACCAGGCCAGTGACCAGCACCAGTGACCAGGCCAGTACCAGCACCAGTGACCAGGCCAGTACCAGCACCAGTGACCAGGCCAGTACCAGCACCAGTGACCAGCACCAGTACCAGCACCAGTGACCAGCACCAGTGACCAGCACCAGTGACCAGGCCAGTAACAGCACCAGTGACCAGGCCAGTACCAGCACCAGTAACCAGCACCAGTAACCAGGCCAATACCAGCACCAGTGACCAGGCCAGTACCAGAGACCAGTACGAGCACCAGTGACCAGGCCAGTACCAGCACCAGTGACCAGGCCAATACCAGCACCAGTGACCAGGCCAGTACCAGAGACCAGTACGAGCACCAGTGACCAGGCCAGTACCAGCACCAGTGACCGGTACCAGCACCAGTGACCGGTACCAGCACCAGTGGACCATTACCAGCACCAGTGACCAGTACCCGCACCAGTTACCAGTACAGTACCAGCACCAGTGAACAGTACCAGCATCAGTGACCAGTACCAGCATCAGTGACCAGCACCAGTGACCAGGTATACTGATTACATTTCATTTCATTATTCTCTGGTAGTGTTAAATTGGAAAGGGGGGGGGGGGTGCGGCGCAGGCGTGCGTGGGGGGGGGCGGCATGTGGGGGGGGGGGGGCTCACCTCCCTGAAATGACTTTGCCACCTCCCTGAAATGAGTTTTTGCAGGTTGGGATGTCTGATATCGCATCAAACATGGTGTCAGAAGATTTCTGGATCCATATTCTTTCTACACATTTGATGCTGAGAGCCTGCTAGCCTTGATGTGAGTGTTCTTAGAACTGATTGTGCTTTCTAACAAGTCCTGTCCTGGATACTGAGTATTTGCAGCAAAGAAAACAACATCATGGCAGCTAACAGCATTCCACTGCCTGACGCAATGAGGGTGACTGGAGATGTCAGCAGTAACTGGGACAATTTTAGGGCTGAATTTGAGGACTACTCCCTAGCCATATGGTTAAATGAGAAGCCTGCAGCAGTGCAAGCAGTCACACTGAGGAGGGTGATGGGCAGTGAATACCTCCATGTGTACAAGCATAATCTGAACCGCACAGAGGAGGAAAAGAGTGACACCAAAACCATTCTGGATGCATTGGAAGCTTTCTTCAGACCCTCTAAAAATGTCATGTATGAAAGATACATGTTTGGCTGCTGTGAGCAAGAAGACTGTGAATCAATAGACAGATTAGTCACACGGCTAAGAGCAGGGGAGGGCTGGCAGCCTTAGGCCTGAGGGGCAAGTCCAGTCAATTGAAGGGTCGGTGGGACACATGCTCAGCTCTGAGGGTTTTTAAGCTGGGACAGTGGGACCTGTAGTCCTTCACTGGTTGGGGGAGCGGTGGTGTGTGACACATCCTGAGCTCTGAGGGGTTCATGTTGGGACCTGTAGTCCTTCCCTTTTGGGGGGTTGCATCCCCAAAAGTGAAGGACTACAAGTCCCAGCATGAACCCCTGAGTCCTTCACTTTTTGGGGGGGGGGGGGGGTGGAGGATGACACATCCTGAGCGATGAGGGGTTCATGCTGGGACCCGTAGTCCTACACTTTTAGGGGGTCACAGCCCCTAAAAGTGTCTGAAATAGTAGCAATGCTACACCACAGTGAAATGCAAAGTTTAAAATCAGTCCAGAAACACAGTATGGGGCTAACAGTGGCAAAGAAAAAGAAATGTTCCTGTGTCTGTTATGTCACCAAAAGGAAAAAAAAAGTCCCTGTGTCAGTGGTCTCACTGAAGAAAAAAAGTCCCTGTATCAGTGGTTTTACTGGAAAAAAAAAGTCCCTGTGTCAGTGGTCTCACTGCAAAAAAAATGCCACTGCGTCTGTGATGTCAGTGTGATTGGCATCTATTGCTGGCTTACACGCACAGAATTTCAGCCGTTTGCAGACTGAATGATTATTCATCGTTCAAATGCGAATTGCCCACTAACTGATAGAATAAACTCGTTTTTTATGAACGTTTCCATGTTCGTAGTGATCATTTGATAACGATAAAAATATATAAGGTAGAATATTCTTTTTGTTTCAATTAGAACATTCATGTATACATGTTAGTTGAAACGGTAAAAGTTTATGCTTCGGATCCATCGACATTAGCCGCGCCCATGGTCGAAATTGATGGTAAAGTTAGGTTCACTAACGGCACGAATGTCGAAACGACCATTTTCGCCTGAAATTCTGTGCGTGTATGGCCAGCATAAGTCAGTGGGATGGAGGAGGAGGAGGAGAGCTGCGCTCTGAGGTTTACATGGAACTAAAGGGCTCTAGGGTGCTTTAAGGGAGAAAGGGGGGCTGGAAGAATGTGCAGCTATCATTGTTTGTGTTTGAGAGGCAGTGGGGGGCAATATCACCTCCTCACTCTCTGTTTTAATCTTAAAAATACTGACCCTCTGCTGCAGCCCTTTGCGCTGCACGTGTTTGCAGGGCAGTTGTGGTCCAGGCCCATTCATGGTCTTATGCCATTTAAGTTTTGCCATGTGTACAGCTCTAAGAGATTGAAGCTGGGTGTTTGGGGGTGGTAAAACCATGGCTCAATCACTTGCTTTTACCTCTCCCCACCTGACTGTGTGAGTGAGTCCTAAGGCCTTGTTTACACTTGTGATTGGGTGGGTGGGGGTAAAAACAGGCGGTTTGAGTCATGGTTTTTTCTCTATCGCTCATTGACAGACGTAGTCTTCTTGATTCTCAAGAGCTGGGTTATGTTGTCTCCGCAGGAGTAGGACTAGGCAGAAAGACAAAACGTTCTGGCTCCATCTTAGGGGCAGTCCCTGAGGGTATATCCTCCCTCTCTCTGCTACAGGGAATCAGTTTTTTTCTGTCTAGTCAGGAGTAAGGACCTAAGTTCCTTGCTGGGATCTTTTTGGTCCTGGCAAGATTTTTCTTCAGAAGAAATATTTTTTAGGTAGTTTTTTCTCCAGTGTTTTTCCTGTGAGATCTTCAAGCAAAAACGCCGGACTGGGCGACACTTGTGGTCACCCCAGCCGGCCTACGAGCGCGCGCAGACCATTGCATTGCGCTTGGTCGGCCGCGACACATTCAAGTAAGTATGCGGGGCCGGGCGACGGGCTGGATGTTGAGATCCAGTGGTCACCCCGGTTTCTGCCTACGAGCGCATGCAGACCAGAGCTCCGCGCTGGGTCGGCCGCGACGGAGTCCCAGTGGAGGGACTGACCTTGCGAGTTAAAAGTCTCGCTTGGACGCCAGGAACCTGAGAGTCGAGGCGTCCGGAGTGGTCCACAAACCCCCACCCCGGTGGAGAGGGTATTGTGAAGAGAGGGTGCCTGTCGGTTCGGTATGGTGAGTAAACGTTCCCTTTTTTCTTTCCTCGTTATGAGGCAGTATGAATTATGGGCCCCTCCATACATGGTCAGTATATATCTGACACTAAAAGTCCCCCTTGTAAATACAGTATGTGTTTGTGGGAAGTGGACTTGGTTTGAGAGCTAACACTCTACCCAGCAGACTGTAGCATTACAGCAGACATAGGAGGTATAATCCTACCTTATTTGTAGTGTATCTCCTGTAGATCAATCAATCGCCACTCAGCAGAGATGCAGGTGGATGTGCTGGGAAAAACGATTTCGGCGGTCCGCCGCCATTTTGCCGTAGACCAGGTGCATGCATGTCCTCAGGTCACGCCGGCCGCCATGTTTTTGGAGTCTAATGTCTCCTGTATGGGGGCGGCCATGTTTCATGAGCCCAGCTACCTCGTGGAGAGCTGGGAACGCCGGAAGGCGTACACAGGGGGCGGAGCCACGTCCTTCTACCCGGGAAAAAGCAACAGCTCCTTCCAGTCTGTAAAAGACAGACGCTGACTGCAGTTGGTTGGAAACTTCACTGCATCGGATGGTGAGCCTTGGGGGTCCCTCTCTCTCTCTGTGGGATCGAGAAGCAGGTACTCTGAGGAGCTCTATTGCGCTAGGGGGAGACACATAAAAAAAAAAAAAAATTAAAAAAAAAAAAAAAAAAAGAGGTATTTTTTATTTAAAAAAAAAAAAAAAAAAATTTTTTTGTGTTTTCTGGCAAAGGTGTCCTGAATTAACATGGACCCTGCCACTCATGTATCTCCTCCGGATCCTCTCGAGGGGTCTGTGGGATCCTCCAGCACCCCACTGACGATTGAATCATTGTCCGCTATTATGGAAACTTTTGTGTCCCGGGTGGAAGTGGCTTGTCAGGGACAGGGCGCAAGTAAGCGACCCCCGCCTAACCCCTTATTATCTGAAACCTCGGATTCAGACTCTGAGCCTATTTCTGCAGTTGCAGGTACTTCATCTGGTATTGGTGTCTCGTGTACTGTCTTTTCAGACAGTGAGGAGGATGTTTCGGCATCAGCCATAGCCAGAGAGGAAGCGTTGGTAAACGCACTCATTGTATCTGTTCAAGAAACCTTAAGATTACAGGGTATTCCGTCAGAAATAGCTGAAACTGAAATCCCTTTTGGGACTAAACAACGCATCAAAGTGGCGAAGGTTTTTCCATTGCCCAAATGTTTTGGCAATCCAATCAAAGAAGAATGGAGTCTGCCAAAACGCATTTCTACTATTTCTAAACGCATTAACAGGCGTTATCCGTTTGAGGAAACCCTCATTAAGAAATGGACAGAACCACCTGTGGTGGATTCACCAATTGCTAGATTGAATAAAGCCACGGTTATTCCTCTAGAAGACGCTCCGTCTTTTAAAGATCCAGTGGATCGCAAGATAGAAGCTATGTCTCGCACCATGTTTACCTTGATTGGATCAGCTTTCAGACCAATAATTGCTATTGGTCTGGTTTCGCAGGCTGTAACTGTATGGACCAAGTGGTTACGCCGGGACCTAGAAGAGGTCCCTCAGGCGGTATCAGATTCGTTGGAACAAATGATACAGGGGTTACAGTTTGTGTGTGATGCGGCGTTAGACGCCACTTCATTATTGGCGCGAGCATCTGTCTCAGCGGTGGTTCTCAGGCGTACACTGTGGCTAAAAGGTTGGTTAGCCGACCAAGGTTCCAAAAAAGCATTGGCTAATATCCCCTTTTTAGGAGAGCGTCTATTTGGAGCCAACTTAGATGAGATCATTAGGATCTCACGGGTGGAAAGAGCACCTTTTTACCGCAAAATTTTAAAGGTAAAGGAACTCGTCAAAGATGAGGGCCTTCTTTTTCCGCTCACAAGAGGTTTTTTCGTCCCGCGGGTGAAAAAATTAAGTCCTCCAAAGCTCCTGCAGGAGGCGTCAGGGGTCGTTGGTCGGGCAAGCAAAAGCCCGCCCCCTCTAGACCTGAAGATAAACCGTCCAAAGCCTGAAGGTGCGCCCCCACCCATAACTGGGGTGGGGGGACGTCTTCGCCGGTTCCCGGATCCATGGCTTTCCAGAATCCCGGACAGATGGGTTTGCGAAGTCATAAGGTCAGGGTACAAGATCGAGTTTCGATCTCTCCCACCGGCGCGATTCTTCCCTTCCAATAGCCGACTATCCCCGGATCGTTTAGACGATCTGCGGAGAGCAGTCACAGATTTACTACAACAAGGAGTGGTAGTCCACGTTCCTTGGACAGAACGGTTTCAAGGGTTTTATTCAAACCTATTTACAATACCCAGGAAAGAGGGCAAAGTGCGTCCAATTCTGGACTTAAGGGCACTCAATTCCTTTGTCAACATAAGAAGATTCAGAATGGAGTCCATTCGCACAGTAGCAGCCTTTCTGCATCCAGGGGATGTCCTAGCGTCCATAGACATCAAGGACGCATATCTTCACATTCCCATTTTCGCAGGACATCAGCGGTTTCTACGCTTTTCCGTAGAAGAGAACCACTATCAGTTTGTGGCGTTACCTTTTGGTCTCGCCACGGCTCCGCGGGTCTTCACGAAGGTGTTGGCCCCAATGTTGGCACTTCTGCGCCAAAGAGGCATATCGATCCTTGGTTACCTAGACGATCTTCTGCTTCATGCAGAGTCTCCTCAGACCTTGCTACAAAACATAGAAATTACTATGATTTCTTTACAGGAATTCGGGTGGCTGGTGAACCAGCAAAAGTCATTTCTGGTTCCCACCCAGAGGCTCGAATATCTGGGTCTAATTCTAGACACAATCAGGACAAGAGTTTTTTCTTCCGGTAGGGAAACTCCGAAAGATTCAATCAGCAGTCCAGTTGTTACTATCCAACAGCTGGTCTTCCCTTCGGACTTGCATGAGGGTTCTGGGGTTGATGGTGGCTTCCTTCGAAGCAGTCCCATTTGCCCAGTCCCATACCCGAATTCTTCAGCAAGAGATTCTTCTCAGATGGAATCGGAATCCGGAATCCCTGGACAATCAGATCCGATTGAGCAAACAGACCAGAGAGTCTCTGGTCTGGTGGCTTCGGTCTCCGATGCTCAGCCAGGGAAAGTCATTTCTGCCAATATATTGGACGACAGTGACCACGGATGCCAGTCTATCCGGATGGGGAGGAATTCTCGGTCAGTTATCTGTCCAGGGACTTTGGTCCCCGGAAGAATCCAGGTTACCGATAAATGTATTGGAACTGAGAGCGATCAGACTTTGTCTGATTCACTGGACCGAGCAGCTCCAGGGCAGCCCGGTTCGGATCCAGTCGGACAACGCCACGGCCGTGGCTTATGTCAATCACCAGGGGGGCACCAAGAGTGTCCGAGCGGCCAAAAGAAGTGGCTTGCATTCTTCGCTGGGCGGAACGATTTGTTCCAGCAATCTCTGCGGTGTTCATTCCGGGGGTGGAGAATTGGCAGGCAGATTATCTCAGCCGTCAGACTCTGGATCAGGGGGAATGGTCCCTCCATCCAGACGTTTTCCACCAGTTGTGCCTACGATGGGGCACCCCGGATATGGATCTGTTGGCATCTCGATTCAACAGGAAAGTTCAGAGATTCGTGGCTCGCTCCCGCGATCCTCTAGCAGAAACCGCAGACGCACTGATCGCCCCGTGGGGGCAATACCAGCTAATGTATGCCTTCCCTCCTCTTGGGTTACTGCCAAGACTTCTTCGCAGGATAGAGGAGGAAGGAATTCCAGTAATCCTGGCAGCTCCGGACTGGCCTCGTCGAGCTTGTTACGCCGACGTGGTCAGACTGGTGGCGGACGTCCCGTGGAGACTTCCTCTCAGGGAGGATTCACTGTCTCAGGGACCGATCTTCCATCCTGCTTTACGATCGCTGGTTTTAAACGGCCTGGTTATTGAGACCCAGGTGCTGAAGGACAAGGGATTGTCAGCTTCAGTTATTCCTACTCTAGTTAAAACAAGGAAAGCGACTTCCAGAAAGATTATCATCGTACATGGAAGTCTTATATTGGGTGGTGTGAATCCCTTGGGTTCCATCTACATCTTTATTCGGTAGTCCGAATATTGGCTTTCTGCAACAGGGAGTTGAGCAGAAGCTGGCCTTGAGTGTTATCAAGGGTCTGGTTTCAGCATTTGCTATCTTCTTTCAGAAGCTTTTGTCTACTCATTCCTTGGTGCGGAATTTCATCCAGGGGGTGCGACACCTGGCTCTGCCAGTGCACGCGCAGTTACCATCCTGGGATCTTAATTTGGTGCTGTCGGTTCTTCAGACACCTCCCTTTGAAAATATCAGGGAGATTCCCTTGCTTACTTTATCCCAGAAGGTGGTCTTCTTGGTGGCTATCACTTCTGCACGCAGGGTGTCAGAACTGGCTGCATTATCCTGTTGTTCCCCAGATCTGGTGGTTCATAGGGATAAGGTTGTTCTTCATCCGAATCCATCCTTCCTTCTAAGGTGGTTTCAAAGTTTCATTGAATAAGGACAGTGTATTGTCCTTCCTATGTCCTTAGCCCAATCATCCTCGAGAATTTGCATGGCATTCCTTGGATGTAGTTCGGGCGATCAGGATATACTTGAATACTACGGATTCAATTTGTAAGACGGATTCACTGTTTGTGATCACGGATGGCCCTAAGAAGGGGTTGCCTGTTCTGCTGCGACCATCTTTAGATGGATCAGACAGACGGTGGTATAGGCTTATTTTATCTAAGGGTCGGGATCCCCCGTTCCCTGTTAAGGCGCATTCTACTCGGGCGCTTAGAGTTTCCTGGACCTTCCGCCATCAGGCGTCAGTGGTTCAGGTTTTTCAAGGCGACTGTTTAGTAGTCGGTTCATACCTTTACAATATTGTATAAGGTTTATGTGATGGCATCGTCAGATGCCTCTTCTGGCCGCAAGGTTCCTGCAGGCCACTGTTTGAGGAGACTGTTGGTCTACCTCGAGGATTTGTGGGGTAGGTCTCATCTGTTTACTCGATGAGTCCTTTGATACTTCTGGTTGGCTCCGGTTGGGCCTTCTAGATTGGATTTTGATTCTGTCAATCCCACCCCTCATTTTGTGGCACTGCTTCTGGATGTCCCAGCTCTTGAGAATCAAGAAGACTACGTCTGTCAATGAGCGATAGAGAAAAATGGATTTTTGTAAGATCTTACCGTAAAATCCTTTTCTCTTAAGCTCATTGACAGACGTAGTACCCGCCCCTCTATCATTGAGTTGGGTTGGGTTAAATTCTCTGTTACTGCTTTAGAACAGAACTGATTCCCTGTAGCAGAGAGAGGGAGGATATACCCTCAGGGACTGCCCCTAAGGTGGAGCCAGAACGTTTTGTCTTTCTGCCTAGTCCTACTCCTGCGGAGACAACATAACCCAGCTCTTGAGAATCAAGAAGACTACGTCTGTCAATGAGCTTAAGAGAAAAGGATTTTACGGTAAGATCTTACAAAAATCCATTTATTGCCCCAACCTGTCGCATTCAATGGGCAGTATAGCCTGCTGAATGCAACTTCTTCAGTGCAGCCCCTGATCAGTGTATTCTGACAGCGCAGGGTTCTGCTGTTAGAATACAATGTCCTAGCGGGGATTCCACCATCCCCCCCCTTTGCCTGTCAGTGGTAATGTGATCTGAGCTTGTGCATGCGCAGCTCACACCATATTTACAGTCCACTCTGTGTGCCACTGTGATGTGACTCCCGTGTGCATGCATGGGAGTGGTGTCACCGTGGCCTGGCCATTTAAGCTTATGAAGACTGAGAACAAATGGAAGTGCTAGGGAGATATGTTTGCAGGCAAGTTTGTCATATACTAGTATGCAGTGCACACCAGTGCATTATGAAGTCAACATGCAACATGAATTTTGTATTATTTTTATGGGGACTTTGCTACCTCTTTAAAGAGGAAGTAAAGTCATTTAAAAAAAAAGAAGAAAAAACCCTGTGAAGAGAAAGGCATGATGAGCTAGTATGCATAGCATACTAGCTCATTATGATGTACTTACCTTAAAACGAAGCCCCCGCCATGCCGCCCCCTCAGCGACAGGACGGCCGACATGTCCGGGCGTCCTGCTTCCTGGTTCGCGTCCTCCGGCCATCTGATTGGCCGGAGGCGCGATTACATCACTCCGGTGCGGGAGCCGCCGTTCACGGCACTGGGCTCTGAAGGAATGGCACGGGTGGCCGTTCCTTCAGAGCGCATGCGCTGATGACGTCATCGGCAGTATGCACTGTAAATATCTCCTAAACGGTGCATGTTTAGGAGATATTTATAGCACCTATAGGTAAGCTTTAATATAGGCTTACCTATAGGTGAAAGTTTGTGAAGTGGGTTTACAACCTCTTTAAAAGACTGCATAGAATGTACTAGGCTGCAGGGCAGTTGGAAGAATTGAAAAGTGGACAGGGAAGGAAAAGGTTATTTGCACTCTTGCAGAATGCCTAGATCTGACTCCTGAGCCTGCATGATGGGTGTAATGCTGCTTTATGTGAGAAGATAGCAGATAGACCAGAACAGCAGAAAGGATAAATAGAAGAGGGGGGCAGGGGGATTGGTGTAAGAGTGTTTGATTTACTGCAGGACTGATTCAGTATTTGGGAAGAAGAGCTGTGTGAGGTGAAGGGGTTAAATGAGCGATGTAGCCGGACTGATACCTGAATGTAACTTACCAGGAAGGAATGCAGAGTGGCCCAGGAAGGACATGAAGGAGGAGATGGATGGGTTATTAACCTGCAGTCAGAATAGAGATAAGGACAAGTTGGTGTGCCTCAAGGAGTTGGGGAATCCAGACTTTATGCAGAGGGAGATGAGTCACTCCTGTCAGTGAGGCAGGAGAATCGTTGTTCGGCTGAAGCTCCCTAGGTGCGGAGAAGGAGGAAGATTCTCCTCTGCTCTGACTGCTGCCTCGCATTCCTCCTCGAGAACATGACGTCACTGGTTGCTAGACACCGGACGGCAGGCAATTCTAGCAACCAGTGCATAAGATACAGACCAGCAGTAGAACAACCAGGTCTTGGCCAGCCGGGTCACTCTGCAATAAAGCGGAGCTGCTGCTGCTGCAGTAGTGGCCTTTTCTGGGGGCATCAGACCAGCCCAGGGGGAAATTTCCACCCTGCCCCCCCCCCCCCGGCCCAGTCCGCCCCTGGCTAAGAGAAAAAGCTGCAAGCTGTGAGTATGGCTCTCTGAGAGATGAACTTATTCGTGATAAAATAGTTTTGGGTATCACCAGTGAAAGCACACGTCGCCACCTGTTGAGGAAACATGATTTAGACCTACATACAGCAATTGAGAATTGTCGCACTGCAGAAATTACTGACAAACATATGAAAGCTATGGAGCAGGATAAACGGATTGACAATATCCATGCAGCCTCTAAACAATAGCAAAGCTTCAGAAACCACCAGCATAAGTTTCAGCACAAGGGTTACCTACACCACTCACCTGGGAGGAAGCCTGCATCATGCAAGTATTGCGGCAATGTGCATGTACGAGAGAAAGAAAAGTGTCCTGCATATGGGAAAATCTGTACTGCATGTGGTAAACCAAATCACTTTGCAAGGGTGTGTCTTTCCAGTAAAATGGAAGCAAGGAAGCTGCACACAACTGAGCAAATGTCAGATCCAGAGGACGCAACACCTGCTTAGCACTGATATGGTTTACTCCTCAAAATGTATTGGTGCTGTAAACACAAAGGGCAAAAAATGGTTTGTAAACCTCAGATTAAACAATATAATCCAACCCTGGCAGCTGGACTCGGGTGCAACGTGTGATGTCATGAGTATAAAGGACAAAATGAAACTGGAGGAAGTAAAAAGATTGGTAATGGCGCTAACCTGATTTTTTTTATATATATATCCTGTGCATCCAAGATCCTGTGTGTATATGTGAATGGTGATTACCATAACAGATGAAGAAAAAAAAACTTATGGTAAAATTCCAAGTGATCATAAAGTGCAAGTGCCAAAAGCCAGGATCTATATATTGGGCTTAGTGATGTATGCCCAGAAAGTGCTTTAGTGCTAGAAATAAATGTGCAAATATCCAATATAAGTGCTGTTTTATTGTTCACAGACAGTGCATAAATAAATAGTGCGGGTATTAATAATATAAAAAGTAAAAAATATTGTCCATAAAACTTCAAATCAAAGTTGTGCCGGAAGTGGTGCTAGTGCAAGAAACGGTGATAAAATCACTGAAGCTGTGATCTAAAAATGGCTGTGCATAAAAAGGCACACTAGGTGTCGCACTCACCCCTTTAGATGGCACACCAGTAATACAGGCTGTATTGTTCACAGATACACCAGATAGAGGCATAAAAGGTAGTCTTAAGAAGGGCAAACCTCAGGGGATCCTCCAGGTGTGGGTCCGATCTGGGTGCTCAAGACAAAAAAGGCCCATGGTGTAGTATATATCATAAATATTAAGGCAAGTGTAGTCAGACTCACTGGCACCCAGAACAACCCTTCAGCCTAGTAGCACCAAACTAAAGTTGTATTCAGGGGAACTAATGGAATCATTGGGGCTATTCCAAACAGAATGCAGCATACGTGATTGTATACACAAACTGAACTTTGAGATTGTTGAAGCGGATCAGCAACCTCTATTATCGGGTTCAACATGTGAGCGCCTTGGACTGATGCTGTTCACCATTCCTGCCGAGCTACATAATGTGGATAAGCAGCCTGCAAAATCTCTGACTAGGCCACTGACAAAACAGCAAATTCTTCACGCCTACAGTGTTCTGTTTGAGGGCCCGATAGTCTCTGTTCCAGGAGAGGTTCGTTTTGAATTTGATCCTACCATTCAAAGTGTACAATGTGCCCCTCGCAATGTGCCTATCGCCATTAAGCCACAGGTTAAAGCTCAATTAGATAAATATGAAGCTGAAGGACATCTAACTTCAGATTGGATCAGTAACATGGTTGTTATCAGAAAGCCTGAAAAGATCAGAATATGCATTGATCCCAAGTTTCTGAATATGGCCCTGAAACTATCACACTACTTAATGTCAACACTCGATTATATTTTGCACAAACTACCTATAGCACGTGTCTTCACACTTGTTGATGCTAGAAATGCTTTTTTGCAGTGCAAACTGGATGAAAGGAGTAGCTACATGACCACATTCTGGACTCCTTGGGGCAGAAAGAGATGTCTCAAACTACCATTTGGAGTCTCTGTAGCACCTGCGGTATACCAGTGAAAGCAGCATGAACTATTAGGTGGTCTTCATGGAATTGAGCCAATAGCTGATGACATTATTATAGTTGGCTGCGGTAATACTGATAAGGAGGCTGAGCATGACCATGATGAAAAGTTAATAGCGCTACTGGATCGTTGTAGGCAGGTGATGCTGAGGCTTAGTGTAAAGAAATTGCAGTTCAAGGTGGGAGAAGTTTGTTTCCATGGACATATCCTGTCTTCACAAGGCTTAAAAGCTGACCCAGATAAGATTAAAGCCATTGTGGACATGCCACTGCCTGCTGATGCCAAAGCGGTACAGAGATTTATTGGCTTTGTTACATACTGTACCTAGCAAAATTCCTCCCACACTTCCTCCCACACTTATCTGAGGTGTGTGAGCCGTTACGGCGACTTCTGCACAAAGATGCAGTTTGGCACTGGCTTCCCAAGCATGACCGGGCAGTAGAGGACATAAAAAGCTTGGTCACCTCTGCCCCAGTGTTGAAATACTATGATGTTACAAAGCCTGTTACGATACAAAGTGACTCCAGTAAAAATGGTCTAGGTTGTTGCCTTTTGCAGAAAGGTCAGCCAGTTGCATATGCATCCAGAGCTCTTTCATCAGCTGAGCAAAATTATGCTCAAATTAAGAAGGAATATTTAAGCATTGTATTTGCTTGCCAGCGTTTCCATCATTATATTTATGGAAGAGATTCGATTACAGCAGAAACTGATCACATATTCAAAAAGCCCCTTTTGTGTGCTCCCAAGCGTTTGCAGAGCATGATGCAGCATTACAACCTCAATGTTGTCTACAAGCCAGGATGTGATAAGTATATCAGCGATACCCTGAGCAGAGCTACGTATGATGATGTGGCACCTGGAGATGAGCATGAGCATCGTACAATTTGTCTGCTGCAACAAGAACAAAATTTCTTTGCCGATATCAATCAAGCGGACTATCTTAATGTCACAGATCAGCCAGTGGCGGCTGGTGCTCAAACTTTTTTTTGGGGGGGGGGGGGGGCGCAAACAGAAAAAAGTAATAGGCATTGCTTTGCGGCAAAAAACGCTGTAAAAAATTGCGTGACTTTGAGGTCGCAAAGGTGTGAAAGGGGCCTTCAGTAATTAAGGTATAGTGTGTCCCCTTTCAATGCAGAGAGACCAGCATGCCCCCTTTCAATGCAGAGTGACCAGCGTGCCCCCTTTCAATGCAGAGTGACCAGCGTGCCCCCTTTCAATGCAGAGAGACCAGCGTGCCCCTTTCAATGCAGAGAGACCAGCGTTCCCCCTTTCAATGCAGAGATGCCAGCATGCCCCCTTTCAATGCAGAGAGACCAGCATGCCCCCTTTCAAAGCAGAGAGACCAGCGTGCCCCCTTTAAATGCACAGTGACCAGCGTGCTCCCTTTCAATGCAGTGACCAATGCAGTGACCAGCGTGCGTGGCCCCTTCAGTGCAGTGACCAGCGTACATGCACCCTTCAATGCAGTGACCATCGTACATGACCCCTTCAATGCAGTGATCAGCGTACATGCCCCCTTCAATGCAGTGACCAGCGTACATGCCCCCTTCAATGCAGAGACCAGCGTACATGCCCCCTTCAATGCAGAGACCAGCGTGCATGCCCCTTCAATGCAGTGACCAGCGTACATGCCCCCTTCAATGCAGTGACCAGCGTACATGCCACCTTCAATGCAGTGACCAGCATACATGCCCCCTTCAATGCAGAGACCAGCGTGCATGCCCCTTCAATGCAGTGACCAGCGTACACGCCCCCTTCAATGCAGAGATCAGCGTGCGTGCACCCTTCAATGCAGTGACCAGCGTACATGCCCCCTTTAATGCAGAGACCAGCATACATGCCCCCTTCAATGCAGTGACCAGCGTGCGTGCCCCCTTCAATGCAGTGACCAGCGTACGTGCCCCCTTCAATGCAGTGACCAGCGTACATGCCCCCTTCAATGCAGTGACCAGCATACATGCCCCCTTCAATGCAGAGATCAGTGTGCGTGCACCCTTCAATGCAGTGACCAGCGTACATGCCCCCTTCAATGCAGAGACCAGCCTACATGCCCCCTTCAATGCAGAGACCAGCATACATGCCCCCTTCAATGCAGTGACCAGCGTGCTTGCCCCCTTCAATGCAGTGACCAGCGTACATGCCTCCTTCAATGCAGTGACCAGCGTACATGGCCCCTTCAATGCAGTGACCATCGTACATGACCCCTTCAATGCAGTGACCAGCGTACATGCCCCCTTCAATGCAGTGACCAGCGTACATGCCCCCTTCAATGCAGTGGCCAGCATACATGCCCCTTCAATGCAGAGACCAGCGTACATGCCCCCTTCAATGCAGAGACCAGCGTGCATGCCCCTTCAATGCAGTGACCAGCGTACATGCCCCCTTCAATGCAGAGATCAGTGTGCATGCACCCTTCAATGCAGTGACCAGCGTAAATGCCCCCTTCAATGCAGAGACCAGCCTACATGCCCCCTTCAATGTAGAGACCAGCATACATGCCCCCTTCAATGCAGTGACCAGCGTGCGTGCCCCCTTCAATGCAGTGACCAGCGTACATGCCCCCTTCAATGCAGTGACCAGCGTACATGCTCCCTTCAATGCAGTGACCAGCGTGCGTGACCCCATTAATGCAGTGACCAGCGTGCATGCCCCTTCAATGCAGTGACCAGCGTACATGCTCCCTTCAATGCAGAGATCAGCGTGCGTGCACCCTTCAATGCAGAGATCAGCGTGCGTGCACCCTTCAATGCAGAGATCAGCGTGCGTGCACCCTTCAATGCAGTTACCAGCGTACATGCCCCCTTCAATGCAGAGACCAGCATACATGCCCCCTTCAATGCAATGACCAGCGTGAGTGCCCCCTTCAATGCAGTGACCAGCGTACGTGCCCCCTTCAATGCAGTGACCAGCATACATGCCCCCTTCAATGCAGTGACCAGCGTACATGCCCCCTTCAATGCAGTGACCAGCATACATGCCCCCTTCAATGCAGAGATCAGCGTGTGTGCCCCCTTCAATGCAGTGACCAGCGTACATGCCCCCTTCAATGCAGTGACCAGCGTACATGCCCCCTTCAATGCAGAGATCAGCGTGCGGGCCCCCTTCAATGCAGTTACCAGCGTACATACCCCCTTCAATGCAGAGATCAGCATGCATGCCCCCTTACTTACCTGGAGCAGCAGCGGCGACGGGTGGCTTCTCCTCAGTCTGGGCGGTGGCTTCTCCTCAGTCCTGGCGCCGCGTCTCCTCGAGTCCTCCCGCTCCCGCCTCCTCCTAGGCCAATGGCATGGGGTTTGCCTTGCCGCAAAACAGGAATCGGGTATTAGACCCGCTCCCTGATTGGCCAGGAGGAGGATCCGTGTGACAATAGCAAATTTTCATTTGCTATTGTCACACAATAGGTGGAGTCGGGGCGCACTGTTCTGCGCCCCGGGTCCACCCTTTGCTGCAGCCTATTAGAGCCTCTGGCTCTAATCAGGTGATGCAAAAAAAAAAAGCCCCATTGAACTCCATGCGTCCGGCGCCCCTGCATGCAGATTAGGGGGTCGGACGCATGGATGGGGGGGGGGGGGCGGTGCCCCCTTCAATGCAGTGACCAGCATACATGCCCCCTTCAATGCAGTGACCAGCGTACATGCCCCCTTCAATGCAGTGACCAGCATACATGCCCCCTTCAATGCAGAGATCAGCGTGTGTGCCCCCTTCAATGCAGTGACCAGCGTACATGCCCCCTTCAATGCAGTGACCAGCGTACATGCCCCCTTCAATGCAGAGATCAGCGTGCGGGCCCCCTTCAATGCAGTTACCAGCGTACATACCCCCTTCAATGCAGAGATCAGCATGCATGCCCCCTTACTTACCTGGAGCAGCAGCGGCGACGGGTGGCTTCTCCTCAGTCCGGGCGGTGGCTTCTCCTCAGTCCTGGCGCCGCGTCTCCTCGAGTCCTCCCGCTCCCGCCTCCTCCTAGGCCAATGGCATGGGGTTTGCCTTGCCGCAAAACAGGAATCGGGTATTAGACCCGCTCCCTGATTGGCCAGGAGGAGGATCCGTGTGACAATAGCAAATTTTCATTTGCTATTGTCACACAATAGGTGGAGTCGGGGCGCACTGTTCTGCGCCCCGGGTCCACCCTTTGCTGCAGCCTATTAGAGCCTCTGGCTCTAATCAGGTGATGCAAAAAAAAAAGCCCCATTGAACTCCATGCGTCCGGCGCCCCTGCATGCAGATTAGGGGGTCGGACGCATGGATGGGGGGGGGGGGGCGGCGTCCCTGCACCTTAAAACACACCGGCCGCCACTGAGATCAGCGATTACATCAACTCATTCAGCACACTGACAGTGATGCAACTTTACAAGCTTTGAAGTCTGTTGTTTTGAGTGGGTGGCCGGATGTAAAAGAGGCAGTACCTTGAATTGTAAGGGAATATTGGTCCTTTAGAGATGAGATCAGCATACAAAATGGTATCTTGTACAAGGATCCAAGAGTCATCGTGCCAAAGTCACTGAGAGCAGAGATGTTATTGCACATACACTCCAGCCATATTGATGGTGAAGCATGCTACCGACAAGCTTGTGATACTCTTTACTGGCCCAACATGCATGGTGAAATCAAAGACTTTGTCAGTAATTGTCCCACCTGCAATGAATATGCCCACTTACAACAAAAAGAAACCATGATGTCACATGAGATACCTACACGTCCGTGGCAGATTATCAGTATGGATTTATTCAACTATGCAGGCAAGGAATACCTGCTATTATAAATGTGTAAATTTTCCGCGCTAATAAATTATATTCATATGTGAATCATTAAAAAGCAGCAACACATAGGAATCATAGAAATAGAATCCCCATATAGCATCTAATAACAATATGTGCTGCGCTAAACAAATTAAATATGTGCAGATTAGGTGACATAAGTGCCAAAACAATACTGATCAAAAAATGCAAATACAATTATAAAAATTGTGATAATGAACAAATGAGCAAACCAATACTTCATACGTATTAGTGTCCAAAATATATAGCAAAAAAAGTCCATGCAATTGGGAAAAAGGAAACAAGACTGTGTCCAAACAAATTCCTCAAAAGTGATGTGAAGTATATTGGATGAAAGATTCAAGGAGCCACAAGTCCCAGCAGGTAAGTATAACTTCTACATGAACCAGGAATGTTGGAGAAAAAACACCCATGTATAGGTCACCACAGAAATAAGTAGGTTGGCAGCTTACCAGAACACATGGGTCACTTAAATTAATTAGTAGACCTATAAGAGCTTTAAATGGTAGTACCAAAAACGACCACAGGATGTCACTTCACCAGGCCGCTCAGGTCAGATATCCATATAACATGTATAAAAAGATGATGACAGGGACATAGCGTAATTCCATAAAAACAATCCGTTTATTGAGCATAAAATGTATCAAACTCACATTTCAGACGAGCATCATAAACGTTGGAAAAACAAATGCCAGGGTTAGAAGAGAGCAAACATCTCCTTGAACATGGCAGATCGTAGGAGTCGGCTGTTGGGGGCGTGGTAGCATCAAACAATATTTTTTACTTTATGCTATTAAACACATCCAATAAAAAAATGTAAAAAAATCTAATTTCTTCATCAATTCAAGCCAATATGTATTCTGCTACGTATTTTTGGTAAAAAAAATCCCAATAAGCCTATATTGATTGGTTTGCACAAAAGTTATCGCACCTACAAACTATGGGATATTTTATGGCATTTTTATTTATTTATTCCTTTACTAGTACTGGCGTTCAGTGATTTTTAGTGGGACAAATTGGACACCTGACACTTTTCTTTTTTGGGGACCGGTGACATTATTATAGTGATCAGTGCAAAAAATATGCACTGTTACTGTACTAATGACAATGGCAGGGAATGGGTTTTACATCAGGGGCAATCAAAGGGTTAAATGTGTCCCTAGGGGGTGCTTGCTAACTGTGTGAGGGTTGCTCTGACTGGGGAAAGACAGGGATCCGTGTTCCTGCTTAGCAGGAACACAAGATCTCTATCTTCCCCCCTGTCAGAACGGCGATCTGCCTCTCTCAGGAACAATCGCAGGTGGTCAGTGAACATCGGGTCTGCCCAACTCGCTGATTGGCTCCCCCTCTGTCCAATCAGTGTGCTATCGCCCCTCCGCTGGTGTGCGCGCCCCCTAGTGGCTATTGCACGAAATGACGTACATGTATGTGATTTCACGCAATAGAGCCGATCCGCTGCAGTACATGTACGTTAGACAATCGGCAAGTGGTTAAAGTGCCCCCGCTCTGGATGAAGGGGCACAGAAGCACCCTTGTACAGCAGCAATTTCGGTCCTGGGGGGGGGGGGGTGTTACATGTACTGGCATATTCAAATATACTAGAAAACTAAAGCTAAAGTCCAGATAATACTTTATATTTAGTTACAGAAAGCTTTTTTTTTTCCCTTTTAGGATGAAGGTTAAACGTATTATTGTAAGCACCCCTGTCAGTGATAAACGGTTTGTCTCCGCTCTGTAATGGATACATTCCACTGGACAGCTTGTTCTTTTGAAAGAAAACAGACTTGCTAGATCAACCAGATGAAAATAAAGGAAAGCCAAAGAAAACAAATGCAGTCACCACAAGATATGGTAAGCTGCAATATAATAATTGTTTGCTTTTGGGTTTAATACCACTTTAGGATCATAGGATGTAGTTTGAACATTTTAGAGCTTTATCACAGACAAAAGGATGTATTTGGCTATATTCAGATATTAAGCTTCAGGAGTTAAAAACAATATATCCAACCTATGTTTTTGTTTTTTACAGATGAGTTGCTGACACAAACCCTAAAGAGGATCTGCCACTATAGCTACTTTTGCCATATTAAAAGTTAATAAAATACCAGCTCATAGCATTGAACTTTTGCTCAGGAAATTTCTTGTACAGAGACCGCACAGCCAGTAAGCCATCTGCATAGAGTTGCCTATGCCTGGGCAATACTGCCCTTACACAAGTGTTCTCCCAAACACGGTCTGAGCTAACGTCTCAGGCATATCACAATAATGGAAAATTGGATCAAATACTTACTGTAATTTTCCTTTCCTGACGCCAATCCATGGCGGCATACATATGATATAGCTCCGCCTCTATATCCACCCACAGGACCTGTTTAAATCTATCTTAAGTCTGACTGAGAGCAACCTCCCCCATTCTCTGTAAAAATATCAAGATCAAAAAAGGGAGGGTTCGTGTGCTGCCATGGATTGGCGTCAGGAAAGGAAAACTACGGTAAGTATTTGATTTAATTTTTCATTTTACTGACGCCAACATGGCAGCACACATATGATAAAGGGCTAAAATGCATAATCAAACGTTATTACAATGGACATGGAAGCCTGGACCGTCATTCTGTTAAAGTCCATTGATGTACAAGCCCCTGGATCTTCCCTGTAGCGCCGTAGGCAAGTGCACCACACCAACTATCCTACTGCTTTGCAGAGGTCTCTATAGGCAAATGCCCAAATTTAAAGATGTAAAAATGTACCTAGCTGAATGAGCCTGTATCACTCCTGGAGGCTCTTGCCTGGCCGCACTGTAGGTTTTCTGAATGACCTTGACTCTTCAAGATGGCAAGGTTTTGCTGTAGGTTCCTCCTCCGAACTTGCCTGATGGAAACACAAACAGCCTTCTGGAGGATTTTACCTAATACGTTGCTTAATGGTAGGCAATTTAGACACTTGGTACATCCAGTGTAGGTTAGGTACCGTCTCTGCTGGAAAGGATGGAACCTGCCACTTTGTTTTTAAGATGAAGACAGAAGCCACCTTGGGAACAAAGGTGCTTGAGAAGCATAGGCCCCAACTTGTCCAGAAGGAATAAGATGTAGGACTCTGTAGCTCCAAGTGCTTGCAGAGCGGATACTCTGCCCCTGGAAGTTATCTGAAGTTATTTAGGGATACTGCCTCTCATGCGATGACCCACTGAGTCCTGCCAAGAAATCCAGGACCAGAACAAAAACCTACTTGGAAATGTTATTCCTCCTCAGGGCAAAGTCTCAGGTCCGACCTCATGAAACATTCACCTGGCAGCTCGCATGCCCATTTTCGCTGGTAAAAGCTAAAATGTGAGCCCTTAGAGGGCTAAACTGAGCAACAAATCCAGATCCATGTGAGGAAATGATAGAAACCCCAGAATTTAACTACTTCCAGAAGATGGCCCAACTCGTCCAATCCTTCCCCCTCCATTTACAGGCCATAGGTGTTGTGGAAACACTTGTAGCTGAAGTGCTTGGTCCTGCTAGATTCCATGGCTAGGGTAAACCCAAGGCCTTCAGGCCAACCGGCATGATTTCCATAATAGTGAGACCCTCAGATAACAATCTCCCCTGGAACTTCATGACCAAAGGCAGTAGAGGTAAGGCATCTGCTAGGTGACTATTTCTTGGGTGAGTGAGGGCATCTACTTCCTTCACCAACAGGTGAGGGTAGGAAGAGAGGCACCTTGTGAATGGATGGTGATACAAACAGGCTCAGCTGAGGGTGGCCCCATACCTGAGTAATATGGGCAAGATCTTCCGATTAAAGACACATTCATTGGGAACCAAGTATTGCCATCAGTGGTGAAAATTGGTCCCGGATAATAAACCTACGGGCGGGATCAAGTGAGAGTCCCCTGATATACCCATCTCCAGAGGCTGCTGCACATCTAGGAAGAAGCATTTTGAATCAGCTGCCTTTTGCATTGAAAAAAAGGAAATTCTTTGGACGTCCAGAGAATCCAGTGTGCCCAGGGTAGCATAGAGATGTAAGATATCATTGTTTCTAAGAGACCCCTACATTGGGAAGCTGACAACTACTTGGCCCATTTAAAGAAGGAGGAGAAAAAGTGCTCGCGTGAGCATCAAACTGGAGCTCCGTATAAATGACTAGTCAGGTCTGCTCCAACTGTCTTGACACCTATCCAGCCAAAGCCTCGCAGGCTGGCCAGAAAAATCCCCTTTTGAACTAGTAGGTCATCTGGACTCTGAGCCACCAGTAGAATAACATCCAAGTAATGGTGGATTTGAAACACCCCCGGTTTCCTCAGTGTCAGGTAAACAGTTTGGCTAATCAGCGAAATCGCGCATTGGCGCGAATACGCATGCGCGGCCAACTCCGGGCAAGATCAGCTAAGAACGTGCGTGCGCCAATTCACACACACGCACGCAGGACGTGATGGCGCTCGGCGCCAAGCGGCCTATTTAAACCCAGCAGTGACAGGTACTAGTTGCTGGATGATCTTCAGCTCCCTGTGTCCCTTGAGCCTTGTTTGCCTTTACCTTGGATTTCCTGTTGCCGACCCGGATTGCTTGACCATCGTCTCTTCTTGATACCTCTGGCTTTTTGACCCTTTGGCTTGTCCCTGGACTTTCCCAGTTTTCTCCAGTGTCTGACCCGGCTTGGCTATTTGACTCCGCTTCCCGTGTTCCTGCAGCACACCTGCCTGGCTTATCAAGTCTTCCAGATCCACCCTGGACCTACCATCCATTGGCCTCAGCCACCATCTGGCCATCCCAGCCGGCAACCCGTGCTACTTCGGGCACAGCACTCCCTGTCTCACCTCCAGGGGTGTTCTGCACCTAGCCGCAAGGGGAGCCCTCTCTACACTCCGGCTTCGGACCAGGTACGTGACAGTATCATCCAGCCATGTCAGAAGCCGAGAGAGGTGCCTCCCCGCTGGAAGCCTTATGCCAGCAAGTTGCAGCTTTAACCCAGGCTGTGAAGAATCTTCAGGAGGGCTACTTCCAACTGGAAGGTCGCCTGCAGTATCTGTCTACACCGCCTCCGGCGGGCCCTGCAGATCCATCTACTGCAGCCTCTAACCCTGCTCCTTCAGCTTCGGGACCACCAGCTGCTATCCCCACCATGATGGCTCCTTCTCCTGAACCCAGAGTACCTCTGCCTGAACGTTTCTCTGGTGATCGCAGGAAGTTTAAATCCTTTAAAAACGCCTGCTCATTATATCTGGCTCTGCAACCCAGAACTTTTTCCTTGGAAGCAGTCAAAGTAGGGTTTATCATCTCCCTGCTGTCTGATGAACCCCAGTCCTGGGCCCACCATTTGCTGGAACAGAAGGACCCTGCTCTGGACTCTGTTGAGGTCTTCTTTAAAGCAATGGCCCAGCTATACGATGACCCACAACGCACAGCCACTGCCGAGGCAACACTTCATAAGTTACAGCAAGGCCGACGCCCCGTGGAAGATTACACCGTAGACTTCCGTAGGTGGTCCGCAGACACAGGCTGGAACGAGGCCGCCCTCAAACATCAATATCGGCTAGGCCTGTCGGAAACTCTCAAGGATGAGTTAGCACGGGTTGAAACCCCCACTACTTTAGAGGAGCTCATTCAACTGGCCATCCAGTTAGACAGACGTTTTCGGGAACGCCGATCTGAACGTGCTCAGTCTTTTCGGCCTGCTTGGATGCTACCCAGGGTGCCACCACCTCCTACACCTTTACCGACTGCTGCCAGCCCAATGCCACCCGAGGAGCCTATGCAGATCGGGGTGGTTCGTTCAGCCTTAACCCCTGCAGAAAGACTTCGTCGCAGGCAACTGAACTTATGTCTGTACTGTGGGGACAATGGACATTTCCTTCGTGACTGCCCAGTCAGACCAAGTAAGTCTTTCATTTCCCGTCATATGCATCTTCAAACCCCTGGGTCTTCCCCCACTCACCTGGTCCTCCTTGTTTCGTTGCAGGTGGCAGGAGGGGAGATCAGATTGCCAGCCATTATTGACTCTGGAGCCTGCAGTTGTTTCCTGGATATCTCACTGGCAAAAGAACATCACTTACCTCTCCAGACCAAGAACCGTAAGCTTGAAATCCACCTTGCAGATGGCACAACTCCCAGATCCGGGCCCATCATCCAGGAGACCTTACCTATTCTTGCCACCACCGGCCCTGGCCATCACGAACTTCTTCACTTTGACGTTCTTCCTTCACCCATGTTCCCTGTTATTTTGGGTATCCCCTGGCTCCGGGCACACAACCCAGTGATAGACTGGTCAACAGGGGAAGTATCCTTTAAGTCAGCATACTGCCTACAACATTGTGTGGCTCCTGAGACCCCGTCTCCTGCTGGTTGTTTCTCTATTCAGCCGGTTTCCAATACCAGCCAAGATGTTCCTTCTGTATACCACCACTTCCTTGATGTCTTTGATAAAAAGAAAGCGGACTCATTACCACCTCATCGTCCCTACGATTGCCCGATAGAGCTGCTACCTGGGGCCGAAATTCCTTTCGGCCGTATCTTCCCGCTCTCAGAGACTGAGCTTGAAGCCCTACGGCAATACATTGACGAGAACCTCAAGAAAGGGTTCATTCGTCCCTCTTCCTCTCCGGCCGGAGCCGGCATCTTTTTCGTAGAGAAGAAGGACCATACCCTAAGGCCTTATGTGGATTACAGAGACTTAAATAAAATCACTATAAAGAACCGGTACCCACTCCCTCTTGTGCCGGAGCTTTTCCAGAGGTTCCGCTCCACTCAAGTCTTCACCAAATTAGACCTACGAGGTGCTTATAACTTGGTACGGATCCGTGAAGGCGACGAATGGAAGACTGCTTTTCGAACCCGTTTCGGGCACTTCGAGTATCTGGTTATGCCCTTCGGGCTCTGCAATGCCCCTGCCACCTTCCAACATCTAGTAAACGACATTTTCAGAGAATTCCTGGACAATTTCCTTATTGTTTACTTAGATGATATTTTGATTTTTTCTGCCAACTTGGAGTCCCACCGAATACATGTGCAAAAAGTATTGGCCACTCTCAGAAAACACGGGCTTTATGCAAAGGCGGAAAAGTGTGAATTTGAGAAGTCATCAATACAGTTTCTAGGTCTGATCATTTCCACGAATGGAATAGCTATGGACCCTCAAAAAGTGTCTGCCATCCTGGAGTGGCCTGCTCCCACGGACAAGAAGGGTATCCAGAGGTTTGTGGGTTTTGCAAATTTTTATCGCAGATTTATTAAAGACTTTTCCCGCATCATTGCCCCCATTACTCAAATGACCCGGCAACACACTCGCTTCCTCTGGTCCTCAGAGGCTCAAGAAGCGTTTGACAGACTTAAGGCTGTATTCACCAGTGCCCCCGTGCTACAACATCTGGACCCGGCCTTGCCTTATGTCCTTGAAGTTGATGCCTCAGAAGTAGCCACGGGAGCAATCCTCTCGCAACGCCAGGGACCTAAAGCTCTGCTCCACCCAGCAGCTTTTTTCTCCCGAAAACTCACTCTAGCCTGAAAGAAATTATGATGTAGGGGACCGAGAACTGCTGGCCATCAAAGCAGCACTTGAGGAGTGGCGGTACTTGTTGGAAGGCGCAGCCCATCCAATTATGATCTTTACCGATCAAAAAAATCTCGAGTATCTCAGATCTGCCAGACGCTTGAGACCACGACAAGCCAGATGGGCCCTGTTCTTTTCTAGATTCAATTTTCATCTTACGTACCGGCCAGGATCCAAGAACGGGAAAGCAGACGCTCTCTCACGGATGTTCCCGGAAACTCCTATTGATGTCACCCCTAGCACAATCTTGTCTGCCCAAAATTTTTTGTTAATCCAGCCGGATCTCAGGACTACCCTTGAACGGGCCTCTGGCCAATGCACTGCCTCTAAGACTTCTTCACTCCAGAAACAGGGTAATTTTTTTTTACATAAAAATAAAATTTTTGTTCCCCAGGAAGCCAGACTCACGGTTCTTAAAGCATGCCATGACCATCTATTAGCCGGTCACTTTGGGGTCCGTAAGACCCTGGATCTCATCCAACGGTCCTATTGGTGGCCGAATGTCAGACAAGACTGTAAGGAGTATGTGAGTTCCTGCACAACCTGCCTTCGGAGTAAGGGCAGCCATGTCCAAGCCTGGGGTCTATTGAGACCACTTCCTGTTCCTAAGCAACCTTGGGAAATGCTATCCATGGACTTTATAGTGGATCTACCTTCTCCAGAGGGATTTTCTACAATTATGGTGGTAGTAGATCGCCTATCTAAAATGGCTCACTTTGTGCCCATGGTTGGCACTCCTTCGGCCGTAGACACGGCGCATACCTTTATCGAGGAAATTGTGAGGTTACATGGTTTGCCCAGCAGCATCGTGTCCGACCGAGGAGTACAATTTACCTCCAGATTCTGGAGGGCTCTTTGCAAGATCTTCAATATCGAGGTCTGTCTATCATCAGCATATCATCCGCAAAGTAACGGCCAGACAGAGAGGACAAATCAAACCCTTGAACAATACCTCTGCTGTTTCTCTACATTCTCACAGGACAATTGGGTAGCTTTGCTCCCGTGTGCCGAGTTCGCATACAATAACTCCATTCACGCTTCTACACATCAGTCTCCGTTTTTTGCGAACTATGGGTTTCATCCATCTTTTCTGTCCAGTCCGATGCCTGAATCTTTGGTACCTGCTGTGCAAGATAGGATAACATTCCTCCAAGAAAATTTCCTGCTCCTACAAAGGACTATGCAAAAGGCACAAGAAGACTACAAACAGTTTTACGATAAAAGGAAGAAGGACAGTCCTGCTTTGAAGATAGGAGATAAGGTGTGGCTGTCCACCCTTAACCTCAAGTTGCCCTGCCCTTCTAAGAAGTTTGGGCCAAGGTTCATTGGTTCCTTCCCTATCAAGAAGATAATTAACCCTGTGGCCTTTGAACTGTGCCTCCCTAATACGTACAAAATCCATCCAGTGTTCCACGTATACCTGCTCAAACCAGCTAATCCTGGTCCCTTTCCAAATAGAGACGATTTGCCTCCACCTCCAGTTCTAGTTCATGGCGAAACGGAGTATGAGGTTGACTCCATTCTGGATTGCCGTAGAAGGGGGAGACAAACCCAATATCTGGTAAAATGGAAAGGCTACCCTCCGGAGGAAAGTTCTTGGGAACCTGCCCAAAGCATACATGCTCCCAGGCTGTTACGGGACTTTTTAAAAAGATTTCCTGGAAAACAAGCCCTCTTGGGCATCCGGAGGCTGCCCCTCAGGGGGGGGCACTGTCAGGTAAACAGTTTGGCTAATCAGCGAAATCGCGCATTGGCGCGAATACGCATGTGCGGCCAACTCCGGGCAAGATCAGCTAAGAACGTGCGTGCGCCAATTCACACACACGCACGCAGGACGTGATGGCGCTCGGCGCCAAGCGGCCTATTTAAACCCAGCAGTGACAGGTACTAGTTGCTGGATGATCTTCAGCTCCCTGTGTCCCTTGAGCCTTGTTTACCTTTACCTTGGATTTCCTGTTGCCGACCCGGATTGCTTGACCATCGTCTCTTCTTGATACCTCTGGCTTTTTGACCCTTTGGCTTGTCCCTGGACTTTCCCAGTTTTCTCCAGTGTCTGACCCGGCTTGGCTATTTGACTCTGCTTCCCGTGTTCCTGCAGCACACCTGCCTGGCTTATCAAGTCTTCCAGATCCACCCTGGACCTACCATCCATTGGCCTCAGCCACCATCTGGCCATCCCAGCCGGCAACCCGTGCTACTTCGGGCACAGCACTCCCTGTCTCACCTCCAGGGGTGTTCTGCACCTAGCCGCAAGGGGAGCCCTCTCTACACTCCGGCTTCGGACCAGGTACGTGACACTCAGAGGGGCTACACAGAGATTAGAACCTCCATAAAAGTCTTTGGTGAGGTGGAGAGCCCTGAAAGGAGGACTGTAACGGATCAACCGTCACCCCGACCGGGCACCTCCATTGACAGATGCTCCTAGTGCTTCTCGAGGGCTCCAGGCACTGTAACCACTTCAGACTTCACGAACAAGTTCTTACACAAGCTCTTACAAGAGCTTAGTGATTATCCAAGGGAGTATGAAGGACATACTTGTAGCATATTCTCCCAATGAGAGACAGGACTCTAGATTCAGGGTGAAATAGAACTCAACTTTATTGAACAAGAAATAGACTATTATACAGTTTTCCTCCACAAGGTTACCGCCCAGGTGGACCTTGTTGAAAACAGGCCCTGACATTCGCAATCCAATGAAAACAGAGTTTTACACTCCCATACAGTGTACACACAGATATACACTGTGGAAAAATCCCCCCTCCCCCTTAGCAGCCAATCCACATACACATATACATCCCATAATAAGCTTATCTTAAGGCAGACAGAACAATGTGAGGCCATAAACATTTAACAAAGAGACAGGCACAATCCACATTCCCTCCCAATACACAAACAATAGGGAAGTCTGCCAATGACAGTCTGTGTGTCTCTCTCACAGATGAGCACATGGAATACACTGTGTAAGGTGGTATTAAATCTTCATTTTTCTATATGAAGATATGGTTGACAAATATTACTGTCCCATCTGAAGCAATTCAAACCATTAAGTATCTGCGCCTCACCTCCAGTGAGGGTGAATACGGTCACAAGGACCCACGAACTGGAAATGTCCATCTGAAACCTAGACTCAGTTTCTTTAAATTCAACACCAGTCTTCTTTGTACGAGACACAGAGGAGAATAAACACCTGGAAATCTCTCTGAGGGAGGAATTCCCCATTGCAGTCGTAAAATATTGATGTAAATAGAGAGGACATCCACCTTCTGAAAGGAATGTGCTATTCTGGTTAGGATGAAAAAAATGTTCTGGAGGGTGATGTCTGAAGCACCAAAAGTAACAGAGTTTTACTGTAGATGGCACCCACGGATCCCAAAAAATGGACTTTACCATTTGTGCACACATTCGGCCACCCTAGTCCCCACCATACTAACCTGGGGGTGGGGGGGCATCGGTCCACCTTCTACCAGACCCCTGTAGGGGATAATGAAGGGATTGAAAAGGACCATGGCTGTGCATCCTACAGAAAGGTGCTCTTGCACACCGTTCCATTTGCTCTTGAAATTTTCCATTCTGGCAAAAGGATCTTGAGACCTGAAATGTAGAGTGGATTAAACTGTAAGAAAGAACTCACCAGAGCTTCAACCTCCTATGAGGAGGAAAGCCAGACTAACCCCTGATTGCTCCTGGAATAGTGCTTAGTGTTGGGATGTACGTGACTTTTATTCGTAGCCAATAAAGAGTGTTTGACATTTCAAGGATGTGTGCCACTCCATGAAATTTAAACACTGTTATACGGCAATCAAGAGCCAACTGCGAGCACCATCCATCTGCACAGCAAACTGAGGACAACCAGTATTGAGCGGCATCAAGTCTCTTGGAATTGTCAAAACTTTTAGTCAGAGGGAAAATTGTCAACATACAGTACAGGCACTTATGACCACCCTGCCTGAGTACCTGGGCTCGTTGACAAAGGACTGGGCTTTAGCTCCCCCTTTATTGTCGCTGAATGCAGCATTGCCTTAGGGGAACATTGATAACAACAAATGCTACTTCCTCCACAAAATCCGCCGATCACTTAAGATCATCAAGAGCACTAAAAATCTGCTCTTTCAGTGATTCATGGGTGATGGAGACCTCCACTCTGGGTCCAAACTGTGCTCCGCTTGCATGAAAGTATGGTGATCACTGACTTACAAGCACCCCCTGCGTCTTGACATGAATCTTTTAGATATCCATCAATTCATCGATCGTAGATACAGCCAACTGAAACTGAATCTTCCCTGGGAAGAATAACACTCCTGACAAAATACATAACAGTAGTGTCCATACCTTTGCAGTAGGGTGCAGTGCTGTAAAGTGTGTGCTACTGCAATGCATGTTAAGTGCATTAGCTCGATGCAGTGCCATTCTTTTGAGCAGAGAATTGGCACTTCCCTCTGGAGTAGGGTATAATTTTTCTGCTGCTTACTTCTGTAAAACTTCATATCACTACTGCCACTCCTCTTGAATCAGCCTCTTCACATTTCCATTCATTGGGGAGTAGGGAAGGACATGTCCTGAAAACGCGATGTACTGACTTGGAAGGTAGTGATCTGGGTCATCCCATTCCGGGCCTGTTTAACTGCCCTAATGAATGACTGGACCCAAGAGACACTCAAAACCTGCTTAGCCTCTTCAAGCAGGACCGCTGATCCTCTTCTACCATTGGTGTAGTCAGGTGTAAGGCAGGGGTGAATGGCTTGGATAAAGGTGCCCTCAGAGCCAGGGAAGTTGACTGTAATGGGCTCGGGCCTCCTTGGTTAGAAGGGCTAATTGTGATTCCCTGAACTCATCTGCAGGGCTGCGTCCTTGATGTTGCACCCAGAATCCACTGGCATAAGTGATTGGAGAACTCAGAGACTCACTAACTACTTGCCCATGAATGGCCATAACTTTCTGGCTTACAGCATTCTTTGTCCTTAGAGAGGTCTCAACGGCAATATCCAGAGACATTTTAGTCTGGTAATAGCTCCATGCCACAGACCCTGCACTTCTTACCCTTTTGTCGCTGAGGGAAGGAGTAATGCTGACACTCACTGGTAACTTTCTGAACCTCCTGGGCAAGACCTGTGGAGATAAATTAACCGCTGTCTACACTGGACTTGTCTTTACATGGCAATGCTCTTTTAGCTTGACCCTAAAGCCCCGTACACACGTAGCGATTGTCGGCCGCAAATATTCGGCCGCCGACCGATCGGCCGATTGTAGGCTTGTTAGTATGAAGCTTCCGACAGCCGACAGCGCATTTTCGGCCGAACAGAATCTGTTGTGCAGGCATTAAAATTTTTGTAGGCCAACACCAGAACGGCCGATTGTTCGCCAGTCAGTACAGATTTCGGCAGACAGACAGCAGATTTGCAAGTCTGGGCATGCTCAGAAAATAAAAAAAACACGGAAAGTCAAACATCACATGACATCACTTCTGCAGTCGGCTGTTGTTGGCCGATAAAATTCGTGTGCAGTCTTTTGCACTTTTCAGCGGACAGGACAGCCCTGGACAAAAGACGGCCGATCGTTCGGCCGACGATCGGTACATGTGTACGGGGCTTAAGCAAGAGCGGCCTAAGTTACATCAGAAGACGAAGGCCATGCTCATGGAAAGGCACTCTTTTTCCTCTTCTTATTTACCAGACTGATGGTCCCTACCTTAGCACTTGGAAGTCTTGGCTATTTTGCAAAAATGTTCCTTTTGGAGCAAGGATGTCAGCACTGCGCAGAAAGAAAAAGAAGGCGACTCACAGAAAATAGCAAACAGATTATAGACATGTGCCTGAATCACCTCTCTCCTCTCCCCTATTCATCTGCAGCATAAGCAAGGTAAGCCAGAAAATGTTTCCAGAGCAAAAACCACCTCATGCATGCGTGAGCCTGTAAATGCCATAGCAAAGATGGCTGCCACATGATGCCTTCTGAACAGTACATGCATTGGTGCCATAGCCAGTCCTGAGACCAAGAACAGCCACAAAACCTGGACCAGATCATGCACGCACGCACACACATTGGTCAAAGGAAACGGCACAGATGAAAGGAAAAAACGGCAGACAACAGAAAAAAATAAAAACAAATTACCAGCACATTGTGAGATTATTATCATGTGAAAATTGTACAGTGTGTGGAGTGATCCTTGAATCAGCGTAGCGTTAAGATTGTAGATCCAACGCAGCTCACATTGAAGGAGGAGCTTGAAGAAGTCTCCTACCTGTGGGCTGCAGTGGATCCGATCCAACGCCACAAATGAAATATAGGGAAACCTGCCATCATGAATATGTGTGACATGTCTTCCCAAGGGTAGATCAGGGCAGTGGCATACCTAGAGCATTTGGCACCCGGGGAGGATCCTATATCTAATGAAATACAAAAAAACTATCAGCGCAAACCCAATATATGTGATAAAATAACTCAACCTCAATTCACTGTGCATAAATCAGGTGTGTGAAAGTATATAAGTGGTATCCGGCAGCATACACCAATCGTGTTTCACAAATCACAATAAATTATAAATCCTACCAAAATGTGATGCGCCAGAAATATAATAAAAAAGTGATGACTTTAAATACAATAAATCATATCCAGTTCATAAGGCACATAGCAATGTGTGTGCTTCCAATAAAGTGATGTGAAGAGTGTCCCCGTATCCAATTGAAGAAAATCCAGTGATGAAAACAACCGAGGAAGTCAAAGGAGCATTACGCTCGACGTAATGCGTATAGGGGGACGGAGCGTGTGTGGCCGACGCAGAGTCTCTCTCTGGTAACAGATCGCTGACATCGCTTATACAGCAGGCACGGCTGAGTGCCCAACATATGTGAGTTGATCTGCCTTTCTCTAATAAAGCACACCCTTATTAGTAAGCAGAGAGCACTAGATTTCTTCATCTGTTTTTTATATGTCCCGGGATCCCTCGAGGTGCAATACAGTGTGGCTCTTTCCTGAAAGTCTGATCCATGATACATGTGATTGCTGGCCCGTTTGGGTCCTTTAGGAAGGTGAGAGGCTAATTCACCTGGTGGAGGGATTCACTAATTGGTGTTTACAACTTGTTTTCATCACTGGATTTTCTTCAATTGGATACGGGGACACTCTTCACATCACTTTATTGGAAGCACACACATTGCTATGTGCCTTATGAACTGGATATGATTTATTGTATTTAAAGTCATCACATTTTTTTATTATATTTCTGGCGCATCACATTTTGGTAGGATCCTATATCTGGCACCCTCCCCCCAACTTTAAAATGTAAAAACACCCACAAAAATTTGTAATGTTTTCAAGAGTATTTATTGCACATATTTCACAGCCCCCCATCACAGTGCCCCTTGCAGTCTGCCCCCCCCCTCCCTGCAGACATGATACAAGAGATGGTCAGACTGCAGACATGATACAGGAGATTGTCAGAGACTGCAGACATGATACAGGAGATGGTCAGAGACTGCAGACATGATACAGGAGATGGTCAGAGACTGCAGACATGATACAGGAGATGGTCAGAGACTGCAGACATGATACAGGAGATTGTCAGAGACATGATACAGGAGATTGTCAGAGACTGCAGACATAATACATGAGATGGTCAAAGACTGCAGACATGATACAGGAGATTGTCAGAGACTGCAGACCTGATACAGGAGATTGTCAGAGACTGTAGACATGATACAGGAGATGGTCAGAGACTGAGGACATGATACAAGAGATGGTCAGAGACTGCGGACATAATACAAGAGATGGTCAGAGACTGCAGACATGATACAGGAGATGGTCAGAGACTGAGGACATGATACAAGAGATGGTCAGAGACTGCGGACATAATACAAGAGATGGTCAGAGACTGCAGACATGATACAGGAGATGGTCAGAGACTGAGGACATGATACAAGAGATGGTCAGAGACTGCGGACATAATACAAGAGATGGTCAGAGACTGCAGACATGATACAGGAGATGAGCAGAGACTGCAGACATTATAGAAGATAGAAGAGCACTAGGGGGGCCGGAGAGCACAGAGGAAGCAGAGAGTACTGGAGAGAATTAAGCGAGGGGGGGGGGTGGTAAGCATTGCAGGGGGTTGGAAAGTGTGAGGGGTGGAGAACACTGGGGGGGGGGGGGTGCTGGAGTGCACTGGGGTAGGGGACTGGAGAGCACTGGGGGGGGGGAACTGGAGATCACTAAGAGGGGAGCCAGGGTGGACAGGGGGGTGGAGTGCACTGGGGGGGGGGGCTGGAGATCAGTGAGGGGGGGAGCCATGGTGCACAGGGGGGTGGAGAGCACTGGGGGGAACTGGAGAACACTGAGGGGGGCAGGGTGCACAGGGGGGTGGAGAGCACTGGGGAGGGGCTGGAGATCAGTGAGGGGGGAGCCATGGTGCACAGGGGGGTGGAGAGCACTGGGGGGGACTGTAGATCACTGAGGGGGGACAACAGAAAAAAAAACAAATTACCAGCACATTGTGAGATTATTATCATGTGAAAATTGTACAGTGTGTGGAGTGATCCTTGAATCAGAGTAGCGTTAAGATTGTAGATCCAACGCAGCTCACATTGAAGGAGGAGCTTGAAGAAGTCTCCTACCTGTGGGCCGCGGTGGATCCGAACCAACGCCACAAATGAAATATAGGGAAACCTGCCATCATGAATATGTGTGACATGTCTTCCCAAGGGTAGATCAGGGCAGTGGCATAACCTAGAGCATTTGGCACCCGGGGAGGATCCTATATCTGGCACCCTCCCCCCAACTTTAAAATGTAAAAACACCCACAAAAATTTGTAATGTTTTCAAGAGTATTTATTGCACATATTTCACAGCCCCCCATCACAGTGCCCCTTGCAGTCTGCCCCCCCCCCCCCCTCCCTGCAGACATGATACAAGAGATGGTCAGACTGCAGACATGATACAGGAGATTGTCAGAGACTGCAGACATGATACAGGAGATTGTCAGAGACTGCAGACATGATACAGGAGATGGTCAGAGACTGCAGACATGATACAGGAGATTGTCAGAGACATGATACAGGAGATTGTCAGAGACTGCAGACATAATACATGAGATGGTCAAAGACTGCAGACATGATACAGGAGATTGTTAGAGACTGCAGACCTGATACAGGAGATTGTCAGAGACTGTAGACATGATACAAGAGATGGTCAGAGACTGCAGACATGATACAGGAGATGGTCAGAGACTGAGGACATGATACAAGAGATGGTCAGAGACTGCGGACATAATACAAGAGATGGTCAGAGACTGCAGACATGATACAGGAGATGGGCAGAGACTGCAGACATGATAGAAGATAGAAGAGCACTAGGGGGGCCGGAGAGCACAGAGGAAGCAGAGAGTACTGGAGAGAATTAAGCGAGGGGGGGGGGGTGGTAAGCATTGCAGGGGGTTGGAAAGTGTGAAGGGTGGAGAACACTGGGGGGGGGGGGTGCTGGAGTGCACTGGGGGAGGGGACTGGAGAGCACTAAGAGGGGAGCCAGGGTGGACAGGGTGGTGGAGTGCACTGGGGGGGGGCTGGAGATCAGTGAGGGGGGGAGCCATGGTGCACAGGGGGGTGGAGAGCACTGGGGGGAACTGGAGAACACTGAGGGGGGCAGGGTGCACAGGGGGGTGGAGAGCACTGGGGAGGGGCTGGAGATCAGTGAGAGGGGAGCCATGGTGCACAGGGGGGTGGAGAGCACTGGGGGGGACTGTAGATCACTGAGGGGGGACAACAGAAAAAAAACAAATTACCAACACAATGTGAGATTATTACATGTGAAAATTGTACAGTGTGTGGAGTGATCCTTGAATCAGAGTAGCGTTAAGATTGTAGATCCAACGCAGCTCACATTGAAGGAGGAGCTTGAAGAAGTCTCCTACCTGTGGGCTGTGGTGGATCCGATCCAACGCCACAAATGAAATATAGGGAAACCTGCCATCATGAATATGTGTGACATGTCTTCCCAAGGGTAGATCAGGGCAGTGGCATAACTAGAGCATTTGGCACCCGGGGAGGATCCTATATCTGGCACCCTCCCCCCAACTTTAAAATGTAAAAACACCCACAATAATTTGTAATGTTTTCAAGAGTATTTATTGCACATATTTCACAGCCCACCATCACAGCGCCCCTTGCAGTCTGCCCCCCCCCCCCCCCCTGCAGACATCATACAAGAGATGGTCAGACTGCAGACATAATACAGGAGATTGTCAGAGACTGCAGACATGATACAGGAGATTGTCCGAGACTGCAGACATGATACAGGAGATGGTCAGAGACTGCAGACATGATACAGGAGATTGTCAGAGACTGCAGACATGATACAGGAGATTGTCAGAGACATGATACAGGAGATTGTCAGAGACGGCAGACATAATACATGAGATGGTCAAAGACTGCAGACATGATACAGGAGATTGTCAGAGACTTCAGACATGATACAGGAGATTGTCAGAGACTGTAGACATGATACAAGAGATGGTCAGAGACTGCGGACATAATACAAGAGATGGTCAGAGACTGCAGACATGATACAGGAGATGGGCAGAGACTGCAGACATGATAGAAGATCGAAGATAGAAGAGCACTAGGGAGGCGGGAGAGCACAGAGGAAGCAGAGAGCACTGGAGAGAATTAAGCGAGGGGGGGGGGGGTTGGTAAGCATTGCAGGGGGTTGGAAAGTGTGAGGAGTGGAGAACACTGGGGGGGGGGGGGTGGAGGGGGGGGTGCTGGAATGCACTGGGGGAGGGGACTGGAGAGCACTGAGGGGGGAAACATGGTGCACAGGCGGGTGGAGAGCACTGGGGGGGGACTGGAGAACACTGAGGGGGCAGGGTGCACAGGGGGGTGGAGAGCACTGGGGGGGGGGCTGGAGATCAGTGAGGAGGGAACCATGGTGCACAGGGGGGTGGAGAGCACTGGGGGGGACTGTAGATCACTGAGGGGGGACAACAGAAAAAAAAACAAATTACCAGCACATTGTGAGATTATTATCATGTGAAAATTGTACAGTGTGTGGAGTGATCCTTGAATCAGAGTAGCGTTAAGATTGTAGATCCAACGCAGCTCACATTGAAGGAGGAGCTTGAAGAAGTCTCCTACCTGTGGGCTGCGGTGGATCCGATCCAATGCCACAAATGAAATATAGGGAAACCTGCCATCATGAATATGTGTGACATGTCTTCCCAAGGGTAGATCAGGGCAGTGGCATACCTAGAGCATTTGGCACCCGGGGAGGATCCTATATCTGGCACCCTCCCCCCAACTTTAAAATGTAAAAACACCCACAAAAATTTGTAATGTTTTCAAGAGTATTTATTGCACATATTTCACAGCCCCCCATCACAGTGCCCCTTGCAGTCTGCCCCCCCTCCCTGCAGACATGATACAAGAGATGGTCAGACTGCAGACATGATACAGGAGATGGCCAGAGACTGCAGACATGATACAGGAGATTGTCAGAGACTGCAGACATGATACAGGAGATTGTCAGAGACTGCAGACATGATACAGGAGATTGTCAGAGACTGCAGACATGATACAGGAGATGGTCAGAGACTGCAGACATGATACAGGAGATGGTCAGAGACTGCAGACATGATACAGGAGATTGTCAGAGACATGATACAGGAGATTGTCAGAGATGGCAGACATAATACATGAGATGGTCAAAGACTGCAGACATGATACAGGAGATTGTCAGAGACTGCAGACATGATACAAGAGATGGTCAGAGACTGCAGACATGATACAGGAGATGGTCAGAGACTGAGGACATGATACAAGAGATGGTCAGAGACTGCGGACATAATACAAGAGATGGTCAGAGACTGCAGACATGATACAGGAGATGGGCAGAGACTGCAGACATGATCGAAGATAGAAGAGCACTAGGGGGGCCGGAGAGCACAGAGGAAGCAGAGAGCACTGGAGAGAATTAAGCGAGGGGGGGGGGGGGTTGGTAAGCATTGGAGAACACTGGGGGGGGGGTGGAGGGGGGGTGCTGGAATGCACTGGGGGAGGGGACTGGAGAGCACTGGGGGGGGACTGGAGATCACTAAGAGGGGAGCCAGGGTGCACAGGGGGGTGGAGTGCACTGGGGAGGGGGGGACTGGAGATCAGTGAGGGGGGAAAACATGGTGCACAGGCGGGTGGAGAGCACTGGGGGGGGGACTGGAGAACACTGAGGGGGCAGGGTGCACAGGGGGGTGGAGAGCACTGGGGGGGGGCTGGAGATCAGTGAGGAGGGAACCATGGTGCACAGGGGGGTGGAGAGCACTGGGGGGGACTGTAGATCACTGAGGGGGGACAACAGAAAAAAAAACAAATTACCAGCACATTGTGAGATTATTAACATGTGAAAATTGTACAGTGTGTGGAGTGATCCTTGAATCAGAGTAGCGTTAAGATTGTAGATCCAACGCAGCTCACATTGAAGGAGGAGCTTGAAGAAGTCTCCTACCTGTGGGCTGCGGTGGATCCGATCCAATGCCACAAATGAAATATAGGGAAACCTGCCATCATGAATATGTGTGACATGTCTTCCCAAGGGTAGATCAGGGCAGTGGCATACCTAGAGCATTTGGCACCCGGGGAGGATCCTATATCTGGCACCCTCCCCCCAACTTTAAAATGTAAAAACACCCACAAAAATTTGTAATGTTTTCAAGAGTATTTATTGCACATATTTCACAGCCCCCCATCACAGTGCCCCTTGCAGTCTGCCCCCCCTCCCTGCAGACATGATACAAGAGATGGTCAGACTGCAGACATGATACAGGAGATGGCCAGAGACTGCAGACATGATACAGGAGATTGTCAGAGACTGCAGACATGATACAGGAGATTGTCAGAGACTGCAGACATGATACAGGAGATTGTCAGAGACTGCAGACATGATACAGGAGATGGTCAGAGACTGCAGACATAATACAGGAGATGGTCAGAGACTGCAGACATGATACAGGAGATTGTCAGAGACATGATACAGGAGATTGTCAGAGATGGCAGACATAATACATGAGATGGTCAAAGACTGCAGACATGATACAGGAGATTGTCAGAGACTGCAGACATGATACAAGAGATGGTCAGAGACTGCAGACATGATACAGGAGATGGTCAGAGACTGAGGACATGATACAAGAGATGGTCAGAGACTGCGGACATAATACAAGAGATGGTCAGAGACTGCAGACATGATACAGGAGATGGGCAGAGACTGCAGACATGATCGAAGATAGAAGAGCACTAGGGGGGCCGGAGAGCACAGAGGAAGCAGAGAGCACTGGAGAGAATTAAGGGGGGGGTGTGAGGGGTGGAGAACACTGGGGGGGTGGAGAACACTGGGGGGGGGTGGAGGGGGGTGCTGGAGTGCACTGGGGGAGGGAACTGGAGAGCACTGGGGGGGGGCTGGAGATCACTAAGAGGGGAGCCAGAGTGCACAGGGGGGTGGAGTGCACTGGGGGGGGGACTGGAGATCAGTGTGGGGGGAGCCATGGTGCACAGGGGGGTGGAGAGCACTGGGGCGGAACTGGAGAACACTGAGGGGGGCAGGGTGCACAGGGGGGTGGAGAGCACTGGGGGGGGGCTGGAGATCAGTGAGGGGGGAGCCATGGTGCACAGGGGGGTGGAGAGCACTGGGGGGACTGTAGATCACTGAGGGGGGAGCCAGGGTGCACAGGGGGATGGAGAGCACTGGGGGGGGGGACTGGAGATCACTGAGGGGGGGAGCCAGGGTGCACAGGGGGGTGGAGAGCACTGGGGGGAACTGGAGATCACTGAGGGGGGAGCCATGGTGCACAGGGGGGTGGAGAGCACTGGGGGGGAACTGGAGAGCACTGAGGGTGGGAGCCAGGGGGCCAGGATGCACAGGGGGGGACTGGAGATCACTGAGGGGGGAGACAGGGTGCACAGGGGGGTGGAGAGCACTGGGGGGAACTGGAGACCACTGGGGGATAGCCAGGGTGCACAGGGGGGTGGAGAGCACTGGGGGGAACTGGAGATCACTGAGGGGGGGCAGGGTGCACAGGGGGGTGGAGAGCACTGGGGGGGACTGGAGATCACTGAGGGGGGGAGCCAGGGTGCACAGGGGGATGGAGAGCACTAGGGGAACTAGAGATAACTGGGGGGGGCAGGGTGCTTAGGGGGGTAGAGAGCACTGGGGGGAGCTGGAGATCACTGAGGGGGGAGCCAGGATGCACAGGGGGGTGGAGAGCACTGGGGGGAACTGGATATCACTGAGGGGGGAGCCAGGGTGCATAGGGGGTGGAGAGCACTGGGGGGGAATTGGAGATCACTGAGGGGGAGCCAGGGTGCACAGGGGGCTGGAGAGCACTGGGGGGGGGGAACTGGAGAGCACTGAGGGTGGGAGCCAGGGAGCCAGGATGCACAGGACGGGAACTGGAGATCACTGAGGGGGGAGACAGGTAGCACAGGGGGGTGGAGAGCACTGGGGGGGAACTGGAGATCACTGAGGGGGGAGCCAGGATGCACTGGGGGGACTGGAGATCACTGAGGGGGGAGCCAGGGTACACAGGGGGGTGGAGAGCAATGGGGGGAACTGGAGATCACTGAGGGGGGAGCCAGGGTGCACAGGGGGGTGGAGAGCACTGGGGGGGGACTGGAGACCACTGGGGGGGAGCCAGGGTGCACAGGGGGGTGGAGAGTACTGGGGGGAACTGGAGATCACTGAGGGGGGGCAGTGTGCACAGGGGGGTGGAGAGCACTGGGGGGGACTGGAGATCACTGAGGGGGGAGCCAGGGTGCACAGGGGGATGGAGAGCACTAGGGGAACTAGAGATAACTGGGGGGGCAGGGTGCTTAGGGGGGTAGAGAGCACGGGGGGGGGAGCTGGAGATCACTGAGGTGGGAGCCAGGATGCACAGGGGGGTGGAGAGCACTGGGGGGGAACTGGATATCACTGAGGGGGGAGCCAGGGTGCACAGGGGGTGGAGAGCACTGGGGGGGAAATGGAGATCACTGAGGGGGAGCCAGGGTGCACAGGGGGCTGGAGATCACTGGGGGGGGGGAACTGGAGAGCACTGAGGGTGGGAGCCAGGGAGCCAGGATGCACAGGACGGGAACTGGAGATCACTGAGGGGGGAGACAGGTAGCACAGGGGGGTGGAGAGCACTGGGGGGAACTGAAGATCACTGAGGGGGGAGCCAGGATGCACAGGGGGGGGACTGGAGATCACTGAGGGGGGAGCCAGGGTACACAGGGGGGTGGAGAGCACTGGGGGGAACTGGAGATCACTGAGGGGGGAGCCAGGGTGCACAGGGGGGTGGAGAGCACTGGGGGGGAACTGGAGAGCACTGAAGGTGGGAGCCAGGGAGCCAGGATTCACAGGGGGGGTACTGGAGATCACTGAGGGGGGAGACAGAATGCACAGAGGGGTGGAGAGCACTGGGGGGGACTGGAGATCACTGAGGGGGGGAGCCAGGGTGCACAGGGAGGTGGAGAGCACTGGGGGGGGACTGGAGATCACTGAGGGGGGGGGAGCCAGGGTGCACAGGGGGGTGGAGAGCACTAGGGGAACTAGAGATAATGAGGGGGGCAGGGTGCACAGGGGGGTGGAGAGCACTGGGGGAACTGGAGATCACTGAGGGGGGAGCCAGGATGCACAGGGGGGTGGAGAGCACTGGGGGGGAACTGGATATCACTGAGGGGGAGCCAGGGTGCACAGGGGGTGGAGAGCACTGGAGGGGAACTGGAGATCACTGAGGGGGGAGCCAGGGTGCACAGGGGGCTGGAGAGCACTGGGGGGGACTGCAGATCACTGAGGAGGGGCAGGGTGCACAGGGGGGTGGAGAGCACTGGGGGGAACTGGAGATCACTGAGGGGGGAGCAGGGTGCACAGGGGGGTGGAGAGCACTGGGGGGGAACTGGAGAGCACTAAGGGTGGGAGCCAGGATGCACAGGGGGGGCTGGAGATCACTGAGGGGGGAGACAGGGTGCACAGGGGGGTGGAGAGCACTGGGGGGAACTGGAGATCACTGAGGGGGGAGCCAGGGTGCACAGGGGGGTGGAGAGCACTGGGGGGAACTGGAGATCACTGAGGGGGGCAGGGTGCACAGGGGGTGGAGAGCACTGGGGGGCTGGAGATCACTGAGGGGGAGCCAGGATGCACAGGGGGGTGGAGAGCACGGGGGGGGGGAACTGGATATCACTGAGGGGGGAGCCAGGGTGCACAGGGGGTGGAGAACACTGGGGGGGAACTGGAGATCACTGAGGGGGGAGCCAGGGTGCACAGGGGGTTGGAGAGCACTGGGAGGGGACTGGAGATCACTGAGGGGGGCAGGGTGCAAAGGGGGGTGGAGAGCACTGGGGGGAACTGGAGATCACTGAGGGGGGGAGCAGGGTGCACAGGGGGGTGGAGAGCACTGGGGGGGAACTGGAGAGCACTAAGGGTGGGAGCCAGGGTGCATGGGGGGGGCTGGAGATCACTGAGGGGGGAGCCAGGGTGCACAGGGGGGTGGAGAGCACAGGGGGGAACTGGAGATCACTGAGGGAGGGAAGCCAGGGTGCACAGGGGGTTCGAGAGCACTGGGGGAACTGGAGATCACTGAGGGGGGGGCAGGGTACACAGGGTGGTGGAGAGCACTGGAGGGGGACTGGAGATCACTGAGGGGGGGAGCCAGGATGCACAGGGGGTTGGAGAGCACTGGGGGGGAACTGGATATCACTGAGTGGGGGAGCCAGGGTGCACAGCGGGTTGGAGAGCACTGGGGGGGACTGGAAATCACTGAGGGGGGAGCCAGGGTTCACAGGGGGCTGAAGAGCACTGGGGGGGGAACTGGAGATCACTGACGGGGGGAGCCAGGGTGCACAGGTCAGTGGAGAGCACTGGGGGAAACTGGAGATCACTGACGGGGGGAGCCAGGGTGCACAGGGGGGTGGAGAGCACTGGGGGGAACTGGAGATCACTGAGGGGGGGGCAGGGTACACAGGGTGGTGGAGAGCACTGGAGGGGGACTGGAGATCACTGAGGGGGGGAGCCAGGATGCATAGGGGGTTGGAGAGCACTGGGGGGAACTGGAGATTACTGAGGGGGGGGAGCCAAGGTGCACAGGGGGTTGGAGAGCACTGGGGGAGCCAGAGAGCATTGGGGGAGCTGCAAAGCACTGTGGGAAGCTGAAGAGAACTGGGAGGAGGGGGGCTAAAGAGCACTGGGGGGGCTGGAGAGGGGGGGTTGAAGAGCACTGGGGTGGGGGGTGCTGTATAGCACTGGGGGGCCAGCAAAGGAAGTTGTATATTAGGGGCGGTGGGACCGCTGCATAAAGAGGAATCGATCTTTCCATATATCTCCTGCGCCCGTTGAATGCCTGCAGGAGGGAGAGGAGGAGAATCAGGCATTCAGCGGGTGCAGGAAGAATATGAAAAGATCAATTCCTCTTTATGCAGCTGTCCCGGCCCGCCCCCCTGCACCCCCCTGTTGGTACGCCACTGGATCAGGGTCGTTACATCGCATGTTGAGGACATGGCGGTAGACATGCTGGCAAAAACGCTGGATAGTCTTGCCAACGCAAAAAACAGCCACACTCACAAAGCATGAAATTGACCACCCCCATGGTTTGGCAATTGACATAATGCCTAGGCTGAAATAGCTGTTTTTTTTTTTGCGTGTATTTGTGCGTATTCGTATGTATTTGCGTGTATTGAGGCTTAAATTACTAACCAAAAATGCAGATTTTTCTATTTTGTTTTTACTGAAGAATGCACAGCGGTTGTTTACGCGTCTGTGTGCACAGGCACATTACAATTAATGGGCTGTATTTTACCTCCGAAAAAAAAAAAGCTGTACTGGGCTTTTTCAAGCTGTGAGATCCTTAAACAGGAGTATCGTGTGCAAGAGGCCTTATAGTTGGTACTCCAGGCACTAGCTGTAGGACAGTACACTTTATTTAATCATCACTACTTATCTACTACTTACTTTATCTTACCAGGGTTGAGCTCCTTATTTTTGATCCTTGTGGGTGCACAGCTGCAATGGAGACTGATTGGTCCGCTACTGCATTTTTGTGTCTCCCCCCCTTCCCCCTCCTCTTCCATTGGGGCCTTGTGTACAAATATTTTTGACTCATATGTGGGGTGTTACATCTCGATTTGGTCACCAGGGAGCACACCCTTATATACAGCTGCAACTTGTTGTTTCCATTGCATAATTGTGAGTATATAGCTTTAACTCTGCCATTTATTATACAATTCTTTGTATATGTTATGTTTTTTACCACTATACACATTGATATTCATACTTTGTATTTATAGACTTAAGTACCTTGTTTGCATTCTCCTTTGAAGAAGGAATTTATGTATTCCGAAACATGTTGGACTTGGCATATCAGGGTGAACTTGTTAAGTCGGTTACACTAATTTACGACCCACCTGACCCCCTGATTGAACGTATGGTATATCTGTATTCTCCCATGCAAATTTACTTGTGTTTATTGTCTGCTATTTGACATGTTACTTTTTTTTACAATTGTTTAATAAATTATTTAATTTCACATACTTACTCTTTCATTTCATTCCTGCCTATAAAGTTCCACCTCTTTGGGGGGTTTTCCTGTTTTTTTTTTATTTCCGAACATCTGACACACAGATTCACAATGTGGAAATAGTATAGATACACACATTTGTAGACAGCTAACATATCTTTGATCCTCTTAGGAGCAATATCAGTCCCAAAAGGCAACGAATTGAAAAAAAAATGTCAGGTTAACAGCCTTCATTGCAAGGCAAACTGAGCCTGGGAAAGAGAAGCAATATAGGAGATCAGATTAGTTGTATAACAGTCATACAGGGGTGGGAGATCATCTCCTACATGACTGCAATATAGCCGACAATATTGGTCCATGTCAGCTCACCAGTCCTACAACTGTGTGAACATTTTTGCTACATTCGTATTGCAATTGTTCATAACTGCAAACAGAGGTGGCTCTCTAATTAGGCAAATTAGGCAGTCGCCTAAGGCCTTGCGTTCCCAGGGGCCTCGCGGCCGCCTAATTTGCCTGATGTGTGTGGCAGTAAGAGGGAATGTACCCCGGTCCGTGTTCCTAGGGCCGTCTTTAACGCAGTGCAAAAGCCTGCGGTGCCCGCAACTAGTTTTCCCTGGCTAGAGATGGGCTGACCTCTTGTGCACTGAGCACTGCCCACTGTCCCAGGGTCAGTGGGTGGCTCCATCTACTCCCCTACCCCGGCTCCACCCCTTTGCCAAGCTCCATGTATAATGCACACAGCAGCCGAGCAACTCCCTGATCTACTCTCCCGGAGGGACCTGCCAGAGCTGCCACTGCCCCCTGGCAATCATCGAGGAGCCAGTCGGCTGGAGCCTAAAGGTACAGCATGACTGTCCTGCCTGAAACTAACAGTGACAGCTTAATGTGACAGCCGCCTTCCTTCCATCCCATCCCCTGTCATCTTCATCTCCCCTGTACCCTTCTGCCAGCTTCCTTCCATACTATGCCATCCCCTGTCATCTTCATCCCCTCTGCACCCATCTGCCAGCTTCCTTCCACCCCTGTACCCCCTGTCATCTTCACCCCCCTGCCAGCTTCCTTTTCACTCTTGTACCCCCCTGTCATCTTCATCCCCCCATACTGCTATGCTAGCTTCCTACCATTCCACCCCTTGTCATCTTCATCCCCCATGCACCCCTCTGCTAGCTTCCTACCACCCCACCCCACTGTCATCTTCATCCCCCCCCCCTGTACCCCTCTGCCAGCTTCTTACCATCCCACCCCTGTCATCCTCATCCCCCCTGTACCCCTCTGCAAGCTTCCTACCACCCCACACCACTGTAATCCTCATCCCCCCTTTACCCCTCTGCCAGCTTCCTACCATTCCACCCCCTGTCATCTTCATCCCCCCTGTACCCTTCTGCCAGCTTCCTTCCATCCCACCCCCTGTCATCCTCATCCCCCCTGTACCCCTCTGCCAGCTTCCTACCATTCCACCCCCTGTCATCTCCATTCCCCCTGTACCCTTCTGCCAGCTTCCTACCATCCCACCCACTGTCATCTTTATCCCCCCTGTACCACTCTGCCAGCTTCCTACAATCCCAACCCCTGTCATCTTATTACCCCTGTGCCCCTCTGCCAGCTTCCTTCCACCCCTGTACCCCCTGTCATCTTCATCCTCCTGTACCGCTCTGCCAGCTTCCTACCATCCCACCCCTCGTCATCTTCATCCCCCTGCACCCCTCTGCCAGCTTCCTTCCACCCCTGTACCCCCTGTCATCTTCATCCTCCCATACCGCTCTGCCAGCTTCCTACCATCCCACCCCTCATCATCTTCATCCCCCTGCACCCCTCTGCCAGCTTCCTACCACCCCCCCCCACTGTCATCTTCGCCCCCCTCTGTACCCCTCTGCCAGCTTCCTACCACCCCACCCCACTGTCATTTTCACCCACCCCCATACCCCTCTGCCAGCTTCCTACCATCCCACCCCCTGTCATCCTCATCCAACCCTGTACCCCTCTGCCACCTTCCTACCATCCCACCCCATGTCATCTTCATCCCCCCTGTACCCCTCTGCCAGCTTCCTTCCACCCCACCCCCTGTCATCTTCATCCACCTGCACCCCACTGTCAGCTTCCTATCACCCCACCTTTTGTCTTCACCCTCCTGTACCCCACTGTCAGCTTCCTACCAACCCACTCCCTGTCATCATCATCTCCATGACTCCATCCTCATCATAACCCCCCTTTGCCTGGTATTCTACCACCCCACCCCCTGTCATCTTCAGCCCCCTGCACCCCTCTGCCAGCTTTCTACCACTCCACCCCTGTTGTCTTCACCCCCCCCCCCTGCACTTCTCTGCCAGCTTCCTACCACCCCACCCCCTGTCATCTTTTACATAGTTACATAGTTAGTGAGGTTGAAAAAAAGACATCAGTCCATCCAGTTCAAACTATGATTTGTGTGTGTGTCTACTGTTAACCACACATTGTATACCCCTGTATGTTGTGGTCCTTAAGGTGCCCATCTAATAGTTTTTTGAAACTATCAATGCTCCCTGATGATACAACTGTTTGCGGAAGAGAATTCCACATCCTTACTGCTCTTACAGTGAAGAACCCCCTGCGTATTTTAAGGTTAAACCGTCTTTCCTCTAGTTTTGGTGAGTGGCCATGCTTCTTATTGTATTTCCTTTCTCTGAATAGGTTTTTCCATATGCTAGGGTTTCCAGTACAATATTTGTACATTGATATCATATCCCCCCTCAATCGTCTCTTCTCCAGAGAGAATAAATTCAGTGCTTGTAGTCTTTCCTGATAGTTGATGTCCTCCATTCCCCTAATTATTTTTGTTGCCCTTCTCGGGACTTTCTCCAGTTCCAGCACATCCTTCCTGAGGACCGGTGCCCAGAACTGGACAGCATACTCCAGCTGTGGCCGGACCAGAGTCTTGTACAGTATAGTGGGAGAATAATCTCTTTATTTCTGGAGTGAAACCCCTTTTTTATACATCCCAGTATTCTGTTGGCTATGCTTGCAGCGGCTTGGCAATGCATGCCACTGCCAAGCCTGTTGTCTACCAGTACCCCCAAGGCCTTTTCCATCCTAGACTCACACAGAGGTTCAAGCCCCCCCCCCCCCCCAAGTGAGTAGCTTGCTTTCTGGTTTCTGGCACCCAGGTGCATTACTTTACATTTTTCAACATTGAACCTCATCTGCCATGTAGTTGCCCACCCCATAATTTTGTTCAGGTCCGCTTGTAAGGTTTCCACATCCTGCCCAGAAGATATTGGCATGCTTAGTTTAGTATCATCCGCAAATACTGAGATTTTGCTCGATATCCCCTCCTCTAGATAATTTATGAATAAATTAAACAGGATTGGCCCCAGGACAGAACCCTGGGGGACCCCTCTTTCCACACCCGCCCAATCTGAGTACTCCCCATTAATCACCACCCTTTGCAACCTCCCCTGGAGCCAGTTCTCTATCCAGGTACTCACCTTATGGTCCATACCTACCTTCAGTGCTGTATCTTGGAATAATTAGATATGTGCGCTCCTAGGTCGCAGGATGTCTAGGCGCACCAAAGAAAAAGTAACTAAAAAGTGCCACATCCTAATTAACAGAATTGAGAGTGGGGGAAAAAGAGATTGGACTTTATAGGCACCAATATAAAATGGTATGTTCTTTATTAGAAACATTTTTTACAAAAACACATACATAGTAAACCACAAAAAGAAGGGACATAAAAAGAGCAACATGTCATATACGTTAATAATTGCAGTATGGCGGCAGAGCCTACATAAAGTAGTGCAAGTCACATAGCCTTATCAGATATTGGTTATTATACAGTGTTCACAAGTGATACAAGGAAGACCTGTGTTCATGAGGCGGCCCTGGAGAAGGGATAGCCGTCTCCAAAGGGTCGTCTGTATATAGTAGACGCAGATGTTAGGTTGAATCCCAGCTGCTCTACATGTTTCGCTTAACCTATTAAGCTTCTTCTGGAGCATATGGTAAGGACAAACATCTGCATAAAGACAAAGCATTAACAATGAATATTCTTATGTAAGGACACAACGTTTACATTTTTAAACAAACACAAAACAAGACAAGTTGTTATACAGTCATGACTGAGTAGATCTAATAGTCAGTCAGCACATAATTGCATTCTGAGGCTGCATGCCATACCCTTGTCACAGCAGAGAACCAAGAGAAAATTAGTAAGGAAAGTGAGAATGAAGGCCGGATGGCAAAGAGAGAAGGAAGGGAAGGAGGGAGTGAACTGGGGAAAGGAAGGAAAGGGAGAAACAGGAAAGGTGAGAAGGGTAAAAGAGAGAGAGAAAAGGAAAAAAGGGTTTGAAAAGAAAAGAGCCTGAGCGTTTAGGAGTGCTAGCCATGCCCAGAGACATAGAGCCAGACGTAGGGACCAAGGCTTGGTATTAAAGTAGACTGGGGTATAACTGGAAGGATGAGCAAAACAGCAACAATATACTGAACAAAGTACGTACCTGAAAAAAATATTACAGGTGAAAGAACTTTCTGATGAATCATGCCATAAAGGCTGGAAAGGGTAATAACGAGGGGGATCGGTACGCTGCAGTTAGAAAAAGGAGCCAAGTAGAAACGTCCAAACTATCATAGGATATAGAGCTTGGAGTAGCCTAAAATAAATGATGTAATAAGTATGATACACAATGATTGAAAATGAGTCAATTTGAAGGGAAAATTAGGATAAGGATAGTTGTCCAGCACTTCACCTCCGTGCAACTAGATGAATATAGTTTAAGAAAGACCCCAGGTTAATGCCAGAATTAGTGTTACACATATTACTTAATAAGAGTAATGGTGGTAGGTAAAAAAAAGAGAAAAATTCCAAAAGAATATAATAACATGCATCAGTAAGCTAAAGATGGAGGTTAGGGTGCCTAGGATGAAAATAGGCATCCCCACTATAATGGGTGGCCACAAACACCAAGCTGTGATAAAGCAGAAATGAAGGAGTTAATGAGTAATACTCACATAAATATAAAGCAAAATATTGGCTTGTTACTATGGAGGGTATGGTCCCATAGAGAAATCATGTGTGGCGACCAAGTGGGGAGAAAAGCCCCAGCCCACAGACCCAAATCACGGACCAGTGAGACAAAAAGCTCACATGCCAATGGACCTGTAAAGGTTAAGAATAATAAGCACAATAGAGCGCCATGTAAGAGAATAGTTTTTCAAAAGATCATGTAGTCTTACCAATGGTATGTTAAGGCTGTGGATCCTGACACTGCAGCGACCGTGTGTACACCCCCCCGGATGGGGATACCGCCATGTTTTTAGAGCGAATGCCGCGCTCTATTTGAAGGCAGTGGTCCCGGGTGATGAGTCAGACATGTGACGTCATCAACCCCGGCCGGTGTTTCCCGCGCATGCGCGGGCCATAGGCGTCACCATGGTGACCCAGCAAACAACTGGCCGCGTCATGACACGGGGGGGAAGCCCTTGTGGGTCAGCTGACCCACAACGCCTCCTCCTATCCACGCCAGCGGGAACGCCCATTGGCAGTCAACCGCTGGGCGTGGTTACCCGGCCGTACGTCGGCTCCGAACAGTCAGCGGGGATGGTGAGCACACACCCCCACACGCACGGCGCCTTCCTAGAAAAAATATAGAGAGAGAATGCTGGGGTAAAGCAAAAAAGTGGAGATAGAAAAAGTATAACATAATGAAAAACGGGGGAAGAGAGGCAGAGATGGACCCCCGACAAGAAGAAAAAAAAGTGGGGAAAAGTCAATAATATATCTGACAAGTGCGCCGTTAGTCTAACCTGGGAGAAACGGGGCACTTGCAAGTATCAATGAATCCTAACTAAGTACATGTCACAGATAATAGATCGAAAGCCCGCATGACCATGTGTTGGACAATACTGTCATAGGCACATGGGTATGGTGCAGTCGATCCATATAAACATTCATAATGACCACAATAAAATACATGATATTGGATAATTATACTGGGTGTATCCAACAGTAATGTCTGAAGCTTTGAACCAGTTAAACCAAAATGAAAAAAGGGGGGGAGGGGGGGAAAAGGGTAGGAAAGAGGGGGGGAAAAAAAGGGGGGGAGGAAAAAAGAAGGGACCAGGGAGGGAAAAAAAAGAAAAACATATATAAAAAGGGGATAAATAGCGCTGCTAGTCATGCACGAACTGACAGCGTTATTGGTCCTTTACAGAAAGCATTTATAGGAGTGCGCCTCGTTGAGCCCTGGGCGGACGTTGGCATTCAGACGCTCAATCCAGAGGGATTCCCTCTGGAGGATACGCTGATTCCAATCGCCGCCCCTGGGGTCGCGGGGTATAATCTCCAAGACAATAAAATTGACATTCATGGTATTGAACCTATGGTACAAGTCCAGGTGCCTGCTTACCGGGGTGATCATCTTGCCACCTGATGAGTAGTAGATGTGGTCGTTTATCCGTCGTCGGAATTGACGAAAGGTCTTCCCCACATAAAACATATTACATTTGCATGACATGAGATAGACCACCCCCTCAGTGCCACAGTCGGCTCTGAAGGTCGGAACAAAAATTTCGCCATTGGGTAGGGTAAATCTGTTGCCCTCGGCCACCCAGGGGCACATATCGCAGTGGCGGCATTTGTAAATGCCTCGTGGCCCAGAGGCTATGGTTTTCTTATGGCTGTAGAAGCTGCGGGTTAGGCGGTCTCGCAAGGAGGTTGTCCGCCTATAGGTGATCTGAGGCACTGCATTAACATGTTTGCCCACTGTAGGGTCTTCATGCAATAGGTGCCAATGTCTAGTAAGGATATTACGTAATGTGCCATGATGACTAGAAAATTTTGTAATAAACTTAACTGGATGGTTTAAAGTCGTAGGTTTGGTACCATAGAGAAGGGAGTGTCTATCCTTTGACAGAGCCGAGTTGTAGGCCTTGCGAAGGGTGCTTTTGCTGTAACCTCTCTTCAGTAGACGCATCCGCAAAAAACCCGACTGTCTCTTGTAGTTTGTAAGTGATGTACAGTTCCGCCGTAATCTGATATACTGAGCATATGGAATGCTGCGGATCAGTGCTGGCGGGTGTGCACTGGTGGCATGCAGGATAGTGTTTCCTGCCGAGGTTTTACGAAAGAGATCCGTGGTGACATGGCCGTTCAAGTCTTTCCTCACCGTCAAATCTAAGAAATTTACTTCATGTTCATCTACAGAGAACGTAAATTGTAGGTTAAAGTGGTTAATGTTTAGGTGTTGGACAAAGTCCGTCAAAAGCTGACGAGGACCCGTCCACACCACAAATACGTCGTCGATATATCTTAACCAAATCTCAACATATTGGATATATTGAGATAAAGTTTCATCAGAAAAGATGTGGTGTTCCCACCCCCCCAGGTACAGGTTGGCGTAGGCAGGGGCACAACAAGTGCCCATTGCCACGCCCTGTACCTGGAGGTAGTGGGAACCATTGAACGAAAACCAGTTATTAGTAAGAATGAAGGATAACAATTTGAGGAGGAAGTCATTGAGCGGCCATGTCCGGTCGTCTTTTCCCGGAGGAAGGTTTTAACCATCCCAACACCCTGCTCGTGAGGGATGCTGGAGTAGAGAGCCTCCACATCCAATGTCACGAGCAGGGCGTCGGGAGGGAGAACCAAACCATCTAGAGTTTTCAAAAAATCAAGGGTATCCTTAATGTACGATGGGAGGGCCTGTACATGGGGCATTAGGAAAAAGTCAATGAATCGGCTCGCATTCTCGGTAAGATTGCCAATACCGGAGATAATAGGGCGGCCAGGGGGAGAAATTAAATTTTTATGGGTTTTGGGTAAAGCATAAAACGTAGCCTCCCTAGGGAAGCGGGTATTAAGAAAATTATAAGTGTCTTGGTCAATGAGACCCAATTGAAAAGCCTGTCCAATCAAGTCTTTGTAAGCAGACTTGAATTTGGCCGTTTGCGAGGGCTGGATTTTCTTGTACCATGATTCATTGCTCAGTATGTCCATGCACATTTTCTCGTAGTATTCCCTGGTCATTAAGACTATGTTCCCACCCTTATCTGATGCCTTGATGATCAGATCAGGATGGTTTTGTAGCCTATCAATGATGCGTTTCTGTTCTGAAGAGAGGTTAGAGCGAGAGGAAGGTAAAGGGCAGCGTTTCAGTTCGCTGACGCATGCATTAAGGAATGCCCAGATCTTAGGATTAGTAGTGAGGTCCGGAAACTGGGTAGATTTAGGTTTGAATTTCCTTTTAGGTATACATGGCGGAGGCTGTGTCGTGGACAGTACATTGGCGGAGGTCCCATCAGTTGAGGAACTACATCCCTCCTGATCATTTTCCTCCAGAAGGAGGATTAGATCACGGAGTGCGCGAAATTCCTTCATTGTAAAACTTTTTACTCTTTCAGAGATTTGGCGTTCTTGGTTAGCCCTAACGTTAGAAGGATCAAAGATGTACCTATACGTCAAGTTCCTGCAGAACAGGTATAAGTCTTTGATGACATCGTATCTATCCAGGGGGGCTGTGGGACAAAAAGTTAGGCCTAATTTAAGGACTTCGTCTTCCTCACTTGACAGTTTATATGGAGTCAAGTTGATAATTGACAAATTTAGGTCGGTAATGTTAGGGTTTGACTCAACGGAAAATTTGTGGGCTGTGATGGGGCAGGGTTAAAATGTGTATCGAGAGTGGTCTGTTTGGTACCTACATTGGAGGATATGGGTGCCAAGGATGTTGATGTACCCTGTATGGATGGTAAGGTGCTCGGCGCTACATTAGCACCCTGTCCTAATCCATTGGTGTTGGATGGTCTCACTTGGGTTGTAGCTGACCCAGGTTGCATCATCTGCAGGGCCTGTAGGGCCACATTCCCCAAATATGTACCTTGTGTATGGGTATATGTGTCCCTTGGATTAGAGGACGTGTTTGATTTGGCAGCCGGATCCTGTCCCCTTTTAGGGTGTGAGGTATGGTGGCCCCCACGAGGTGTACGTGCACGTGGGCCGCCCCTAGTTTTAGAGCGTGTCATAATGATATTAGAATGTGTTGATTGGTGTGAAGTGTTTGATACTGATGACGAGTCTGATTCCCATTCAGTCTCTCTCTGATCCGATGCTAAGGTTGAATCAGTTTGGCCATGTGGGTGACGGGGTCTACGGGAGCGCAGCGGGCCCTGCCAGCGATAAGCGAACCCTTCTGAGAAGGCAAGTTGGTCTTTGAGAAATTTCGTTTGCTTTTTGTTGACAATGTCCTTGTTTAATTTGGTAAGATATTGTTTCACCTCGTCCCACTTTTTTGCATAGGACTCGTGAGTTTTGATAGCCTCATTCTTGGTATAGAGTGTGGCCAGTTCAGAATCGAGGGCCAGGAGGTCCGACTGATATTGTGCAACTAGAAGTTGACATAGCTCCAGACTGCATCTAGTAAGGGCATTCTCCCACTGGGTTTTGAAAACGTTAGAAGCATTATCAAAAGAGGGGAAAAGTTGGATCTAAGTCCCAATGGACAGATCCCCTCTTTGATATATTTCAAAAAGAACTCTATGTGCCAATAGAGATTGGATTTGCGTTTCAATAGTCTCCTAGCAGTACTAATGTACTGATTCAATCCTATGTCATTTCTGACAGAGGTATTGCAGCTTAATTGGATCTCCGCCATGTATCCTGTCCACGAATTGCCTACAAATTCCATGTTTTGACTCATTAGTTACAAACCTACGTGGCAAGATGATCAGTGGTCCCAGAAGCTAGACAGACCCCACAATTGGGGTACTACCTGATAGGAGATGTACCTGGAAAAAAGAAAAAGAACATAAGATGTAAGAAAAAGTAATTAGTAAAACGAGTTAGTACTGGCTGGTTCAGAGATTATAGTGTAGTCAGACAGACAAGTAAAAGTAAAAAATCAAAAAGGACTTATAAAATACCTGCTTGTTGGTGAAAACACCAACGGGTGCTACCACCCTAGAGTTTAATTGGAATAATTAGATATGTGCGCTCCTAGGTCGCAGGATGTCTAGGCGCACCAAAGAAAAAGTAACTAAAAAGTGCCACATCCTAATTAACAGAATTGAGAGTGGGGGAAAAAGAGATTGGACTTTATAGGCACCAATATAAAATGGTATGTTCTTTATTAGAAAAATTTTTTACAAAAACACATACATAGTAAACCACAAAAAGAAGGGACATAAAAAGAGCAACATGTCATATACGTTAATAATTGCAGTATGGCGGCAGAGCCTACAAAAAGTAGTGCAAGTCACATAGCCTTATCAGATATTGGTTATTATACAGTGTTCACAAGTGATACAAGGAAGACCTGTGTTCATGAGGCGGCCCTGGAGAAGGGATAGCCGTCTCCAAAGGGTCGTCTGTATATAGTAGACGCAGATGTTAGGTTGAATCCCAGCTGCTCTACATGTTTCGCTTAACCTATTAAGCTTCTTCTGGAGCATATGGTAAGGACAAACATCTGCATAAAGACAAAGCATTAACAATGAATATTCTTATGTAAGGACACAACGTTTACATTTTTAAACAAACACAAAACAAGACAAGTTGTTATACAGTCATGACTGAGTAGATCTAATAGTCAGTCAGCACATAATTGCATTCTGAGGCTGCATGCCATACCCTTGTCACAGCAGAGAACCAAGAGAAAATTAGTAAGGAAAGTGAGAATGAAGGCCGGATGGCAAAGAGAGAAGGAAGGGAAGGAGGGAGTGAACTGGGGAAAGGAAGGAAAGGGAGAAACAGGAAAGGTGAGAAGGGTAAAAGAGAGAGAGAAAAGGAAAAAAGGGTTTGAAAAGAAAAGAGCCTGAGCGTTTAGGAGTGCTAGCCATGCCCAGAGACATAGAGCCAGACGTAGGGACCAAGGCTTGGTATTAAAGTAGACTGGGGTATAACTGGAAGGATGAGCAAAACAGCAACAATATACTGAACAAAGTACGTACCTGAAAAAAATATTACAGGTGAAAGTACTTTCTGATGAATCATGCCATAAAGGCTGGAAAGGGTAATAACGAGGGGGATCGGTACGCTGCAGTTAGAAAAAGGAGCCAAGTAGAAACGTCCAAACTATCATAGGATATAGAGCTTGGAGTAGCCTAAAATAAATGATGTAATAAGTATGATACACAATGATTGAAAATGAGTCAATTTGAAGGGAAAATTAGGATAAGGATAGTTGTCCAGCACTTCACCTCCGTGCAACTAGATGAATATAGTTTAAGAAAGACCCCAGGTTAATGCCAGAATTAGTGTTACACATATTACTTAATAAGAGTAATGGTGGTAGGTAAAAAAAAGAGAAAAATTCCAAAAGAATATAATAACATGCATCAGTAAGCTAAAGATGGAGGTTAGGGTGCCTAGGATGAAAATAGGCATCCCCACTATAATGGGTGGCCACAAACACCAAGCTGTGATAAAGCAGAAATGAAGGAGTTAATGAGTAATACTCACATAAATATAAAGCAAAATATTTGCTTGTTACTATGGAGGGTATGGTCCCATAGAGAAATCATGTGTGGCGACCAAGTGGGGAGAAAAGCCCCAGCCCACAGACCCAAATCACGGACCAGTGAGACAAAAAGCTCACATGCCAATGGACCTGTAAAGGTTAAGAATAATAAGCACAATAGAGCGCCATGTAAGAGAATAGTTTTTCAAAAGATCATGTAGTCTTACCAATGGTATGTTAAGGCTGTGGATCCTGACACTGCAGCGACCGTGTGTACACCCCCCCGGATGGGGATACCGCCATGTTTTTAGAGCGAATGCCGCGCTCTATTTGAAGGCAGTGGTCCCGGGTGATGAGTCAGACATGTGACGTCATCAACCCCGGCCGGTGTTTCCCGCGCATGCGCGGGCCATAGGCGTCACCATGGTGACCCAGCAAACAACTGGCCGCGTCATGACACGGGGGGGAAGCCCTTGTGGGTCAGCTGACCCACAACGCCTCCTCCTATCCACGCCAGCGGGAACGCCCATTGGCAGTCAACCGCTGGGCGTGGTTACCCGGCCGTACGTCGGCTCCGAACAGTCAGCGGGGATGGTGAGCACACACCCCCACACGCACGGCGCCTTCCTAGAAAAAATATAGAGAGAGAATGCTGGGGTAAAGCAAAAAAGTGGAGATAGAAAAAGTATAACATAATGAAAAACGGGGGAAGAGAGGCAGAGATGGACCCCCGACAAGAAGAAAAAAAGTGGGGAAAAGTCAATAATATATCTGACAAGTGCGCCGTTAGTCTAACCTGGGAGAAACGGGGCACTTGCAAGTATCAATGAATCCTAACTAAGTACATGTCACAGATAATAGATCGAAAGCCCGCATGACCATGTGTTGGACAATACTGTCATAGGCACATGGGTATGGTGCAGTCGATCCATATAAACATTCATAATGACCACAATAAAATACATGATATTGGATAATTATACTGGGTGTATCCAACAGTAATGTCTGAAGCTTTGAACCAGTTAAACCAAAATGAAAAAAGGGGGGGGAGGGGGGGAAAAGGGTAGGAAAGAGGGGGGGAAAACGCATCATTGATAGGCTACAAAACCATCCTGATCTGATCATCAAGGCATCAGATAAGGGTGGGAACATAGTCTTAATGACCAGGGAATACTACGAGAAAATGTGCATGGACATACTGAGCAATGAATCATGGTACAAGAAAATCCAGCCCTCGCAAACGGCCAAATTCAAGTCTGCTTACAAAGACTTGATTGGACAGGCTTTTCAATTGGGTCTCATTGACCAAGACACTTATAATTTTCTTAATACCCGCTTCCCTAGGGAGGCTACGTTTTATGCTTTACCCAAAACCCATAAAAATTTAATTTCTCCCCCTGGCCGCCCTATTATCTCCGGTATTGGCAATCTTACCGAGAATGCGAGCCGATTCATTGACTTTTTCCTAATGCCCCATGTACAGGCCCTCCCATCGTACATTAAGGATACCCTTGATTTTTTGAAAACTCTAGATGGTTTGGTTCTCCCTCCCGACGCCCTGCTCGTGACATTGGATGTGGAGGCTCTCTACTCCAGCATCCCTCACGAGCAGGGTGTTGGGATGGTTAAAACCTTCCTCCAGCAAAAAGACGACCGGACATGGCCGCTCAATGACTTCCTCCTCAAATTGTTATCCTTCATTCTTACTAATAACTGGTTTTCGTTCAATGGTTCCCACTACCTCCAGGTACAGGGCGTGGCAATGGGCACTTGTTGTGCCCCTGCCTACGCCAACCTGTACCTGGGGGGGTGGGAACACCACATCTTTTCTGATGAAACTTTATCTCAATATATCCAATATGTTGAGATTTGGTTAAGATATATCGACGACGTATTTGTGGTGTGGACGGGTCCTCGTCAGCTTTTGACGGACTTTGTCCAACACCTAAACATTAACCACTTTAACCTACAATTTACGTTCTCTGTAGATGAACATGAAGTAAATTTCTTAGATTTGACGGTGAGGAAAGACTTGAACGGCCATGTCACCACGGATCTCTTTCGTAAAACCTCGGCAGGAAACACTATCCTGCATGCCACCAGTGCACACCCGGCAGCACTGATCCGCAGCATTCCATATGCTCAGTATATCAGATTACGGCGGAACTGTACATCACTTACAAACTACAAGAGACAGTCGGGTTTTTTGCGGATGCGTCTACTGAAGAGAGGTTACAGCAAAAGCACCCTTCGCAAGGCCTACAACTCGGCTCTGTCAAAGGATAGACACTCCCTTCTCTATGGTACCAAACCTACGACTTTAAACCATCCAGTTAAGTTTATTACAAAATTTTCTAGTCATCATGGCACATTACGTAATATCCTTACTAGACATTGGCACCTATTGCATGAAGACCCTACAGTGGGCAAACATGTTAATGCAGTGCCTCAGATCACCTATAGGCGGACAACCTCCTTGCGAGACCGCCTAACCCGCAGCTTCTACAGCCATAAGAAAACCATAGCCTCTGGGCCACGAGGCATTTACAAATGCCGCCACTGCGATATGTGCCCCTGGGTGGCCGAGGGCAACAGATTTACCCTACCCGATGGCGAAATTTTTTTTCCGACCTTCAGAGCCGACTGTGGCACTGAGGGGGTGGTCTATCTCATGTCATGCAAATGTAATATGTTTTATGTGGGGAAGACCTTTCGTCAATTCCGACGACGGATAAACGACCACATCTACTACTCATCAGGTGGCAAGATGATCACCCCGGTAAGCAGGCACCTGGACTTGTACCATAGGTTCAATACCATGAATGTCAATTTTATTGTCTTGGAGATTATACCCCGCGACCCCAGGGGCGGCGATTGGAATCAGCGTATCCTCCAGAGGGAATCCCTCTGGATTGAGCGTCTGAATGCCAACGTCCGCCCAGGGCTCAACGAGGCGCACTCCTATAAATGCTTTCTGTAAAGGACCAATAACGCTGTCAGTTCGTGCATGACTAGCAGCGCTATTTATCCCCTTTTTATATATGTTTTTCTTTTTTTTCCCTCCCTGGTCCCTTCTTTTTTCCTCCCCCCCTTTTTTCCCCCCCTCTTTCCTACCCTTTTCCCCCCCTCCCCCCCCTTTTTTCATTTTGGTTTAACTGGTTCAAAGCTTCAGACATTACTGTTGGATACACCCAGTATAATTATCCAATATCATGTATTTTATTGTGGTCATTATGAATGTTTATATGGATCGACTGCACCATACCCATGTGCCTATGACAGTATTGTCCAACACATGGTCATGCGGGCTTTCGATCTATTATCTGTGACATGTACTTAGTTAGGATTCATTGATACTTGCAAGTGCCCCGTTTCTCCCAGGTTAGACTAACGGCGCACTTGTCAGATATATTATTGACTTTTCCCCACTTTTTTTCTTCTTGTCGGGGGTCCATCTCTGCCTCTCTTCCCCCGTTTTTCATTATGTTATACTTTTTCTATCTCCACTTTTTTGCTTTACCCCAGCATTCTCTCTCTATATTTTTTCTAGGAAGGCGCCGTGCATGTGGGGGTGTGTGCTCACCATCCCCGCTGACTGTTCGGAGCCGACGTACGGCCGGGTAACCACGCCCAGCGGTTGACTGCCAATGGGCGTTCCCGCTGGCGTGGATAGGAGGAGGCGTTGTGGGTCAGCTGACCCACAAGGGCTTCCCCCCCGTGTCATGACGCGGCCAGTTGTTTGCTGGGTCACCATGGTGACGCCTATGGCCCGCGCATGCGCGGGAAACACCGGCCGGGGTTGATGACGTCACATGTCTGACTCATCACCCGGGACCACTGCCTTCAAATAGAGCGCGGCATTCGCTCTAAAAACATGGCGGTATCCCCATCCGGGGGGGTGTACACACGGTCGCTGCAGTGTCAGGATCCACAGCCTTAACATACCATTGGTAAGACTACATGATCTTTTGAAAAACTATTCTCTTACATGGCGCTCTATTGTGCTTATTATTCTTAACCTTTACAGGTCCATTGGCATGTGAGCTTTTTGTCTCACTGGTCCGTGATTTGGGTCTGTGGGCTGGGGCTTTTCTCCCCACTTGGTCGCCACACATGATTTCTCTATGGGACCATACCCTCCATAGTAACAAGCCAATATTTTGCTTTATATTTATGTGAGTATTACTCATTAACTCCTTCATTTCTGCTTTATCACAGCTTGGTGTTTGTGGCCACCCATTATAGTGGGGATGCCTATTTTCATCCTAGGCACCCTAACCTCCATCTTTAGCTTACTGATGCATGTTATTATATTCTTTTGGAATTTTTCTCTTTTTTTTACCTACCACCATTACTCTTATTAAGTAATATGTGTAACACTAATTCTGGCATTAACCTGGGGTCTTTCTTAAACTATATTCATCTAGTTGCACGGAGGTGAAGTGCTGGACAACTATCCTTATCCTAATTTTCCCTTCAAATTGACTCATTTTCAATCATTGTGTATCATACTTATTACATCATTTATTTTAGGCTACTCCAAGCTCTATATCCTATGATAGTTTGGACGTTTCTACTTGGCTCCTTTTTCTAACTGCAGCGTACCGATCCCCCTCGTTATTACCCTTTCCAGCCTTTATGGCATGATTCATCAGAAAGTTCTTTCACCTGTAATATTTTTTTCAGGTACGTACTTTGTTCAGTATATTGTTGCTGTTTTGCTCATCCTTCCAGTTATACCCCAGTCTACTTTAATACCAAGCCTTGGTCCCTACGTCTGGCTCTATGTCTCTGGGCATGGCTAGCACTCCTAAACGCTCAGGCTCTTTTCTTTTCAAACCCTTTTTTCCTTTTCTCTCTCTCTTTTACCCTTCTCACCTTTCCTGTTTCTCCCTTTCCTTCCTTTCCCCAGTTCACTCCCTCCTTCCCTTCCTTCTCTCTTTGCCATCCGGCCTTCATTCTCACTTTCCTTACTAATTTTCTCTTGGTTCTCTGCTGTGACAAGGGTATGGCATGCAGCCTCAGAATGCAATTATGTGCTGACTGACTATTAGATCTACTCAGTCATGACTGTATAACAACTTGTCTTGTTTTGTGTTTGTTTAAAAATGTAAACGTTGTGTCCTTACATAAGAATATTCATTGTTAATGCTTTGTCTTTATGCAGATGTTTGTCCTTACCATATGCTCCAGAAGAAGCTTAATAGGTTAAGCGAAACATGTAGAGCAGCTGGGATTCAACCTAACATCTGCGTCTACTATATACAGACGACCCTTTGGAGACGGCTATCCCTTCTCCAGGGCCGCCTCATGAACACAGGTCTTCCTTGTATCACTTGTGAACACTGTATAATAACCAATATCTGATAAGGCTATGTGACTTGCACTACTTTTTGTAGGCTCTGCCGCCATACTGCAATTATTAACGTATATGACATGTTGCTCTTTTTATGTCCCTTCTTTTTGTGGTTTACTATGTATGTGTTTTTGTAAAAAATTTTTCTAATAAAGAACATACCATTTTATATTGGTGCCTATAAAGTCCAATCTCTTTTTCCCCCACTCTCAATTCTGTTAATTAGGATGTGGCACTTTTTAGTTACTTTTTCTTTGGTGCGCCTAGACATCCTGCGACCTAGGAGCGCACATATCTAATTATTCCAATTAAACTCTAGGGTGGTAGCACCCGTTGGTGTTTTCACCAACAAGCAGGTATTTTATAAGTCCTTTTTGATTTTTTACTTTTACTTGTCTGTCTGACTACACTATAATCTCTGAACCAGCCAGTACTAACTCGTTTTACTAATTACTTTTTCTTACATCTTATGTTCTTTTTCTTTTTTCCAGGTACATCTCCTATCAGGTAGTACCCCAATTGTGGGGTCTGTCTAGCTTCTGGGACCACTGATCATCTTGCCACGTAGGTTTGTAACTAATGAGTCAAAACATGGAATTTGTAGGCAATTCGTGGACAGGATACATGGCGGAGATCCAATTAAGCTGCAATACCTCTGTCAGAAATGACATAGGATTGAATCAGTACATTAGTACTGCTAGGAGACTATTGAAACGCAAATCCAATCTCTATTGGCACATAGAGTTCTTTTTGAAATATATCAAAGAGGGGATCTGTCCATTGGGACTTAGGATCCAACTTTTCCCCTCTTTTGATAATGCTTCTAATGTTTTCAAAACCCAGTGGGAGAATGCCCTTACTAGATGCAGTCTGGAGCTATGTCAACTTCTAGTTGCACAATATCAGTCGGACCTCCTGGCCCTCGATTCTGAACTGGCCACACTCTATACCAAGAATGAGGCTATCAAAACTCACGAGTCCTATGCAAAAAAGTGGGACGAGGTGAAACAATATCTTACCAAATTAAACAAGGACATTGTCAACAAAAAGCAAACGAAATTTCTCAAAGACCAACTTGCCTTCTCAGAAGGGTTCGCTTATCGCTGGCAGGGCCCGCTGCGCTCCCGTAGACCCCGTCACCCACATGGCCAAACTGATTCAACCTTAGCATCGGATCAGAGAGAGACTGAATGGGAATCAGACTCGTCATCAGTATCAAACACTTCACACCAATCAACACATTCTAATATCATTATGACACGCTCTAAAACTAGGGGCGGCCCACGTGCACGTACACCTCGTGGGGGCCACCATACCTCACACCCTAAAAGGGGACAGGATCCGGCTGCCAAATCAAACACGTCCTCTAATCCAAGGGACACATATACCCATACACAAGGTACATATTTGGGGAATGTGGCCCTACAGGCCCTGCAGATGATGCAACCTGGGTCAGCTACAACCCAAGTGAGACCATCCAACACCAATGGATTAGGACAGGGTGCTAATGTAGCGCCGAGCACCTTACCATCCATACAGGGTACATCAACATCCTTGGCACCCATATCCTCCAATGTAGGTACCAAACAGACCACTCTCGATACACATTTTAACCCTGCCCCATCACAGCCCACAAATTTTCCGTTGAGTCAAACCCTAACATTACCGACCTAAATTTGTCAATTATCAACTTGACTCCATATAAACTGTCAAGTGAGGAAGACGAAGTCCTTAAATTAGGCCTAACTTTTTGTCCCACAGCCCCCCTGGATAGATACGATGTCATCAAAGACTTATACCTGTTCTGCAGGAACTTGACGTATAGGTACATCTTTGATCCTTCTAACGTTAGGGCTAACCAAGAACGCCAAATCTCTGAAAGAGTAAAAAGTTTTACAATGAAGGAATTTCGCGCACTCCGTGATCTAATCCTCCTTCTGGAGGAAAATGATCAGGAGGGATGTAGTTCCTCAACTGATGGGACCTCCGCCAATGTACTGTCCACGACACAGCCTCCGCCATGTATACCTAAAAGGAAATTCAAACCTAAATCTACCCAGTTTCCGGACCTCACTACTAATCCTAAGATCTGGGCATTCCTTAATGCATGCGTCAGCGAACTGAAACGCTGCCCTTTACCTTCCTCTCGCTCTAACCTCTCTTCAGAACAGAAACGCATCATTGATAGGCTACAAAACCATCCTGATCTGATCATCAAGGCATCAGATAAGGGTGGGAACATAGTCTTAATGACCAGGGAATACTACGAGAAAATGTGCATGGACATACTGAGCAATGAATCATGGTACAAGAAAATCCAGCCCTCGCAAACGGCCAAATTCAAGTCTGCTTACAAAGACTTGATTGGACAGGCTTTTCAATTGGGTCTCATTGACCAAGACACTTATAATTTTCTTAATACCCGCTTCCCTAGGGAGGCTACGTTTTATGCTTTACCCAAAACCCATAAAAATTTAATTTCTCCCCCTGGCCGCCCTATTATCTCCGGTATTGGCAATCTTACCGAGAATGCGAGCCGATTCATTGACTTTTTCCTAATGCCCCATGTACAGGCCCTCCCATCGTACATTAAGGATACCCTTGATTTTTTGAAAACTCTAGATGGTTTGGTTCTCCCTCCCGACGCCCTGCTCGTGACATTGGATGTGGAGGCTCTCTACTCCAGCATCCCTCACGAGCAGGGTGTTGGGATGGTTAAAACCTTCCTCCAGCAAAAAGACGACCGGACATGGCCGCTCAATGACTTCCTCCTCAAATTGTTATCCTTCATTCTTACTAATAACTGGTTTTCGTTCAATGGTTCCCACTACCTCCAGGTACAGGGCGTGGCAATGGGCACTTGTTGTGCCCCTGCCTACGCCAACCTGTACCTGGGGGGGTGGGAACACCACATCTTTTCTGATGAAACTTTATCTCAATATATCCAATATGTTGAGATTTGGTTAAGATATATCGACGACGTATTTGTGGTGTGGACGGGTCCTCGTCAGCTTTTGACGGACTTTGTCCAACACCTAAACATTAACCACTTTAACCTATAATTTACGTTCTCTGTAGATGAACATGAAGTAAATTTCTTAGATTTGACGGTGAGGAAAGACTTGAACGGCCATGTCACCACGGATCTCTTTCGTAAAACCTCGGCAGGAAACACTATCCTGCATGCCACCAGTGCACACCCGCCAGCACTGATCCGCAGCATTCCATATGCTCAGTATATCAGATTACGGCGGAACTGTACATCACTTACAAACTACAAGAGACAGTCGGGTTTTTTGCGGATGCGTCTACTGAAGAGAGGTTACAGCAAAAGCACCCTTCGCAAGGCCTACAACTCGGCTCTGTCAAAGGATAGACACTCCCTTCTCTATGGTACCAAACCTACGACTTTAAACCATCCAGTTAAGTTTATTACAAAATTTTCTAGTCATCATGGCACATTACGTAATATCCTTACTAGACATTGGCACCTATTGCATGAAGACCCTACAGTGGGCAAACATGTTAATGCAGTGCCTCAGATCACCTATAGGCGGACAACCTCCTTGCGAGACCGCCTAACCCGCAGCTTCTACAGCCATAAGAAAACCATAGCCTCTGGGCCACGAGGCATTTACAAATGCCGCCACTGCGATATGTGCCCCTGGGTGGCCGAGGGCAACAGATTTACCCTACCCGATGGCGAAATTTTTTTTCCGACCTTCAGAGCCGACTGTGGCACTGAGGGGGTGGTCTATCTCATGTCATGCAAATGTAATATGTTTTATGTGGGGAAGACCTTTCGTCAATTCCGACGACGGATAAACGACCACATCTACTACTCATCAGGTGGCAAGATGATCACCCCGGTAAGCAGGCACCTGGACTTGTACCATAGGTTCAATACCATGAATGTCAATTTTATTGTCTTGGAGATTATACCCCGCGACCCCAGGGGCGGCGATTGGAATCAGCGTATCCTCCAGAGGGAATCCCTCTGGATTGAGCGTCTGAATGCCAACGTCCGCCCAGGGCTCAACGAGGCGCACTCCTATAAATGCTTTCTGTAAAGGACCAATAACGCTGTCAGTTCGTGCATGACTAGCAGCGCTATTTATCCCCTTTTTATATATGTTTTTCTTTTTTTTCCCTCCCTGGTCCCTTCTTTTTTCCTCCCCCCCTTTTTTCCCCCCCTCTTTCCTACCCTTTTCCCCCCCCTCCCCCCCCTTTTTTCATTTTGGTTTAACTGGTTCAAAGCTTCAGACATTACTGTTGGATACACCCAGTATAATTATCCAATATCATGTATTTTATTGTGGTCATTATGAATGTTTATATGGATCGACTGCACCATACCCATGTGCCTATGACAGTATTGTCCAACACATGGTCATGCGGGCTTTCGATCTATTATCTGTGACATGTACTTAGTTAGGATTCATTGATACTTGCAAGTGCCCCGTTTCTCCCAGGTTAGACTAACGGCGCACTTGTCAGATATATTATTGACTTTTCCCCACTTTTTTTTCTTCTTGTCGGGGGTCCATCTCTGCCTCTCTTCCCCCGTTTTTCATTATGTTATACTTTTTCTATCTCCACTTTTTTGCTTTACCCCAGCATTCTCTCTCTATATTTTTTCTAGGAAGGCGCCGTGCGTGTGGGGGTGTGTGCTCACCATCCCCGCTGACTGTTCGGAGCCGACGTACGGCCGGGTAACCACGCCCAGCGGTTGACTGCCAATGGGCGTTCCCGCTGGCGTGGATAGGAGGAGGCGTTGTGGGTCAGCTGACCCACAAGGGCTTCCCCCCCGTGTCATGACGCGGCCAGTTGTTTGCTGGGTCACCATGGTGACGCCTATGGCCCGCGCATGCGCGGGAAACACCGGCCGGGGTTGATGACGTCACATGTCTGACTCATCACCCGGGACCACTGCCTTCAAATAGAGCGCGGCATTCGCTCTAAAAACATGGCGGTATCCCCATCCGGGGGGGTGTACACACGGTCGCTGCAGTGTCAGGATCCACAGCCTTAACATACCATTGGTAAGACTACATGATCTTTTGAAAAACTATTCTCTTACATGGCGCTCTATTGTGCTTATTATTCTTAACCTTTACAGGTCCATTGGCATGTGAGCTTTTTGTCTCACTGGTCCGTGATTTGGGTCTGTGGGCTGGGGCTTTTCTCCCCACTTGGTGATTTCTCTATGGGACCATACCCTCCATAGTAACAAGCCAATATTTTGCTTTATATTTATGTGAGTATTACTCATTAACTCCTTCATTTCTGCTTTATCACAGCTTGGTGTTTGTGGCCACCCATTATAGTGGGGATGCCTATTTTCATCCTAGGCACCCTAACCTCCATCTTTAGCTTACTGATGCATGTTATTATATTCTTTTGGAATTTTTCTCTTTTTTTTACCTACCACCATTACTCTTATTAAGTAATATGTGTAACACTAATTCTGGCATTAACCTGGGGTCTTTCTTAAACTATATTCATCTAGTTGCACGGAGGTGAAGTGCTGGACAACTATCCTTATCCTAATTTTCCCTTCAAATTGACTCATTTTCAATCATTGTGTATCATACTTATTGCATCATTTATTTTAGGCTACTCCAAGCTCTATATCCTATGATAGTTTGGACGTTTCTACTTGGCTCCTTTTTCTAACTGCAGCGTACCGATCCCCCTCGTTATTACCCTTTCCAGCCTTTATGGCACGATTCATCAGAAAGTTCTTTCACCTGTAATATTTTTTTCAGGTACGTACTTTGTTCAGTATATTGTTGCTGTTTTGCTCATCCTTCCATTTATACCCCAGTCTACTTTAATACCAAGCCTTGGTCCCTACGTCTGGCTCTATGTCTCTGGGCATGGCTAGCACTCCTAAACGCTCAGGCTCTTTTCTTTTCAAACCCTTTTTTCCTTTTCTCTCTCTCTTTTACCCTTCTCACCTTTCCTGTTTCTCCCTTTCCTTCCTTTCCCCAGTTCACTCCCTCCTTCCCTTCCTTCTCTCTTTGCCATCCGGCCTTCATTCTCACTTTCCTTACTAATTTTCTCTTGGTTCTCTGCTGTGACAAGGGTATGGCATGCAGCCTCAGAATGCAATTATGTGCTGACTGACTATTAGATCTACTCAGTCATGACTGTATAACAACTTGTCTTGTTTTGTGTTTGTTTAAAAATGTAAACGTTGTGTCCTTACATAAGAATATTCATTGTTAATGCTTTGTCTTTATGCAGATGTTTGTCCTTACCATATGCTCCAGAAGAAGCTTAATAGGTTAAGCGAAACATGTAGAGCAGCTGGGATTCAACCTAACATCTGCGTCTACTATATACAGACGACCCTTTGGAGACGGCTATCCCTTCTCCAGGGCCGCCTCATGAACACAGGTCTTCCTTGTATCACTTGTGAACACTGTATAATAACCAATATCTGATAAGGCTATGTGACTTGCACTACTTTTTGTAGGCTCTGCCGCCATACTGCAATTATTAACGTATATGACATGTTGCTCTTTTTATGTCCCTTCTTTTTGTGGTTTACTATGTATGTGTTTTTGTAAAAAATTTTTCTAATAAAGAACATACCATTTTATATTGGTGCCTATAAAGTCCAATCTCTTTTTCCCCCACTACCTTCCATATTTGAACAGTAAGCGTTTGTGGGGAACGGTGTCAAAGGCCTTTGCGAAGTCCAGGTACACCACATCCACAGGCTTACCTTTATCTAGGTGGCAGCTCACTTCATCATAGAAGGTTAATAGATTGGTTTGGCAACAACGATTTTTCATGAATCCATGCTGATTACTACTAATAATACCGTTTTCATTACAAGTCTTGTATGTGGTCCCTTAACATCCCCTCCAAAATCTTGCAGACTACTGATGTTAGGCTGACCGGCCTATAGTTACCCGGGATATATCTCGGCCCCTTTTTAAATATTGGTACCACGTTGGCTTTTTTCCAATCAGCTGGCACCATACCCGTGTGTAAACTATCCTTAAAGATCAAGAATAATGGTCTGGCAATCACCTGGCTGAGCTCTTTAAGAACCCTCGGGTGCAAGCCATCCGGTCCCAGTGATTTATTTATGTTAAGTTTCTCTAGTTTAGTTCTAAGTCTATCTTCTGTTAGCCGTGGCGGTATTTCCTGAGGTGTGTGTAACGCTCCTGCGTTTTTGTTTATAGGCTGGATTTGCAGCTGCAAAATCTCCACTCAGTAGTCATGTAGAGATGTATTGAATACCAGATCCAACTCTCCAGGACTCATCACCGTGGGCCTGTCAGCTTCAACATACAGATATATACACACTCAATGAGATGTTCCTGGAGTGATAGGATGTATATGATAGTATGAAGGTGATGTGCTGAAGGGACAGGTGTGAACAGTGACAAGGATGGTAAGCACTTGATAGGTTTGTACAGGAGAGTTCAAGATGGTATTTAGGAATGCAGATAGGTTAGTATCGAGTATGCTAACAGGTGGTGAGGACAGCAGATGACAAATACAGGATAGACTAACCCAGTGCAAGGATAGATAGTAGTAGACAGGAGAGCTAGCAATCTATGCAGCAGTGCAGATGATAGATGGTAGTAGACAGGAGAGCTAGCAATCTATGCAGCAGTGCAGATGATAGATGGTAGTAGTCTCAAGTAGGGTTGAGCGGACACCTAGATGTCCGTGTTCGACGGGTTCGGCCGAACTTTAAAAAAAAGTCCGGGTCCGTGTCCCGGACTTTTACCGAACTTTTCCCGGACACCGAACCCCATTGAAGTCAATGGGGACCCGAACTTTAAGGCACTAAAATGGCTCTAAAACACCAAAGGAAAGGGCTAGAGTGCTGCAAATGGCAGCAAAACGTAATTAAGAGCATGGCAAGTGCTCTGCAAACAAGTGTGGATAGGGAAATAACTTAAAACAACAAAAAAAAACAGAAAAATAAAACAATGTTCTTCTTCATCTCTGAAGGACGAGGCCCATATGGAGTAGGAGGGAGGTTGAGGTGGTGGTGGATGTGGCGGTGACATAGGCATGCGCACAGGGTGTGCCGGGTGTGCCTGGGCACACCCTAATCACCTAGGGCACATAGCATTGCCAGTGAGGAGATGGGAAAGATCTCCCTCGGACCTGCTCTGCTCTATTTCTCTTTGCCTACAGGTACATGGCCCCGATACATTACTCTCCCTGCTGGCAAACACATGCATGTGTATTTCAACTTTGGGGTGCACACCTTAATGCAATAGGCTGCGCACACCTATGGGCGGTGTAGGTGGAAGCGGCGGTGGAGGAGGACCAGGGCCGGATTAAGAGCATCATGGGCTTGGTGCTGAGGATTTTGAAGGGCCTTAAGGGCCGTGCCTTGCCATGCACCCAGAGGAGGAAGGGTGCAGCCATGCATGCCTAATTCAACATGGGATGCTGTCTCTGAAGCCCATAAACACATCCATGCATCGGCAACTGTCCCTCCTTGTCCGGCCTTCGCGCTGTGTGGGGAGGTTCTGAGGGTGCTGCCTGGGGAAGCGAGCATAGAAGCCAGACTTCTGTGTTTACAAGTGACAGAAGAGCGGTAACAGTGAATATGGCCAACCCGGGGCCTATATAAAAGGTAGGGGCCTGGAGCTGCAGCTCCAATAGCCCCTACGTTAATCTGGCCCTGAGGAGGAGGACGAGGTAGCCAACACTGCTTCTTTTCACAAATTTTAAATGAGGGTACACCCCAAAAGAGTGAGAAAGAGCAAAAATGGAACAATGGGTGGGTAAGGTCGGTATCCATTGCTATTCTGCATAAGGTACGGAAAAGTCCCGTGGGATCCATGCCTGGTTCATTTTAATGAACGTGAGCTTGTCCACATTGTCTCTGGACAGGCGGCTGCGCTTGTCTGTTATAACGCCCCCAGCCGTGCTAAATACCCGTTCAGATAATACACTGGCTGCAGGGCACGCCAGCACCTCCAAGGCGTAAAGGGCAAGCTCAGGCCATGTGCCCAATTTGGAGACCCAGAAGTTGAAGGGGGCAGACCCCTCATTCACTACATGTAGGCGTGTGCACACATACTGCTCCACCATGTTGGTAAAATGCTGCCTCCTGCTAAGACGTTCCATCTGAGCTGCTGGTGCTGCTGTTTGTTGTGGCGTGCTGACAAAGCTTTTCCACATTTCGGCCATGCTAACCCTGCCTTCTGAGGTGCTGGCGGTGCCCTGGTTGCGTTGGCGACCTCCTCCTCCTCCTCCTCCTCTGCCTTGTGCTTCCACTGCGGCCCCGCTGTCAGATGGGAATGCCAGCAGCATGGCGTCTACCAGCTAGCGCTTGTACTCGCGCATCTTGCGATCACGCTCCAGTGAGTGAATAAAGGACGGTACGTTGTCCTTGTAACGGGGATCCAGCAGCGTGGCCACCCAGTAATCAGCACAAGTTAGAATGTGGGCAACTCGGCGGTCGTTGTGGAGACACTGCAGCATGTAATCGCTCATGTGTGCCAGGCTGCCCAGAGGCAACGAAAGGCTGTCCTCTGTGGGAGGTGTATCGTCCGTGTCCTCTGTATCCCCCCAGCCACGCACCAGTGATGGCCATGAGCTGGCCTGGGTGCCACCCTGCTGTGAACATGGTTCCATCTCCTCCTCCAGCTCCTCCTCCTCCTCATCCTCCTCATCCTCCAGAACTGTGCCCCTGCTGGACAATTGTGTCCCTGGCGTTTGTGTGTGCAGGAACCCACCCTCGGAGCCCCTTGCGAATGACTGCCCTGAAAGCCTTGGAAATGTTACCTCTTCATCCTCCTCCTCCTCCTCATCCTGTGCCACATCCTCTTCCATCATCGCCCGAATTGTTTTTTCAAGGAGGCATAGAAGTGGGATAGTTAAGCTGAGAACAGCGTCATTGCCACTGGCCATGTTGGTGGAGTACTCAAAACAGCGCAACAAGGCACACAGGTCTCGCATGGAGGCCCAGTTATTGGTGGTGAAGTGGTGCTGTTCCGCAGAGCGACTCACGCGTGCGTGCTGCAGCTGAAACTCCACTATGGCCTGCTGCTGCTCGCACAGTCTTTCCAGCATGTGCAAGGTGGAGTTCCACCTTGTGGGCACGTCACATATGAGGCGGTGAGCGGGAAGGCCGAAGTTACGCTGCAGCGCTGCCAGGCGAGCAGCAGCAGGGTGAGAACGCCGAAAGTGCGCACAAACGGCCCGCACTTTCTGCAGCAGCTCTGACATATCGGGGTAGTTTTTAAGGAACCTCTGCACCACCAAATTCAGCACATGTGCCAGGCAAGGGATGTGCGTCAAACCGGTTAGGCCCAGAGCTGCTATGAGATTTCGCCCAGGCCGGGCTTGAGGCTCGCTGGCAGCAACCACTCATTTGTCTGCTGTTCCATGCTCCTCCACAACTCCTGCGCGGTGTGTGGTTTGTCCCCCAAACAGGCAAGTTGTAAAACTGCCTGCTGTCGTTTACCCCTGGCCGTGCTGAAGTTGGTGGTGAAGGTGTTACGCTGTCCGGATGAGGAGGTGGTAGAGGATGAGGAAGCGGAGTAGGAGGAGTTAGGAATAGGAGGCAAACTGAAGCGCCCTGCAATCCTCGGTGGTGGAAGGACATGCGCCAAATTGCTATCCGCCTCAGGCCCATCCGCCACTGCATTTACCCAGTGTGCCGTTAGGGAGATATAACGCCCCTGACCGTGCTTACTGGTCCACGTATCGGTAGTTAGGTGGACCTTGGCACAGATGGCGTTGCACAGTGCACACCTGATTTTTTCCCCCACTTGGTTGTGCAGGGAAGGGATGGCTTGCCTGGAAAAGTAGTGGCGGCTGGGCACGATGTACTGTGGGACAGCCACCGACATAAGGTTTTTAAAACTGTGTGTCTCCACCAGACGGAATGACAGCATTTCAAAGGCCAATAATTTTGAAATGCTGGCATTCAGGGCCTGGGATCGCGGGTGGGTAGGGGGGTACTTCCTCTTCCTCTCAAGTGTTTGGGAGATGGAAAGCTGAACGCTTCCACGGGACATTGTGGAGATGGTTGTTGGTGACCCAGGTGGTGGTGTTGCTGACAGATCGTCTGTTTGCGGGGTGGCAGGTGCCGGTATCACTACAGATGTGGCTGGAGCGGCCGAGACTGCAGCAGAAGAGGAAGCAGGATGAGCCAGAGACGTTTCTTGGTTTTGAAGGTGCGTACTCCATTGGAGCTCGTGCTTTGCACTTAGATGCCTGATCATGCAGGTTGTGCTCAGGTTGAGAAGGTTTATGCCTCGCTTCAAGCTCTGATTGCACAGGGTGCAAACCACTCGTGTCCTGTCATCAGCACATTTTCTAAAGAACTTCCACGCTAGAGAACTCCTTTGAGCTGACTTTGGTGCGCTCGTTCCCTTGCTGCGTTGGGCAGTAGCGGGCGTAGTGTCTAGGGCACGGCCGCTCTGCTTCTGCACCCTGCTCCCTCTTCTGCTGTGCTGGTGGCTCTGTGCGACCACCGCCTCTTCCTCCAAACTACTCAGGTCACCTGCATGACGTTCATTCCATGTGGGGTCGAGGACCTCATCGTCCTCCACATCATCTTCCACCCAGTCTTCACCCCTGCCCTCCTTGTCGGTCTCCACAATGCTGAACGCCGCAGCAGTTGGCACCTGCGTTTCGTCATCATCGGAGACGTGCTGCGATGATCCTTGCATGTACTCATCTTGAGAAATATGTGGTTGGGCATCGCTGCACTCAATCTCTTCCACTTCTGGGGCAGGGCTAGGTGGATAGCCCTGGGAAACCCTGCTGACAGAGTCATCAAAAAGAAGAAGAGACTGCTGTATGGCTTGGGGCTCAGACTGCTTGCCTGATTTGCAAGGGGGTGAGGTGAAAGACGGTTGGACATCGGCTGCAGGTGCCAACTGTGACCTTTCTGCAGTAGACTGGGTGGGAGACAATGTGAAGGAACTGGAGGCACTGTCAGCAGCAAACCAATCTACTATCGCCTCCACTTGTTCTGGCCTCATCACTTCTAGGGGCGTATGATGCCCTACCAAATACTGATGCAGGTTCTGTCGCCTACTCACACTTGAGGAAGGTGTTTCACTTGTGCGTGTAGCTGGCACAGATCGACCACGTCCTTTCCTTTCAACAGGAGCTCTACCAGCAGCACCACGACCCAGGCCACGGCCCTTATTTGACGGTCTCCTCATATTTCTGTAATTTAAGATCTTGCCCTAGAAAGGTTTTTATTGAATAGCGGAATAGGAAATATGATCCAAAAAAGTGTATGTATCTCGCACGTACAAAACCACACTAGGCCCCAATTACTATTGTTTCTACCCCTAAAAGGATGGATGAGGAGTAGGAGGAGTATGGAACAGACAGCACCCTCAAATCTTCAGAAGTATGAGATGAACCTCAAAAACTTGGAAAGGTGGATCTCACACGTACCGACACAGACTATACCGCAATTCAATTGATCCTCAAAGGTTTTTATTGAATAGCGGAATAGGAAATATGATCAAAAAGAAAGTGTATGTATCTCACACGTACACCACCACACTAGGCCCCAATTACTATTGTTTGTACCCCTAAAAGGATGGTTGAGCAGTAGGAGGAGGAGTATGGAACAGGCAGCACCCTCAAATCTTCAGAAGTATGAGATGAACCCCAAAAACTTGGAAAGGTGGATCTCACACGTACCGACACAGACTATCACGCAATTTAATTGATCCCCAAAGGTTTTAATTGAATAGCGGAATAGAAAATATGATCAAAAAGAAAGTGTATGTATCTCACACGTACACCACCACACTAGGCCCCAATTACTATTGTTTGTACCCCTAAAAGGATGGTTGAGCAGTAGGAGGAGGAGTATGGAACAGGCAGCACCCTCAAATCTTCAGAAGTATGAGATGAACCCCAAAAACTTGGAAAGGTGGATCTCACACGTACCGACACAGACTATCACGCAATTTAATTGATCCCCAAAGGATTTAATTGAATAGCGGAATAGAAAATATGATCAAAAAGAAAGTGTATGTATCTCACACGTACACCACCACACTAGGCCCCAATTACTATTGTTTGTACCCCTAAAAGGATGGTTGAGCAGTAGGAGGAGGAGTATGGAACAGGCAGCACCATCAAATGTTCAGAAGTATGAGATTGTGTTCACTGTACCCCACAAAGATTGTGTTCACTGCACCCCACAAAGATTGTGTTCACTGCACCTCAAAAAGGATTTTGTTCACTGCACCCCACAAAGATTGTGTTCACTGCACCCTAAAAGGATTTTGTTCACTGCACCCCAAAAAGATTGTGTTCACTGTACCCCCCAAAGATTGTGTTCACTGCACCCCACAAAGATTCTGTTCCCTGTACCCCACAAAGATTGTGTTCACTGCACCCCACAAAGGATTTTGTTCACTGCACCCCAAAAAGATTGTGTTCACTGCACCCCAAAAAGGATGTTGTTCACTGCACCCCAAAAAGGATTTTGTTCACTGCACCCCAAAAAGATTGTGTTCACTGCACCCCACAAAGATTGTGTTCACTGCACCTCAAAAAGGATTTTGTTCACTGCACCCCAAAAAGATTGTGTTCACTGTACCCCCCAAAGATTGTGTTCACTGCACCCCACAAAGGATTTTGTTCACTGCACCCCACAAAGGATTTTGTTCACTGCACCCCAAAAAGATTGTGTTCACTGCACCCCACAAAGATTCTGTTCACTGTACCCCACAAAGATTGTGTTCACTGCACCCCACAAAGGATTTTGTTCACTGCACCCCAAAAAGATTGTGTTCACTGCACCCCAAAAAGGATGTTGTTCACTGCACCCCAAAAAGGATTTTGTTCACTGCACCCCAAAAAGATTGTGTTCACTGCACCCCACAAAGATTGTGTTCACTGCACCCCACAAAGGATTTTGTTCACTGCACCCCAAAAAGATTGTGTTCACTGTACCCCACAAAGGATTTTGTTCACTGCACCCCAAAAATATTGTGTTCACTGTACCCCCCAAAGATTGTGTTCACTGCACCCCACAAAGATTCTGTTCACTGTACCCCACAAAGATTGTGTTCACTGCACCCCACAAAGGATTTTGTTCACTGCACCCCAAAAAGATTGTGTTCACTGCACCCCAAAAAGGATTTTGTTCACTGCACCCCAAAAAGGATGTTGTTCACTGCACCCCAAAAAGGATTTTGTTCACTCCACCCCAAAAAGATTGTGTTCACTGCACCCCACAAAGATTGTGTTCACTGCACCCCAAAAAGGATTTTGTTCACTGCACCCCAAAAAGATTGTGTTCACTGCACCCCACAAAGATTGTGTTCACTGCACCCCACAAAGGATTTTGTTCACTGCACCCCACAAAGATTGTGTTCACTGCACCCCACAAAAATTGTGTTCACTGTACCCCACAAAGATTGTGTTCACTGCACCCTAAAAGGATTTTGTTCACTGCACCCCAAAAAGGATGTTGTTCACTGCACCCCAAAAAGGATTTTGTTCACTGCACCCCAAAAAGGATGTTGTTCACTGCACCCCAAAAAGGATTTTGTTCACTGCACCCCAAAAAGATTGTGTTCACTGCACCCCACAAAGATTGTGTTCACTGCACCCCACAAAGGATTTTTTTCACTGCACCCCAAAAAGATTGTGTTCACTGCACCCCAAAAAGGATTTTGTTCACTGCACCCCAAAAAGGATGTTGTACACTGCACCCCAAAAAGATTGTGTTCACTGCACCCCACAAAGATTGTGTTCACTGCACCCCACAAAGGATTTTGTTCACTGCACCCCAAAAAGATTGTGTTCACTGCACCCCAAAAAGGATGTTGTTCACTGCACCCCAAAAAGGATTTTGTTCACTGCACCCCAAAAAGGACGTTGTTCACTGCACCCCAAAAAGATTGTGTTCACTGCAGCCCAAAAAGATTGTGTTCACTGCAGCTCACACACAGAAAAATGGATGTGGATCACTGACACCTGCCTATCTCCTATCCCACACCACACAGCAATATCGATTGTAGTTTGTAGAACACAGTTTCCCTAAAATTCAGCAGCAGCAGCCTCTCCCTAACAGGATTGAGAAGAGATCGTAGATCAGGATTGAGTGCAGAGTCACCCCACACAGCAATATCGATTGTACTTTGTAGAAGACACTGACCCTATAATTCAGCAGACTCTATCCCTAAAATGCCTACAACTCGCCCTGCCTAAACACTCCGACCTGTCCCTCAATTCTATCCGGACACAAATGGTTTTTTCCTGCCTGTCTTTCCCTAATCAGCAGCCAGCACGTTGATGTGTGCTCTGTCCCTGATCTAAGCAGCAGAATGAAGACGCTGCGGCTGCCTGGAAATAAAGACTTGGTCACATGCTTCAGACGGCCAATCACAGCTACTGAGACATTTGCAGGCATGGCTGGGATGGCTTAAGGCACACCAGTTAAACGATTGTTGATTGGCTGTTGAAAGCCCGCCATGAAAAGAGCGCCAAAGCATGCAAAACCCGGAAATAAAACGACCGAACACGGATTTTTACCCGAACATACAGTAAAGTGTCCGTGTCCGTGTTCGGGTACAAAAAATCCAATTATTCGGTACGAACACGAATAATACAGTCCGTGTTTGCTCAACACTAGTCTCAAGAGCTAGCAATCTATGTAACAGTGCAGATGATAGGATAGTATGGAGAGGTAGTAATAGTCCTTAATGCAATAGTAGTAGTGTAAGTTATGGAGGTTTCCCCTGCGGGGTACTTATCACTATAGTATAGTAGTAGAAGGGTCCGGTGATGAGGAAGTGATCCAGTAGCGAGATACAGGGATCAGTAGCGAGGTTCGGGTCTGAGGAAGTGATCCTGGTAGCGAGATACAGGGATCTGTAGCGAGGTTCCACAGCGAGACACGCTTGTAAGCATAGATGCAAGGCAGGTTGAACGAACATGTGAGTGAGAACGCCGGCGGTTGAAATAGCCACTCTGCGGCGCTCAGTGATGACAGCATCAGTCTTAAAGGTGTATGCGCACCTACCAGAAGAGAATGGTGGGACGCATACACGGAATGGAAAGTGGAATAAGGGTACCAGAGGTCCCAGAACATTACAGTACCCCCCCCCTTAAGGCCGGCTCCGGAAGGCCTCTAAAACTGGTTTTTCCGGGTATTTCGAGTGAAAATTGCGAATCAGTCTAGGGGCATGTATATCAGAGGTATCCAGCCAGGTGTCGTCTTGGGGCCCATAGTTCTTCCATCGTACTAGATATTGGAGTCTTCTTCTGTGGATACGAGAATCCAGAATCTCCTTTATCTCATATTCTTCTCCGCCTTCAACTTGTACAGGAGGTGGAGGTGGGATGGTAGGCCTTATTCCTTGGTTAGGAACATGTGGCTTCAATAGCGATACATGGAAGATGGGATGGATCTTGAGATCTGCCGGTAAGGTGAGCTGTACTGCAGCTTTTCCAATTAGTTTCCTGATTGGGAAGGGTCCCAAGAATAAAGGCCCAAGCTTTTTGCTAGGGATCTTTAATCTTAAATTTTTTGTTGATAGCCAAACGAGGTCCCCAACAACATACTGAGGAGAAGGTCTTCTACGAAGGTCGTAGTACCTTTTTTGTTGACTATGAGCGTGTGATATGGTAGTATTGAGTAAACCCAAAGAGTCTTTTATTTGGGTAAGGTAATCCGAGGCTACTGGGTTACTCGATGGCAGGATGCGTGGTGGAAGAAGAGTGGGATGAAACCCATAGTTCAAGTAGAACGGACTTTGCTTCGTAGTACTGTGGGTTGCGTTGTTGTAAGCAAATTCCGCTAGAGGAAGGAGATCCACCCAATCATCCTGCAGGTATGATGTGTAGCAGCGTAGATATTGCTCAATGCACTGGTTGACTCTTTCAGTCTGTCCGTTGGTCTGAGGATGGTAGGGAGAAGTGAGCTTTCGCTCAATGCGTAAAATTTGACAAAGTGCTTGCCAAAATTTAGAGATAAATTGTGAACCACGGTCGGACAAAAGAGTCTTTGGAATTCCATGCAACTTGAACACATGTTTCATCAGTAGTTCCGCTGTTTGTTTGGATGAAGGTAGTCTACGGATAGCGATGAAATGTGCCATCTTTGTCAAGTGGTCCACTGACACTAGGATGGTATTAAATCCTTTGGAAGGTGGTAGTTCTACTATGAAATCTAAGGACACAACTTCCCATGGAACCTGGGGTATTGGTAGACTACAAAGTAGTCCAGATGGTTTTGTAGTGTCAATTTTGGACCTTGCACAGATGTCACATGAAGAAACAAATTTTTGTACAGACGTCTTCATATCAGGCCACCAAAATTGCCTGGTGAGCAAATTAAAGGTTTTCGTCATACCCATATGTCCTGCCATGGGTACATCATGCGATAACTCCAAGATCTTGGTGCGCATAGTAGGGGGTATGTAAAGTTTGTCATCGTAATAGAGGAAGCCTTCTGCATCAGTATTTAGTTGTGGTGGAGGTGAATCCATTCCTATACTGTGCAAAATCTCTTCCTTCAAGGATCGGACAACACCAATAATGCGTTCATAGGGTATTATGGGAATGGAAGGGATTTCGGCGCAGTTATCTTCGGTTAGTCGTGATAGCGCATCCGCTTTTTTATTTTTGTCTGCAGGCGTATAGGTCACTAAGAAATTAAATCTTAAAAAGAATAATGACCATTGTACCTGCCGGTGGGAAAGAGTCTTGTTAGTCTGGAGGTATTGAAGGTTTTTATGATCTGTATATATGAGTATTGGTAACTGGGTACCTTCGAGTAGATGTCGCCAATTCTCCAGTGCCAATTTTATGGCAAGTAACTCCTTTTCACCCACTGGGTAATTCACCTCTGGGCTGCTTAGTGATTTTGAAAAGAAAGCAACTGGGTGGATTGATGAAGTGTTTGTTGGTCGTTGGGAGAGAACTGCTCCTACTGCCATATTTGACGCATCTACCTCTAGAATATATTGGAGGGATGGGTCTGGATGGCGTAGTATGGGAGCAGAAGTGAAGCTTGATTTTAACAAGCAGAAAGCTTGATTTGCTTCTTCTGACCATTTGAATGTTTTTTTTTATACTTGTCAGTTGTGTGAGAGGTCTCACAATGGCGGAAATGTTCTTGATGAACTTCCTATAGAAGTTCGAGAATCCTAGGAATCGCTGTAGGGCCTTACGAGTTGTTGGTATAGGCCAGTCTAGAATACAGGATATCTTACTCATATCCATCTTAATTCCAGTTTTGGATATGAAGTATCCTAGAAATAATATTTCTTCTTTATGAAATAGGCATTTTTTTAATTTCACGTATAGACTGTGTGAGAGCAGTCTGGACAACACAAGTCTTACAGGTTTTATGTGTTCAGGCATAGATCGAGAATAGATAAGTATATCGTCTAGGTATACTACAACACAGACATCAAGTAAGTCTCTAAAGATGTCGTTTATGAATCTTTGGAAAGCTGCGGGAGCATTACATAGCCCGAATGGCATCACAAGGTATTCGAATAGTCCGTATCTGGTTCTGAATGCTGTTTTCCACTCATTCCCGTCACGGATTCGGATTAGGTTGTATGCCCCTTTCAGGTCTAATTTGGTGAAATAAGTAGCCCCACGCACTTGTTCAATAAGTTCAGGGATAAGCGGCAAAGGATAGCGATCCTTTATCGTAATCGTGTTTAATTGCCTATAATCGATAATAGGCCTGAGACTGGAATCCTTATTGCGGACAAAGAAAAGTCCTGCAGCAGTGGAAGAAGTAGAGGGTCTAATGAACCCTTTTGTCAAATTCTCATCCAAGTATTCCTTGAGATGAGAAAGTTCATCCTGTGAAAGGGGATAAACATGACCGAAAGGCAATTTGCTGTTAGGGAGTAGATCGATAGTGCAATCGTAATCCCTATGGGGAGGCAACACTTGAGCATTTTTCTCAAGGAACACTTCGGACAGATCCTGATAGCATAGTGGTGCAATTTCATCTGACACCACAGACAGAATCTTCCCATAAGATGGGAGGTTACACGTATTCTCACAATAGTGAGAAGGGAAAACCAAAGTCCGTTTTTTCCAATCTATGATTGGTTGGTGTGTGTGTAACCAGGGAAGTCCCAAAATAATAGGAAAATGGGGTGAGGATAGTATATCAAAAGTGATGGTCTCCACATGTGACTCGTTGGTAGTGGCAAGGAGTGCCTGTGTCTGGTTGGTGATTGGACCAGAAGACAGTGGAATACCATTAATGAAACTAACAGAAACAGGCTTAGATTTTGAAATAATAGGTATTTTATTTAAGGTAACAAAGCGTGTATCAATATAGTTTCCACAAGATCCAGTGTCGACCATAGCCTTGGTGGTGATCCTAGTTTGGTCCCACTGTAATATTAAATGAACAAAAAGATAGGGGTTGGAAAAGGAAGTCGTTAATCCTCCCAGCAAGACATGTGAACACTCACCCTCTTTTTTGCGAACAAGGGGACAGGTGCTTATCAAATGATCCGGGGATGCGCAATACATGCAGAGATTTCTGGATGTTCTTCTAGCTCGTTCAGTAGTCGTTAAAGGTGGGCGTATGGTTCCTACATCCATGGGAGTAGGGTCAACGGCCTAAATCAGAGAAGGACTAGACAATGGCATTCCCATCTTTTCAGCCCTTCTTTCTCGCAGTCGTCTGTCGATGTTGATACTAAGTTGTATCAAGGCCTCCAAGGTGCCAGGTAAATCCGCTCGGGCGAGCTCGTCTTTAACAGCTTCCGATAACCCGAGTCTTAATTGAGTTCGCAAAGATGTGTCATTCCACCCTGAATCAAGGGTCCATCTTTTGAACTCAGATGCAAAGTCTTCTACAGGTCTGCTTCCTTGTTTCAAGGCCCTCAACTGCATATCAGCAGTACTCTGCCTATTGGGGTCATCGTATAAGCTGGTGAGTTCCGCTAGGAATAAAGAATAGGTGTTGAGAATCTGATCATTATTCTCAAAGAGAGAGTCTGCCCAGGCCCGTGGATCACCCGTCAAGTATGAAATAACGGTACAGACTTTTATTTGATCAGTGGGGTATGTACGAGGCTTTAACAAAAAAAGCAATTGACATGCGTTTTTGACTTTAAAAAATTTTTCCGATCGCCTGTGAACACTAGAGGAGGGTTTATTTTAGGTTCAGGAGGCTGAACAGCAGTAAGCCGTGAGAGCTGGGTTACCTGCTGTGTTAGAGTCTGATTCTTTTCTTGTACGTCAGTCAGAGCAAGTATTAACGCTTTTACTTGTTGTGTTAATTGTGTCACTTGAGTGGGTAATTCTGCTGAATCCATTTTTAAGGTTCGTTCAATCTGTAACGCTCCTGCGTTTTTGTTTATAGGCTGGATTTGCAGCTGCAAAATCTCCACTCAGTAGTCATGTAGAGATGTGTTGAATACCAGATCCAACTCTCCAGGACTCATCACCGTGGGCCTGTCAGCTTCAACATACAGATATATACACACTCAATGAGATGTTCCTGGAGTGATAGGATGTATATGATAGTATGAAGGTGATGTGCTGAAGGGACAGGTGTGAACAGTGACAAGGATGGTAAGCACTTGATAGGTTTGTACAGGAGAGTTCAAGATGGTATTTAGGAATGCAGATAGGTTAGTATCGAGTATGCTAAAAGGTGGTGAGGACAGCAGATGACAAATACAGGATAGACTAACCCAGTGCAAGGATAGATAGTAGTAGACAGGAGAGCTAGCAATCTATGCAGCAGTGCAGATGATAGATGGTAGTAGACAGGAGAGCTAGCAATCTATGCAGCAGTGCAGATGATAGATGGTAGTAGTCTCAAGAGCTAGCAATCTATGTAACAGTGCAGATGATAGGATAGTATGGAGAGGTAGTAATAGTCCTTAATGCAATAGTAGTAGTGTAAGTTATGGAGGTTTCCCCTGCGGGGTACTTATCACTATAGTATAGTAGTAGAAGGGTCCGGTGATGAGGAAGTGATCCAGTAGCGAGATACAGGGATCAGTAGCGAGGTTTGGGTCTGAGGAAGTGATCCTGGTAGCGAGATACAGGGATCTGTAGCGAGGTTCCACAGCGAGACACGCTTGTAAGCATAGATGCAAGGCAGGTTGAGCGAACATGTGAGTGAGAACGCCGGCGGTTGAAATAGCCGCTCTGCGGCGCTCAGTGATGACAGCATCGGTCTTAAAGGTGTATGCGCACCTACCAGAAGAGAATGGTGGGACGCATACACGGAATGGAAAGTGGAATAAGGGTACCAGAGGTACCAGAACATTACAGTGTGTTGTTTAGTTTGGCCTTACAAGCTGGGTTAGTGTAGCCCCCCGATTCTTTTGTGAAGACTGAAGAGAAGAATTTACTTAACACTACCGCCTTTTCCCTGTCCTCTGTGGCCAAAACTCCCTTATCGTCTTTTATGGGGCCAATGTGTTCTGGCCTCGCTTTCTTACTGTTTATATACTTAAAGAATTTCTTGGGGTTATTTTTACTCTCTTCAGCTATATGTCTCTCGTGTTCTATTTTAGCCGGCCGGATTTCGTCTTTACATTTCTTATTACACTCTTTGTAATGCTTGAATGCTGCCAATGACCCCTCAGTCTTGTATTTTTTGAAGGCCTTTCCTTTAGCATTAATATGCATTTTTATGTTGGAGTTTAGCCACCCAGGGTTTAGTTTTGCTCTTTTGAATGTATTTCCCTTTGGAATGCACTGGTCAATCCCTTTGTTAAGTATGCTTTTGAAGCACTCCCATTTTTCCTCCGTGTTCTTTGTTCCCAGGGTTCTATCCTATTTGATATTTTCTAGCAGAGAGCGCAGTTTTGGGAAATTGGCTCTTTTGAAATTCAGTGTCCTTATATTGCCCTTGTGTTTCCTATTACTGTAATTAATACTGAAACTAATTGACCTATGGTCACTGTTTCCTAAGTTGTCCCGTATTTCTATATCCGTGAGCAGGTCTGTATTGTTGGTAATCAGTAGGTCAAGTACCGCATTGTTTCTTGTCGGTGCATTCACCATCTGACCCATGAAATTGTCCTGCAAAACATTTAGGAACTGCCGAGCCTTGGCCGAATGCGCAGTTCCTTCTGCCCAGTCTATATCTGGATAATTAAAGTCCCCCATTATAATGACATTTCCCATCCTTACTGCCAATCCTATTTGTAAAAGGAGGTCCGCCTCCCCACTCCTCCCTCAGGTTGGGGGGCCTATAGCATACACCCAATATTACTTTACCCACAGTGCCTTCCCTTTGAAGTTCTACCCATAGGGATTCTGCCTTGTCCATAGCTCCATTATTAATATCATCCATCATATTTACCTGTATACTGTTCTTAATATACAGACATACCCGTCCCCCTTTTTTACCTTCTCTATCTCTGCCATCCAGTCATGAGAGCTATCAAACCAAGTCTCTGTTATCCCCACAAAATCTAAGTCCTCCTCAAACATAAGCAGCTCCAGCTCTCCCATCTTGTTAGACAGGCTTCTGGCATTGGTATAAAAGCCTCGTAATCGGTTTATCGGTGATCGGTTACAAATATCCTCATTTGATGTTTTTAGGCTGCTCTTGTGATTTCTCCCCATACCCCTCCTGGGTTTAGGAGCTCCAAACACCCTACCGCTAATGTCCCCATTTCTGCCCTCTGGATCTTGCTTTCCACTGGCTAATTCTACATCTGTACCCTCCCCCCCATCACCTAGTTTAAAAGCCCCTCTAACTTTTCGGCCATCTTCTCACCCAGTACGGCTGCACCCTCCCCATTTAGGTGCAATCCGTCCCTACCATAGAGCTGGTGGCCGACTGAGAAGTCGGCCCAGTTCTCCAGGAACCCGAAACCCTCCTTACTACACCAGCTCCTCAGCCACTTGTTACCTTCCCTAATCTCCCGCTGCCTCTCTGGTGTGGCTCGAGGTACAGGTAGTATTTCTGAAAATACTACATTGGAGGTCCTACTCCTCAACTTAGCGCCTAAGTCCCTGAAATCGTTTAGGACTCTCCATCTTTCTCTGCCTATGTCATTGGTACCCACGTGTACCATGACAGCTGGGTCTTCCCCAGACCCACCCAGTAATCTGTCTAACCGATCCGCGATGTGCTGAACCCGAGCGCCCGGTAAACAACAGACTGTTCGGCGCACACGGTCTTTGTGACAGATTGCACTGTCTGTCCTTCTAATAATTGAGTCCCATACCACCAGCACCTGTCTTTCCTTTCCCTTTCTCCCGGCCTCACTGGAGGAGTTCTTCCCCTGGCAGCTAGGGGCGTCGCTCTGCTCCAGCAATGCTGGTCCCTGACTGGTTACCCCAACATCACGCAATGGGGCGTATCTATTGGGGTGCTCCAGCCCAGGATCAGCCTCCTTGCCTTGTCCCCTTCTACCCCTCCTAACTGTCTCCCCTCTACTCTGCTCTGATGCCTGCACCTCCAATACTCCGCCCACCTCTGTGAAGGCCCCAGCCTGCGTCTGACTGGTACGGTCCTGGCTCTCCTTCGGTATGGACATTTGGCTCAGTGTTGCCAGCTGCTTCCCTAGATTCAGGACCTGAGCTTCCAGGGAAGCAACATGCTTACATTTTGCGCATTTGTATTCGCCCTCGATCGCATAATCGAGGAACGCATATCACAAGATGTACACCGAGTCGCATCTCCACACCCGCCGGGCATTGTACCTACTAATCTAATCTAATCTAATGGGGATTTAGTAATTAAAGTCTGTCCTGTGTGGCTGTTTCCTGACTTCCTAACTCTACCTTCTCACCCTCTGGTACTCCGCTACACTCACTTGACACTTAGTCGCACCACACTCTCAGACGCACAACACTCTCAGACGCACAACACTCTCAGACGCACAACACTCCCGACGCACAGCCCAGTCAGACGCACAGCACTCTCAGACGCACAACACTCTCAGACGCACAACACTCCCAGACGCACAACACTCTCAGACGCACAGCACTCTCAGACGCACAGCACTCTCAGACGCACAACACCCTCAGACGCACAACACTCTCAGACGCACAACACTCTCAGACGCACAACACTCTCAGACGCACAACACTCCCAGACGCACAGCCCAGTCAGACGCACAGCACTCTCAGACGCACAGCACTCACACTCCCACTCACTCAGCCAAACAGCTGATTCAGCACACTCACGTTTCTGCTGTCTCCTGTCCTGTCTCCTTATCTTCATCCTCCCCTGTACCCCTCTGCATGTTTCCTTCCACCCCACCCCCCTGTCATATTCATCCCCCCTGCACTCCTCTGCCAGCTTCCTCACACCCCACTCCCCCTTTTACCACTCTGCCAGCTTCCTTACTACCCCGACCCCTGTCATCTTCACTCCCCTGTCCCCCAATACCAGCATCTTACCACCACACCCACTGTCATCTTCAGCCTCCTCCGGTACCCCTCTGCTAGCTTCCTTCCACCCCACCCCCTGTCATCTTTATCCCCCTGCATCCCACTGTCAGCTTTCTACCACCCCACCTTCTGTCATCTTCACCCCGCTGTGCCCCACTGTAAACTTCCTACCAACCAACTCTCTGTCATCATCATCTCCATCCTCATCATAACCCCCCTTTGCCTAGTATTCTATCACCCCACCCTCTGTCATGTTCATCCCCCTGTACCCCACTGCCAGTTTCCTACCACCCCCTGTCTTCTTCACCCTCACTGTACCCCATTGCCACCATCCTACCAACCTACCCTGTGTCATTGTCCCCCCCCTGCCCCCTGTACCCTTCTTCTAGCTTCCTAACATTCTACCCCACTGTCATCATCCCCCCTGTACCCCTTTGCCAGATTCCTGCTACCCAACCCCTCTGTCGTCTTCATCCACCCCTGTACCCCTCTGCCAGCTTCCTACCACCCCACCCCACCGTCAACTTCACCCCCCCCCCCCCCCGCTGCACTCCTCTGCCAGCTTCATACCACCCCACCCCACTGTCAACTTCATCCCCCTGCACCCCTCTGCCAACTTCCTACCATCCCACTGTCAACTTCATCCCCCCTGCACCCCTCTGCCAGCTTCCTTCCACCCCCCTGCCCCCCCCCCCGTACCCCATTGTAATCAACATCCATTGCCAGCAGTTTAGACATTAATGGCTGTGTATTGAGTTATTTTGAGAGGACAGCAAATGTTATACAAGCTGTACACTCACTACTTTACATTGTAGCAAAGTGTAATTTCTTCAGTGTTGCCACATGAAAAGATATAATAAAATATTTACAAAAATGTGAGCGGTGTACTTAGTTTTGTGAGATACTGTATACCCTATGTTTAATGATATTTGATTAAAGAGTAATCAGTTAAAGGAAATTCTAGAGACTGTGAATTCATAGTTCATAGGATTTAAGGCTCTTAATATATACAATCTATACAGTTTATTTCTATTGCTTGAATTATTTTTCCCATTTTGGGCATGAGTGGGGCCTCATGTCTAAGATTTGCCTAAGGCCTCTCAAAGCCTAGAGCCGCCTCTGACTGCAAACATTGATATTTTTTTTTATCCATTGGAGAAATATACCATGACTCACTTCGAAGGTCTCACAAGAATACAAATAGGTAGATACTTCATAGATTGGCGCTCCCAGTTGATTTAATATCAATCAAGTTGTTACATACAGACACGGATACACATAGACCAAATTACCATCAGTAGGGGGGTAACGGGTGTTTCACTTAGTGGGTTCGGGGGGGGGGCATTGAACAGGGTGGAATGATCCACATATACCTAGTGGGGTGGGAGAGCTAGGTAGGGAGAGAGGGGGAGGGGAAGGGCGAGGTAGATTAGGGGTCTCTAATGGGCCATACACACTATAAGATTTTCTGAAGTCTTTTTTCTTTAGACTTACCAAAACCATATAATATGAGGTCAAACCTAAACACTTTCAATTTGTATGCAATCTGGCAGGCCCTTGCACTACATAGAAAAGGTAAATCTGAAGGAAATCTAACCACAAAAGTTGGATAGTGTGTATTCAGCTTTAGATGCTTCTTGTGGGGAGGGTTTTTTTTTACCAATCCTTGCCTACAGCCTTTTATGACGACATGTCCAATAAATATACATTTTTTGAATTTGGTAGCCCTTGTAAGTGTTTTTTTCCTTTGGTGGCTTGCTGTAAGTAATTGTGTAAAAAAAGCTAACAGCATTCAGGTCAAATATTATAAATTTCTTACCGGTGTCTGCGCTGTGCTGCAGTCAGTGTAAAACTGCTAGAAAAAAAGCTAGACAGTGGAATGGACACTAGTACTATACTACTACACTTTCAATACTCCCAGTTAAGTAGAACAATATTATAGTGCAGATAGCATAACATTTCAGCATGTTCACCAGTTAAACTGCTTCTTTTTTTTTCATAAATTGCTGCCACTTCACTAAAAACACGCTCAATTGGTACCGAGGAAGGAGGAGCAGAAAGGTATCTTATAGCATGAGAAGCAAGTCTTTTGTAGCGTGCCTCATTTTCTTTCCACCGCTAAAGAGGATCACCACTTCTTCTGTCAATTACTGGTTCCTTCAAATAGAGATGAAGTTCATCATCCAGGCTCATTTTTGCAGATTCAGAAGAATCCTCTGCATGAGGCCCCAATATAACACTGAACATGTCATCTATTTCACCACAATGAAGTTTCTCTTCTGTCCATTGTCTTTTTGGACATTTTTCTCTTTTTGAACCATCCTGCTCTTCCACATTGGAAAACTGTTCTTCTTGACCTTGACTTTGGTTCTTGTATTGAGGATCCAAAAGACATGCAAGCACAACATTTTTATTCTCTTCATGCTTCTCAAAACGTTTGGCAAAGCTGTCCCTCATGGCCTGCCTACATGTTTTAGTGCCACGTGTGTTGAGTTCTTAATTCCGTTGAAGAAGCATCTTCAGCACTCTCAGTCGTAATGACTCACCTCTAGTGTCACTTTCTCTATGGGGAGGAGGGTCTCAATGACATTGGCTACAATGTCCCACTGATCAGCAGTAGGACAAGAATATCCTCCAAGTCTAAATTCACCTAAATATATGGTAAGAGCTCGCTTCTGCTCCAGCATTCTTTGCAGCATGTGCTGCGTTCCATCGTGTTGGAACAGCGTTAATCAAGTTGTTTTCGGGTAGGCCAAGGTCTTCCTGAATGCACCTCAGTCGCTGCTTGGCAAAGATTGAATAGTGGAAATGGCCTGCACACTTCTTCAGCATGCTAATTATCTCAAGAAAAGCGGTCTGGTTTGACAGACCATCATTTACCACAAGTTGGAGGGTGTGTGCCATGCAACTGAGGCCTGTCACTTCAGCAAGTCTCATTTCTTTCACCATGTTAGCTTCACTGTCTTGAAGCACAAGCATCACTCGGTCTTTTGTGATTCCCAAGTATGGACATCACCCGCCTAAATCCAGAGTCAGACACCATTGTAAATGGCTGGTTATCAGTGACCATCATCTCTGTGATTACTCTGTCCAGCAGTTGGGATCTTCCGTCCGATTTTAGCCATCTGTTTTTGTTGCCTGGGATAGTGAGGTTTCACCTTGTGATTAATTTTGTTTTTTCTGTGCTGCATGATACAATTCAACATGATGAACTCCTAAATGGGCCTAAAGATTTGACGTATTTTTGTTTTTTGCAGTTATTGATCCCATGCTTACATTGTTTTTGCACATGTGGCACACTGCTGCTGCTTTTCCTGAAGATGGAGATGAAAAATAATCCCAGACCACTATTGTGGGTGGCTGGCTGGCTGGCACCCTGTGGTGGGTGGCTGGCTGGCTGGCACCCTGTGGTGGGTGGCTGGCTGGCACCCTTTGGTGGGTGGGTGGTTGGCTGTCACCCTGTGGTGGGTGGCTGGCTGGCACCCTTTGGTGGGTGGCTGGCTTGCTGGCACCATTTGGTGGGTGGCTGGATGGCACCCCTGGTGGGTGGCTGGCTGGCACCCTGTGGTGGGTGGCTGGCTGGCTGGCACTCTTTGGTGGCTTGGCTGGCTGGCACCCAGTGGTGGGTGGGTGGCTGGTTGGCATCCTGTGGTGGCTGGCTGGCACCCTGTGGTGGGTGGCTGGCTGGCTGGCTGGCATCCTTTGGTGGGTGGCTGGCTTGCTGGCTGGCACCCTTTGGTGGGTGGTTGGCTGGCAGCCTGTGGTGGGTGGCTGGCTGGCACCCTGTGGTGGGTGGCTGGCACCCTGTGGTGGGTGGCTGGCTGGCACCCTTTGGTGGCTGGCTGGCTGGTACAGGCACAGGGCCTATGGCTGGCTAGCTGGTATAGGCAGGGCCGGTGGCTGGCTGGCTGGTACAGGCCTGTATGTGGCCACAGTGGCTATGTTAAACACACTGTGACTGTCACTGTACTGTAGAATCACTCACTGTCCCGACTCCAGTCCAGACCCCTGTACGTGGCTTGTGGCCGAGGCGGCTGTGTTTTATGTGTGCAATCACTGTGACTGTAGTGTACTGCACTGCACTGTCCCGACTCCAGACAAGGCTGAGGGAGGCGGCCTAAGAGGCAGAAGCTGTCCCAGAGTGTGCGGAGGCGCGTGGCGCAACATACGCAATGATGTCATGGCAATATCGGTAACCGCCGGGGCCGATTGCGATATATCGGGGAAAGTGCATATCGGCCCTCGATATATCGACTTTGCCGATAATCGGTCGATCCCTAATTTGTACTGTCTTGGCATTGACATATTTCAAAAATATATACTAGCGTTGCACTGATACCAATATCGGTGCTGATACTAAGCATTTGCATGAGTACTCATAGGTGTGCACAGGGGGTGTGCCAGATGTGCCTGGGCACACCCTAATCACACTGTGCAGTGCCAATTCCCACTATAGTCTTCAGTCTTCCCCCCGATGTTGTGTCCACCCCACTGCAGTGCTGCTTACCTCCTAATCAATATGTCCTTTACTGGCTCCTTCCTTTTCTAAATGAACACAATGAACATACTCACTTCAATCATAACTAAATCATAGTAAACTGTGCTTACTATGCTTCAGTTTGTAAATGAACAGGAAGCCACTGAGCACAGAGCACTTCCCATGCATTCACTGTCCAGTGCAGCTGAGGCTGCAGAGAAAGGCATGTGTGTTTGAGCTTTGGGGTGCACACACCTATGCGAGTACTTATACTCCTGCAAATGCTCCAAACTAAAACTGATACCTTTAAGTCTGCAGACAAACTGCCACCTTTAACCACTTGCCGACCGCAGCACGACTATTTTCTGCGGCGGTCAGCCCCGTGCAGGCAAAGTAACGTAGGACTACGTCGCTGCTACCCGCCGGTCTGGTGCGCGCTCCCCCCCCCTGCCGCGGCCGATGGCTTGATTGGGTTCAGAACCGATCAGTCATCAGGTTCAGGCCAATGATTTTTGGCCTGGACCTGTTGATCGGTCCTGCCCAATCAGATTCCATGCTGAGCCTGTGTAATGTAAACACAGACTCAGAAAAGACCTGCTCTCCCCTCCCATGATCCTTTTTGGATTCATCGAGAGGAGAGAGCACATCTAACTGTGAGTACTGCACCAAGCGCACCCACATACACTTAGATGGGCACACTTAACCCTCGATCGCCCCCCCCCCAAAGGTTAACCCCTACACCCCCTGTCACAACACACACTGTATACAGCATATAGCATTTTCCTATATACCTGTATAAGTGTGATTTGTGACCAGGTGTAGCGCTTGCGGCCCCCCTTTTTCACTTAAAATACCCACCACCCCCCAATAAAGATTTAACCCCCTGATCGGGGGGATCAGGGGGGCAGTTAACCCCTTCCCCCCTGTCACATTGCACACTAATACAAACTTAATATACTGTTTTTCTGTATTTTGTATTAGTGCAATTGTGACTTGAGTTAGCGCTAGCGACTTCGTTTCTGTTCCAAGGAGGTTTAGGGTCCCCGCCACCCCCCCCCATAAAGATTTAACCCCCTGACCCCCCCCCGATCACCCCTACACCCCTGTCACAACACACACTGTTTACAGTATATAGCATTTTCCTATATACCCGTATAAGTGGGATTTGTGACCAGGTGTAGCGCTTGCGGCCCTCCCTTTTTCACTTAAAATACCCGCCACCACCCCATAAAGATTTAACCCCCTGATCCCCCCCCTGATCACCCCCAGTTAACCCCTTCCCCCCTGTCAAATGCACACTAATACAAACTTAATATACAGTTTTTCTGTATTTTGTATTAGTGCAATTGTGACTTGAGTTAGCGCTAGCGACTTATGGGCCATACACACTATACAATTGTCTTTAGATTTTTTCCTTTAGATTTACAAAACCATATAATATGAGGTCAAATCTAAACACTTTTAATTTGTATGCAATCAGGCAGGCCCTTGCACTACATAGAAAAGGTAAATCTAAAGGAAATCTAACAACAAAAGTTGTATAGTGTGTATCCAGCTTTAGTTTCTGTTCCAAGGAGGTTTAGGGTCCCCGCCACCCCAAAAATAAAGGTTTAACCCCCTGACCCCCCCCCCTGTTCACCCCTACACCCCCTGTCACAACACACACTGTATACAGTATATAGCATTTTCTATATACCCGTATAAGTGTGACTTGTGACCAGGTTTAGCGCTTGCGGTCATTCCTTTTATCCTTAGGATACCCGCCACCCCCTCCCAATAAAGATTTAACCCCCTGATCCCCCCCTGATCACATCCAGTTAACCCCTTCCCCCCTGTCACATTGCACACTAATACACACGTAATATAGTTTTACTGTATTTTGTATTAGTGTGATTATGGCTTGAGTTTGCGCTAACGAGTTAGTTTCTATCCCAAAGGAGATTTAGGGTCCCCGCCACCCCCCCAATAAAGATTTAACCCCCTGATCACCCCAGTTAACCCCTTCATTGCCCTGTCACTGTGTCACTTTTATAGTGTACAGTTTTTTTTCTGATCACTATTATTAGTGACACAGGTGACATTAGCTAGTGTTAGTGTCTGATCTGATCTGATCAGAACTATACTAGCGTCCCCATAGTTTAGGGTTCCCAAAACACGGTGTTTGCACGATCAGCACCGATTCCTGCCAGCACCTGCGTTTAACCCCTTTGCCCAGCCCACCCCACCCAGGCAAGTGTAGTAATCAATAGATTACTGTCACTTACAAAAAAACACAACACACAAAACCGCTGTGTTAGCAGAGTCAGGCCTGATCCCTGCTAGCATTAGCAGGTTTTTTTGGTAGCGCTTGAAATAGTCCTTGACAACCAGGTGCTTTTATCACCTGTGAGTCACACTACTGTACCGGTAAATTTAGTTACCAAAATGTCCAAACGTTGGTACAGTAGTGCAGAGGCTTATAGTATATTGACCATGTCAGATGAGAGCGATCGGGAAGCCTCACTGGCAGAATCAGGGTCAGTATACGAACCTGATGACAGCAGCGGCTCCCTGACAGATAGCTCCGAGGACGGATGGGTCCCTGTTAGACCCAGGTGTACCCGACCCCATTCTGAAGTTGTTGAGATGCAGGAATCGCAGGGTGCTCGTGTAGTGTCGGTACTACAGCCGCTCATCCTTCTGGTGGCCTGGAAAGCGCCAGCGGCCTAGTACACCCTGGACCTAGTACAACCAGCACTGCAGTAACACTTGGTGACGTGGCGAGTCCCATAAGTGCAGTTGAAGCTGGTGCGGTGGCTAGCACGAGTAGTGGCCCGCAGCCACCCCGTATTCAAAGACAGGCCCGTAGAGCCCATAGTGCCCTCCCTGATGCGCTGGCATATCCCAATTGGCAACCCACTGATTCTACAGCGCCAGTACTTCCCCCATTCACTGCCCAACCTGGAATCCACGTGGAGACAGTTGGTTTTACGCCCCTGAACCTTTTTGAGCTGTTCTTCACGGAAGATCTTTTCAGATCTATTGTGGATCAATCAAATTTATATGCACAACAATTTATCGCCGCCAACCCAAATTCGCCCCTTGCCAGACCATTCGGCTGGAAATCTATAACGGTTTCCGATTTTAAAATCTTTCTGGGCCTTTCCCTCAACATGGGCATAACCAAACAGAGTGAATTGCGGCTATATTGGTCCACTAGCCCACTTCACCATATGCGCATGTACTCTGCCTCCATGTCCAGGGCGAGATACGAGCAAATTCTGCGATTTTTGCATTTCAGCGACAATGAAATCTGTCGTCCTCAGGGAGACCCTGCATATGATCGGCTCCACAAAATTCGGGCCCCTCATAGACCACTTCAATCAGCGGTTTGAAACCTTGTTTACCCCCGAACAAGTTGTCCGCGTTGACGAGTCCCTGATTAAGTTTACTGGCTGCCTTGCTATGAAACAGTACCTCCCCAGCAAGCGTGGCAAGTACGGGGTCAAGCTGTACAAGCTCTGTGACAGGGCCAAAGGCTATACAGTTAGTTTCCGGGTCTATGAGGGAAAACATAGCATTGTGGAGCCCCCCCAACTGCCCAGACTACATAGGGAGCAGCGGCAAGATAGTTTGGGACTTGGTGTCACCCTTATCCGGAAAGGGGTACCATTTGTACGTGGACAACTTCTACACAAGCGTGCCACTATGTAGTCATCTTTCTGAATTACAAATTGGCGCATGTGGCACCGTGCGACCTAATCGCCGGGGCTTTCCTCAACGGCTTGTAAATTCCCGTCTTAGTCGGGGGGGAGAGAGCCTGCTTGAAAATGGAGAAATTGCTTGCAGTGAAGTGGAGGGATACATGGGATGTTTATGTTCTGTCCTCCCTTCACGCAGACACGACGATCCAAATTCCTACGGCAACTGGCGTTATGGAGAAACCCCTCTGTGTCCATAAATATAACCTTAATATGGGAGGGGTGGACCTTAACGACCAGCTTTTGGCTCCGTATTTAGTTGCCCGTAAAGACAAATGCTGGTACAAAAAAGTGTCTGTTTATTTATTCCAAATGGCTATACTGAACGCCTTTGTCCTATACAGGGCGCCAGGACGAACTAGATCCTTCCGAGAATTCCAGGAAGCGATCATCCTTGCCTACCTGTACCCAGGAGGTATGCCTGCCCAACTTCCCCTTCCAGATGCAGTGAGCCGGCTGCATGAGAGACATTTTCCACATGTCCTCCCGCGCACCCCTACCCAAAGACACCCCCAAAGAAGATGTTGTGTCTGTAGCAGGCGCGGATTTAGGCGTGACACTCACTATTATTGTCCCAGATGTCCTGACCAACCTGGTCTCTGCATCAGGGAATGATTTGAGCGCTACCATACACTAGTGAAGTTTTAGTGTAGGGTACAGTAGCTTGGGATTTTTTAATGGCCACATGTACACGTGGGTTTTCCACCCAATATACTGGGTTGGATTGCCTCACTCTACAGATGTCCCTCTGCTATGATCAAAGTTAATCATCTCATTTCGAAGCCAGTATTGATCTTCAACGGGACGCGACAAGGCTGTCCGCTATCCCCGTTGTTATTTATACTTACCCTTGAACCGTTCCTACGAATGATTTGTGCGGATGACTCTATTACGGGTGTAGAAGTAGCTGGGACGAGTTATAAAATAGCTGCCTACGCAGATGATTTACTTTTGTTATCACTAGACCTCATACTACTATACCAAATTTAATGAAAGCCTTTGAACTTTATGGATATGTGTCCAATTTTCGAATTAATTTTACGAAATCTGAAGCCTTGAACATTACGGTCTCTGCCGACCAACTTGCTTTAGTGAAAACTAAAAGCCCATTTCGCTGGGAAACAACTGCCCTGAAATATTTAGGCGTATGGATCACGCCATTTTTAGATGATATGTTTATGAAAAAATTTTCCCCTCTTTTGAAGAAAATTGCAGCTGATTTGATTCTTTGGAATACAAAATTTTTTTCGTGGTTCGGCAGAGCTGCCATCCTTTAAAATGGTAATATTACCAAGGCTGTTATATCTCTTTCACACACTACCAATTCAAATTCCTAATAGTTTTTTAAAACAGCTTAGATCTATTCAGTTGCGTTTTGTATGGGCCCAAAAGCAACCTAGAATAAAATATAGTCTAATAACTAGACCTAAGAATGCTGGGGGGATGGGATTACCCAATTTTCAACAATACTACTTCGCATCTCATCTAACTAGAATCATCAATTGGCATTGCCATGAATCTAACAAGGCTTGGGTGAACCTGGAGTCTAAAGTGTGAGACTTTGCCCTTAAGTTCTTACCCTGGATACCGTGGTCCTCCTGTCCTTCCAGTATAAGAACTCACCCTTTAATTAGAACTACGCTTAAGATTTTTCATAAGCTACAAGTAACACATCAAATTTCTAGCACACCAGGACGTCTTACCCCGGTGGCAAATAACCCAGATTTTCCTCCAGGCATGAGGACACCTTGGTCTACCTCCATAGATAGCAAGAACACATTAGCAACCCAATTTTTCCATAAGGATATTTTACTTCCTTACGAAATCATAAACTTTAATGACAAAGGGATCCCCTACCTTTCTTTTTGGTCATATAGGCAAGTCCATCATTACCTCCCAGACAGTTCACGGAAATTTGCCTGCTTCAGACAACTGACTAATTTTGAACGCATTTGCTTTGAACAACAAACCTTTAGGAAAGCCACTTCTTATTCGTAAGCACTACTGCTGAATGATACACAGAAACGGTTAAACACACAAAAGATTAAATGGGAAACCGCATTGAATATTTCTATATCTGAACAGCAGTGGTCTAATGCTTGTATTTTAGCACACAAATGCTCTATTAGCACACGTTCTCAGGAAATTGCGTACATTCATTTAATACTTTGGTATTTTACACCGGAAAGGCTCCACAACTGGTTCCCTCAAATGAGTGCTGGAGATGTGGCCAGTCTCCAGGCACGTTATTTCACATCTGGTGGCAGTGTCCCCTGATAGTTAACTTCTGGGCCCAAGTCTGTGTCCTGATTTATGAGATTACAGGTACCTCTCTCACACTTACACCGCAATTCTGTTTGTTACATATTACTGACCTTCAACCACATTCATATAGGAAATAATTGGTACGCTTTTTTCTTAACACTGCTAAATCTTTGATTCCCAGATACTGGAAATCGACAAAATCCCCAACAGTCAAAGAATGGCTGTATGATATGAATGAAATATATAATATGGAAGAATTGGTGGCCGTGACTTCGGATAGGCTCTTGAAATTACACGAAGTGTGGTCTCCCTGGCATGCTTTTCGCTATTCCTCCCGCTATGAAGAACTTATTAGTTCCTCTGGCACTTTCAGTTACAGCGATAAAAATGGACATAACAGTTCAAATAGTCAGTAGAGGGAAACCCTTTAGGCGGGACGGTCACATATATTAACGCAAGTACTTAACATTTTTAGCCTGGGTACGTTGGGTGGTGCCTAGGAAGACTCTCGCTCTGTTCTAGAATCCTCGCGCAAAAAATATAATTGCTTCAGTTAATTTTGCTTTTTTTTAGTTATTTATTTAATTTTTCTTTTGTATTATAATTTTATTTCCCTTTTTTTCTTTTTTTTTGTGTTTGATACTATTTTCGAATATTATTTTTGAGAGGACTAGATATTTTGATAAATAATGCCCTTTTGTGATATAGAACTATATTTGTACTACCCAATTACACATATGTATATTCAAATATGAGTTATTATTTAGCAGTAGTAGGCCCCATATTTTGTGAAGCTCTTAATTAATTTAGTTTGAGAGTTGTAGATATGGGATCTATAAATATGAGTATACAAAACTATCTCTTTATAATTGCTGAATGAGTGATAGAACTGTGACATCGACTCCCCTCCTCTTCTCTCCTTCCACTGAGCTGAGCCCTATTACAGACTGACTGCGTGGCAGTGGTAGTGAGGATCCCTCTCTCGATCTCACTGAGTCAATATAATATAATTTAATTACAATCTATTTCCAAATTGACTATAGACTAATTGATAAAGCATAATGATGAATAGACAGGATAGTTTGATATACTAATGGAAGATTAACTATATGCAGTTTAGTTATATAAAAGGTAGTACTAACAAAGGTGGTATGCTGAAAATTTATATATAACTTTTGTATATGTTTATATTTTAATATTAATTACCAAATTGTGAAAGCGGCATGTTTATGTTTATATTTATGTTTATACTTAACAGTATTTTTTCAATTACATTTGTATTTTGTTAATAATGTATTATTTAATAAAAGTTTATTGAAAAAAAGTGTTTAAAAAAAAAATAAAAAATCCAAAAACAGTTGTCGTGTCAGTCATTTTTTATGTTCTTCTACTCTTCCTACTCCTACTGTACTTTTACTGTACTTTGTTTTTCATTCTTTTGTTAACCTCTTTCTCTTGCAGGTACTCGTCGGCTGCCACATTGATTTTATATATTCTGACACAAACAGTGTTTGCGAACAGCATATATGGATACCTTTGCTGGAAGCAGCTGTGGTGATAGGCTGATTTCAGCACTGCGGTTAAAACACCTTTTAGGTATACGTGGAATATTGTCATGTATACCCACCATTAAATTTAGTGGGTGGCTGTTTGGGCGGTTAATGGTGTGTAATACTACACAATATTCCTGTGCTGATTTCTGTTAGGTTCTCTTTTTTTTCATTCAGCCCACAGGCTGCATGAAAAAAAAAAAAAAAACCTACACTATATGCCCCCCCCCCCCCCCCCACCGCCACCTTCCGCTGCCTTCCGTGGTTTTTCTCGGGCTCTCCTGTCCCACTGGTTAACCCGAGAGTGCAGCCGGTGGTTCAGTTATCTAACCATAGAGCTGATTGGAGATGAGAATGGCTCCAATCATCTCTATGGCCTAAGATACCAGAAGCTACGAGCATTTCATGACTTCTGTTTCGTCAGAAATAAACAGCGCCATTAGGAAATTGGGAAAGTATTTTATCACACAAATTTTGGTGTGGTCAGATGCGTTAAGGTCAGAGGAGAGATTTAGAGTCTAAAAGACCCCAATTTTTTAAAAAAAGAGTACCTGTCATTACAGCTTGCTATCATAGGGGATATTTAAATTCACTGTGATAACAATAAAAATGATTTAAAAAAAAAAAATGAAAGGAAAGGTGTCAAAATAACATAAAAAAGCAAAATAAATTAAAAAAAATCAAGCCCCCCCCCCCCCGTGCTTGCACGCAAGCGTTGGTCTAGTGTCATATGTAAACCGCAATTGCAGCATGCATGTGAGGTATCGCCGCAAACGCCAGGTCGAGTGCAGTAATTCTTGCAGTAGACCTCCTCTGTAAGTCTAAAGTGGTAACCTGTAAAGACTTTTAAAGGCTTTTTAAAATGTACGTAGTTTGTTGCACAGGCGTGCGCAATTTTTAAAGCATGTCATGTTTGGTATCTATGTACTCGGCATAAGATCATCTTTTAAATTTTACCAAACAATTTGGAATTATATAGTGTATTTGTGCAATAAATTTTAAAAAAATTTATTTTTTTCGCAGAAATTGCGCTTGGAAAATCTGTGCGCAAATACCGTGTGAAAAAAAATTTGCAAAATCCACCATTTTGTTCTGTAGGGCCTCTGCTTTAAAGAAATATATAATGTTTGGGGGTTCAAAGTAATTTTCTAATTAAAAAAAAAAATATTTTTTCATGTAAACAAAAAGTCACAGAAAAGGCTTGGTTTTCAAGTGGTTAGAAGAGTGGGTGATGTGTGGCTAAGATTGAGCATAAAATACCGGGACAGTTCAAACACCCCCCAAATTACCCCTTTTTGAAAAGTAGACACCCAAAGCTATTATTTGCTGAGAGGCATATTGAGTCCATGGAGTATTTTATATTTTGCCCTTAGTTTCGGGAAGAATGAGAATTTGTTTTTGTTTTTTTGTTTTTTTTACTGAAAGTTGTCACTAAATGATATATTGCTCACGCATGCCATGGGTATGTGTGAAATGACACCCCAAAATACATTCTGTTGCTTCTCCTGAGTACAGGGATACCACATGTGTGAGACTTTTTGGGAGCCTAGCTGTGTACGGGACCCCGAAAACCAATCCCTATCTTCAAGTTTTCTAATGGCGTAAATTGCTTATTTTACCTCTGCACTACCTGTCACAGTTTCAGAGGCCCTGAAATTTCAAGATAGCACAACCCCCCCCCCCCCCCCAAATGACCCCATTTTGCAAAGTAGACACTCTAAGCTATTTGCTGAGAGGCATGGTGAGTCCATGGAATATTTTATTTTTTGCCACAAGTTTCGGGAATATTATTATTTCTTTTTTTTTTTGTTGTTTTTTTACACAAAGTTGTCACTAAATGATATATTGCTCACACATGCCATGGGTATATGTGAAATGACACCCCAAAATACATTCTGCTGCTTCTCCTGAGTACAGGGATAGCACATGTGTGAGACTTTTTGGGAGCCTAGCTGTGTACGGAACGCCGAAACCAATCCCCATCTTAAGGTTTTCTAATGGCGTAAATTGCTTATTTTACAGTGCCTTGCGAAAGTATTCGGCCCTCTTGAACTTTTTGACATTTTGCCACATTTCAGGCTTCAAACATAAAGATATAAAACTGTAATTTTTTGTGAAGAATCAACAACAAGTGGGACACAATCATGAAGTGGAACAAAATGTATTGGATATTTCAAACTTTGTTAAAAATAAAAAACTGAAAAATTGGGTGTGCAAAATTATTCAGCCCCTTTACTTTATGGGATTTTGTACTCAGGAGAAGCAGCGGAATGTATTTTGGGGTGTCATTTCACATATACCCATGGCATGTGTGAGCAATATTTCATTTAGTGACAACTTTGTGTAAAAAAAGAAAATATATATATATATATATATATATATATATATATTTCCCAGAACTTGTGGCAAAATATAAAATATTCCATGGACTCACCATGCCTCTCAGCAAATAGCTTGGGGTGTCTACTTTTCAAAATGGGGTCATTTTGGGGGGTTTTGTGCTATCTTGGAATTTTAGGGCCTCCGAAACTGTGACAGGTAGTGCAGAGGTGAAATGCACAATTTACGCCATTATTACGCCCTTTGAAATTCTGAGGGTGGGGATGGGTTTTCGGGCTCCCGTACACAGCTAGGCTCCCAAAAAGTCTCACACATGTGGTATCCCTGTACTCAGGGGAAGCAGTAGAATGTATTTTGGGGTGTCATTCCATATATACCCATGGCATGTGTGAGCAATTTATCATTTAGTGACAACTTTGTGTTAAAAAAAATAAAAAATAAAAAAAAATGTAATTTTCCCAAAACTTGTGGCAAAATATAAAATATTCCATGGACTCACCATGCCTCTCAGCAAATAGCTTGGGGTGTCTACTTTCCAAAATGGGGTAATTTCAGGGTGTTTGGTGCTATCTTGAAATTTCAGGGCCTCCGAAACCGTAATGGGTAGTGAGGAGTAAAATCAAAAATTTACGCCATTAAAAAACCTGAAGATGGTGATTGATTTTCGGGGTCCCGTACATTCCATGGACTCACCATGCCTCTCAGCAAACAGCTTGGGGTGTCTACTTTCCAAAATGGGGTAATTTGGGGGGGGGGGGGTTTGTGGTATCTTGACATGTCAGGGCCTCCTAAAACGTTATAGGTAGTGAGAAAATGCAATGAAAAATGTACGCCCTTTGAAATTCCAAAATGGGGTAATTTCAGGGTGTTTGGTGCTATCTTGAAATTTCAGGGCCTCCGAAACCGTAATGGGTAGTGAGGAGTAAAATCAAAAATTTACGCCATTAGAAAACCTGAAGATGGTGATTGATTTTCGGGGTCCCGTACACAGCTAGGCTCCCAAAAAGTGACAACTTTGTGTTAAAAAAAAAATAATTTTTTTTTTTAATTTTCCCAAAACTTGTGGCAAAATATAAAATATTCCATGGACTCACCATGCCTCTCAGCAAACAGCTTGGGGTGTCTACTTTCCAAAATGGGGTAATTTGGGGGGGGGGGTTGTGGTATCTTGACATGTCAGGGCCTCCTAAACCGTTATAGGTAGTGAGAAAATGCAATGAAAAATGTACGCCCTTTGAAATTCTGAGGGTGGGGATGGGTTTTCGGGCTCCCGTACACAGCTAGGCTCCCAAAAAGTCTCACATATGTGGTATCCCTGTACTCAGGAGAAGCAGCAGAATATATTTTGGGGTGTAATTACACATATACCCATGGCATGTGTGAGCAATATATCATTTCAATGATAACTTTGTGTAAAAAAAAAAAAAAAAACATTTTTTTTTTTTGTCATTTTTCAAACACCTGTGATAAAAAAATGAAGAATTCAATGAGCTCAACATGCCTCTCAGGACATTCCTTAGGATGTCTACTTTCTAAAAAGTGTTAGTTTGGGGGGGGGGGTTTGCACTGCCCTGCCATTTTAGCACTTCATGAAATGAGATAGGCAGTCAGAAATTAAAGCTGCGTAAATTTCAGTATTTACACCATAGCTTGTAGACACTATAACTTTTGCGCAAACCAATAAAAATACGCTCATTTAAATTTTTTTTGTCAAAGACATGTAGATAAATACATTTTGGCCAAAATATATGACATAAATTGAGTATATTGGATATTTTTTAAAAGACAAAGTTTTTTCTCAAAATTTTCGCTCTTTTTTTATTAATATCGCAAAAAATAAAAAGCGCAGAGGTGATCAAATACCACCAAAAGAAAGTTCTGTTTGTAGGGAAAAAGGAGGTAAATTTTGTTTGGGTACAGCATTGCATGACCGCGCAATTGTCAGTTAAAATCACGAAGTGCCAAGTTGAAAAAAGGGGTCTGGTCAGGAAGGGGGTAAAATCTTCCGAGGCTTAAGTGGTTAAAACAGGTTCACAAATGTGAGGGGATGGTTTCAGTGCGATTTGTTAAAAGAGTCAGCTGCAATTTAGTTCAGCGGGTCAGGTGCAAATTTTTAAAGTGTATAAACCGAACTGACTCTTTTTAAAATCGCACTGCAGCCGGCCTATACATATGTGAACCGGCACCATAGAAAGCCAGTTTGGTTCACATGTCATGCGAATCAGATGCGGTTCAAAACGCAATATATAATATAATTTAATATTAAACTAAACAGAACCACATAAAATGTATTTAGTATTAGAGTAATATGTTAGCTCACTTAATAATTTGTCACATGACACTAAAAATAGGTATCGGCAATTGGTATAGGCTAGTACTTGTGAAAAAGTATTAATATTCGTACTCTTTTTAAAAAAATGGTATTAGTGCATTCATAATATATACCATAGTTTGTAGACTCTAACTTTCACCCAGAATAAATAATATATACAGAGGCATAACTAGAACCTTCAGGGCCCTGGTGCAAGAAACCATGAAGGGCCCCCTGACCTCCAGCCTCCGCCCTTCCCTCCAAGCCCAGAGTCCTTCCCACTGGTCCCAGGACCCTTTACGGTGTCGCAGTGGATCCCTTTCACATGTTGTGCAGTGAACCTCCTTTCTGCAGTCTTGGGCCCCGCCATGGTGGTGGAAGGCTAGGGCCTAGTCGCAATTGCGACCTTTGCAACCCTGGTAGTTTTGCCAATGGTGTCAGTGTGGACTGTGAATAGTTTCAGTAGAGCAGTAGACGTGGTCAGTAGAGCAGTGGACATGGTCAGTAGAGCAGTGGACGTGGTCAGTAGAGCAGTGAACATGGTCAGTAGGACAGTGGACATAGTCATTATGGCAGTGGACATGGTCAGTATGGCAGTAGATGTGGTCAATAGAGCAGTGGACATGGTCAATATGGCAGTGTACATGATCAGTTTGGCATTGGACATGGTCAGTATGGCAGTAGATGTAGTCAGTAGAGCAGTGGACATAGTCAGTAGAGCAGTTGACATGGTCAGTAGGGCAGTGGACATGGTCAGTAGGGCAGTGGACATGGTCAGTAGGGCAGTAGACATGGTCGGTAGGGCAGTAGACATGGTAAGTATGGCAGTAGAAAGGTCAGTATGATGGTGGGCATGGTCAGTAGGGCAGTAGACATGGTCAGTATGGCAGTAGACATGGTCAGTATGGCAGTAAACCTAGTCAGTATGGCAGTGGAAAGGTCAGTATGATGGTGGACATGGTCAGTATGGCAGTAGACATGGTCAGTATAGCAGTGGAAAGGTCAGTATGGCAGTGGACATGGTCAGTATGGCAGTGGTTGGGCCAGAAGTTTTTAATTTTTGTTATTTTGTTGTTGTTTTTTATTATTTTTTACCATTTTACTTTACATTTTTATTTTTTTATTGTTTTTACAATTTTATTTTTTATTGTTTTTACAATTTTTTAGGAGTCCCATTGGGGGGCTTTTCTGAGCTATCAGGGGGAGAGGGGATGCCGGTAGAACTGCAGGGGAGGGGGGGGGGGGGAACAGGGAACACACAGAAAACAAGTAACCTGGATACAGGGCCAGTGCAAGGATTTTTGTCTACAAAGGCAAAGGTGCATTTCTCCACCACCATCCTCCCGCCAAATCTGCCACACACAGTAACACCTTCTGTATTAGAGTGCCACAACCTGGATGAGGGAGAACAGGGGGCACCTTCAGAAGGGGGGGGTGTTAAAGTTAATAGTAGATTTAAATACACTGACAAACTGAAGTCAAACTCCAGCGAACACTTTATAATCACTTGCAGGAAAAATATATATTTTTTTCCTTTTAGGATAAAGATTTTACATAAATAAAAAAACAAAAAAAAAAAAAAAATATATATATATATATATATATATATATATATATATGTATATATATATATATATATATATATATATATATAGAAAAATGTTAAAATCTGATCATTGTAAGCACCCCTGTCAGTGGGAGATGGTTTGTCATATCCCTCTAACTGCTACCTCTGCAGGAGAGCTTCTTCTGTTGAAAAATGTCAGACTTAGAGCCGGTTCACACTACCGCGACCAGAAAGTCACCCCATGAAGGAGCGACTTTTTAGCGTGACTTTGAAGAGACTTGTTTAGAGACTTGTAAGAGATTTGTGCACTACTTTGAAGAGACTTAAATGATAGACGACTTTGTCTGTGCCTGGCTAATCTTTTTCTTCTTCCTGGAAAGTCTGATAACAAGTCTTTTGAAAATAGATAAGGATCCGACTTAGGAGCGACTCCCATTTAAGTCTATGTGCACAAGCAGTGGCGGCCGGCTGATTGGGGGCGCAGGGGCGGCGCCCCACCCCCCAAAAAAAGAAAAAGAAAAAAAAAAGATAAAGAAAAAAAAAAACAATTTTTGCCCACTTGGGGCGCCGGACTCATTGGTGGCTATGGGGGGGGGTGGGGTTTTCCACCCGGCAGAGGTGCCGATTGGCGGCCTTCTGGGGCGTAACTGTGGCGCAGAGCACTGCGCTACAACACCCCCCTTTTGTGATGTTTTGGATCATGATTGGTCCAGACTCCAGCCTGGACCAATCATGATTCAGGACATCCATGCTGACCTCAGTCACTCAATGTCACCCCCCAGTCACCTTCCGCCGCCGAAGAAGAGTCTCCAGAGAAGAAGCCGGTGCAGCTCACCTGCCGCAGAAGAGGAGAGGCCGAGAGGGAGAAGCGCTGCTCACCTTCCTGCCGCCCGCCGCCAAACGAAGAAAAGGAGAGGGAGAAGCCGATCACCTTCCCGCCGCCGGTTCCCACAGAACGAAGAGGACGAGTCGGAGGAGAAGCCGCCGTGACTCACAGGGCTCCAGCCTCCAGCGCACTGCTCTCAGTCGGGCACGCACACTAAACTCTGCATTGGGGACATGATTGTACACTGTTCAATGCATTGAAGGGGGCACGCACGCTAAACTCTGCATAGGGGACATGATGATTGTACACTGTTCAATGCATTGAAGGGGGCACGCACGCTAAACTCTGCATTGGGGACATGATTGTACACTGTTCAATGCATTGAAGGGGGCACGCACGCTAAACTCTGCATTGGGGACATGATTGTACACTGTTCAATGCATTGAAGGGGGCACGCACGCTGGTCACTGCATTGGGGACATTGGGGACATGTACGCTGGTCACTGCATTGGGGGCATGTACGCTGGTCACTGCATTGGGGGCATGTACGCTGGTCACTTGGTCACTGCATTGGGGGCATGTACGCTGGTCAGTGCATTTATGGGGGCATGTACGCTGGTCACTGCATTGGGGGCATGTACGCTGGTCACTACATTGAAAGGGGCATGTATACTGGTCACTACATTGAAAGAGGCATGTATGCTGGTCACTACGTTGAAAGGGGTCATGTACGCTGGTCACTACATTGAAAAGGGGCATGTATACTGGTCACTACATTGAAAAGGGGCATGTATACTGGTCACTACATTGAAAGGGGCATTTATACTGGTCACTACATTGAAAGGGGGCATTTATACTGGTCACTAAATTGAAAGGGGCATTTATACTGGTCACTGCATTGAAAGGGGGCATTTATACTGGTCACTACATTGAAAGGGGGCATTTATACTGGTCACTACATTGAAAGGGGGCATGTATGCTGGTCACTACATTGAAAGGGGCATGTATACTGGTCACTACATTGAAAGGGGGCATGTATACTGGTCACTACATTGAAAGGGGGCATGTACGCTGGTCAGTGCATTGAAAGGGGGCATGTACGCTTGTCATTGCATTGAAAGGGGGCCTGTACTGTGGGGTTTGTGCTAGGGGGCCTGTACTGTGGGATTAGTGCTAGGGGGCCTGCACTGTGGGATTAGTGCTAGGGGGCCTGCACTGTTGGATTAGTGCTAGGGGGCCTGTACTGTGGGGTTTGTGCTAGGGGGCCTGTACTGTGGGATTTGTGCTAGGGGGTCTGTACTGTGGGGTTGTGCTAGGGGGCCTGTACTGTGGGATTAGTGCTAGGGGGCCTGTACTGTGGGGTTTGTGCTAGGGGGCCTGTACTGTTGGATTAGTGCTAGGGGGCCTGTACTGTGGGGTTTGTGCTAGGGGGCCTGTACTGTGGGGTTTGTGCTAGGGGGTCTGTACTGTGGGGTTTGTGCTAGGGGGCCTGTACTGTGGGGTTTGTGCTGGGGGCCTGTACTGTGGGGTTTGTGCTAGGGGGTCTGTACTGTGGGGTTTGTGCCACTCTCAGTCAGTGTATCCCATAATAGGGTGTCTCTCACAGTATATCCCATAATAGGGCCCCTGCTCCCTATTATAGGATATAATAGTACTGAGAGACCCCTTAATATGTGATATATTGGGAGAATTTGTTCACGCAAGCAAAATACAGGGGGCAAAATGGGTGGAGTCTATAAGGGGTGGGGCTTCTAAGAAATGGGAGAGGCCAAAATAGAAGGGCGGGGTCTTGCGCCCCCCATCTTAAAACTTCACCAGCCGCCACTGTGCACAAGTCGGATAGAGGTCGCCTTGAAGTAGTACAGGAAACCTTTTCTGAAGTCGGAGCGACTTCAGTAGTACATATTATGACTAAAATTAATAAAAGACTCGACTTGACTTTGACTTGGTATTCATGACTTGAGACTTGACTTTGACTTGAGACATATGACTCGAAATGACTTTACTTTTTTAAGTTATTTAATATTTGCATTTTCTCAAGATGTGTTAAAGCAAAATTAATGTGCCTGTTATGTTTCTGTTTAACAATGGAAATACTTAACATGTTTTTAGTGACTGTGGTGTGGAAACATGACCGGACAAAGGATTTTGAGCTGTTTGGGCATTCAAATTGTTTCTTTAACCACTTACCCACTTGGCACTTAAACCCCCTTCCTAACCAGACCAATTTTCAGCTTTCAGTGCTCTCACATTTTGAATGACAATTACTCAGTCATGCAACACTGTCCCCATATGAAATTTTTGTCCTTTTTTTACACAAACAGAGCTTTCTTTTGGTTGTATTTATTCATAATTGGGTTTTTTATTTTTTTTTATAAATGAAAAAAGACCGAAAATGTTGTAAAAAAATGCATTTTTCTTAGTTTCGGTTTTAAATGTTGCAAATTTGGGGCTCTTTCACACGGGTGTTCCTATCAGATCCGCCTGTCAGTTTTTTAGGCGGATCTGATCGGATGCCCATTCAGCCCTATGGAGCAGCGGATGTCAGCGGAGACACCTCCGCTGACACCCGCTGCCATCCGCATCCGATCCTGTCCGTGAAATCCGGACGGATGGAAACCCTATTCAAAATGGATCAAAATGAAGATTTAAAAAATATATATATATATTTTTCACAAAATGGTCATATTACAAAGTTATTTCTCACACACTGTACAGGCATACTTGCAACTACACCCCAAAATACATTCTGCTACTCCTCCTGAGTATGGCGATACCACATGTGTGAGACTTTTCCACAGCCTGACCACATACAGAGGCCCAACATCCAAGGAGCACCGTCAGGCGTTCTAGAAGCAAAAATTACACATATAATTTCCTCACAACTAGAGTTGAGCGGACACCTGGATGTCCGTGTTCGGTGGGTTCGGCCAAACTTGGAAAAAAGTCCGGGTCCGTGTCCCGGACTTTTTCCGAACTTTACCCGGACACCGAACCCCATTGAAGTCAATGGGGACCCAAACTTTCAGGCACTAAAATGGCTCTAAAACACCAATGGAAAGGGCTAGAGTGCTGCAAATGGCAGTACAACGTAGTTAAGAGCATGGCAAGTGCTCTGCAAACAAATGTGGATAGGGAAATAACTTAAAACAACAAAAAAAAACATAAAAATAAAACAATTTTCTTCATCTGTGAAGGACGAGGCCCATATGGAGTAGGATAGAGGTTGAGGTGGCGGTGGATGTGGCGGTGTAGGTGGAAGCGGCGGTGGAGGGGGACGAGGTAGCCAACACTGCTTTTTTTCAGTCATTTTAAATTAGGGTACACCCCAAAAGAGTGAGAAAGATCAAAAATATAACAATGGCTGGGTAAGGTCGGTATCCATCTCTATTCTGCACAAGGTACGGAAAAGTCCTGTGGGATCCATGCCTGGTTCATTTTAATGAACGTGAGCTTGTCCACATTGTCTCTGGACAGGCGGCTGCGCTTGTCTGTGATAACGCCCCCAGCCGTGCTAAATACACGTTCAGATAATACACTGGCTGCAGGGCACGCCAGCACCTCCAAGGCGTAAAGGGCAAGCTCAGGCCATGTGCCCAATTTGGAGACCCAGAAGTTGAAGGGGGCAGACCCGTCATTCACTACATGTAGGCGTGTGCACACATACTGCTCCACCATGTTGGTGAAATGCTGCCTCCTGCTAAGACGTTCCAAATGAGCTGCTGGTGCTGCTGTTTGTTGTGGCGTGCTGACAAAGCTTTTCCACATTTCGGCCATGCTAACCCTGCCTTCTGAGGTGCTGGCGGTGCCCTGGTTGCATTGGCGACCTCTTCCTCCTCCTCCTCTGCCTTGGCCTTGTGCTTCCACTGTGGCCCCGCTGTCAGGTGGGAATGCCAGCAGCATGGCGTCTACCAGCGTGCGCTTGTACTCGCGCATCTTGCGATCGCGCTCCAGTGAGTGAATTAAGGACGGTACGTTGCCCTTGTAACGGGGATCCAGCAGCGTGGCCACCCAGTAATCAGCACAAGTTAGAATGTGGGTAACTCGGTGGTCGTTGTGGAGACACTGCAGCATGTAATCGCTCATGTGTGCCAGGCTGCCCAGAGGCAACGAAAGGCTGTCCTCTGTGGGAGGTGTATCGTCTCTGTCCTCTGTATCCCCCCAGCCACGCACCAGTGATGGCCATGAGCTGGCCTGGGTGCCACCCTGCTGTGAACATGGTTCCTTCTCCTCCTCCATCTCCTCCTCCATCTCCTCATCCTCCAGAACTGTGCCCCTGCTGGACAATTGTGTACCTGGCGTTTGTGTGTGCAGGAACCCACCCTCGGAGCAACTTGTGAATGACTGTCCTGAAAGCCTTGGAAATGTTACCTCTTCATCCTCCTCCTCCTCCTCCTCATCCTGTGCCACATCCTCTTCCATCATCTCCTGAATCGTTTATTGAAGGAGGCATAGAAGTGGGATAGTTAAGCTGACAACGGCGTCATCGGCACTGGCCATGTTGGTGGAGTACTCAAAACAGCGCAACAAGGCACACAGGTCTCGCATGGAGGCCCAGTTATTGCTGGTGAAGTGGTGCTGTTCCGCAGAGCGATTCACGCGTGCATGCTGCAGCTGAAACTCCACTATGGCCTGCTGCTGCTCGCACAGTCTTTCCAGCATGTGCAAGGTGGAGTTCCACCTTGTGGGCACGTCACATATGAGGCGGTGAGCGGGAAGGCCGAAGTTACACTGCAGCGCTGACAGGCGAGCAGCAGCAGGGTGAGAACGCCGAAAGTGCGCACAGACAGCCCTCACTTTCTGCAGCAGCTCTGACATATTGGGGTAATTTTTAAGGAACCTCTGCACCACCAAATTCAGCACATGCACCAGGCAAGGGATGTGCGTCAAACCGGCTAGGCCCAGAGCCGCTATGAGATTTCGCCCGTTATAGCACGCCACCAGGCCGGGCTTGAGGCTCGCTGGCAGCAACCACTCATTTGTCTGCTGTTCCATGCTCCTCCACAACTCCTGCGCGGTGTGTGGTTTTTCCCCCAAAAAGGCAAGTTTTAAAACTGCCTGCTGTCGTTTACCCCTGGCTGTGCTGAAGTTGGTGGTGAAGGTGTTACGCTGACCGGATGAGGAGGCAGTAGAGGATGAGGAAGCGGAGTAGGAGGAGTTAGGAACAGGAGGCAAACTGAAGCGCCCTGCAATCCTCGTGGTGGAAGGACATGCGCCAAATTGCTATCCGCCTCAGGCCCATCCGCCACTGCATTTACCCAGTGTGCCGTTAGGGAGATATAACGCCCCTGACCATGCTTACTGGTCCACGTATCGGTAGTTAGGTGGACCTTGGCACAGATGGCGTTGTCCAGTGCACACCTGATTTTTTCCCCCACTTGGTTGTGCAGGGAAGGCATGGCTTGCCTGGAAAAGTAGTGGCGGCTGGGCACGACGTACTGTGGGACAGCCACCGACATAAGGCTTTTAAAACTGTGCGGCTCCACCAGACGGAATGACAGCATTTCAAAGGCCAAGAATTTTGAAATGCTGGCATTCAGGGCCAGGGATCGCGGGTGGGTAGGGGGGTACTTCCCCTTCCTCTGAAGTGTTTGGGAGATGGAAAGCTGAACGCTTCCACGGGACATTGTGGAGATGGTTGGTGACCCAGGTGGTGGTGTTGCTGACAGATCGTCTGTTTGCGGGGTGGCAGGTGCCGGTATCACTACAGAGGTGGATGAAGAGGCCGAGACTGCAGCAGAAGAGGAAGCAGGAGGAGCCAGAGACCTTTTTTGGTTTTGAAGGTGTCTACTCCACTGCAGCTCGTGCTTTGCACTTAGATGCCTGATCATGCAGGTTGTGCTCAGGTTGAGAAGTTTTATGCCTCGCTTCAGGCTCTGATTGCACAGGGTGCAAACCACTCGTGTCCTGTCATCAGCACATTTTCTGAAGAACTTCCACGCTAGAGAACTCCTTTGAGCTGGCTTTAGTGCGCTCAGTCCCTTGCTGCGTTGGGCAGTAGCAGGCGTAGTGTCTAGGGCACGGCCGCTCCGCTTCTGCACCCTGCTCCCTCTTCTGCTGTGCTGGTGGCTCTGTGCGACCACCGCCTCTTCCTCCAAACTACTAAGGTCACCTGCATGACCTTCATTCCATGTGGGGTCGAGGACCTCATTGTCCTCCACATCATCTCCCACCCAGTCTTCACCCCTGCCCTCCTTGTCGGTCTCCACAATTCTGAGTGCCGCAGCAGTTGGCACCTGCGTTTCGTCGTCATCGGAGACATGCTGCTATGGTCCTTCCATGTACTAATCTTGAGAAAAAAGTGGTTGGGCATCGCTGCACTCAATCTCTTCCACTTCTGGGGCAGGGCTAGGTGGATGGCCCTGGGAAACCCTGCTGACAGAGTCATCAAAAAGAAGAAGAGACTGCTGCATGACTTGGGGCTCAGACTGCTTGCCTGATTTGCAAGGGGGTGAGGTGAAAGACGGTTGGACATCGGCTACAGGTGCCAACTCTGACCTTTCTGCAGTAGACTGGGTGGGAGACAATGTGAAGGAACTGGAGGCACTGTCAGCAGCAAACCAATCTACTATCGCCTCTACTTGTTCTGGCCTCAACACTTGTAGAGGCACATGATGCCCTACCAAATACTGCTGCAGGTTCTGTCGCCTACTCACACTTGAGGAAGGTGTTTCACATGTGCGTGTAACTGGCACAGATCGACCACGTCCTCTCCTTGCAACAGGAGCTCTACCAGCAGCACCACGACCCAGGCCATGGCCCCTATTTGACGGTCTCCTCATATTTCTGTAATTTATGATCTTGCCCTAGAAAGGTGTTTATTGAATAGCGGAACAAAACAACAACAGTATTGCACAGGTGTATCTCACAGTCAAATATGCAAACTATGCCGCAATTTAATTTTTTTTACCCCAAAAGGGTGTTTATTAAATAGCGGAATAGAAAAACAGTATACAAATACAACGAGTGTATCTCACAGTCAAATATGCAAAGTATGCCGCAATTTAATTTTTTTCACCCCAAAAGGGTGTATATTGAAAAGCGGAATAGAAAAAAGGATATAAAACGGTGTATCTCACACGTACAAACACAGACTAGGCCCCGATTACAATTTTTTGTACCCTAAAGGCAGGATGAGGATGAGGAAGAGGAGTAGGAGGAGTTCGGAACAGGAGGAAAACTGAAGCGCCCTGCAATCCTCGGCGGTGGAAGGAGATGCGCTAAACAAATTTAAAAGGTGTATCTCACACGTACCGATACAGACTATGCCGTAATTAAATTTTTTACACTCCAAAAGGGTGTATATTGAATAGCGGAATAGGAAAAATTTTAAAAAACGGTGTATCTCACACGTACAAACACAGACTAGGCCCCGATTACAATTTTTTGTACCCTAAAGGCAGAATGAGGATGAGGAAGAGGAGTAGGAGGAGTTCGGAACAGGAGGCAAACTGAAGCGCCCTGCAATCCTCAGCGGTGGAAGGAGATGCGCTAAACAAATTTAAAAGGTGTATCTCACACGTACCGATACAGACTATGCCGTAATTAAATTTTTTACACACCAAAAGGGTGTATATTGAATAGCGGAATAGGAAAAATTTTATAAAACGGTGTATCTCACACGTTCAAACACAGACTAGGCCCTGATTACAATTTTTTGTACCCTAAAGGGAGGATGAGGATGAGGAAGAGGAGTAGGAGGAGTTCGGAACAGGAGGCAAACTGAAGCGCCCTGCAATCCTCTGCGGTGGAAGGAGATGCGCCAAACAAATTTAAAAGGTGTATCTCACACGTACCGATACAGACTATGCCGTAATTAAATTTTTTACACTCCAAAAGGGTGTATATTGAATAGCGGAATAGGAAAAATTTAAAAAAACGGTGTATCTCACACGTACAAACACAGACTAGGCCCCGATTACAATTTTTTGTACCCTAAAGGCAGGATGAGGAAGAGGAGTAGGAGGAGTTCGGAACAGGAGGCAAACTGAAGCGCCCTGCAATCCTCGGCGGTGGAAGGAGATGCGCTAAACAAATTTAAAAGGTGTATCTCACACGTACCGATACAGACTATGCCGTAATTAAATTTTTTACACTCCAAAAGGGTGTATATTGAATAGCGGAATAGGAAAAATTTTATAAAACGGTGTATCTCACACGTTCAAACACAGACTAGGCCCCGATTACAATTTTTTGTACCCTAAAGGGAGGATGAGGATGAGGAAGAGGAGTAGGAGGAGTTCGGAACAGGAGGCAAACTGAAGCGCCCTGCAATCCTCGGCGGTGGAAGGAGATGCGCCAAACAAATTTAAAAAGGTGTATCTCACACGTACCGATACAGACTATGCCGTAATTAAATTTTTTACATTCCAAAAGGGTGTGTATTGAATAGCGGAATAGAAAAAAATTTATAAAACGGTGTATCTCACACGTACAAACCCAGACTAGGCCCCGATTACAATTTTTTGTACCCTAAAGGCAGGATGAGGATGAGGAGTAGGAGGAGTTCGGAACAGGCAGGAGGCAAACTGAAGCACCCTGCAATCCTTGGCGGTGTAAGATGCGCCCCAAAAATTTGGAAGGTGTATCTCACACGTACCGATACAGACTATGCCGCAATTTAATTATTTTTACCCCAAAGGGTGTAGATTGAATAGCGGAATAGAAAATATGATATCAAAAGGTGTATCTGACACGTACAAACCCAGACTAGGCCTGATTACTATTTTTTGTACCCTAAAGGCAGGATGAGGAGTAGGAGGAGTTCGGAACAGGAGGCAAACTGAAGCACCCTGCCATCCTCAGCGGTGGAAGATGCGCCCCAAAAATTTGGAAGGTGTATCTCACACGTACCGATACAGACTATGCCGCAATTTAATTCTTTTTACCCCAAAGGGTGTAGATTGAATAGCGGAATAGAAAATATGATATCAAAAGGTGTATCTGACACGTACAAACCCAGACTAGGCCCCAATTACAATTTTTTGTACCCTAAAGGCAGGATGAGGAGTAGGAGGAGTTCAGAACAGGCAGAAGGTAAACTGAAGCACCCTGCAATCCTCGGCGGTGTAAGATGCACCCAAAAAATCAGAAAGGTGTATCTCACACGTACCGATACAGACTATGCCGCAATTTAATTATTTTTACCCCAAAGGGTGTAGATTGAATAGCGGAATAGAAAATATGATATCAAAAGGTGTATCTCCCTTGTACAGACCCAGACTAGACCCCGATTACTATTTTTAGTACCCTAAAGGCAGGATGAGGAGTAGGAGGAGTTCGGAACAGGAGGCAAACTGAAGCACCCTGCAATCCTCGGCGGTGGAAGATGCGCCCCAAAAATTTGGAAGGTGTATCTCACACGTACCGATACAGACTATGCCGCAATTTAATTCTTTTTACCCCAAAGGGTGTAGATTGAATAGCGGAATAGAAAATATGATATCAAAAGGTGTATCTGACACGTACAAACCCAGACTAGGCCCCGATTACAATTTTTTGTACCCTAAAGGCAGGATGAGGAGTAGGAGGAGTTCGGAACAGGCAGGAGGCAAACTGAAGCACCCTGCAATCCTCGGCGGTGGAAGATGCGTCCCAAAAAATTGGAAAGGTGTATCTCACACGTACCGATACAGACTATGCCGCAATTTAATTCTTTTTACCCCAAAGGGTGTAGATTGAATAGCGGAATAGAAAATATGATATCAAAAGGTGTATCTGACACGTACAAACCCAGACTAGGCCCCGATTACAATTTTTTGTACCCTAAAGGCAGGATGAGGAGTAGGAGGAGTTCGGAACAGGCAGGAGGCAAACTGAAGCACCCTGCAATCCTCGGCGGTGGAAGATGCGCCCCAAAAAATTGGAAAGGTGTATCTCACACGTACCAATACAGACTATGCCGCAATTTAATTCTTTTTACCCCAAAGGGTGTAGATTGAATAGCGGAATAGAAAATATGATATCAAAAGGTGTATCTGACACGTACAAACCCAGACTAGGCCCCGATTACAATTTTTTGTACCCTAAAGGCAGGATGAGGAGTAGGAGGAGTTCGGAACAGGCAGAAGGCAAACTGAAGCACCCTGCAATCCTCGGCGGTGTAAGATGCGCCCAAAAAATTGGAAAGGTGTATCTCACACGTACCGATACAGACTATGCCGCAATTTAATTCTTTTTACCCCAAAGGGTGTAGATTGAATAGCGGAATAGAAAATATGATATCAAAAGGTGTATCTGACACGTACAAACCCCGACTAGGCCCCGATTACAATTTTTTGTACCCTAAAGGCAGGATGAGGAGTAGGAGGAGTTCAGAACAGGCAGGAGGCAAACTGAAGCACCCTGCAATCCTCAGCGGTGTAAGATGCGCCTAAAAAAATTGGAAAGGTGTATCTCACACGTACCGATACAGACTATGCCGCAATTTAATTCTTTTTACCCCAAAGGGTGTAGATTGAATAGCGGAATAGAAAATATGATATCAAAAGGTGTATCTCACACGTACAGACCCAGACTAGGCCCCGATTACTATTTTTTGTACCCTAAAGGCAGGATGAGGAGTAGGAGGAGTTCGGAACAGGAGGCAAACTGAAGCACCCTGCAATCCTCGGCGGTGGAAGATGCGCCCCAAAAATTTGGAAGGTGTATCTCACACGTACCGATACAGAATATGCCGCAATTTAATTCTTTTTACCCCAAAGGGTGTAGATTGAATAGCGGAATAGAAAATATGATATCAAAAGGCGTATCGGACACGTACAAACCCAGACTAGGCCCCGATTACAATTTTTTGTACCCTAAATGCAGGATGAGGAGTAGGAGGAGTTCGGAACAGGCAGGAGGCAAACTGAAGCACCCTGCAATCCTCGGCGGTGTAAGATGCGCCCAAAAAATCGGAAAGGTGTATCTCACACGTACCGATACAGACTATGCCGCAATTTAATTCTTTTTACCCCAAAGGGTGTAGATTGAATAGCGGAATAGAAAATATGATATCAAAAGGTGTATCTCACACGTACAGACCCAGACTAGGCCCCGATTACTATTTTTCGTACCCTAAAGGCAGGATGAGGAGTAGGAGGAGTTCAGAAAAGGAGGCAAACTGAAGCACCCTGCAATCCTCGGCGGTGGAAGATGCGCCCCAAAAATTTGGAAAGTGTATCTCACACGTACCGATACAGACTATGCTGCAATTTAATTCTTTTTACCCCAAAGGGTGTAGATTGAATAGCGGAATAGAAAATATGATATCAAAAGGTGTATCTGACACGTACAAACCCAGACTAGGCCCTGATTACAATTTTTTGTACCCTAAAGGCAGGATGAGGAGGAGTTCGGAACAGGCAGGAGGCAAACTGAAGCACCCTGCAATCCTCGGCGGTGTAAGATGCGCCCAAAAAATTGGAAAGGTGTATCTCACACGTACCGATACAGACTATGCCGCAATTTAATTATTTTTACCCCAAAGGGTGTAGATTGAATAGCGGAACAGAAAATATATCAAAAGGTGTATCTGACACGTACAAACCCAGACTAGGCCCCGATTACAATTTTTTGTACCTTAAAGGCAGGATGAGGAGTAGGAGGAGTTCGGAACAGGAGGCAAACTGAAGCACCCTGCAATCCTCAGCAGTGGAAGATGCGCCCCAAAAATTTGGAAGGTGTATCTCACACGTACTGATACACACTATGCCGCAATTTAATTATTTTTACCCCAAAGGGTGTAGATTGAATAGCGGAATAGAAAATATGATATAAAATTGGTGATTTTTCAATAGCACATGTGAACACAGCAGTGTCTTATGTCACGGTCAGCTCAGAGTCAGCAGCAAGCAGGCTATGAAGGGGGAAAAAAAATTCCCCTTTAACTTGTAGTAAAATATAGCTGATGAACGCTGCACACAACTGACTGATAAAAATAGATTTTATTTCTCCCTCCTCCTCCTCAGTGGGCTCAAGCGAGGGCAAAAAGATTGTTCACTGCACCACCCCCCACACAGGAAAATCGATGTAGACTGTCCCTGCCTAATCTCTGCAGCCTGTCCCTAAAATGCTCAAAAAGATTGTTCACTGCACCACCCCCCACACAGCAAAATCGATGTAGACTGTCCCTGCCTAATCTCTCCAGCCTGTCCCTAAAATGCTCAAAAAGATCGTTCACTGCACCACCCCCCACACAGCAAAATTGATGTAGACTGTCCCTGCCTAATCTCTGCAGCCTGTCCCTAAAATGCTCAAATAACTTTCCCTGCCTACACTCCGACCTGTCCCTGCATTCTTTTCGGACACAATTTTTCACTGTCTGTCCCTAATCAGCAGCCAGCACGTATGATGTGTGCTCTCTCCCTAATACTACAGCAGAATGACGCAGCGCGCTGGGTCTCGAACTTATAAAGACATGGTCACATGCTTCAGATGGCCAATCACAGCTACTAATACATTAGTAGGCATGGCTGAGATGGCTTAAGGCACACCAGTTAAACTCTTGTTGATTGGCTGTTGAAAGCCCGCCATTAAAAGCGCGCCATTACATACAAAACAGGAAATAAAATGACCGAACACGGATTTTAAACCCGAACATACGGTAAAGTTTTCGGGTCCGTGTTCGGGTAACAAAAATCCATTTATTCAGTACGAACCCGAATAATACAGTCCGTGTTTGCTCAACACTACTCACAACCTATTACACTTTTGAAGGTCCTGGAGCACCAGGACAATGGAAACACCCACAAAATGACCCCATTTTGGAAAGAAAACAACCCCAACACATAATCTAGGAGGCATAATGAGTATTTTGAAAATGTCATTTTTTTCCCACAAGTTTTTGGAAAATGTGGAAAGAAAACCAAAACGCATTTTTTTTTACACAAAATTGTCCATTTAGAAGACATTTCTAATAGTGATGGACGAACATCGGCCCCGGCGGTTCGCGATCGCCAGCCGCAAATTTTCTCAAAAGTCAACGAACTGCGAGTTTGCGGCCAGCCCAATTGATTTTAATGGGAGGCGAACTTTAAAAACCTTTAGGTCATATTTGCAGCCACAAAAGACATACTAGCTGTGCACAAATAGTCCCAGCGCATGGACAATGTCATAACAGAAGTATTGCAATTGAAAAAGTTGCCCTAATTTTTTTTTTTTTTCACAGCAAAAAATATATATATTTTTTTCATAAATCAGCCAGAACTGACAGCAGCCGGTAAATACTTTGTCTAATACATATTGGGTCCATTCACACATCTGTAAAATGGGTCCGCACCCAATTTGGGGGAACCTTTACAGACCCATTGTTTTTCATTTCCAGTCTGAAAAATTTGGCATTCACAGGATAAAGAAGTAAGTGTCGGCCATTCCAGGCCCCAAAAATTAGCTCACATGCATTTACCTGACAGCTAAGAACATTGTATTCTGTGGCTGAAGGTACATTAGGCATTCACACGATACAGAAGTAAGTGTCGGCCATAAAAGGCACCAAAAAATAGCCCAAATGGGTTTACCTGACAGCTAAGAATGTAGTATTCTGTGGCTGAAGGTACATTAGGCATTCACAGGATAGAGAAGTAAGTGTCGCCCATTCCAGGCCCCAAACATTAGCCCACATGGGTTTACCTGACAGCTAAGTACGTAGAATTCTGTGGCTGAAGGTACATTAGGCATTCACACAGTATACAGAAGTGTCGGCCTGTATAGGCTGCAAAAATTAGCTCACATGGTTTGAACTGACAGCAACAAACTTAGTTTTTGATGGCTAGAGGTATGGTAGGTGTTCACAGTACACAGAACCGTAAGTGTCGGCCTGTATGGGCTGCAAAAATTAGCTCACATGGTTTGAACTGACAGCACAAAACGTAGTATTTGGTGGCTGGAGGTACATTAGGCATTCGCTGAAAAAATAATTATCGGCCCTGAAAGGCCCCAAAAATTTGCCATTCAATGGACATGAAATGCCTTTTATGCCGCTGTATGTAGCGAAGCCAAGGACCAGGTATTGTTGTGGGTGGAGGAATTTCGATGAAACCTGGTCTACTGGTCACATGTGTTGAATTCCTCAGAGATCTATGCCTCATTCATTTTTATAAATGTGAGGTAGTCTACACTGTCATGAGCAAATTGTGCAAGCTCTGGCCAGAGGTCAAGCCTGCCCACCCAGTAGTCCAGGGGTTCATCACTCCTCAGAGCGTCCACATCGGCCGTTAACCTGATGTAGTCGGACACCTGTCAGTCTAGGCGTTTCCTCATGCTGGATCAGGAGTACAGCTGTCGATGGTTCGGCTGAAAGAAGGATCTCATATCTGAAGTGACCAAGACATCTTCCAACCGCCCTCTTCTTGCAGGCGCTGTTGGATTGCTGAAATGAAAGGAAGGTACAGCGCTGTACATTCCTTTCATTTATTCATGGTCTGATATACTTTGTACGAGCTGCCTTTTTTAGTGTACCAATTTCTTTTGTGCGCAGCTTTCTTTCCATTGCTGTTGGATTGCTACCCGCAACTGTCTCTCTGTGACTGGAAATTCCTCTGCCAGCGCACAGAAAAGCAGAACGCAGCATTTCCCGCAGCAAGGCCTGGAAGTGCTGTATTCTGACCGCCCTCTGTGATTGTGGTAACATTTCCACCATTTTGTGTTTGTACCGGGGGTCTAAGTACGTTGCCACCCAGTACTGGTCCTTGGCCTTTATGTGTTTTATACGGGGGTCCCCCTTAAAACACTGCAGCATGTAGACCCCCATTCCCACTAAACTGGAAGCGGTATAGTGGCCTGCTTCCAGCTCATCATCCAGGATAATGTCATCCTCGTTCTCCTCCCCCCATCCACGGATAACACCAGGGATCACAGAAAGGTTTAAAGCATGCTCTTCTTGCTCCTCCTCATCCCCCCCCCCCCCAGCACCAGCCTCCTCCTCTGACTCCTCTTCAGACTCCTGCTGTTGATTTGACACAGATGGAGTAGCACCCCCCTGGGAATTCATTCAACTTTGCGACTTCCTGATCTTTCTGCTCCTTGACGGCTTGATCAATGACACAACGCAATGCACGCTCCAGAAAGAAGGCGTAAAGTATGATGTCACTTATGGCGCTCTGGCCGTGAATGACCAGTTTGGTGATCTCATCGAATGGCCGTAGAAGTCTGCATGCGTCCCGCATGAGCAGCCACTGGCGAGGTGAAAAAAACCCAAGCTCCCCAGAACCTGTCCTGCCTCCGAGTTCGAACAGGTAGTCATTAACTGCACGGTTCTGTTGGAGCAGCCTATCGAGCATATGCAACGTTGAGTTCCATCGCGTCGGGCAGTCACAAATAAGACTCCTGAGGGGCAGGTTGTGTCACCGCTGAATCTCAGCAAGGCGAGCCATGGCTGTGTAAGATCTTCGGAAATGGCCCGAGATTTTCCTGGCCTGCCGCAAGACGTCCTGGACCCAGTGCTGTATCCTGGCCTAGGCCAACAAGGCCCAGGCCTAGGGCGGCACTTTGCAGGGGGGGCAGCAAAAAAATTTTTCATTATTTATATAATGACTATGGACTTCCTATTTATTATACAAATAAGTGGAATAATCCTATAATTACAATCAGTGGCAGCAAACACAAGTCCAAATATCTTAAAAGAGTAATCTTACTAATCCCGTGACATAAGGCTGTACTAATGGGCACTAATAAGGCTGCACTGGAGGCCACTGATGGGGCTGCACTGGTGGCCACTGATGGGGCTGCACTGGTGAGGCCACACTGATATGCTGCACTGATGGGCAGTAAAGAGGCGGCACTGATTAGGCTGCACTGATGAGGCTAAACTTATGGGAACTGATGAAGCTATGCTGATGGGCACTGATAGACTGTGGTTATGGTCTATGGTTTACAAATGACAGGGTGGGTCATAAACAGGAAGGGGTGCGGACTTTACAGGAAGGGGTGGGTCATATTTAAATTAGGGGGTGCACAAGTTTAGTCAGGCCTAAGGCAGCACAAAACCTAAATACACCACTGCCTGGACCCCAGGGTATTTGGCAACGAATCGCTGCACCACCAAGTTCAGGACGTGTGCCATGCATGGCATGTGTGTTATTTGGCCCTGTTTCAGCGCGCTCAGCAGATTGGCACCGTTGTCGCACACCACTTTACCAACTGACAAATTCAGCGGTGTCAGCCACTGATCTGCCTGTGAAAGCAAAGCTGAAAGGAGTGTAGGACCAGTGTGACTCTTGGCTTCCAGGCACAACAGACACAGCACAGAATGGCAACATCTCACCTGGCATGTGGAATAGGTTCTGGGGAACTTGGGCAGCGCAGGAGAAGAGACGGTAGCAGCGGAAGAGGAGGAGTCAGCCGAGGAGGAGAGGGAGGATGGAGGAGGAGAAGAAGAGGCAGGCCTGCTTGCAATCCATGGTGGTACAACTAAATCTACACGGGTGCCACGGGTTGCATGGTTAACAGCCGTCAGAAGGTTCACCCAGTGGGCAGTAAAAGTGATATACCTTCCCTGCCCGTGTTTGCTAGACCATGTGTCTGTGTAGATAAAACCCCGCATCAATCTGTGGTATTGGGGGGGCCACAGGTTTATCACACCAGTTCTACAAATAATTGACCAGTATCTGTTGTCAATGTGTGTAGCACAGTTAACACAGCAAAAGAGGCCAAATTTTTGCAGGACTAAAATACAATCTTAGAAAAGTATATTGTTAAATAACACCCCGCTTCAATATGTGCTATTGGGGGGCCACTGGTCTATCACAACAGTTGTTCACAAAATTGGCCAGTGAGTTTGGCACTGTTTGTATCAGAGTTAACACAGCCAAAGAGGCAATATTGTTGCAGGACACAAATACACTTGTAAAAGTATACTCAGATAACACCCCACTTCAATATGTGGTATTGGGGTCCACTGGTTTATCACACCAGTTGTTCAAAAAATTGGCCAGTGAGTTTGGCACTGTGTGTACCAGACTTAACTCAGCAGAGGAGGCAATAGTGTTGCAGGACACAAATACACTAATGAAAGTATACTCAGATAACACCCCATTTCAATATGTGGTATTGGGGGGCCACTGGTTCATCACACCAGTTGTTCAAAAAATTGGCCAGTGAGTTGGCACTGTGTGTACCAGACTTAACTCAGCAGAAGAGGCAATATTGTTGCAGGACACAAATACACTTGTAAAAGTATACTCAGATAGGCTGCAAAAATGAGCTCACAGGGTTTGAACTGACAACAAAGAACGTAGTATATGATTGCTAGAGGTACAGTAGGCGTTCACAGTATACACAAGTTGGTGGCGGGCTGTTTAGGCCACAAACATGAGCTCACATGAGTTGAACTGACAACAAAGAACGTAGTATATGATGGCTAGAGGTACAGTAGCCATTCACAGTATACACAAGTTGGTAGCAGGCTGTTTAGGCCACAAACATGAGCTCACATGGGTTGAACTGACAGCAAAGAACGTAGTATACGATTGCTGGAGGTACAGTAGGCGTTCACAATATACACAAGTAGGTGGCGGCCTCTATAGGCAGCAAAAATGAGCTCACATGGGTTGAACTGACAGCAAAGAACATAGTATATGATGGCTAGAGGTACAGTAGGCATTCACAGTATACACAAGTTGGTGGCGGGCTGCTAAGGCTGAAAAAATGAGCTCACATGGGTTGAACTGACAGCAAAGAACGTACTATATGATTGCAAGCGGTAAGTAGGCGTTCACAGTATACACAAGTTGGTGGCGGGCTGTATAGGCCGCAAAAATGAGCTCACATGGATTGAACTGACAGCAAAGAACGTAGTATATGATTGCTAGAGGTACAGTAGGCATTCACAGTATACACAAGTTGGCGGCGGGTTGTTTAGGCCCCAAAAATGAGCTCACATGGGTTGAACTGACAGCAAAGAACTTAGCATATGATTGCTAGAGGTACGGTAGGCGTTCACAGTATACACAAGTTGGCGGTGGGCTGTTTAGGCCGCTAAAATGAGCTCACACGGGTTTAACTGACAGCAAAGAACGTAGTATATGATTGCTAGAGGTACAGTAGGCGTTCACAGTATACAAAAGTAGGTGGCGGCCTCTATAGGCCACAAAAATAAGCTCACATGGGTTGAACTGACAGCAAAGAACATAGTATATGATGGCTAGAGGTACAGTAGGTGTTCACAGTATGCACAAGTTGGTGGTGGACTTTTTAGGCCGCAAACATGAGCTCACATGGGTTGAACTGACAGCAAAGAACGTAGTATATGATTGCTAGAAGTACAGTAGGCGTTCACAGTATACACAAGTTGGTGGCAGGCTGTTAAGACTGCAAAATTGAGCTCGCATGGGTTGAACTGACAGCAAAGAACGTAGTATATGATTGCTAGCGGTACAGTAGGCGTTCACAGTATACACAAGTAGGTAGCGGGCTGTATAGGTCGCAAAAATGAGCTCACATGGGTTGAACTGACAGCAAAGAACGTAGTAAATGATTGCTAGAGGTACGGTAGGCGTTCACAGTATACACAAGTTGGTGGCGGGCTGTATAGGCCACAAAAATGAGCTCACATGGGATGAACTGACAGCAAAGAACATAGTATATGATGGCTAGAGGTACAGTAGGCGTTCACAGTATACACAAGTTGGTGGCGGGCGGTTTAAGCCACTAAAATGAACTCACATGGGTTGAACTGATTGCTAGAGGTACAGTAGGCGTTCACAGTATACACAAGTAGGTGGTGGCCTCTATAGGCTGCAAAAATTAGCTCACATGGCATGAACCGGAAGCAAAGAACATAGTATATGATGGCTAGAGGTACAGTAGGCGTTCACAGTATACACAAGTTGGTGGCGGGCGGTTTAGGCCACTAAATTAACTCACATGGGTTGAACTGACAGCAAAGAACGTAGTATATGATTGCTAGAGGTACAGTAGGCGTTCACAGTATACACAAGTAGGTGGCGGCCTCTATATGCCGCAAAAATGAGCTCACATGGGATGAACTGACAGCAAAGAACATAGTATATGATGGCTAGAGGTACAGTAGGCGTTCACAGTATACACAAGTTGGTGGAGGACTGTTTAGGCCGCAAACATAAGCTCACATGGGTTGAACTGACAGCAAAGAACGTAGTATATGATTGCTAGCGGTACAGTGGGCGTTCACAGTATACACAAGTAGGTGGCGGGCTGTATAGGCTGCAAAAATGAGCTCACATGGGTTGAACTGACAGCAAAGAACGTAGTATATGATTGCTAGAGGTACAGTAGGCATTCACAGTATACACAAGTTGGTGGCGGGCTGTTTAGGCCGCAAAAATGAGCTCACATGGGTTGAACTGACAGCAAAGAACGTAGTATATGATTGCTAGCGGTACAGTAGGCGTTCACAGTATACACAAGTAGGTGACGGGCTGTATCGGTCGCAAAAATGAGCTCACATGGGTTGAACTGACAGCAAAGAACGTAGTATATGTTTGCTAGAGGTACAGTAGGCGTTCACAGTATACACAAGTTGGTGGCGGGCTGTTAAGGCCGCAAAAATGAGCTCACATGGGTTGAACTGACAGCAAAGAACGTAGTATATGATTGCTAGAGGTACAGTAGGCATTCACAGTATACACAAGTTGGTGGCGGGCTGTTTAGGCCGCAAAAATGAGCTCACATGGGTTGAACTGACAGCAAAGAACGTAGTATATGATTGCTAGCGGTACAGTAGGCGTTCACAGTATACACAAGTTGGTGGCGGGCTGTATAGGCCGCAAAAATGAGCTCACATGGATTGAACTGACAGCAAAGAACGTAGTATATGATTGCTAGAGGTACAGTAGGCGTTCACAGTATACACAAGTTGGTGGCGGGCTGTTTAGGCCGCAAAAATTAGCTCACATGGATTGAACTGACAGCAAAGAACGTAGTGTATGATTGCTAGAGGTACGGTAGGCGTTCACAGTATACACAAGTTGGTGGCGGGCTGTATAGGCCACAAAAATGAGCTCACATGGGTTGAACTGACAGCAAAGAACGTAGTATACGATTGCTATAGGTACAGTAGTCGTTCACAGTATACACAAGTTGATGACGGGCTGTATAGGCCGCAAAAATGAGCTCACATGGGTTGAACTGACAGCAAACAACGTAGTATATGATTGCTAGAGGTACAGTAGGCGTTCACAGTATACACAAGTAGGTGTCGGCCTCTATAGGCCGCAAAAATGAGCTCACATGGGTTGAACTGACAGCAAAGAACATAGTATATGATGGCTAGAGGTACAGTAGGCGTTCACAGTATACACAAGTTGGTGGCGGACTGTTAAGGCCGCAAACATGAGCTCACATGGGATTAAATGACAGCAAAGAACGTAGTATATGATTGCTAGAGGTACAGTAGGTGTTCACAGTATACACAGGTTGGTGGCGGGCTGTTAAGGCCGCTAAAATTAGTTCACATGGGTTGAACTGACAGCAATGAACATAGTATATGACTGCTAGAGATACGGTAGGCATTCACAGTATACACAAGTAGGTGGCGGCCTTATAGACCGCAAAAATTAGCTCACATGGGTTTAACTGACATCAAAGAACATAGTATATGATGGCTAGAGGTACAGTAGGCGTTCACAGTATACACAAGTTGGTGGCGGGCTGTTAAGGCCGCTAAAATGAGCTCACATGGGTTGAACTAACAGCAAAGAACGTAGTACATGATTGCTAGAAGTACAGTAGGGGTTCACAGTGTACACAGGTTGGTGGCGGGCTGTTAAGGCTGCAAAAATTAGCTCACATGGGTTTAACTGACATCAAAGAACATAGTATATGATGGCTAGAGGTACATTAGGCGTTCACAGTATACACAAGTTGGTGACGGACTGTTTAGGCCGCAAACATGAGCTCACGTGGGTTGAACTGACAGCAAAGAACGTACTATATGATTGCTAGCGGTACAATATGCGTTCACAGTATACACAAGTCGGTGGCGCGCTGTATAGGCCGCAAAAATTAGCTCACATGGGTTGAACTGACAGCAAAGAACGTAGTATATGATTGCTACAGGTACAGTAGGCGTTCACAGTATACACAAGTTGGTGGCGGGCTGTTAAGGCCGCCAAAATGAGCTCACATGGGTTGAACTGACAGCAAAGAACGTAGTATATGATTGCTACAGGTACAGTAGGCGTTCAAAGTATACACAAGTTGGTGGTGGGCTGTATAGGCCACAAAAATTAGCTCACATGGGTTGAACTGAAAGCAAAGAACATAGTATATGATGGCTAGAGGTACAGTAGGCATCCACAGTATACACAAGTTGGTGGTGGGCTGTATAGGCCGCAAAAATGAGCTCACATGGGTTGAACTGACAGCAAAGAATGTAGTATTAGATTGCTAGAGGTACAGTAGGCGTTCACAGTATACACAAGTTGGTGGCGGTCTGTTAAGGCCGCTAAAATGAGCTCACATCGGTTGAACTGACAGCAAAGAACGTAGTATATGATTGCTAGAGGTACAGTAGGCGTTCACAGTATACACAAGTTGGTGGCGGGCTGTTAAGGCCGCTAAAATGAGCTCACATGGGTTGAACTGACAGCAAAGAATATAGTATATGATTGCTAGAGGTACGGTACTCGTTCACAGTATACACAAGTTGGTGGCGGGCTGTTAAGGCTGGAAAAATGAGCTCACATGGGTTGAACTGACAGCAAAGAACGTAGTATATGATTGCTAGAGGTACAGTAGGCGTTCACAGTATACACAAGTTGGTGGTGGGCTGTTAAGGCCGCTAAAATGAGCTCACATGGGTTGAACTAACAGCAAAGAACCTAGTACATGATTGCGAGAAGTACAGTAGGCGTTCACAGTATACACAAGTTGGTGGCGGGCTGTTAAGGCTGCAAAAATGAGCTCACATGGGTTGAACTGACAGCAAAGAACGTACTATATGATTGCTAGCGGTACAGTAGGCGTTCACAGTATCCACAAGTAGGTGGCGCGCTGTATAGGCCACAAAAATGAGCTGACATGGGTTGAACTGACAGCAAAGAACGTAGTATATGATGGCTAGAGGTACAGTAGGCGTTCACAGTATACACAATTTGGTGGCGGGCTGTAGAGGCCGCAAAAATGAGCTAACATGGATTGAACTGACAGCAAAGAACGTAGTATATGATTGTTTGAGGTACAGTAGGCGTTCACAGTATACACAAGTTGGTGGCGGGCTGTATAGGCCGCAAAAATTAGCTCACATGGGTTGAACTGACAGCAAACAACGTAGTATATGATTGCTAGAGGTACAGTAGGCGTTCACAGTTTACACAAGTTGGTGGCGGGCTGTTTAGGCCGCTAAAATTAGCTCACATGGGTTGAACTGACGGCAAAGAACGTAGTATATGATTGCTAGAGGTACAGTAGGCGTTCACAGTATACTCAAGTTGGTGGCGGGCTGTTTAGGCCGCATAAATGAGCTCACATGGGTTGAACTGACAGCAAAGAACGTAGTATATGATTGCTAGAGGTAGGGTAGGCGTTCACAGTATACACAAGTTGGTGGTTGGCTGTATAGGCCACAAAAATGAGCTCACATGGGTTGAACTGACAGCAAAGAACGTAGTATATGATTTCAACAGGTACAGTAGGCGTTCACAGTATACTCAAGTTGGTGGCGGGCTGTTAAGGCAGCAAAAATGAGCTCACAGGGGTTGAACTGACAGCAAAGAACGTAGTATATGATTGCTAGAGGTACAGTAGGCGTTCACAGTATACACAAGTTGGTGGTTGGCTGTATAGGTAACAAAAATTAGCTCACATGGGTTGAACTGACAGCAAAGAACGTAGTATGTGATTGCAACAGGTACAGTAGGCGTTCACAGTATACTAAAGTTGGTGGCGGGCTTTTAAGCCAGCAAAAATGAGCTCACAGGGGTTGAACTGACAGCAAAGAACGTAGTATATGATTGCTAGAGGTACAGTAGGCGTTCACAGTATACACAATTTGGTGGCGGGCTGTATAGGCCGCAAATATGAGCTCACATGGATTGAACTGACAGCAAAGAACGTAGTATATGATTGCTAGAGGTACAGTAGGCGTTCACAGTATACACAAGTTGGTGGCGGACTGTTTAGGCCACAAACATGAGCTCACATGGGTTAAACTGACAGCAAAGAACGTAGTATATGATTGCTAGAGGTAGGGTAGGCGTTCACAGTATACACAAGTTGGTGGTTGGCTGTATAGGCCACAAAAATGAGCTCACATGGGTTGAACTGACAGCAAAGAACGTAGTATATGATTTCAACAGGTACAGTAGGCGTTCACAGTATACTCAAGTTGGTGGCGGGCTTTTAAGCCAGCAAAAATGAGCTCACAGGGGTTGAACTGACAGCAAAGAACGTAGTATATGATTGCTAGAGGTACAGTAGGCGTTCACAATTTACACAAGTTGGTGGCGGGCTGTTTAGGCCGCTAAAATTAGCTCACATGGGTTGAACTGACGGCAAAGAACGTAGTATATGATTGCTAGAGGTACAGTAAGCGTTCACAGTATACTCAAGTTGGTGGCGGGCTGTTTAGGCCACAAACATGAGCTCACATGGGTTGAACTGACAGCAAAGAACGTAGTATATGATTGCTAGAGGTACAGTAGGCGTTCACAGTATACACAAGTTGGTGGCGGGCTGTATAGGCCGCAAAAATGAGCTCACCTGGGTTGAACTGACAGCAAACAACGTAGTATATGATTGCTAGAGGTACAGTAGGCATTCACAGTATACACAAGTTGGTGGCGGGCTTTTTAGGCCGCTAAAATTAGCTCACATGGGTTGAACTGACAGCAAAGAACGTAGTATATGATTGCTAGAGTTAAAGTAGGCGTTCACAGTATACACAAGTTGGTGGCGGGCTGTTAAGGCCGCAAAAATGAGCTCACATGGGTTGAACTGACAGCAATGAACGTAGTATATGATTGCTAGAGGTACGGTAGGCTTTCACAGTATACACAAGTAGGTGTTGGCCTCTATAGGCTGCAAACATGAGCTCACATGGGTTGAACTGACATCAAAGAACATAGTATAATATGATTCCTAGAGGTACAGTAGGCGTTCACAGTATACACAAGTTGGTAGCGGACTGTTTAGGCCGCAAACATGAGCTCACATGGGTTGAACTGACAGCAAAGAACGTAGTACATGATTGCTAGAGGTACAGTAGGCGTTCACAGTATACACAAGTTGGTGGTGGGCTGTTAAGGCCGCTAAAATGAGCTCACATGGGTTGAACTGACAGCAAAGAACCTACTATATGATTGCTAGCGGTACAGTAGGCGTTCACAGTATCCACAAGTAGGTGGCGCGCTGTATAGGCCGCAAAAATGAGCTGACATGGGTTGAACTGACAGCAAAGAACGTAGTATATGATGGCTAGAGGTACAGTAGGTGTTCACAGTATACACAATTTGGTGGCGGGCTGTAGAGGCTGCAAAAATGAGCTAACATGGATTGAACTGACAGCAAAGAACGTAGTATATGATTGCTAGAGGTACAGTAGGCGTTCACAGTATACACAAGTTGGTGGCGGGCTGTTTAGGCCACAAAAATTAGCTCACATGGGTTGAACTGACAGCAAAGAACGTAGTATATGATTGCTACAGGTACAGTAGGCTTTCACAGTATACACAAGTTGGTGGCGGGCTGTTAAGGTCGCTAAAATGAGCTCACATGGGTTGAACTGACAGCAAAGAACGTAGTATATGATTGCTAGAGGTACGGTAGGCGTTCACAGTATACACAAGTTGGTGGCGGGCTGTATAGGCCACAAAAATTAGCTCACATGGGTTGAACTGACAGCAAACAACGTAGTATATGATTGCTAGAGGTACAGTAGGCGTTCCCAGTTTACACAAGTTGGTGGCGGGCTGTTTAGGCCGCTAAAATTAGCTCACATGGGTTGAACTGACGGCAAAGAACGTAGTATATGATTGCTAGAGGTACAGTAGGCGTTCACAGTATACTCAAGTTGGTGGCGGGCTGTTTAGGCCGCATAAATGAGCTCACATGGGTTGAACTTACAGCAAAGAACGTAGTATATGATTGCTAGAGGTAGGGTAGGCGTTCACAGTATACACAAGTTGGTGGTTGGCTGTATAGGCCACAAAAATGAGCTCACATGGGTTGAACTGACAGCAAAGAACGTAGTATATGATTTCAACAGGTACAGTAGGCGTTCACAGTATACTCAAGTTGGTGGCGGGCTGTTAAGGCAGCAAAAATGAGCTCACAGGGGTTGAACTGACAGCAAAGAACGTAGTATATGATTGCTAGAGGTACAGTAGTCGTTCACAGTATACACAAGTTGGTGGTTGGCTGTATAGGTAACAAAAATTAGCTCACATGGGTTGAACTGACAGCAAAGAACGTAGTATGTGATTGCAACAGGTACAGTAGGCGTTCACAGTATACTCAAGTTGGTGGCGGGCTTTTAAGCCAGCAAAAATGAGCTCACAGGGGTTGAACTGACAGCAAAGAACGTAGTATATGATTGCTAGAGGTACAGTAGTTGTTCACAGTATACACAATTTGGTGGCGGGCTGTATAGGCCGCAAATATGAGCTCACATGGATTGAACTGACAGCAAAGAACCTAGTATATGATTGCTAGAGGTAGGGTAGGCGTTCACAGTATACACAAGTTGGTGGTTGGCTGTATAGGCCACAAAAATGAGCTCACATGGGTTGAACTGACAGCAAAGAACGTAGTATATGATTTCAACAGGTACAGTAGGCGTTCACAGTATACTCAAGTTGGTGGCGGGCTTTTAAGCCAGCAAAAATGAGCTCACAGGGGTTGAACTGACAGCAAAGAACGTAGTATATGATTGCTAGAGGTACAGTAGGCGTTCACAGTTTACACAAGTTGGTGGCGGGCTGTTTAGGCCGCTAAAATTAGCTCACATGGGTTGAACTGACGGCAAAGAACGTAGTATATGATTGCTAGAGGTACAGTAGGCGTTCACAGTATACTCAAGTTGGTGGCGGGCTGTTTAGGCCACAAACATGAGCTCACATGGGTTGAACTGACAGCAAAGAACGTAGTATATGATTGCTAGAGGTACAGTAGGCGTTCACAGTATACACAAGTTGGTGGCGGGCTGTATAGGCCGCAAAAATGAGCTCCCCTGGGTTGAACTGACAGCAAACAACGTAGTATATGATTGCTAGAGGTACAGTAGGCATTCACAGTATACACAAGTTGGTGGCGGGCTTTTTAGGCCGCTAAAATTAGCTCACATGGGTTGAACTGACAGCAAAGAACGTAGTATATGATTGCTAGAGGTAAAGTAGGCGTTCACAGTATACACAAGTTGGTGGCGGGCTGTTAAGGCCGCAAAAATGAGCTCACATGGGTTGAACTGACAGCAATGAACGTAGTATATGATTGCTAGAGGTACGGTAGGCTTTCACAGTATACACAAGTAGGTGTTGGCCTCTATAGGCTGCAAACATGAGCTCACATGGGTTGAACTGACATCAAAGAACATAGTATAATATGATTCCTAGAGGTACAGTAGGCGTTCACAGTATACACAAGTTGGTAGCGGAATGTTTAGGCCGCAAACATGAGCTCACATGGGTTGAACTGACAGCAAAGAACGTAGTACATGATTGCTAGAAGTACAGTAGGCGTTCACAGTATACACAAGTTGGTGGCGTGCTGTATAGGCCGAAAAAATGAGCTAACATGGATTGAACTGACAGCAAAGAACGTAGTATATGATTGCTAGAGGTACAGTAGGCGTTCACAGTATACACAAGTTGGTGGCGGGCGGTTTAGGCACTAAAATGAGCTCACATGGGTTACATATACATACATGATTGCTAGAGTACAGTAGTTGTTCACAGTATACACAATTTGGTGGCGCGCTGTATAGGCCGCAAAAAAGAGCTAACATGGATTGAACTGACAGCAAAGAACATAGTATATGATTGCTAGAGGTACAGTAGGCGTTCACAGTATACACAAGTTGGTGGCGGTCGGTTTAGGCACTAATATGAGCTCACATGGGTTGAAATGACAGCAGAGAACGTAGTATATGATTGCTAGAGGTACAGTAGGCGTTCACAGTATAAACAAGTAGGTGGCGGCCTCTATCGGCCTCAATAATAAGCTCACATGGGTTGAACTGAGAGCAAAGAACGTAGTACATGATTGCTAGAGGTACGGTAGGCGTTCATAGTATACACAAGTTGGTGGTGGGCTGTATAGGCCACAAAAATGAGCTCACATGGGTTGAACTGACAGCAAAGAACGTAGTATATGATTGCTACAGGTACAGTAGGCGTTCGCAGTATACACAAATTGGTGGCGGGCTGTATAGGCCGCAAAAATGAGCTCACATGGGTTGAACTGACAGCAAACGACGTAGTATATTATTGCTAGAGGTACAGTAGGCGTTCACAGTATACACAAGTTGGTGGCGGGCTGTTTAGGCCGCTAAAATGAGCTAACATGGATTGAACTGACAGCAAAGAACGTAGTATATGATTGCTAGAGGTACAGTAGGCGTTCACAGTATACACAAGTTGGTGGCGGGCGGTTTAGGCACTAAAATGAGCTCACATGGGTTGAAATGACAGCAGTGAACGTAGTATATGGATTGCTAGAGGTACAGTAGGCGTTCACAGTATACACAAGTAGGTGGCGGCCTCTATCGGCCGCAATAATAAGCTCACATGGGTTGAACTGAGAGCAAAGAACGTAGTATATGATTGCTAGAGGTACGGTAGGCGTTCACAGTATACACAAGTTGGTGGTGGGCTATATAGGCCACAAAAATGAGCTCACATGGGTTGAACTGACAGCAAAGAACGTAATATATGATTGCTACAGGTACAGTAGGCGTTCGCAGTATACACAAATTGGTGGCGGGCTGTATAGGCCGCAAAAATGAGCTCACATGGGTTGAACTGACAGCAAACAACGTAGTATATGATTGCTAGAGGTACAGTAGGCGTTCACAGTATACTCAAGTTGGTGGCGGGCTGTTTAGGCCGCATAAATGAGCTCACATGGGTTGAACTTACAGCAAAGAACGTAGTATATGATTGCTAGAGGTACAGTAGGCGTTCACAGTATACACAAGTTGGTGGTTGGCTGTATAGGTAACAAAAATTAGCTCACATGGGTTGAACTGACAGCAAAGAACGTAGTATGTGATTGCAACAGGTACAGTAGGCGTTCACAGTATACACAAGTTGGTGGCGGACTGTTTAGGCCACAAACATGAGCTCACATGGGTTGAACTGACAGCAAAGAACGCAGTATATGATTGCTAGAGGTAGGGTAGGCGTTCACAGTATACACAAGTTGGTGGTTGGCTGTATAGGCCACAAAAATGAGCTCACATGGGTTGAACTGACAGCAAAGAACGTAGTATGTGATTTCAACAGGTACAGTAGGCGTTCACAGTATACTCAAGTTGGTGGCGGGCTTTTAAGCCAGCAAAAATGAGCTCACAGGGGTTGAACTGACAGCAAAGAACGTAGTATATGATTGCTAGAGGTACAGTAGGCGTTCACAGTTTACACAAGTTGGTGGCGGGCTGTTTAGGCCGCTAAAATTAGCTCACATGGGTTGAACTGACGGCAAAGAACGTAGTATATGATTGCTAGAGGTACAGTAGGCGTTCACAGTATACTCAAGTTGGTGGCGGGCTGTTTAGGCCACAAACATGAGCTCACATGGGTTGAACTGACAGCAAAGAACGTAGTATATGATTGCTAGAGGTACAGTAGGCGTTCACAGTATACACAAGTTGGTGGCGGGCTGTATAGGCCGCAAAAATGAGCTCCCCTGGGTTGAACTGACAGCAAACAACGTAGTATATGATTGCTAGAGGTACAGTAGGCATTCACAGTATACACAAGTTGGTGGCGGGCTTTTTAGGCCGCTAAAATTAGCTCACATGGGTTGAACTGACAGCAAAGAACGTAGTATATGATTGCTAGAGGTAAAGTAGGCGTTCACAGTATACACAAGTTGGTGGCGGGCTGTTAAGGCCGCAAAAATGAGCTCACATGGGTTGAACTGACAGCAATGAACGTAGTATATGATTGCTAGAGGTACGGTAGGCTTTCACAGTATACACAAGTAGGTGTTGGCCTCTATAGGCTGCAAACATGAGCTCACATGGGTTGAACTGACATCAAAGAACATAGTATAATATGATTCCTAGAGGTACAGTAGGCGTTCACAGTATACACAAGTTGGTAGCGGACTGTTTAGGCCGCAAACATGAGCTCACATGGGTTGAACTGACAGCAAAGAACGTAGTACATGATTGCTAGAAGTACAGTAGGCGTTCACAGTATACACAAGTTGGTGGCGGGCTGTTAAGGCCGCTAAAATGAGCTCACATGGGTTTAACTAACAGCAAAGAACGTAGTACATGATTGCTAGAGTACAGTAGGCGTTCACAGTATACACAATTTGGTGGCGTGCTGTATAGGCCGCAAAAATGAGCTAACATGGATTGAACTGACAGCAAAGAACGTAGTATATGATTGCTAGAGGTACAGTAGGCGTTCACAGTATACACAAGTTGGTAGCGGGCGGTTTAGGCACTAAAATGAGCTCACATGGGTTACATATACATACATGATTGCTAGAGTACAGTAGTTGTTCACAGTATACACAATTTGGTGGCGCGCTGTATAGGCCGCAAAAAAGAGCTAACATGGATTGAACTGACAGCAAAGAACGTAGTATATGATTGCTAGAGGTACAGTAGGCGTTCACAGTATACACAAGTTGGTGGCGGGCGGTTTAGGCACTAATATGAGCTCACATGGGTTGAAATGACAGCAGAGAACGTAATATATGATTGCTAGAGGTACGGTAGGCGTTCACAGTATACACAAGTAGGTGGCGGCCTCTATCGGCCTCAATAATAAGCTCACATGGGTTGAACTGAGAGCAAAGAACGTAGTACATGATTGCTAGAGGTACGGTAGGCGTTCACAGTATACACAAGTTGGTGGTGGGCTGTATAGGCCACAAAAATGAGCTCACATGGGTTGAACTGACAGCAAAGAACGTAGTATATGATTGCTACAGGTACAGTAGGCGTTCGCAGTATACACAAATTGGTGGCGGGCTGTATAGGCCGCAAAAATGAGCTCACATGGGTTGAACTGACAGCAAACAACGTAGTATATGATTGCTAGAGGTACAGTAGGCGTTCACAGTATACACAAGTTGGTGGTGGACTTTTTAGCCCGCAAACATGAGCTCACATGGGTGGAACTGAAAGCAAAGAACGTAGTATATGATTGCTAGAGGTACAGTAGGCGTTCACAGTATACACAAGTTGGTGGCGTGCTGTATAGGCCGCAAAAATGAGCTCACATGGGTTGAACTGACAGCAAACGACGTAGTATATTATTGCTAGAGGTACAGTAGGCGTTCACAGTATACACAAGTTGGTGGCGGGCTGTTTAGGCCGCTAAAATGAGCTAACATGGATTGAACTGACAGCAAAGAACGTAGTATATGATTGCTAGAGGTACAGTAGGCGTTCACAGTATACACAAGTTGGTGGCGGGCGGTTTAGGCACTAAAATGAGCTCACATGGGTTGAAATGACAGCAGTGAAGTAGTATATGGATTGCTAGAGGTACAGTAGGCGTTCACAGTATACACAAGTAGGTGGCGGCCTCTATCGGCCGCAATAATAAGCTCACATGGGTTGAACTGAGAGCAAAGAACGTAGTATATGATTGCTAGAGGTACGGTAGGCGTTCACAGTATACACAAGTTGGTGGTGGGCTATATAGGCCACAAAAATGAGCTCACATGGGTTGAACTGACAGCAAAGAACGTAATATATGATTGCTACAGGTACAGTAGGCGTTCGCAGTATACACAAATTGGTGGCGGGCTGTATAGGCCGCAAAAATGAGCTCACATGGGTTGAACTGACAGCAAACAACGTAGTATATGATTGCTAGAGGTACAGTAGGCGTTCACAGTATACACAAGTTGGTGGTGGACTTTTTAACCCGCAAACATGAGCTCACATGGGTGGAACTGAAAGCAAAGAACGTAGTATATGATTGCTAGAGGTACAGTAGGCGTTCACAGTATACACAAGTTGGTGGCGTGCTGTATAGGCCGCAAAAATGAGCTCACATGGGTTGAACTGACAGCAAACGACGTGGTATATTATTGCTAGAGGTACAGTAGGCGTTCACAGTATACACAAGTTGGTGGCGGGCTGTTTAGGCCGCTAAAATGAGCTAACATGAATTGAACTGACAGCAAAGAACGTAGTATATGATTGCTAGAGGAACGGTAGGCGTTCACAGTATACACAAGTTGGTGGCGGGCTGTATAGGCCGCAAAAATGAGCTCACATGGGTTGAATTGACAGCAAACAACGTAGTATATGATTGCTAGAGGTACAGTAGGCGTTCACAGTACACACAAGTTGGTGGTGGACTTTTTAGCCCGCAAACATGAGCTCACATGGGTGGAACTGAAAGCAAAGAACGTAGTATATGATTGCTAGAGGTACAGTAGGCGTTCACAGTATACACAAGTTGGTGGCGTGCTGTATAGGCCGCAAAAATTAGTTTACATGGGTTGAACTGACAGCAAACGACGTAGTATATTATTGCTAGGGGTACAGTAGGCGTTCACAGTATACACAAGTTGGTGGCGGGCTGTTTAGGCCGCTAAAATGAGCTAACATGGATTGAACTGACAGCAAAGAACGTAGTATATGATTGCTAGAGGTACAGTAGGCGTTCACAGTATACACAAGTTGGTGGCGGGCGGTTTAGGCACTAAAATGAGCTCACATGGGTTGAAATGACAGCAGAGAACGTAGTATATGATTGCTAGAGGTACAGTAGGCGTTCACAGTATACACAAGTAGGTGGCGGCCTCTATCGGCCGCAATAATAAGCTCACATGGGTTGAACTGAGAGCAAAGAACGTAGTATATGATTGCTAGAGGTACGGTAGGCGTTCACAGTATACACAAGTTGGTGGTGGGCTGTATAGGCCACAAAAATGAGCTCACATGGGTTGAACTGACAGCAAAGAACATAGTATATGATTGCTACAGGTACAGTAGGCGTTCGCAGTATACACAAATTGGTGGCGGGCTGTATAGGCCGCAAAAATGAGCTCACATGGGTTGAACCGACAGCAAACAACGTAGTATATGATTGCTAGAGGTACAGTAGGCGTTCACAGTATACACAAGTTGGTGGTGGACTTTTTAGCCCGCAAACATGAGCTCACATGGGTGGAACTGAAAGCAAAGAACGTAGTATATGATTGCTAGAGGTACAGTAGGCGTTCACAGTATACACAAGTTGGTGGCGTGCTGTATAGGCCGCAAAAATGAGCTCACATGGGTTGAACTGACAGCAAAGAACGTAGTATATGATTGCTAGAGGAACGGTAGGCGTTCACAGTATACACAAGTTGGTGGCGGGCTGCATAGGCCGCAAAAATGAGCTCACATGGGTTGAACTGACAGCAAAGAACGTAGTATCTGATTGCTACAGGTACAGTAGGCATTCGCAGTATACACAAGTTGGTGGCGGGCTGTTAAGGCCGCAACAATGAGCTCACATGGGTTGAACTGACAGCAAACAACGTAGTATATGATTGCTAGAGGTACAGTAGGCGTTCACAGTATACACAAGTTGGTGGTGGACTTTTTAGCCCGCAAACATGAGCTCACATGGGTGGAACTGAAAGCAAAGAACGTAGTATATGATTGCTAGAGGTACCGTAGGCGTTCACAGTATACACAAGTTGGTGGCGTGCTGTATAGGCCGCAAAAATTAGTTTACATGGGTTGAACTGACAGCAAACGACGTAGTATATTATTGCTAGAGGTACAGTAGGCGTTCACAGTATACACAAGTTGGTGGCGGGCTGTTTAGGCCGCTAAAATTAGCTCACATGGGTTGAACTGACAGCAAAAAACGTAGTATATGATTGCTAGAGGTACTGTAGGCGTTCACAGTATACACAAGTAGGTGGTGGCCTCTATAGGCCACAAAAATGACCTCACATGGGTTGAACTGACAGCAAAGAACATAGTATATGATGCCTAGAGGTACAGTAGGTGTTAACAGTATACACAAGTTGGTGGCGGATTGTTTAGGCCACAAACATGAGCTCACATGGTTTGAACTGACAGCAAAGAAAGTAGTATATGATTGCTAGAGGTACAGTAGGCGTTCATAGTATACACAAGTTGGTGGCGGGCTGTTTAGGCCACAAACATGAGCTCACATGGTTTGAACTGACAGCAAAGAAAGTAGTATATGATTGCTAGAGGTACAGTAGGCGTTCATAGTATACACAAGTTGGTGGCGGGCTGTTTAGGCCGCAAAACTGAGCTCACATGGTTTGAACTGACAGCAAAGAACGTAGTATATGAATGCTAGAGGTACAGTAGGCGTAAACAGTATACACAAGTTGGTGGCGGGCTGTATAGGCCGCTAAAATGAGCTCACATGGGTTGAACTGACAGCAAAGAAAGTAGTATATGATTGCTAGAGGTACAGTAGGTGTTCACAGTATACACAAGTTGGTGGCGGACTGTTTAGGCTGCAAACATGAGCTCACATGGGTTAAATTGGCAGCAAGGAACATAGTATATGATTGCTAGAGGTACAGTAGGCGTTCAAAGTAAACACAAGTTGGTGCAGGCTGTATAGGCCGCAAAAATCAGCTCACCTGGGTTGAACTGACAGCAAAGAACGTAGTATATGATTGCTAGAGGTACAGTAGGCGTTCACAGTATACACAAGTTGGTGGCGGGCTGTTTAGGCCGCTAAAATGAGCTCACATGGGTTGAACTGAAAGCAAAGAACGTAGGATATGATTGCTAGAGGTACAGTAGGCATTCACAGTATACACAAGTAGGTGGCGGCCTCTATAGGCCACAAAAATTAGCTCACATGGGTTTAACTGACAGCAAAGAACATAGTATATGATGGCTAGAGGTACAGTAGGCGTTCACAGTATACACAAGTTGGTGGCTGACTGTTTAGGCTGCAAACATGAGCTCACATGGGTTGAAATGACAGCAAAGAACGTAGTATATGATTGCTAGAGGTACAGTAGGCATTCCCAGTATACACAAGTAGGTGGCGCATCTATAGGCCGAAAAAATTAGCTCACATGGGTTGAACTGACAGCAAAGAACATAGTATATGATGGCTAGAGGTACAGTAGGCGTTTACAGTATACACAAGTAGGTGGAGGGCTGTATAGGCCGCAAAAATTAGCTCACATGGGTTGAACTGACAGCAAAGAACGTAGTATATGATTGCTAGAGGTACAGTAGGCGTTCACAGTATACACAAGTTGGTGGCGGGCTGTTTAGGCCGCTAAAATGAGCTCACATGGGTTGAACTGACAGCAAAGAACGTAGTATATGATTGCTAGAGGTACAGTAGGCGTTCACAGTATCCACAAGTAGGTGGTGGCCTCTATAGGCCGCAAAAATTTGCTCACATGGGTTGAACTGATAACAAAGAATGTAGTATATGATTGCTAGAGGTACAGTAGGCGTTCACTGTATACACAAGTTGGTGGCGGGCTGTTTAGGCCGCTAAAATGAGCTCACATGGGTTGAACTGACAGCAAAGAACATAGTATATGATGGCTAGAGGTACAGTAGGCGTTCACAGTATACACAAATTAGTGACGGGCTGTTTAGGCCGCTAAAATGAGCTCACATGGGTTGAACTGACAGCAAAGAACGTAGTATATGATTGCGAGAGGTGCAGTAGGCGTTTACAGTATATACAAGTTAGTGGCGTGCTGTTTAGGCCGCTAAAGTGAGCTCACATGGGTTGAACTGACAGCAAAGAACATGGTATATGATTGCTAGAGGTACAGTAGGCATTCACAGTATACACAAGTAGGTGGCGGCATCTATAGGCCGAAAAAATTAGCTCACATGGGTTGAATCAACAGCAAAGAACATAGTATATGATGGCTAGAGGTACAGTAGGAGTTTACAGTATACACAAGTTGGTGGCGGGCTGTTTAGGCCGCAAAAACAAGCTCACATGAGTTGAACTGACAGCAAAGAACGTAGTACATGATTTCTAGAGGTACAGTAGGCTTTCACAGTATACACAAGTTGGAGGCAGGCTTTTCTGGCCGCTAAAATGAGCTCACATGGGTTGAACTGACAGCAAAGAACATAGTATATGATGGCTAGAGGTGCAGTAGGCATTTACAGTATACACAAGTTGGTGGTAGGCTGTTTAGGCCACAAAAACACGCTCACGTGGGTTGAACTGACAGCAAGGAATGTAGTATATGATTGCTAGAGGTACAGTAGGCGTTCACAGTATACACAAGTTGGTGGCGGGCTGTATAGGCCGCAAGAATTAGCTCACATGGGTTGAACCGACAGCAAAGAACGTAGTATATGATTGCTAGAGGTACAGTAGGCGTTTACGGTATACACATGTAGGTGGCGGCCTCTATAGGCAGCAAAAATGAGCTCACATAGGTTGAACTGACAGCAAAGAACGTAGTATATGATTGCTAGATTTACAGTAGCTGTTCACAGTATACACAAATTGGTGGCGGGCTTTTTAGGCCGCTAAAATTAGCTCACATTGGTTGAACTGACAGCAAAGAACGTAGTATATGATTGCTAGAGGTACAGTAGCTGTTCACAGTATACACAAATTGGTGGTGGGCTGTTTAGGCCGCTAAAATCAGCTCACATGGGTTGAACTGACAGCAAAGAACATTGTATATGATGGCAAGAGGTACAGTAGGCGTTCACAGTATACACAAATTGGTTGCGGACTGTTTAGGCCGCAAACATGAGCTCACATGGGTTGAACTGACAGCAAAGAACGTAGTATATGATTGCTAGAGGTACAGTAGGCGTTCACAGTATACACAAGTAGGTGGCGGCCTCTATAGGCCGCAAAATTTAGCTCATATGGGTTGAACTGACAGCAAAGAATGTAGTATATGATTGCTAGAGGTACAATAGGCGTTCACAGTATACACAAGTTGGTGGCGGGCTGTTTAGGCCGCTAAAATGAGCTCACATGGGTTGAACTGACAGCACAGAACATAGTATATGATGGCTAGAGGTACAGTAGGCGTTCACAGTATACACAAGTTAGTGGCGGGCTTTTTAGGCTGCTAAAATGAGCTCACATGGGTTGAACTGACAGCAAAGAACATGGTATATGATTGCGAGAGGTGCAGTAGGCGTTCACAGTATACACAAGTTAGTGGCGGGCTGTTTAGGCCGCTAAAATGAGCTCACATGGGTTGAACTGACAGCAAAGAATGTCGTATATGATTGCTAGAGGTACAGTAGGCATTCACAGTATACACAAGTAGGTGGCGGCATCTATAGGCCGAAAAAATTAGCTCACATGGGTTGAACTGACAGCAAAGAACATAGTATATGATGGCTAGAGGTACAGTAGGCGTTTACAGTATACACAAGTTGGTGGCGGGCTGTTTAGGCCGAAAAACAAGCTCACATGGATTGAACTGACAGCAAAGAACGTAGTATATGCAGTGGCGTAGCGTGGGTTGTCAGCGCCCGGGGCAAGGTAAGTAATTTGCGCCCCCTACACAAATCTACTAGACCACTACACTGACACCTACAGAGACCTACCTTATACCTACACTGACCTACCTGACCATTACAGAGACCTACCTTTTACCTACACTGACACCTTCACTGACACCTACAATGACCCCCCCCCACACTGACACCTTCACTGACAACTACACTGACCCCCCCATACACTGACACCTACACTGACCCATCTACACTGACCCCCCTTACACTGACAACTACACTGACCCCCCCCCCTAACACTGACACCACACACTGACTCCCCTACACTGACCCCCCTACACCAAGACCTACACTGACCCCCATACACTGATACCCCCTACACTGACCCCCGCATACACTGACACCCACCCATACACTGACACCTACACTGACCCCCCCATACACTGACACCTACACTGACCCCCCATACACTGACACCCCCTACACTGACCCACACACTGAACTCCCCATACACTGACACCCCCTACACTGACCCCCCCATACACTGACACCCCCATACACTGACACCCCCATACACTGACCCGCCCTACACTGACCCGCCCTACACTGACCAACACACAAAACCCCCCATAAACTGACACCTACACTGACCCCCCATACACTGACACCCCCTACACTGACCCACACACTGAACCCCCCATACACTGACACCCCCACTGACCCCTCATACACTGACACCCCCTACACTGACACCACACACTGACTCCCCTACACTGACCCCCCTACACCAAGAACTACACTGACCCCCATACACTGACACCCCCTACACTGACACCCCCATACACTGACACCCCCATACACTGACCCCTACATACACTGACCCCCCATACACTGCCCCCCTACACTGACCCCCCTTACACTGACAACTATACTGACCCCCCTTACACTGACAACTTCACTAACCCCCCTACACTGACCCCCCTTACACCGACAACTACACTGACAACTACACTAACCCCTCTTCACTGACCACCCCTACATTCCCACATACACTGAGACCTACACTGACAACTACACTGACCCCCCCTTTCACTGACACCACACTGACTCCCCTACACTGACCCCCCTACACTAAGACCTACACTGACCCCCCTTACACTGACACCACACACCGACTCCCCTACACTGACCCCCCTACACTAGACCTACACTGACCCCCTTAAACTGACAACTACACTGACCCCCTTCACTGACCCCCACCCATACACTGACACCTACACTGACCCCTACACTGACCCCTACACTGACCCCCCCATACACTGATACCTACACTGACCCCTACACTGACCCCCCCTATACACTGACACCCCCATACACTGACCCTTGCACTAACCTCCCCATACACTGACACTTGCACTAACCCCCCCATACACTGACACCTCATACACTGACACCCCCATACACTGACACCTACATGGACCCCTACACTGACCCCCCCTATACACTGACACCTACAATTACCCCCCCCATACACTGACACCTACACTGACCCCCCCATACACTGACACCCCCTACACACTGGCCCCTCCCCATACACTGACACCCCCTACACACTGTCCCCCCCATACACTGACACCTACACTGACCCCCCTCATACACTGACACCCCCCTACACTGACACCTACACTGACCCCCCCATACACTGACACCCCCCTACACTGACACCTACACTGACCCCCCCCCCCATACACTGACACCCCCCTACACTGACCCCCCCATACACTAACACCCCCCTACACTGACCCCCCCCCCATACACTAACACCCCCCTACACTGACCTATCTCCCCCCTCTCATGTCCACTTCCCTGGGCTCCCGGAGCAGCACATCACTCACCTCTTTCTGTGTCCAGACACTGGGGACTTGAGGAGGCGATCTGGAGCAGAGGAGAGACACAGCGTGTCAGCAGCAGCAGCCAGCGTGGAGGCAGCTGGTCCAGACAGCAGGGAGAGACTCCAAGAGCGGCGCTGCACATGTACAGAGCCACCGGTGTTGGCTGCCATCTTCACCCACGACCAGCCCCGCCCCCTGGCTGCACATGACACCTTCAGCGTCCGCCGCTCGTCCTGCACAAACAGGCAGTAAAGGAGCCAAGTGCAGGAAAGAGCGGGCGGGCGCCGGACGAGCACTGTCACAATAAAGGGATGGGGACACTATTATCTTGCGGATGACGGGCGTGGAATGCGCCCCCCTAAATGTTGCGCCCGGTGCGAGTGGCCCCCTCTGCACCCCCCACGCTACGCCACTGAGTATATGATTGCTAGAGGTACAGTAGGCATTCACAGTATACACAAGTTGGTGGCGGGCTGTATAGGCCGCAAAAATTAGCTCACATGGGTTGAACTGACAGCAAAGAACGTAGTATATGATTGCTAGAGGTACAGTAGGCGTTCACAGTATACACAAAGTTGGTGGCGGGCTGTTTTGGCCACTAAAATGAGCTCACATGGGTTGAACTGACAGCAAAGAACATAGTATATGATGGCTAGAGGTACAGTAGGCGTTCACAGTATACACAAGTTGGTGGCGGACTGTTTAGGCCACAAACATGATCTCATATGGGGATGATAGCGCTTGAAACAGTGTATAAAAGTCTCTTAAAATAAACCATAGAGATCCCCCAAAATGCCAGTCTGGTTAGTGATAGACTCCTCCCAGCATTTGGAAAATAGTCCCACAAGCTTATTGGAGATGGTAAATATGAACATCAGTCCCTTTAGACTCCAAAACTTCAACAATTCACAAGACGCAAATCATACGTGTAGTCCAAAAGGGTCACCGCTAATCCACCACCAAGTGCAGGGGGATAGTAGGAAATGGCCACTCACCAGATCACGATGCACACTTACTCTCATAAATGAGCACACCTCGCATGTATATAATAGATGCCCACGTAAGTAGATATCAGCAAGGGTTAATTCCAAGATCGGTGCAGTGACTCTCTTCCTCTCTTACTCCCATGTACGTGGAAAACAAAAAACATTCTTCACTAGTGCAATACGTCTGATACAGATTTATTGAATTAAAAGCACAGCATACATCGCACTCACTTGTGATAAGATTAGTAAAAGCTTATCTCGTATAAATGGCAGGTTCGGGTCCTCCACTCCTTCTCTGATGTGGCTCCACGCCAGATCGGGTAGTCCCGGAAGTCCTCCGCTGCCGTGATCCGCGATTGGGTACGTCGACTGGCCACGCCCCGACGTGTTTCGTCACTTCCTGACTTCAACTGGGGCGTGGCCAGACAAGCGCTCCCGATCTATTTATGCTTCGCATCAAGGCGTCGCAACCAATGGTAAAGCAGCCAGGTCACCCGGAAGGACATCTCACCCCATTCTCCCGGAAGGTAAACACAGACTGGGAACTTCCTGTCGGGAGCTACTCTTACACCGCCTCTGCAGACACCAAAACAGTGGGAGTTGATCCTATTGGTAATTCCACCCCGGGCCGTCCCATAGAGGCGTGCAGTCTGATCCAGTGACCTGTTGCTTCCATCCCATCGAGCACCGCCGAAGGTCATTCAACATGTAAATCACCATCAGCTGGTGTCCCGACGCACTATCACTGGCACACAATACTGTAGATTGCTATAATCCCAATTATAGCAGAGATGCAACCTACATATGTGACACACTTATGCGGACCAACACAGCATGTAATCTCATAAGCATAATAGAATGTAACAGAAAACACATTGCTGAGAAATTAAAAATCAGATATCAAATCCAATAATAAAAAATTTAAAACAAATATCACAATCAGATATTAAAATGCTTCACTATATATTGGATATATACTGAAGTGGTATAATGTTATTCTAGATAATCTTGGATACAGAATGGGGATGATGGTATATATCTCCTGAAGGTTACAGTAAAAATAATAATAAACTGATAAACTAAGAGTCACTGATGAAACAATTAATGTCCAATTCAATGTTCAGTCCCACCGGCGCGAGGGATTGGGTCAGGTAAATCCATTTAGTTTCGCACTTAGAGAGTTCCCTGACCCAATTCGCCCCTCGCCACGGTGGAGTGACCCGTTCAATGCCCCAAAACATCAACTCGCTAGGGTCCATATGGTGATGTTGTCGAAAGTGGGCTGGTACGTTGTGTTCCCGTTTGCCATTGATAATATTGGTGATGTCTTCACCAACACAAATTTTCAGAGTTCTTTTGGTTCTCCCTATGTACACCAATTTGCATGGGCACATAAGCCCATAGACGACATGTGTGGTGTCACATGTAATAAAAGATTTTATCTTAAATGTTTTATCAATAGCCGGGACAGAAAAAGATTTGCGTCTTCTTAAATTATTAGGTGCAAGAGAGCATGCCCTACACCTCCCACATGTGAATGAGCCTTTCAGGTCTGAAAAAAGGGGATATTTGGTGGATCAATCACCTTTCTCACCACACGATCCCCAAAATTGGGGGCTCTGCGGTAAATGAAAGAGGGGTTATTTGGTAGGGCCGGGCCCAGGGTCCTGTCCATCTGCAATATCGGCCAATGTTGTCTAAATATGGCTTCTACCTTTCTATAGTCATTAGAAAAGTCAGAGAGGAAACTCCATTGTTTGGGGTCATTTTCTGGTGCCCCAACCCTGACTCTCTGGTTCAAAGGCCTAGGTGCTTCCAGAATGCTGGTAATCTCCCTGTTCAACACATACTCCTCGTATCCCTTGGCCACAAATCTCTCCTTTAACCGCTTCCATACAGAGCAGTTAGACACCCTTCCTGCCCAGACCAATTTTCAGCTTTCAGCACTCTCACACTTTGAATGACAATTGCTCAGTCATGCTACACTATAACCAAACAAAATTTTTATCATTTTTTTCACACAAATAGAGCTTTCTTTTGGTGGTATTTGATCACAACTGGGGTTTTTTTTTTTCGTGATATATGCAAAAAAAGAGCAAAAATTTTGAAAAAAAAACACTTTTTTTTAGTTTCAATTATGAAATTTTGCAAAAAATAAATTTTTCTTCATACATTTGGGCCAAAATGTATACTGCTACATGTCTCTGGTAAAATTAACCCAAATTAGTGTATATTATTTAGTCTGTGTGAAAGTTATTGAGTCTAGAAGCTATGGTACCAATTACTGAAAATTGATCACACCAGATGTACTGACTGCCTATCTCCTTTCTTGAGGCCCTGAAATGTCAGGACAGTACAAATACCGACCAAATGACCCCTTTTTGTAAAGTAGACAGTCCAAGGTATTTAGTAAGAGGCATGGTGAGTTTTTTGAAGTTGTAATTTTTTCCCACAATTCTTGGGAAAATGAAGAAAAATTTTTTTTTTCTTTTTTTTCCCACAAAGTTGTCAATTTATAAGCTATTTCTAACACATAGCATGTACACAGCAAAAATTACACCCAAAAATACATTCTGCTACTCCTTCCGAGTATGGCGATACCACATGTGTGAGACTTTTACACAGCCTGGCCACAAAAAGAGACTCCACGTCCAAGAAGCACATTCAGGCGTTCTAGGAGCATAAATACACATAAAACTTTCTTACTACCTATCACACTTTTCAAGGCCCTAGAGCACCAATACAATGGAAAAGTCCACAAAATGACCCCATTTTGGAAAGCAAACACTCCAACGTATATTCTATGAGGCATTATGGGTCGTTTGAACATATCATTTTTTTCCACAGGTTTTTGGAAAATGTGGGAAAAAAATGAAAACTTTTTTTTTTTACACAAAGTTGTCAATTTATAGGATATTCCTAACACATAGCATGTACACAGCAAAAATGACACCCCAAAATACATTCTGCCACTCCTCCTGAGTATGGCAATACCACATGTGTGAGACTTTTTCACAGCCTAGCCATATAGAGGGGCCGAACATCCAAGGAGCATCATCATGCATCCTAGCCACTTGCCTAGGCCTATTTTTGACATTTGGTGTTTACAAGCTAAAATCAGTTGTTTTGCTAGAAAACTGCTTAGAACCCCCAAACATTATATATTTTTTTTTAGCAGAGACCCTAGAGAATAAAATGGAGATTATTGCACTATTTTTTATCACACCGTATTTGCGTAGCGGTCTTCCAAACGCAGTTTTTTTGGAAAAAAATCACTTTTTTTAATTAAAAAATAAGAAACCAGTAAAGTTAGCCCAATTTTTTTCCATAATGTGAAAGATAATGTTACGCCGAGTAAATAGATACCCAACATGTCATGTTTCAAAATTGCGCACGCTCACGGAATGGTGACAAACTTTGGTACTTAAAAATCCCCATAGGCGACAATTTAAAAATTTCTACAGGTTGCCATCTTTGAGTTACAGAGGAGGTCTAGGGCTCAAATTATTCCCCTTGCTCTAACGATCGCGGCGATACCTCACATGTGTGGTTTGAACACCGTTTACATATGTGGGCGGGGTTTCTGTATGCATTCGCTTCTGCGCGCGAGCTAACGGGGACAGGGCGCTTTAATTTTTTTTTTTTTTTTTTTTACTATTTATTTTATTTATTATTTTTTATTTTTACACCGTTTAAAAAAAAAAAAAATTGATCATTTTTATTTCTATTAAAAGAAATGTAAATATTCCTCGTAATAGAAATAGGCACGACAGGACCTCTTTTTTGTGAGATCTGGGGTCAAAAAGTCCTCAGATCTCACAAGTACACTAAAAGATAGAAAAAAAAAAAAAAAAATAATAATTATAATATAAAATGAAAAAAAAAAAAAAAAGGACCTATAAACTGGTTGCTAGGCAACCACATTTTCCGTAGCTCCGGTCCTCCAAGACCATAGAGTCAAGTGAGGGCAAGCTTGCCCTCACTCGACATCCTGTCTGTGAGGATTCGGGACCGGATCGTTTTCCCCGCTGCCGGCGGGTCCGGTAAGCGGGGAAAAGGACCAGAACGCGTCGGGAGGGGGGGGGGGCGCCTCTTCCGCCATCCCGGAAGGGTGATCCCACGGCGAATCCGCCGCTGGGACCACCCTTATCGGAAAGCCAACCGTCCACCGTTTAAAAAAATACCAGGGTTATGGCAGCTATCTGCTACCATAACACCGGTATTTAGGTTTAAACGGACGACGTATATAAACCTTTTTGGACTTGGACATGGTGGCTGTATGAAGGGTGACAGGTACTCGGGTACTTTGTTGGGCAGGTGACAGGTACTCTGGTACTGATGAGCAGGTGGCAGGTACTCGGGTACTCCGATAGGCAGGTGACAGGTACTCGGGTACTCTGATGGGCAGGTGACAGGCAGGTGATAGGTACTGATGAGTAGTACTCACTGACTGATAGGTGATAGGTGATACTGTACTGATGGGTACTGATGATCAGTACTGATACGTGATAGGTACTGATGAGTACTGATGAGTAGTGATGGGTACTGATGAGCAGGCGGCAAGTACTTGGGTACTTCAGGCGTCAGGTACTCTGATGAGCAGGTGGAAGGTACTCGGGTACTCTGATGGGTAGGTGACAGGTACTCGGGTACTTTGAGTACCTGTCAACGGAGTACCCGTCATCAAAGTACCCGAGTACCTGTCATCAGAGTACCCGAGTACCTGTCATCAGAGTACCCGAGTACCCGTCATCAGAGTACCCGAGTACCCGTCATCAGAGTACCGGAGTACCCGTCATCAGAGTACCCGAGTACCTGTCATCAGAGTACCCGAGTACCTGTCAGAGTACCCGAGTACCTGTCATCAGAGTACCCGAGTACCCGTCATCAGAGTACCCGAGTACCTGTCATCAGAGTACCCGAGTACCCGTCATCAGAGTACCCGAGTACCCGTCATCAGAGTACCCGAGTACCTGTCATCAGAGTATCCGTCATCAGAGTACCCGAGTACCTGTCATCAGAGTACCCGAATACCTGTCACCAGCCCATCAGAGTACCCGAGTACCTGTCATCTGAGTACCTGATGACAGGTACTCGGGTACTTTGATGGGCTAGTGACAGGTGCTCTTTATTGGGGGGGGGCAATCAGTGTGTTTAGGGTGCACTGTAGTTGGTAACTAGCTGTTACCACAATCTCCTCCTCACACAGGATCAGTGTGTGAGGAGGAGAACACGGTGACAGCTAGTTACCGTGTTCTCTGTTGACATTTGTGACCGGCTGTGATTGGACACAGCCGGTCACGTGGTAAAGAGCCAATTTCATTGGCTCTTTACCTAGATCGGGGATCGACTCTGTCCGAGGGACGAGCCTCGTCCCCGATCGCTGCTCTGCGCGCCCCCGGGGGCGCGCATTGCAGAGAGAACGAGCGGCTCGTGCTGGAGCCGCTCATGTGATCGGCTGTGATTGACACAGCCGATCACGTGGTAAACAGCCAATTTCTATTGGCTGTTTACCTTGATCAGTGATGGGCTATGTCCGAGGGACGAGCCTCATCCCTGATCGCGCCGCTGCGCGCCGCCGGGGGCGCGCAGTAGCAGCTAGAACGGGCCGACGTCATATGACGGCGGCCCGGATCTAGACAACCACCTTGCCGACGTCATTTTACATGACTCGGTAAGGAAGTGGTTAAGATTCCCACCTGGTCTATATAATCATTTGTAGATGTGCAATTCCGCCTAACGCGTAAAAATTGCCCCCTAGGAATATTCTTAAGCCAGTTGGGGTGGTGGCCACTTTGTATAGCGAGGTAGCTGTTTCTATCCGTGGTTTTGAAGAATACCTTGGTGGATAGGACATTGCCATCCCTCTTTATAGTAACATCTAAAAAGTGAATTTCACTCTGGCTGTAGTTAAATTCAAGTCTGATGTTATTCTGGTTGTTATTCAAGTGTTGCATAAAGGCCATAAGGTTTTGTTCCGATCCCTCCCAGATAAAGATAATATCATCTATGAAACGACGATAATATCTTAACTCAGGTCTGGTAATGTTGAAAACAAATTTGTCCTCCCACTCTGCCATGAAAATATTGGCAAGACTGGGAGCAAATTTGGCGCCCATTGCCACGCCAGTTCTCTGGCTGTAAAAGTTGCTGTCATGCCAGAAGTAGTTATGGCCTAGGCAGAAATCCAGGGCTCTTCCGATGAAAACCTTTTGTTCCCATGGCAGGTCGTCTCTTTTGCTCATAGCCCAATTTAGGGCCAACAGGGCATCGTCATGTTGGATGATGGTGTAGAGGGACGACACGTCGGCCGTCACCAAGAAGACCGGCGAGCCGTCCCTCAACAACACATCATCCAGTGACAAGAGAAGGTCAGCTGTATCCTTAAGAAATGCCTTAGTTCTTATCACACTCGTTTGTAAGAACTTATCCAGGTACTGGCCTAGTCTGGCATTCACTGACCCTATCCCGTTGACAATGGGTCGTGGAGGTGGGTTTTCTGTGTTTTTGTGAATTTTCGGTAATGTATACAGGATAGGGATACGGCAGGCACTGGGGAGTAAGAAGTTCCTCTCCTTTTTACTTAGAACTCCCTCTCTGAAACCCAAACCAACTAGAATTTCTAAATTCTTCACAAAGTTGGCAGTGGGGTCACCTGGTAGTCTGGCATAAGTGAGGTCATCATCCAACATAACCTGTATTTGGTTGTGATAGAAAGACTCGTTCATAATCACAACACCCCCTCCCTTATACGTAGGGCTGATGATGATCTCCTTCCTAGCCTCCAGTGATTCGAGGCCTTCTTGTATGTGCCTATATTTCTTCTCTATCTCATAGCCAGGTTGTAAAGCCTGAAGGTCACGTATCACTAGATTCTTAAATACATCCAGGCACTGATTGCTCTGAGGTGGTGGGTTGAACAATGATTTATTGCGTAGCCCACTATTGACAACCGCCCCGTCCCTAGAGTTACTAACAGACGTGATGGGGTTGTTTAAAAAATGTTTTTTGATATTCAACTTCCTCATGTATTTGTGTGTGTCCACGTATACATTAAATTTGTTAATGGCCCTTTTCGGGGCACATTTCAGTCCCTGATCTAGGATGTGAAGTTCATTTTTATTTAGGCTTACATCACTGATGTTAAAGATCCCCTCATTCACCAGTCCCTTCTTCGTTTTTTTGTGCTGTATCCTTCGCCCGGCCCGTACTCCTCTGTGTTTTCTCTGTGGGATTGTCGATCGGATTGGTGGTTCCGATTGTATGGTTGGTGTCCCCCTCTCCCTCTGCCCCGTCCTAAAAAAGACTGATGGGGCTGATTCTGGGGAGTTCTCGGCCCCGGGGTTCCATCACCATCAATCGACCTATTAACCAGAACCGAATACTGGTTATGGATTTGTGGCCAAGGGATACGAGGAGTCTGTGTTGGACAGGGAGATTACCAGCATTCTGGAAGCACCTAGGCCTTTGAACCAGAGAGTCAGGGTTGGGGCACCAGAAAATGACCCCAAACAATGGAGTTTCCTCTCTGACTTTTCTAATGACTATAGAAAGGTAGAAGCCATATTTAGACAACATTGGCCGATATTGCAGATGGACAGGACCCTGGGCCCGGCCCTACCAAATAACCCCTCTTTCATTTACAGCAGAGCCCCCAATTTTGGGGATCGTGTGGTGAGAAAGGTGATTGATCCACCAAATATCCCCTTTTTTCCAGACCTGAAAGGCTTATTCACATGTGGGAGGTGTAGGGCATGCTCTCTTGCACCTAATAATTTAAGAAGACGCAAATCTTTTTCTGTCCCGGCTGTTGATAAAACATTTAAGATAAAATCTTTTATTACATGTGACACCACACATGTCGTCTATGGGCTTATGTGCCCATGCAAATTGGTGTACATAGGGAGAACCAAAGGAACTCTGAAAATTCGTGTTGGTGAACACATCACCAACATTATCAATGGCAAACGGGAACACAACGTACCAGCCCACTTTCGACAACATCACCATATGGACCCTAGCGAGTTGATGTTTTGGGGCATTGAACGGGTCACTCCACCGTGGCGAGGGGCAAATTGGGTCAGGGAACTCTCTAAGTGCGAAACTAAATGGATTTACCTGACCCAATCCCTCGCGCCGGTGGGACTGAACATTGAATTGGACATCAATTGTTTCATCAGTGACTCTTAGTTTATCAGTTTATTATTATTTTTACTGTAACCTTCAGGAGATATATACCATCATCCCCATTCTGTATCCAAGATTATCTAGAATAACATTATACCACTTCAGTATATATCCAATATATAGTGAAGCATTTTAATATCTGATTGTGATATTTGTTTTAAATTTTTTATTATTGGATTTGATATCTGACTTTTAATTTCTCAGCAATGTGTTTTCTGTTACATTCTATTATGCTTATGAGATTACATGCTGTATTGGTCCGCATAAGTGTGTCACATATGTAGGTTGCATCTCTGCTATATTGGGAATTATAGCAATCTACAGTATTGTGTGCCAGTGATAGTGCGTCGGGACACCAGCTGATGGTGATTTACATGTTGAATGACCTTCGGCGGTGCTCGATGGGATGGAAGCAACAGGTCACTGGATCAGACTGCACGCCTCTATGGGACGGCCCGGGGTGGAATTACCAATAGGATCAACTCCCACTGTTTTGGTGTCTGCAGAGGCGGTGTAAGAGTAGCTCCCGACAGGAAGTTCTCAGTCTGTGTTTACCTTCCGGGAGAATGAGGTGAGATGTCCTTCCGGGTGACCTGGCTGCTTTACCATTGGTTGCGACGCCTTGATGCGAAGCATAAATAGATCAGGAGCGCTTGTCTGGCCGCGCCCCAGTTGAAGTCAGGAAGTGACGAAACGCGTCGGGGCGTGGCCAGACGACGCACCCAATCGCGGATCACGGCAGCGGAGGACTTCCGGGACTACCCGATCTGGCATGGAGCCACATCAGAGTAGGAGTGGAGGACCCGAACCTGCCATTTATACGAGATAAGCTTTTACTAATCTTATCACAATTGAGTGCGATGTATGCTGTGCTTTTATTTCAATAAATCTGTATCAGACGTATTGCACTAGTGGAGAATGTTTTTTGTTTTCCACGTACATGGGAGTAAGAGAGGAAGAGAGTCACTGAACCGATCTTGGAATTAACCCTTGCTGATATCTACTTACGTGGGCATCTATTATATACATGCGAGGTGTGCTCATTTATGAGAGTAAGTGAGCATCGTGATCTGGTGAGTGGCCATTTCCTACTATCCCCCTGCACTTGGTGGTGGATTAGCGGTGACCCTTTTGGACTACACGTATGATTTGCGTCTTGTGAATTGTTGAAGTTTTGGAGTCTAAAGGGACTGATGTTCATATTTACCATCTCCAATAAGCTTGTGGGACTATTTTCCAAATGCTGGGAGGAGTCTATCACTAACCAGGCTGGCATTTTGGGGGATCTCTATGGTTTATTTTAAGAGACTTTTATACACTGTTTAAAGCGCTACTATCATTCTTTTCTACTTTGTTATCAAATATACCCTATATTTGTTTAAGTAGCTGCTCTATTGGTATAAACCTTTACCAGCTGTGTGCTGGTGCATCCTGGGGCGCCGAGATTATTTCAAAGTTTAGGCGTAAGGCTGAGAAATAGTTCACTTGTATGAGATCATATGGGTTGAACTGACAGCAAAGAACGTAGTATATGATTGCTAGAGGTACAGTAGGCATTCACAGTATGCACAAGTTGGTGGCGGGCTGTTTAGGATGCAAAAATTAGTTCACATGGGTTGAACTGACAGCAAAGAACGTAGTATATGATTGCTAGAGGTACAGTAGGTGTTCACAGTATACACAAATTGGTGGCGGGCTGTTTAGGCCGCTAAAATGAGCTCACATGGGTTGAACTGACAGCAAAGAACATAGTATATGATGGCTAGAGGTACAGTAGGCGTTCACAGTATACACAAGTTGGTTGCGGACTGTTTAGGCCGCAAACATGAGCTCACATGGGTTGAACTTACAGTAAAGAACGTAGTTTATGATTGCTAGAGGTACAGTAGGCGTTCACAGTATACACAAGTAGGTGGCGGCCTCTATAGGCCGCAAAAATTAGCTCACATGGGTTGAACTGACAGCAAAGAATGTAGTGTATGATTGCTAGAGGTACAGTAGGCGTTCACAGGATACACAAGTTGGTGGCGGGCTGTATAGGCCGCAAAAATTAGCTCACATGGGTTGAACTGACAGCAAAGAACGTGGTATATGATTGCTAGAGGTACAGTAGGCGTTTACAGTATACACAAGTTGGTGGCAGGCTTTTTAGGCCGCAAAAATGAGCTCACATGGGTTGAACTGACAGCAAAGAATGTATTATATGATTGCTAGAGGTACAGTAGGCGTTCACAGTATGCACAAGTAGGTGGTGGCTTCTATGGGCCGCAAAAATAAGCTCACATGGGTTGAACTGACAGCAAAGAACATAATATATAATGGCTAGAGGTACAGTAGGCGTTCACAGTATACACAAGTTGGTGCGGACTGTTTAGGCCGCAAACATGAGCTCACATAGGTTGAACTGACAGCAAAGAACGTAGTATATGATTGCTAGAGGTACAGTAGGCGTTCACCGTATACACTAGTTGGTGGTGGACTTTGTGAAAAGTATACTGTTTAATAACACCTAAATTCAATATGTGGCATTGGGGGGGCACAGGTTCATTACACCAGTTCTACAAATAATTGGCCAGTAACTGTTGTCACTGTGTGTAGCACTGTTTACACAGCGAGAGGCCAAATTTTTGCAGGACTAAAATACACTCTTAGAAATGTATACTGTTAAATAACACCCCACTTTAATATGTGGCATTGGGGGGGGGGGAGCATTGGTGTAGCACACCGGTTCAAAAAATTGGCCAGTGAGTTTGGCGCTGTGTACCAGACTTCACTCAGCAAACTAGGCAATATTATTGCATGACACAAATACACTTGAAAAAGCTTACTCAGAGAACACCCCACTTCGATATGTGGCATTGGGGGGGGGAGCATTGGTGTAGCACACCAGTTCAAAAAATTGGCCAGTGAGTTTGGCGCTGTGTACCAGACTTCACTCAGCAAACTAGGCAATATTGTTGCATGACACAAATACACTTGAAAAAGTTTACTCAGATAACACCCCACTTTAATATGTGGCATTGGGGGGGGGCATTGGTGTAGCACACCATTTAAAAAAATTGGCCAGTGAGTTAGGCGCTGTGTGTACCAGACTTCACTCAGCAAACTAGGCAATATTGTTGCATGACACAAATACACTTGAAAAAGTTTACTCAGATAACACCCCACTTTAATATGTGGCATTGGGGGGGAGCATTGGTGTAGCACACCATTTAAAAAAAATGGCTAGTGAGTTAGGCGCTGTGTGTACCAGACTTCACTCAGCAAACTAGGCACTATTGTTGCATGACACAAATACACTTATAAAAGCTTACTCAGAGAACACCCCACTTCAATATGTGGCATTGGGGGGGAGCATTGGTGTAGCACACCAGTTCAAAAAATTGGCCAGTGAGTTTGGCGCTATGTACCAGACTTCACTCAGCAAACTAGGAAATATTGTTGCATGACACAAATACACTTGAAAAAGTTTACTCAGATAACACCCCACTTCAATATGTGGCATTGGGGGAGCAATGGTGTAGCACACCAGTTAAAAAAATTGGCCAATGAGTTAGGCGCTGTGTGTACCAGACTTCACTCAGCAAACTAGGCAATATTGTTGCATGACACAAATACACTTGAAAAAGTTTACTCAGATAACACCCCACTTTAATATGTGGCATTGGGGGGGGGGGAGCATTGGTGTAGCACACCCGTTCAAAAAATTGGCCAGTGAGTTTGGCGCTGTGTACCAGACTTCACTCAGCAAACTAGGCAATATTATTGCATGACACAAATACACTTGAAAAAGTTTACTCAGATAACACCCCACTTTAATATGTGGCATTGGGGGGGGGGGGAGCATTGGTGTAGCACACCGGTTCAAAAAATTGGCCAGTGAGTTTGGCGCTGTGTACCAGACTTCACTCAGCAAACTAGGCAATATTATTGCATGACACAAATACACTTGAAAAAGCTTACTCAGAGAACACCCCACTTCGATATGTGGCATTGGGGGGGGGAGCATTGGTGTAGCACACCAGTTCAAAAAATTGGCCAGTGAGTTTGGCGCTGTGTACCAGACTTCACTCAGCAAACTAGGCAATATTGTTGCATGACACAAATACACTTGAAAAAGTTTACTCAGATAACACCCCACTTTAATATGTGGCATTGGGGGGGGGCATTGGTGTAGCACACCATTTAAAAAAATTGGCCAGTGAGTTAGGCGCTGTGTGTACCAGACTTCACTCAGCAAACTAGGCAATATTGTTGCATGACACAAATACACTTGAAAAAGTTTACTCAGATAACACCCCACTTTAATATGTGGCATTGGGGGGGAGCATTGGTGTAGCACACCATTTAAAAAAAATGGCCAGTGAGTTAGGCGCTGTGTGTACCAGACTTCACTCAGCAAACTAGGCAATATTATTGCATGACACAAATACACTTGAAAAAGCTTACTCAGAGAACACCCCACTTCGATATGTGGCATTGGGGGGGGGAGCATTGGTGTAGCACACCAGTTCAAAAAATTGGCCAGTGAGTTTGGCGCTGTGTACCAGACTTCACTCAGCAAACTAGGCAATATTGTTGCATGACACAAATACACTTGAAAAAGTTTACTCAGATAACACCCCACTTTAATATGTGGCATTGGGGGGGGGCATTGGTGTAGCACACCATTTAAAAAAATTGGCCAGTGAGTTAGGCGCTGTGTGTACCAGACTTCACTCAGCAAACTAGGCAATATTGTTGCATGACACAAATACACTTGAAAAAGTTTACTCAGATAACACCCCACTTTAATATGTGGCATTGGGGGGGAGCATTGGTGTAGCACACCATTTAAAAAAAATGGCTAGTGAGTTAGGCGCTGTGTGTACCAGACTTCACTCAGCAAACTAGGCACTATTGTTGCATGACACAAATACACTTATAAAAGCTTACTCAGAGAACACCCCACTTCAATATGTGGCATTGGGGGGGAGCATTGGTGTAGCACACCAGTTCAAAAAATTGGCCAGTGAGTTTGGCGCTATGTACCAGACTTCACTCAGCAAACTAGGAAATATTGTTGCATGACACAAATACACTTGAAAAAGTTTACTCAGATAACACCCCACTTCAATATGTGGCATTGGGGGAGCAATGGTGTAGCACACCAGTTAAAAAAATTGGCCAATGAGTTAGGCGCTGTGTGTACCAGACTTCACTCAGCAAACTAGGCAATATTGTTGCATGACACAAATACACTTGAAAAAGTTTACTCAGATAACACCCCACTTTAATATGTGGCATTGGGGGGGGGGGAGCATTGGTGTAGCACACCCGTTCAAAAAATTGGCCAGTGAGTTTGGCGCTGTGTACCAGACTTCACTCAGCAAACTAGGCAATATTATTGCATGACACAAATACACTTGAAAAGGCTTACTCAGAGAACACCCCACTTTGATATGTGGCATTGGGGGGGGAGCATTGGTGTAGCACACCAGTTCAAAAAATTGGCCAGTGAGTTTGGCGCTGTGTACCAGACTTCACTCAGCAAACTAGGCAATATTGTTGCATGACACAAATACACTTGAAAAGTTTACTCAGATAACACCCCAATTCAATATGTGGCATTGGGGGGGAGCATTGGTGTAGCACACCATTTAAAAAAAATGGCCAGTGAGTTAGGCGCTGTGTGTACCAGACTTCACTCAGCAAACTAGGCAATATTGTTGCATGACACAAATACACTTGAAAAAGTTTACTCAGATAACACCCCACTTTAATATGTGGCATTGGGGGGGGAGCATTGGTGTAGCACACCCGTTCAAAAAATTGGCCAGTGAGTTTGGCGCTGTGTACCAGACTTCACTCAGCAAACTAGGCAATATTGTTGCATGACACAAATACACTTGAAAAAGCTTACTCAGAGAACACCCCACTTCAATATGTGGCATGGGGGGGGGGGCATTGGTGTAGCACACCAGTTCAAAAAATTGGCCAGCGAGTTTTGCGCTGTGTGTACCAGACTTCACTCAGCAAACTAGGCAATATTGTTGCATGACACAAATACACTTGAAAAAGTTTACTCAGATAACACCCCACTTTAATATGTGGCATTGGGGGGGGAGCATTGGTGTAGCACACCGGTTCAAAAAATTGGCCAGTGAGTTTGGCGCTGTGTACCAGACTTCACTCAGCAAACTAGGCAATATTATTGCATGACACAAATACACTTGAAAAAGCTTACTCAGAGAACACCCCACTTCGATATGTGGCATTGGGGGGGGGGAGCATTGGTGTAGCACACCAGTTCAAAAAATTGGCCAGTGAGTTTGGCGCTGTGTACCAGACTTCACTCAGCAAACTAGGCAATATTGTTGCATGACACAAATACACTTGAAAAGTTTACTCAGATAACACCCCAATTCAATATGTGGCATTGGGGGGGAGCATTGGTGTAGCACACCATTTAAAAAAAATGGCCAGTGAGTTAGGCGCTGTGTGTACCAGACTTCACTCAGCAAACTAGGCAATATTGTTGCATGACACAAATACACTTGAAAAAGTTTACTCAGATAACACCCCACTTTAATATGTGGCATTGGGGGGGGGAGCATTGGTGTAGCACACCAGTTCAAAAAATTGGCCAGTGAGTTTTGCGCTGTGTGTACCAGACTTCACTCAGCAAACTAGGCAATATTGTTGCATGACACAAATACACTTGAAAAAGCTTACTCAGATAACACCCCAATTCAATATGTGGCATGGGGGGGGCACAGGTTTATTACACCCATTCTACAAATAATTGGCCAGTAACTGTTGTCACTGTGTGCAGCACTGTTTACACAGTGAGAGGCCAAATTTTTGCAGGACTAAAATACACTCTTAGAAAATTATACTGTTAAATAACACCCCACTTCAGTATGTGGCATTGGTGTAGCACACCAGTTCAAAAAATTGGACAGTGAGTTTGGCGCTGTGTACCAGATTTCACTCAGCAAACTAGGCAATATTGTTGCATGACACAAATACACTTGAAAAAGTTTACTCAGATAACACCCCACTTCAATATGTGGCATTGGTGTAGCACACCAGTTAAAAAAATTGGCTAGTGAGTTAGGCGCTGTGTGTACCAGACTTCACTCAGCAAACTAGGCACTATTGTTGCATGACACAAATACACTTATAAAAGCTTACTCAGAGAACACCCCACTTCAATATGTGGCATTGGGGGGGAGCATTGGTGTAGCACACCAGTTCAAAAAATTGGCCAGTGAGTTTGGCGCTATGTACCAGACTTCACTCAGCAAACTAGGAAATATTGTTGCATGACACAAATACACTTGAAAAAGTTTACTCAGATAACACCCCACTTCAATATGTGGCATTGGGGGAGCAATGGTGTAGCACACCAGTTAAAAAAATTGGCCAATGAGTTGGGCGCTGTGTGTACCAAACTTCACTCAGCAAACTAGGCAATATTGTTGCATGACACAAATACACTTGAAAAAGTTTACTCAGATAACACCCCACTTTAATATGTGGCATTGGGGGGGAGCATTGGTGTAGCACACCAGTTCAAAAAATTGGCCAGTGAGTTTGGCGCTGTGTACCAGACTTCACTTAGCAAACTAGGCAATATTGTTGCATGACACAAATACACTTGAAAAAGCTTACTCAGAGAACACCCCACTTCAATATGTGGCATGAGGGGGTCACAGGTTTATTACACCAGTTCTACAAATAATTGGCAAGTAACTGTTGTCACTGTATGTAGCACTGTTTACACAGCAAGAGGCCAAATTTTTGCAGGACTAAAATACACTCTTAGAAAATTATACTGTTAATTAACACCCCACTTCAGTATGTGGCATTGGTGTAGCAAACCAGTTCAAAAAATTGGCCAGTGAGTTTGGTGCTGTGTACCAGACTTCACTCAGCAAACTAGGCAATATTGTTGCATGACACAAATACACTTGAAAAAGCTTACTCAGAGAACACCCCACTTCAATATGTGGCATTGGGTGGGGGGGGGGCACAGGTTTATTACACCAGTTCTACAAATAATTGGCCAGTAACTGTTGTCACTGTGTTCAGCACTGTTTACACAGCGAGAGGCCAAATTTTTGCAGGACTAAAATACACTCTTAGAAAATTATACTGTTAAATAACACCCCACTTCAATATGTGGCATTGGGGGGGCCTGCGGGTTTATTACACCAGTTCTACAAATAATTGGCCAGTAACTGTTTTCACTGTGTGTGTAGCACTGTTTACACAGCAACAGGCTAAATTTTTGCAGGACTAAAATACACTCTTAGAAAATTATACTGTTAAATAACACCCCACTTCAATATGTGGCATTGGGGGGGGGGGGGCACAGGTTTATTACACCAGTTATACAATTAAATGGCCAGTAACTGTTGTCACTGTGTTCAGCACTGTTTACACAGCGAGAGGCCAAATTTTTGCAGGACTAAAATACACTCTTAGAAAATTATACTGTTAATTAACACCCCACTTCAGTATGTGGCATTGGTGTAGCACACCAGTTAAAAAAATTGGCCAGTGAGTTAGGCGTTGTGTGTACCAAACTTCACTCAGCAAAATAGGCAATATTGTTGCATGACACAAATACACTTGAAAAAGTTTATTCAGATAACACCCCACTTTAATATGTGGCATTGGGGGGAGCATTGGTGTAGCAAACCATTTAAAAAAATTGGCCAGTGAGTTAGGCGCTGTGTGTACCAGACTTCACTTAGCAAACTAGGCAATATTGTTGCATGACACAAATACACTTGAAAACGTTTACTCAGATAACACCCCACTTCAATATGTGGCATTGGGGGGGGGGGGCACAGGTTTATTACACCAGTTCTACAAATAATTGGCCAGTAACTGTTGTCACTGTGTGTAGCACTGTTTACACAGCGAGAGGCCAAATTTTTGCAGGACTAAAATACACTCTTAGAAAATTAGACTGTTAAATAACACCCCACTTCAGTATGTGGCATTGGTGTAGCACACCAGTTCAAAAAATTGGCCAGTGAGTTTGGCGCTGTGTATAAGACTTCACTCAGCAAACTAGGCAATATTGTTGCATGTATAGCGGTATAACCTCGCGCTTATGGTATTGTGCATATAAATATAAATAAATTAAAAAAGTGTCTGTGCAATCAATAGCTGCTTGCTGCAAATTAATGTGCTAGTGCCTTTAAAGTAATGTGAACCCAATATTGCAGCGCTGCTTATATGTTAAATAAATAGATAATAACTTAAAAAAAACTTGAAAAAATTGTGCGAATGTGCAAACATGTGCAAAGTATATACTGTGCAAATCTCGCAAGATCACGCAATAAATATACTCCAAATTCATAAATATAATGTCAAATTCATAAATATTAAGACCCGGTTCACACTTCTGCGTGTGCCGGGTTCGCATGTCATGTCGGAGCGCACTGCTCCGACATGACATGCGATCAGCTGTGCGGTGCGAGTTTAGCCATACAGTTTGTATGGCTAAATTCGCACCGCACCCGCAGCAAAGACGCACAGGAGGCATTTTTGCTGCCGCATCAGGATCGGATCGCACAGCGGTTCACACTTGTGCGATCCGATCCTGTGCGAACTGCACGATCGCACTGCGATATGCGATCAAACTGGGGGTGTCGTTAAGATTACATTGACACCCCCAGCGGATCGCATATGGCAGTGTGAGCTGCCGGGGGTGCGTGTGCGATGCGGGAACAGGCTGCGAATTCGCAGCCTTCCCGCATCGCAATAGTGTGAACCGAGCCTAAATCATATAGTCCATAAAAAGTGTCCATCAGGTGCAGATAAGGTGCTTCTGTGCTACACTGTGTGCATGAGTTGGGGTGGTCCCCTTGTGGTTGTCTACTTACCACAAAGCGCTTGGTATAAAGCATTCAGTTGTATCCTGCAGTGTAGTCAAAGTCTTCCCTGTCAGCCTGGAATCCACAATCATATAGGAGAGATCTTTATTGGTGGTCCTGTAAGTATATCTCGAGTCCCCTCATAGGAAAGAAAGGCCATCCATAGTGAAGTACGTTCAATCCATAATTTATTGTAAACAAGAAAAACTACTTACAAACATGCTTAAAATAAAGGCAGATATGTCACGGCTCGGTGGTTCGCTGCTCCCGCAGTGTGCGCTTCACCGGCCGGAAGTGACGTCAGGTCCGCTCAGCCAATCGCTAGACGCGTTTCGCCGTCCAATCACAGCGTCTTCTGTAGCTGACGTACTGAGCGTCCTAGGACTGTTTTATAAGCACAAGCCAATCCTCCTGTCTTGCCTTGCCCTGATCGGCTACAATCGCTGGCTTCTAGCTTTCCAAATACTTATTATCTCATACTTGTTATCTACTCCATTTGGAATTGAATGAATTACATAAAGATCTAAATGAATAAGTCAAATTTACTAAATTAAAACTTACGTCCCATGCTACATAAACCGAGGCACCCTGACCTCTAGTGGACATTTATGTACTGCATCTGGAGAAATGGCTTGTATATATGTCATACACATTCCAATTTAGTTCCAATCCAATTATAATTGATGTATTATACAACTACAAAGCTACTTTATGAATAAATAAATATATATGTAGGGCTATATTTATATGATACTAAATAATACTCTAAATAATTCCACCATCCTTAATAAAATATGTTAAAAGCTAATAAATAAATAGATATATAAATATTAAAATGTTAAAAATCATTGATGAAGCAGTTGATATCTAATTCCACGTTCAAACCTTTTGGTGTCATACTACCCAATCTGTGTATCCAACAGGTTTCGTTTTGTGATATAGATCTCTTCATATTGGTTCCCCGCCAGTGTTACTCTATTTTGTCTATACCACAAAATTTTAGTTTACTGGGGTCTTTGTTGTGATGAATTCTAAAGTGGTTGGATAGACTATGTTTTCTGAAAAGTTTTTTTATGTTGCTGATGTGCTCCCTCAATCTTACTCTCAGTTCCCTGGTTGTCCTACCAACGTATTGTAGTCCGCACTCGCATTCCAACAAATACGTCACATGGGTGCTTCTACAAGTAATAAATCTATCTATTTTGTACTGTCGTTTTGTGGTCATTGATCTAAAGTGCGTTAATTTTCTGGATTTATTATTAATCTTACATGTGCGGCATATCACACATTTGCCGCATCTGAAAAAACCTGTTTGGTCTAAAAACGTGACCGTTTTGGTAGGGGGCTCTGGAACGTTTTTTACAATTTTATCTTTTAAAAACGGAGGCCTTCTATAAATGAACTGGGGCTTTTTTGGAAGAATGTTTTTGTATACCGGGTCCCTCATTAAAATAGGCCAATGAGTCTTAAAAATATTTTCCAATTGTTTATATTGTTGGTTAAAAGCCGTACAAAATGTTGTTTGATAGGGTTTATTAGTTTTAGTTTTTGATTTCAGTAATTCTTTTCTAACTGTGTTAATAACTTTCTGTTGGATCTGATTCAAAGTTTTTGATCTATATCCTTTATCTTTGAATCTTTCAATTAGCATATTAGATTGCTGCAGATAATCATATTCTGATTGGCAATTTCTTCTAATTCTGAGCAATTGTCCTTTGGGCACTGCAGATAGCCATTTGGGATGGTGGCTACTGTTAACAGGAATATAGCTATTTCTGTCAGTGCATTTTAAGTATGTTTTTGTGGCCATATGGTTATTTAATTTAAAAATGGTAAGATCCAGATAGTTAATTTCTGTGTTATTGATACTAGCAGTAAAAGAAATTTGGTATTTGTTGTTATTCATATAGTCAATAAAATCCAATAATGTTTCTTGCGATCCTTCCCAAATAATTAAAATATCGTCGATGTATCAAGGATATTTTAATTATTTGGGAAGGATCGCAAGAAACATTATTGGATTTTATTGACTATATGAATAACAACAAATACCAAATTTCTTTTACTGCTAGTATCAATAACACAGAAATTAAATATCTGGATCTTACCATTTTTAAATTAAATAACCATATGGCCACAAAAACATACTTAAAATGCACTGACAGAAATAGCTATATTCCTGTTAACAGTAGCCACCATCCCAAATGGCTATCTGCAGTGCCCAAAGGACAATTGCTCAGAATTAGAAGAAATTGCCAATCAGAATATGATTATCTGCAGCAATCTAATATGCTAATTGAAAGATTCAAAGATAAAGGATATAGATCAAAAACTTTGAATCAGATCCAACAGAAAGTTATTAACACAGTTAGAAAAGAATTACTGAAATCAAAAACTAAAACTAATAAACCCTATCAAACAACATTTTGTACGGCTTTTAACCAACAATATAAACAATTGGAAAATATTTTTAAGACTCATTGGCCTATTTTAATGAGGGACCCGGTAAAACCTTTCAATTGGGGATGTGGATTGTTAAAAATGTACTCTGTTTCCCATTTATTCATAAAAATATTAGCCACCGTAGGTGCATACTTTGCCCCATTGCGACGCCTTTGATTTGCTTATAAAATTTATTTGAGTGCCAGAAATAATTATTGCACATAGCCATCTCGAAAATCTCTAATAAAAAGTCTATTTGTACAGGAGGTAATTTCTTATCTTCCTTTAAGGCCCACTGCACTGCTGCTAAGGCGTCCTTTTGTTTTATGTTTGTGTAGAGCGAATTAGCATCTACACTTGATAGAATCGTGTTTTCTGTGACCTCTAGATTTTCTACATAGTTTAATACATCTTTGCTATCTTTCAAATATGAGGTTGACTTCCGCGCTAGAGGCTGGAGGAAGTGATCCAGGTATTCACCTACTCTGGAATATATTGATTCAATACCGTTGAATAATAGGTCGTCCTGGTGGCTTTTGGGAATCTTTGTGAATTTTTGGTACCCGATATATAATGGGCATTTTGGGTGCATCAGGTACTAGATACCTCATTTCTTTTTATTTAAAATCTCATCCTTGTGTGCTTTTTTGATCTTTTTGGTTAATTTGGCTTTTAGTTTATTAACTGGAACCCCTTTGAGTTTTTCATATGTCTCATTATCGTTTACTAGTCGATTCAATTCTTCCATATATTGTTTTTTGTCTAGTATGATAAGGCCCCCCCCCCCCCCTTTGTCCGCAGGTCTGATTACTACGTCTTTTTTCTTTTGTAATGATTCTATATTCTGTTGTAATTGTTTACTGCCTGGGACAGGGTGTACACAAATATGTTCAATGTCTTGCTCTACCATTAGTTTAAAAACATCTAGGCATTGGTTATTATTTACTTTGGGATTGAACGTGGATTTTTTCTTTAGACCACTATGTATAAAACTTTCTTCATCTTCCTCTTTATTGTTTCAATTTTCTGTTTTGTTGGCATAAAACTTTTTTATATTTAACGTCCTCACAAACTTTTGGAAGTCTATAAATGCTTAAAATTTATTAATATTTTTAGGTGGTGCGAATTTGAGCCCTAAATCAAGGATTTTCAACTCCTCTTCAATAAACGTGGCACTACTTAAATTATATATTCCTACTCCTAATTTTCTCTCTCTTTTTCCTTTTCCCCCCTCTGCATCCTCTTTTCTTTCTGCGGTGTGTTGTATGTGTGGAGGGGGTTCATGGTGTTGTCCCCTTGGTCTCCAGTAATAGGGGTTTCCCCTTGGTGGGCCCCAGTAGGAACCTCTTCCTCTGTTGCCCCTTCAAGGGGGTGTCCCTTGTCCCCTGTACCAAAAATCCCCTCTGTATGGGGGCTGTTGTTGGTAACCTTGATTGTGGTAAGGGGGTGGCCCCCTTGGTCTCGGGGATGGGGAATATTGGTTTAGGGAGTCAAATCTATTATGTGTGGGCACATTATATTGTGGGGAATCTACATAGTGCTGTATGGCCCTATTGTTATGGTTTGAAGTGCTGGCTATATGAGTACTAGATGGATAGGGGGAGGGGAAAGTTTCCCTCTCTGGTGAAGACTCCCGTGAGGGAATGTTTTCCTCCACAAGCTCCTGCCATTTATATACATTTCCTGCTTTGTAGTCGTTTAAATCTCTGTGGAACTTTTTGTTTTTTTTCTTTTGTGTGTCTCTGTCTAATTTAGTAATACATTCTTGTATATTCTTCATTTTTTCTTTATACTGTTAAATAACACCCCACTTCAGTATGTGGCATTGGTGTAGCACACCAGTTCAAAAAATTGGCCAGTGAGTTTGGCGCTGTGTATAAGACTTCACTCAGCAAACTAGGCAATATTGTTGCATGACACAAACAAACTTGAAAAAGTTTACTCAGATAACACCCCACTTCAATATGTGGCATTGGGGGGGGGGGGGGGGGCAATTGGTCTATCACACCAGTTATAATACATTACAAGTGCTTTTGTCACTGTGTGTAGTGTTGCTGCAGAAACGCTCAATCTCACCACCACACCTGTCACAATGCTGCACAGTGCACAATAATAGTACTAATCCACTATAATATGCTTTTTCAAAGTATATTATACTGTGGATTATCCCCCTCCCCCACCCCCACCCCTCCCTCCCCCCTTTTTAGTGCACTGCACAGCAACACCAACAAAATTGCAGCCCTTTACATGACTTTTGTGGACATTAACAAAGCAATTTCTGTGTGACTACAGCCGATCTCTAACTGCCCCTACAGCAACCACTGGATACCTGCCCCTATAGTAAAGAGACTGTAATAGACCCTAAAACAACATTGGAGCATTTTAAATGACTTTTGTGGACATAGACAAAGCGATTTCTGTGTGACTGCAGCAGATCTCTAACTGCCCCTACAGCAACCACAGGATACCAGCCCCTATAGTAAAGAGACTGTAATAGACCCTAAAACGACATTGGAGCATTTTAAATGACTTTTGTGGACATTGACAAAGTGATTTCTGTGTGACTGCAGCCGATCTCTAACTGCCCCTACAGCAACCACAGGATACCTGCCCCTATAGTAAAGAGACTGTAATAGACCCTAAAACGACATTGGAGCATTTTAAATGACTTTTGTGGACATTGACAAAGCGATTTGTGTGTGACTGCAGCCGATCTCTAACTGCCCCTACAGCAACCACAGGATACCTGCCCCTAAGCTCTAAAGATACTAGACCTATACCGAAATACCAGCCCTGAAAAGGACTTTTGTGTACATTGACAGAGCGATTTGTGACTGCAGCCGATCTCTAACTGCCCCTAAAGCAACCACTGGATACCTGTCCCTATAGTAAAGAGACTGTAATAGACCCTAAAACAACATCGGAGCATTTTAAATGACTTTGGTGGACATTGACAAAGCGATTTGTGTGTGACTGCAGCCGATCTCTAACTGCCCCTACAGCAACCACAGGATACCTGCCCCTAAGCTCTAAAGATACTAGACCTATACCGAAATACCAGCCCTGAAAAGGACTTATGTGGACATTGACAGAGCGATTTGTGACTGCAGCCGATCTCTAACTGCCCCTAAAACAACCACTGGATACCTGTCCCTAACCTGAAAAGAGACTGTAGAAGGCCTATACCGAAATACCAGCCCTGAAAAGGACTTTTGTGGATCTTCACAGCGCTATATGTGTCTAGCAAACTCTCCCTAATGAGCACAGCAGACCTCTCCCTACACTGGCAAAGTGGAATGTGAAATGGCCGCCAGATCGGGTCTATTTATAGGGTAGGGGGACTGTCCATGTGCTGGAATGTTTCAATTGGCTGTCCCGTTCCACCTGACGTCTGTGTAACGGGTCAAAGTTCTCCCCAATGTAAACAAATATGGCCGCCACGAGCAACGCCATGTGTCCGAAAATTTGGCGGGTAGCGAACAAGCAAAATTCACCGCGAACCGCAAGGCCATCTCTAATTTCTAACACATACCATGTACATGGCAAAAAATTACACCCCAAAATACATTCTGCTACTCCTCCGGAGTATAGCGATACCACTTGTGTGACACTTTTCCACAGCCTGTCCACATACAGAGGCCCAACATGCAGGGAGCATCGTCATTTCCTGACTTCCCATTACAATTTTGTGAGGCACTGTAGGGCACTGATGAGCATTGTAGTGGCACTGATGTGGCATGGATGTGGCCCGGGTGAGCACTGACGTGGCATGGATGTGGCACAGATGAGCACTGACGGGGCATTGATGAGCACTGACGTGGCATGGATGTGGCACTGATGAGCACTGACGTGGGAAGGATGTGGCTCTGATGAGCACTGATGTGGCATGGATGTGGCACTGATGAGCACTGATGTAGGAAGGATGTGGTACTGATGAGCACTGATGTGGCATGGATTATCCCTGACGTGGCATGGATGTGGCACAGATGAGCACTGATGTGGCATGGATGAGGCACAGATGAGCACCCTGACGTGGCATGGATGTGGCACAGATGAGCACTGACATGGCATGGATGTGGCATTGATGTGGCACGGATGTGGCACTGACATGGCATGAATGTGGCACGGATGAGCATTGACGTGACATTGATGTGGCACGGATGAGCACTGATGTTGCATGGATGAGCACTGACATGGCATGGATGTGGCATGGATGAGCACTGATGTGGCACGGATTACCACTGATGTGGCACGGATGAGCACTGAAGTGGCATGGGTGTGGCAAGAATGAGCACTGACGTTGCATGGATGTGGCATGGATGGGCACTGACGTGGCATTGATGTGGCATGGATGTGGCACTGACGTGGCATGGATGTGGCATGGATGAGCACTGACATGACATAGATGTGGCACAGATGAGCACTGACATGGCACGGATGTGGCATGGATGAGCACTGACATGGCATTTATGTGGCACGGATGACCACTGATGTGGCACGGGTGAGCACTGAAGTGGCACGGATGTGGCACGGATGAGCACTGACATGGCATGGATGTGGCAGGGATGAGCACTGACGTGGCATGGATGTGCAAAGATGTGGGATGGATGAGCATGGATGTGGCATGGATGAGCACTGAGGTGGCATGGGCGGGCACAGATGTGGCACAGATGAGGCATGGATGTGGCACGGATGAGGCATGGATGAGCACGCATGTGGCATGGATGAGCACTGAGGTGGCATGGGTGGGCACATATGTGGCATTGATCAGCACTGAGGTGGCATGGGTGGGCAAGGATGTGGTTTTGATGAACACTGAGATGGCATGGGTGGGCACGGATGATGCATGGATGAGGCACGGATGATGCATGGATGGGGCACAGATTAGGCATGGATGGGGCACAAATTAGGCATGGATGGGGCACGGATGAGGCACTGATGAGACATGGATGGGGCATGGTTGAGGCAGAGGAGGCGTGCAGCTACAGTTTCTCTCCTCGCACACTGTACTGATTGCTGTGTACAGCGTGCGAGGAGAGGAGGGAAATTAACCGGACATGCGCCGGTTTGTTGTAAAGTAATCGCTCCGTCATTGGACGGAGTGATCACGTGGTAAAGGACAGCTCTCATTGGCCCTTTACCACAATCCGTGATGCGTCGGGTCCCCGGGACCCGGCGAGCACAGACACTCCCGTGTGCACGCCCCAAGGGGCGCGCGATTCTGGTAGGACGTCCATGTACGCCCTCCCAGAACTAGACGACCGCGCTGTAGCCGTCTTTTGGCTATGGCCCGGTCGGCAACTGGTTAATATGCCTAGAAAAAAGCACTAATCAGTTTTGCTAATGTTGAAAATAAAACAAAACCTTTCCTGACCACTGACTTTTAACTGGTTTAAAGGTGAAAATTGGGGTAGATCAGTATTTTGACTTGATTTGTGACTTGACCAAAATAAATGACTTGACTTGCTTGACTTCTAGCAGGGACTCGACTTGACTTGCTTGCTTTTCGCCACAGTAACTTGGGACTTGCTTGAGACTTGAAGGTTAAGACTTGCACATGTGTGACTTACTGCCATGTCTGATGAAGGAAGGGGGGCAGTGGGGGGACAGCATGATGGGACAGGGGCAGTATAGGGGGGCAGTATGGGGGGGGCAGCATGATGGGAGGGGGACAGCATGATGGGAGGGGGGCAGTATAGGGGATAGTTTGCCAGGAGGGGACTGTATGGGGGTGCAGCATGATGGGAGGGGGACAGCATGATGGGAGGGGGGTAGTGGAGAGCAGTATAGGGGCACAGTGTGCCAGGTGGGGGCAGTATGGGGGGCCGGCATGATGGGAGGGGGACAGTGGAGGGCAGTATGGGATGACAGTATGTGGGGAGGGGGGCAGTATGGGGCGGAGGGAGCAGAGTGACAGTTAGTAGGTGTAACGCTCCGGCGTTTATTTGTGTGGTGTGGATTTGCAGCTGCGGAAGTTACACTCAGTAGTCATGTAGAGATGTGTTGAACTACCATATCCAACTCTCAAGACTCATCATTGTGCATCAGCCTGTCTCAGCAAGCACATACACAAACACAGACACTCATTAAAGATGTTCCTGGAGTGATATGTTTATATGTGAAAGTATAGAGGTGATACTGAGGGGACAGGCGTGGATAGTGATAGCAATGGTAAGAGGTAACAGATGGTGATAGTAAGCACTTAGGATAGCAATCATGTACAGGTAACAGGTGGTAGTGAAGAGCAGATGAAGTGTACACGAGATGCTAGGCTAGTGCAGTGACAAGATGGTAATAGGCTCAGTTGTACTTGTTGTAGCAAGTCTTCGGTCAATCCAGGTATTAGGGAATAGCTGGAGGATTCGGCAGCGTTAGGTAATGCTGTAGCAAGCGGTTTGCACGAACACATGTGAGTGAATTCCGGCGGTTGAAATAGCCGCTCAGAGCGGCACTCACTGATGAGGTCATGGAATTTAAAGGGACAGGTACTAGATGCATATAGATAGGTGGAACGTAATGTACAAATAATAGGCTGGAAGGGTACCGCAGGTACCAGGATCTTACAGTACCCCCCCCCCCTAAGGCCGGCTCCGGAAGGCCTATAACACTGGTCTCTCCGGGTATTTGGAGTGGAACCTTTGTATAAGCCTGGGTGCGCCGACGTCAGAAGCATCCAACCAGGTGTCATCTTGGGGACCATAATTTTTCCATCTTATGAAATATTGGAGCTTTCCTCTGTGGATACGAGAATCCAAAATTTCTTTAATCTCAAATTCTTCTCCACCTTCAACTTGTATTGGAGGTGGAGGCGCGATGGTAGGTCTAATCCCTTGGTTGGGTGTATGTGGCTTCAATAGAGATACATGGAACGTGGGGTGTATTTTAAGATCTGCCGGTAAAGTGAGTCGAACTGCAGATTCCCCAATGAGCTTCTCAATTGGGAAAGGTCCCAGGAATAGAGGTCCAAGCTTTTTACTAGGAATTTTCAACCTCAAGTTCCTCGTAGATAGCCAAACAAGATCCCCAATAGCATATTGAGGTGAAGGTCTTCTGCGGAGGTCATAGTACCTCTTTTGTTGGCTATGAGCATGTGAGATGGTGGTGCTAAGTAAGCCCAAAGAGTCTTTTATTTGGGTGAGATAGTCAGAGGCTACTAGGTTACTTGATGGTAGGATGCGTGGTGGAAGAATTGTGGGATGGAACCCATAGTTCAGGTAGAACGGACTTTGCTTAGTAGTACTGTGGGTTGCATTGTTATAAGCAAATTCTGACAAAGGGAGGAGGTCCACCCAATCATCCTGTAGGTATGAGGTGTAGCAACGCAAATATTGTTCAATACACTGGTTGACTCTTTCAGTTTGTCCATTGGTCTGCGGGTGATAGGGGGAAGTAAGTTTTCGCTCAATGCGCAGTATGTGACATAGAGCTTGCCAATACTTAGAGATGAACTGCTATCCCCGGTCAGATAGAAGAGTCTTTGGAATTCCATGTAGTTTGAACACATATTTTACTAGCAATTCCGATGTTTCCTTAGATGAAGGTAGTCTGCGAATGGGAATGAAATGTGCCATTTTTGTCAGATGGTCCACTGACACTAGGATGGTAGTGAATCCCTTGGACGGTGGTAATTCCACTATGAAGTCTAAAGAAACAACTTCCCATGGAACTTTGGGTATTGGTAGACTGCAAAGTAAACCAGAAGGTTTTGTAGTGTCAATTTTGGACCTTGCACAGATGTCACATGAAGAAATGAATTTTTGTACAGACGTCTTCATCCCAGGCCACCAAAATTGCCTAGTGAGCAAATTAAATGTCTTAGTCATACCCATATGTCCTGCCATAGGTACGTCATGGGATAGCTCCAAGATTTTGGTACGCATACCGGGAGGTATGTAGAGTTTGTCGTTAAAATAGCGGAAGCCTTCTGCATCAGTACTTAGTTGAGGTGGTGGTGAATCCAGTCTTAGACTGTGCAGAATCTCTTCCTTTAAGGGACGAACAACACCAATAATACGGTCATGGGGTATTATAGGTAATGAAGGAATTTCGGCACAGTTATCTTCGGTTAACCGTGATAACGCATCTGCCTTCTTGTTTTTGTCTGCAGGTGTATTAAGAAATTGAATCTTAGGAAGAATAGCGACCAACGTACTTGTCGGTGGGAAAGGGTCTTGTTGGTCTGGAAATATTGGAGGTTTTTATGGTCTGTATATATGAGTATTGGCAACCGGGTGCCCTCAAGTAGATGTCGCCAATTCTCCAGTGCCAACTTCATGGCAAGTAACTCTTTTTCACCCACTGGGTAGTTCACCTCTGGGTTACTTAGTGATTTAGAGAAGAAGGCAACTGGATGAAGTGGTGAAGTATTCGTGGGTCGTTGGGAAAGAACTGCTCCTACAGCCATATTTGACGCATCTACCTCCAGGATGTATTGGAGGGATGGGTCTGGATGGCGTAGTATGGGAGCGGTAATGAAGCTTGATTTCAACAAGCTGAACGCTTTATTTGCTTCTTCAGACCATTTAAATGTTTGCTTAACACTTGTAAGTTGTGTGAGTGGTCTCACAATAGACGAGAAGTTCTTGATGAACTTCCTATAGAAGTTTGAGAATCCAAGAAATCGTTGTAAGGCCTTACGAGTTGTTGGTACAGGCCAATCCAGAATACAGGATATCTTGCTCATATCCATCTTGATGCTGTTCTTGGATATGATGTATCCTAAGAATAACACCTCTTCCTTATGGAATAGGCATTTCTTCAGTTTTACGTACAAGTTGTGTGCGAGCAATCTGGACAACACAAGTCTTACATGTCTTTTATGTTGTAAGGGATTAGCTCGGTGGCGGGTGTGGATGACCCCTTGGGGGGTGCGTTTTCCCAGAGAGGTAGCCGACAAGTGCTTGCAAACAAACAGTGTGGTTTATTAAATAGTGTTTTCTTCACCAGGCTGTATGCAGCAAAACATCCAAAATAAAATAAAACAGAAAATAAATCCTTGCCTCTGTGGGCGGCTACCTTCTCACAACTGGAACCTGCCTAAGTGTCTGTCTCCAACCTACCGTCGGGCAGACTTCCTTGTCCTACAGCGGACACTCAATAGTCCTTTTATAATAGCTTCACAGGGCAACACAGTCCTTTGTTTCTTTCACATCAACAGTTCGTCTTCTCACCTTTGAGACGTATTCACCCTTGGTTACCGTCCCGGGCACACATCACTCCGGGGGGTCTTCTCCCAGGCCCACACATCCTGTCGGGAGGCACACGCTGACTGTCCCCCTGCTCCCAGCCCACATGGCTTCAGGACACAGCTTCTGGAGGCAGCCGTTTGTCTGCCTTCCTCTCCCAGCCCACACGGCGACAGGAGGCAGCAATCAATAGGACTTTCTCTGAACAAATTATAGAGCCTTAACTCCCTCATTCTGAACAGGTGAAGGCCTTTCAACTTCCTGCTGGCTAGCTCTGTAGCCAACACCCTATAGTATCAGTGAACTTTCTAAATCAGGTGGAAATGTATCTCCTTCCTGTGACTACATTCCCAGATTTACCTGACTTCCTGTCACATACCCCCCCCCTCTTGTTTCAACCCTAGGGTTGGGACACAGATTTCCAGGCACGCATGTGTCAAGCACTGCTGACTCACTGATAAGCCTCCTATTATCCTCAAGCTTCCGGATGAAACTGTTTTGTCATCTTCATTGACGGATTTCTCATAAATGCCACACAGTTTGTCTCTCATCTCATATACACATTCTTCAACTGCATTTTTGGCATCATTTTGCTCCTTCTCGTTTCTGTCATCTTCATTGACAGCTTTCTCATAAATGTCAGACAGCTTGTCCCTCATAACCGTCTGTCCAATCCACCATGGAGGACCGTGATCCATAGGCAACTCAATTGGGCTAGTCTTAATGTCTTCAACATTCTTAAGACGCCTCTCTCTGCAATCCATAAATGTTTTCCACAAAACTTTGAGAACCTTTGCTTCACTAAGCTTTGTTCCAAGTAGGGACTCTTGACATCCCTCTGTGACTTGAGTTGCCTCTCCATACAGCTGTACACAATCATTGACTTTTTGTTGTAAAAGGGAATGATCTTCCTTCTTGAGCTTTGCTTGCTCTAAGATGCTGTGCAGAGGATTTTCCAATTGAGACAACAGGCTGTCACACATTTCTTCAAAGTGACCCCTGTTCCTTTTCCCAGAGATATCAATATCATTCACCAAACATTTCATATTCATAGGCAGATCTGAAGCATTTGCACTCATCAACTTCTTAAACTTTTCGCCCTCCTGAGCGAGTCGCAGTAAAGGCCTACTATTTGATTTGATATTGAGTTTATATTTCTTGCCAAACTCTTCACAGAAGAAGCCAACCAGAACATCATCAACTTTCCTTCCACCAACATAGGGGTCAAAGGCAACAACACAGTTGAACCCAGCGATCTGGGTGGTATCCATTATAGACCTCCTCTCTGCATCAGTGAAGAAGCATGGAACTGCAACACATTCTTTTACAGGTTTCTTCAATGCACTTTCTGCTGAACTATTTGACCGCTCAAGGTCACCTAGTTCTTTTTCTCTATCTGAATTCCACATGGAATGCATCTCAAGATCACGATCAAACTTCTGCCACCCGTCTTTCACCAGTTCCATTTTGGAAACACTCCCTGAAAGGCACTTATTCATTTGCTTCACGTTTTCACCAACAGCCTTAGTTTTCTCCACTAGGTTTTCAGCCTGAACTGAGAAATCACCACATTTCTTACTCAGCTCCTTTGTTTGCTGAAGTTCTAATGATACATTTTCCAATGCTTGAAGTTTTTGAAGGAACGGTTTATTCCAAAGGGGTGATTCAAGCCACATGTCGTCACATTTCTGAGGCTCACTCAGGACAGACCCCAAAACACTGATCCTTTTAAAAACTGCATCAGGCACACTATCCCCTCTTTGGGACAGATCCTCTGTTGCCTGGAATTCCTCTTCCAGTTCCTGCAACGGAATCTTCATCTCTTCTACTTGCTGTTCTAAGGCTCGCTTAGACTTTTCTAACTCCTGAACGCTTTTCACAACATCATCCTTGGAGCTGACCAATTCTTCCATTTCTGTACGCAGCTGTTTGTTAACACTTTCTAGTTCAGCCTTACACTCTAGAGCTTCCTCCAAAGAGCGAGCCAAGAACAGGGCTTTGCTCTCGTTATCACGCACCTCCGTTTCTGCACGTGCGCGTTCTTCTGCATATTTTGCAGACACAGTCTTCTCTTCACCAAGCATCTGATCAAACTTCTTTTTCACATCTTCAACACACTGTAATGAACCAACGCTTTCTTCCATGCGTTTTTTTATATCCGCTATCTGAGCTTGCAATGTTGCGACTTGCTCTGATAGGTTTTTCTTTGCTTCCGCCTCCTCTTTTAATTGTTCCAGGAAGCCATTTTTCTCATCTTCCATTTGTTTGAGCTTTGTGCTAAAACTCAGCCTTTGACACCTCTCTTCCTGTAAGAGTTCCTGCGTGTCTTGCAGCTGCGATTCCAAGATAGAAAAATCTTCCGCAATTTCTCTAGATTTGCTGTCTGCTTGAGAAAGCCGATTTGTAACATTGTCCAACTCAACCTGCAGTCGGTTTGCCTTCTCTGACAGCTTAGCACACAATCGGTCACCTTCTGACACCTTGACTTGCGATTCCAGAAGCTGTGCCTCTACTTTTTCCCTCTTATGTTCACAATCTCCTTTTCCCTGCATAAGAGCCTTCACCTCATTGGCTAGCATCTGGGAATAAGAATGTAATTCTGCCACACAGGCTTCTTTCTCCTTTAACTGCTGCTGGAAACGTTGGGCTTCACCTTTCCAACTTTCACAGTCTGCACGTAATTCATCTACCACATTGCTCAAAGTGGTGAGCTCATACACAGTACTCAGTAATTTAGCCTCTCTTTCACTTTTCTCGTTGTCGCTGAGAGACAATGTCGTTTTCAGAGCGACATTCTGTTCCTGCGACTCCTGCAGGTCTATTTTTGTAACTTCCAAACACTGAAGACTTTTTTCCAGCTGATTACGCAACTCCAACATTTCACACATGCTTTGCTTCTGCAAAGTCTGAATTTCACTTTCCTTTTCCATGAGGATGGTATCTTTCTCCATTATAGTATCTCTGCGTTTTTGCAACTCGACCAAAAGAAGAGCAGTGGATTCTTCCCACTGTGACACATGAGACTTGAGTAGTTCATTCGTTTCCTGCAAGTTTCTATGCTCCATTTTAAGCAATTCCAAGGCTTGTTCCTTTTCTTCCATTTTCCGTTGCAAGGCATCCAACTCAGCCCTGCACACATACTCGGTTTCCTCCAAACCGATGGCCTCCATTGGCTGCTGGCGTCTCTGTTTCCAGCCTGCCATGCTCTCTTGATGAGCCTTTTGTTGAGCTGCAAAGCTCCGCTGAAAATCCGCATTTGCCTGCTGTTGAGCTGCATTTGCCTGCTGTTGAGCTGTATTTGATATAATCAGTTGTTTCAACATCTCCTCCATTTTGAGCTTACTTTTCATCTGAGCACACTGCGTCTCCATAGCAGTTTCATCAGTGTTGCTAGGGACAACAACCTTCCTCTTTAGTATACTCTCTTTAGGCATGGATGGGGCTGGTTCAGACGGTAACATCCCCTCCATCCATAGAATCCGGTCTCTCATTTCATCTATCTTTGCATTCTTCAGGCGTTTTGAACGCCCCATCTTCAATAACTCCACAAACAAATTTTTCACAGTCCAGCAAAAAATTTTCAGACCACTGTCTCTTTAACACATGTAGTTTTTCTCTCTCTTGCAAGATCTCTTTTCCTGCACACACAGTTTGTGCAGTCACTTGCACCAGACACAACAAAGTTCATCAAATAATTTTGAGACCGCTGTCTCTTTAAAACACTTTTTTTTTTCTGTCAGGATCTTCTCTCCTGCACACATAGATTGTGCAATCTCATGCACCAGATAAAGTTCATCAAACATTTGCACTTCCTTGCAGGGATCTCTGCTTATGCCCACTGCATACCTCCACCATATGTAAGGGATTAGCTCGGTGGCGGGTGTGGATGACCCCTTGGGGGGTGCGTTTTCCCAGAGAGGTAGCCGACAAGTGCTTGCAAACAAACAGTGTGGTTTATTAAATGGTGTTTTCTTCACCAGGCTGTATGCAGCAAAACATCCAAAATAAAATAAAACAGAAAATAAATCCTTGCCTCTGTGGGCGGCTACCTTCTCACAACTGGAACCTGCCTAAGTGTCTGTCTCCAACCTACCGTCGGGCAGACTTCCTTGTCCTACAGCGGACACTCAATAGTCCTTTTATAATAGCTTCACAGGGCAACACAGTCCTTTGTTTCTTTCACATCAACAGTTCGTCTTCTCACCTTTGAGACGTATTCACCCTTGGTTACCGTCCCGGGCACACATCACTCCGGGGGGTCTTCTCCCAGGCCCACACATCCTGTCGGGAGGCACACGCTGACTGTCCTCCTGCTCCCAGCCCACATGGCTTCAGGACACAGCTTCTGGAGGCAGCCGTTTGTCTGCCTTCCTCTCCCAGCCCACACGGCGACAGGAGGCAGCAATCAATAGGACTTTCTCTGAACAAATTATAGAGCCTTAACTCCCTCATTCTGAACAGGTGAAGGCCTTTCAACTTCCTGCTGGCTAGCTCTGTAGCCAACACCCTATAGTATCAGTGAACTTTCTAAATCAGGTGGAAATGTATCTCCTTCCTGTGACTACATTCCCAGATTTACCTGACTTCCTGTCACAATGTTCAGACAAGGATTGAGAGTAAATGAGTATATCGTCCAGATATACTACGACACAGACATCGAGTAGATCTCGGAAGATGTCGTTTATGAACCGCTGAAATGCTGCGGGAGCATTACACAACCCAAACGGCATCACTAGATATTCGAATAGTCCGTATCTAGTTCTGAATGCCGCCTTCCCCTCATCCCCACTACGGATGCGGATGAGATTGTAAGCCCCTTTAAGGTCTAACTTTGAGAAGTAAGTGGCTCATCGCACTTGTTCAATCAGTTCCGGGATGAGAGGTAAGGGATAGCGATTCTTTATCGTAATAATATTTAATTGCCTATAGTCAATAATAGGCCGAAGGCTTAAATCCTTATTGCGGACAAAGAAAAGTCCTGCAGCTGTAGAGGAAGTAGAGGGTCTAATGAACCCTTTCGCTAAGTTCTCATCCAAGTATTCCTTGAGATGAGAAAGTTCATCCTGAGAAAGAGGATAAACATGACCGAAAGGTAGCTTACTATTAGGGAGTAGGTCAATAGATCAATCGTAGTCCCTATGGGGAGGCAACACTTGAGCATTTTTCTCAAGGAAGACTTCTGATAAATCCTGATAGCATGGTGGTGGTGTAATTTCCTCTGACACCATGGACAGGATTTTCTTTTGAGATTGGAGGTTACACGTGGTCTCGCAATAGTGAGAAGGGAAGGTTAGGGACCGTGTCTTCCAATCAATAGTTGGTTGATGTATATGTAACCAGGGAAGTCCCAAAATAATGGGAAAATGTGGTGAGGGTAACACATCAAACGTGGTGGTCTCAACATGAGACTCGTTAGCAGTAGCAAGGAGTGCTTGTGTCTGAGTGGTAATTGGACCAGAAGATAACGGAATACCGTTAATCAAACTAACAGAGACAGGTTTGGGTTTTGAAATAATAGGTATTTTATTTAAAGCAACAAAACTAGTGTCAATGTAGTTCCCACAAGATCCTGTGTCGATCATGGCCTTGGTGGTGATCCTAATTTGGTCCCACTGTAGGATCAAACGAATAAAGAGATAGGGATTAGTAAAAGAAGTCGTTAATCCCCCCAGCAAGACCTGTGAACACTCACCCTTTTTCTTGTGGACAAGGGGACAAACGCTTATCAAATGTTCGGCGGAGGCGCAGTACATACAGAGATTTTCTGTTCTTCTCCTGGCCTTTTCAGTAGACGATATTGGTGGGCGGATGGTTCCTACCTCCATAGGAGTAGGATCGAAGGACGACTCCCGAGAAGGGTTGGGTAATGGGATTCCCATTTTCTCAGCCTTTCTCTCTCGCAATCGTCTGTCTATTTTGATACTAAGTTGTATCAAGGCATCCAAGGTGCCAGGTAAATCCGCTCGGGCGAGCTCGTCTTTTATGGCTTCAGATAACCCAAGCCTGAACTGGGTTCGCAGAGATGCATCATTCCACCCTGAATCAAGGGTCCATCTCTTGAACTCTGCTTCGAAATCTTCAACAGGTCTCCTTCCTTGTTTTAAAGCCCTCAATTGGCTGTCAGCAGTACTCTGCCTATTAGAGTCTTCATATAGGCTAGAGAGCTCTGCTTAAAACGTAGGATAGGAGTTGAGAAGAGGGTCATTTTTCTCAATAAGAGAGTCTGCCCAAGCCCGTGGATCACCTGACATATATGATATAGTGGTGCAGACTTTTAATTGGTCTGTAGTGTAAGTACGAGGTTTTAGATTAAAAAGCAATTGACATGCGTTTTTAAATTCACAGAATTTTTTCCGATCACCCGTAAAAACACTTGTGGAGGGTTTATTTTGGGCTCACTGGGTTGGGCAGCAGTGAGCTGTGAAACACGGGCTATCTGCTGTCTCAAGGTCTGGTTTTCATTTTTCACTTCAGTAAGTGAAAGAATTAATGAATCTACCTTTTGTGATAGTTGTATCACATGTGTAGCTATTTCCGCTGAATCCATTTTTCAGGTTCGTGCAATCTGTAACGCTCCGGCGTTTATTTGTGTGGTGTGGATTTGCAGCTGCGGAAGTTACACTCAGTAGTCATGTAGAGATGTGTTGAACTACCATATCCAACTCTCAAGACTCATTATTGTGCATCAGCCTGTCTCAGCAAGCACATACACAAACACAGACACTCATTAAATGTTCCTGGAGTGATATGTTTATATGTGAAAGTATAGAGGTGATACTGAGGGGACAGGCGTGGATAGTGATAGCAATGGTAAGAGGTAACAGATGGTGATAGTAAGCGCTTAGGATAGCAATCATGTACAGGTAACAGGTGGTAGTGAAGAGCAGATGAAATGTACAGGAGATGCTAGGCTAGTGCAGTGACAAGATGGTAATAGGCTCAAGAGCTTGCAATCTAAGTAGCGGTGCAGATGTTAGATGTAACAGTATAGTTCTTAGAGTAGCAATAGTCTTTAGTAAGCAGAGTAGTAGTGAAAGTAGATTAGGAAGGTATTCCCCTGTGGGGTACTTATCACTGGTAGGTTTGTAAGGAGAGGGTTCCGGCGGTGAGGTAATGATCTTGTAGCGAGATACAAGATGTTGTAGCAAGTCTTCGGTCAATCCAGGTATTAGGGAATAGCTGGAGGATTCGGCAGCGTTAGGTAATGCTGTAGCAAGCGGTTTGCACGAACACATGTGAGTGAATGCCGGCGGTTGAAATAGCCGCTCAGAGCGGCACTCACTGATGAGGTCATGGAATTTAAAGGGACAGGTACTTGATGCGTTCCACCTATCTATATGGTGGAACGTAATGTACAAATAATAGGCTGGAAGGGTACCGCAGGTACCAGGATCTTACAGTAGGACACCTGTAACACTATACTTGTTGGGCAGTGTATTTCATTACACTCTGCTTTGGCAGAGATTGTGTTTGTATCTAGCTAGGCGTGAGCAGCCTCGGGGCAGGGAGCATTTCTCCTACCTTGCCCTGGGGCAGGAACAGCTTTGAGAAAAGAAGATTTTTTTTTTTTTTTCAAATAAATGGATTTTTGTAAGATCTTACCGTAAAATCCTTTTCTCTTAAGCTCATTGACAGACGTAGTCTTCTTGATTCTCAAGAGCTGGGTTATGTTGTCTCCGCAGGAGTAGGACTAGGCAGAAAGACAAAACGTTCTGGCTCCACCTTAGGGGCAGTCCCTGAGGGTATATCCTCCCTCTCTCTGCTACAGGGAATCAGTTCTGTTTTAAAGCAGTACAGAGAATTTAACCCAACCCAACTCAATGATAGAGGGGCGGGTACTACGTCTGTCAATGAGCTTAAGAGAAAAGGATTTTACGGTAAGATCTTACAAAAATCAATTTTTCTCTATCGCTCATTGACAGACGTAGTCTTCTTGATTCTCAAGAGCTGGGACATCCAGAAGCAGTGCCACAAAATGAGGGGTGGGATTGACAGAATCAAAATCCAATCTAGAAGGCCCAACCGGAGCCAACCAGAAGTATCAAAGGTCTCATCGAGAAAACAGATGAGACCTACCCCACAAATCCTCGAGGTAGACCAACAGTCTCCTTAAACAGTGGCCTGCAGGAACCTTGCGGCCAGAAGAGGCATCTGACGATGCCATCACATAAACCTTATACAATATTGTAAAGGTATGAACCGACTACTAAAACAGTCGCCTTGAAAACCTGAACCACTGACGCCTGATGGCGGAAGGTCCAGGAAACTCTAAGCGCCCGAGTAGAATGCGCCTTAACAGGGAACGGGGGATCCCGACCCTTAGATAAAATAAGCCTATACCACCGTCTGTCTGATCCATCTAAAGATGGTCGCAGCAGAACAGGCAACCCCTTCTTAGGGCCATCCGTGATCACAAACAGTGAATCCGTCTTACAACTTGAATCCGTAGTATTCAAGTATATCCTGATCGCCCGAACTACATCCACGGAATGCCATGCAAATTCTCGAGGATGATTGGGCTAAGGACATAGGAAGGACAATACACTGTCCTTATTCAATGAAACTTTGAAACCACCTTAGAAGGAAGGATGGATTCGGATGAAGAACAACCTTATCCCTATGAACCACCAGATCTGGGGAACAACAGGATAATGCAGCCAGTTCTGACACCCTGCGTGCAGAAGTGATAGCCACCAAGAAGACCACCTTCTGGGATAAAGTAAGCAAGGGAATCTCCCTGATATTTTCAAAGGGAGGTGTCTGAAGAACCGACAGCACCAAATTAAGATCCCAGGATGGTAACGGCGCGTGCACTGGCAGAGCAAGGTGTCGCACCCCCTGGATGAAATTCCGCACCAAGGAATGAGTAGACAAAAGCTTCTGAAAGAAGATAGCAAATGCTGAAACCAGACCCTTGATAACACTCAAGGCCAGCTTCTGCTCAACTCCCTGTTGCAGAAAGCCAATATTCGGACTACCGAATAAAGATGTAGATGGAACCCAAGGGATTCACATCACACAATATAAGACTTCCATGTACGATGATAATCTTTCTGGAAGTCGCTTTCCTTGTTTTAACTAGAGTAGGAATAACTGAAGCTGACAATCCCTTGTCCTTCAGCACCTGGGTCTCAATAACCAGGCCGTTTAAAACCAGCGATCGTAAAGCAGGATGGAAGATCGGTCCCTGAGACAGTAGATCCTCCCTGAGAGGAAGTCTCCACGGGACGTCCGCCATCAGTCTGACCAAGTCGGCGTAACAAGCTCGACGAGGCCAGTCCGGAGCTGCCAGGATTACTGGAATTCCTTCCTCCTCTATCTCGCGAAGAAGTCTTGGCAGTAACCCAAGAGGAGGGAAGGCATACATTAGCTGGTATTGCCCCCACGGGGCGATCAGTGCGTCTGCGGTTTCTGCTAGAGGATCGTAGGAGCGAGCCACGAATCTCTGAACTTTCCTGTTGAATCGAGATGCCAACAGATCCATATCCGGGGTGCCCCATCGTAGGCACAACTGGTGGAAAACGTCTGGATGGAGGGACCATTCCCCCTGATCCAGAGTCTGACGGCTGAGATAATCTGCCTGCCAATTCTCCACCCCCGGAATGAACACCGCAGAGATTGCTGGAACAAATCGTTCCGCCCAGCGAAGAATGCAAGCCACTTCTTTGGCCGCTCGGACACTCTTGGTGCCCCCCTGGTGATTGACATAAGCCACGGCCGTGGCGTTGTCTGACTGGATCCGAACCGGGCTGCCCTGGAGCTGCTCGGTCCAGTGAATCAGACAAAGTCGCTCTCAGTTCCAATACATTTATCGGTAACCTGGATTCTTCCGGGGACCAAAGTCCCTGGACAGATAACTGACCGAGAATTCCTCCCCATCCGGATAGACTGGCATCCGTGGTCACTGTCGTCCAATATATTGGCAGAAATGACTTTCCCTGGCTGAGCATCGGAGACCGAAGCCACCAGACCAGAGACTCTCTGGTCTGTTTGCTCAATCGGATCTGATTGTCCAGGGATTCCGGATTCCGATTCCATCTGAGAGGAATCTCTTGCTGAAGAATTCGGGTATGGGACTGGGCAAATGGGACTGCTTCGAAGGAAGCCACCATCAACCCCAGACCCCTCATGCAAGTCCGAAGGGAAGACCAGCTGTTGGTGGACTGCTGATTGAATCTTTCGGAGTTTCCCTACCGGAAGAAAAACTCTTGTCCTGACTGTGTCTAGAATTAGACCCAGATATTCGAGCCTCTGGGTGGGAACCAGAAATGACTTTTGCTGGTTCACCAGCCACCCGAATTCCTGAAAAGAAATCATAGTAATTTCTATGTTTTGTAGCAAGGTCTGAGGAGACTCTGCATGAAGCAGAAGATCGTCTAGGTAACCTAGAATCGATATGCCTCTTTGGCGCAGAAGTGCCAACATTGGGGCCAACACCTTCGTGAAGACCCGCGGAGCCGTGGCGAGACCGAAAGGTAACGCCACAAACTGATAGTGGTTCTCTTCTACGGAAAAAACGTAGAAACCGCTGATGTCCTGCGAAAATGGGAATGTGAAGATATGCGTCCTAGATGTCTATGGACGCTAGGACATCCCCTGGATGCAGAAAGGCTGCTACTGTGCGAATGGACTCCATTCTGAATCTTCTTATGTAGACAAAAGAATTGAGTGCCCTTAAGTCCAGAATTGGACGCACTTTGCACTCTTTCCTGGGTATTGTAAATAGGTTTGAATAAAAACCCCTGAAAGCGTTCTGTCCAAGGAACGTGGACTACCACTCCTTGTTGTAGTAAATCTGTGACTGCTCTCCACAGATCGTCTAAACGATCCGGGGATAGTCGGCTATTGGAAGGGAAGAATCGCGCCGGTGGGAGAGATCGAAACTCGATCTTGTACCCTGACCTTATGACTTCGCAAACCCATCTGTCCGGGATTCTGGAAAGCCATGGATCCGGGAACCGGCGAAGACGTCCCCCCCACCCCAGTTATGGGTGGGGGGCGCACCTTCAGGCTTTGGACGGTTTATCTTCAGGTCTAGAGGGGGCGGGCTTTTGCTTGCCCGACCAACGACCCCTGACGCCTCCTGCAGAAGCTTTGGAGGACTTAATTTTTTCACCCGCGGGACGAAAAAAAACCTCTTGTGAGCAGAAAAAGAAGGCCCTCGTCTTTGACGAGTTCCTTTACCTTTAAAATTTTGCGGTAAAAAGGTGCTCTTTCCACCCGTGAGATCCTTAATGATCTCATCAAGTTGGCTCCAAATAGACGCTCTCCTAAAAAGGGGATATTAGCCAATGCTTTTTTGGAACCTTGGTCGGCTAACCAACCTTTTAGCCACAGTGTACGCCTGAGAACCACCGCTGAGATAGATGCTCGCGCCAATAATGAAGTGGCGTCTAACGCCGCATCACACACAAACTGTAACCCCTGTATCATTTGTTCCAACGAATCTGATACCGCCTGAGGGACCTCTTCTAGGTCCCGGCGTAACCACTTGGTCCATACAGTTACAGCCTGCGAAACCAGACCAATAGCAATTATTGGTCTGAAAGCTGATCCAATCAAGGTAAACATGGTGCGAGACATAGCTTCTATCTTGCGATCCACTGGATCTTTAAAAGACGGAGCGTCTTCTAGAGGAATAACCGTGGCTTTATTCAATCTAGCAATTGGTGAATCCACCACAGGTGGTTCTGTCCATTTCTTAATGAGGGTTTCCTCAAACGGATAACGCCTGTTAATGCGTTTAGAAATAGTAGAAATGCGTTTTGGCAGACTCCATTCTTCTTTGATTGGATTGCCAAAACATTTGGGCAATGGAAAAACCTTCGCCACTAAATGCGTTTTTAGTCCCAAAAGGGATTTCAGTTTCAGCTATTTCTGACGGAATACCCTGTAATCTTAAGGTCTCTTGAACAGATACCATGAGTGCGTTTACCAAGGAGATACATGAGTGGCAGGGTCCATGTTAATTCAGGACACCTTTGCCAGAAAACACAAAAAAACTTTTTTTTTTTTTTTTTTTAAATAAAAAATACCTCTTTTTTTTTTTTTTTTTTTAATTTTTTTTTTTTTTTTTTTATGTGTCTCCCCCTAGCGCAATAGCGCCCCTCAGAGTACCTGCTTCTCGATCCCACAGAGAGAGAGAGGGACCCCCAAGGCTCACCAACCGATGCAGTGAAGTTTCCAACCAACTGCAGTCAGCGTCTGTCTTTACAGACTGGAAGGAGCTGTTGCTTTTTCCCGGGTAGAAGGACGTGGCTCCGCCCCCTGTGTACGCCTTCCGGCGTTCCCAGCTCTCCGCGAGGTAGCTGGGCTCATGAAAACATGGCCGCCCCCATATAGGAGACATTAGACTCCAAAAACATGGCGGCCGGCGTGACCTGAGGACATGCATGCACCTGGTCTACGGCAAAATGGCGGCGGACCGCCGAAATCGTTTTTCCCAGCACATCCACCTGCATCTCTGCTGAGTGGCGATTGATAGATCTACAGGAGATACACTACAAATAAGGTAGGATTATACCTCCTATGTCTGCTGTAATGCTACAGTCTGCTGGGTAGAGTGTTAGCTCTCAAACCAAGTCCACTTCCCACAAACACATACTGTATTTACAAGGGGGACTTTTAGTGTCAGATATATACTGACCATGTATGGAGGGGCCCATAATTCATACTGCCTCATAACGAGGAAAGAAAAAAGGGAACGTTTACTCACCATACCGAACCGACAGGCACCCTCTCTTCACAATACCCTCTCCACCGGGGTGGGGGTTTGTGGACCACTCCGGACGCCTCGACTCTCTGGTTCCTGGCGTCCAAGCGAGACTTTTAACTCGCAAGGTCAGTCCCTCCACTGGGACTCCGTCGCGGCCGACCCAGCGCGGAGCTCTGGTCTGCACGCGCTCGTAGGCAGAAACCGGGGTGACCACTGGATCTCAACATCCAGCCCGTCGCCCGGCCCCGCATACTTACTTGAATGTGTCGCGGCCGACCAAGCGCAATGCAATGGTCTGCGCGCGCTCGTAGGCCGGCTGGGGTGACCACTAGTGTCGCCCAGTCCGGCGTTTTTTGCTTAAAGATCTCACAGGAAAAACACTGGAGAAAAAAACTACCTAAAAAATATTTCTTCTAAAGAAAAAATCTTGCCAGGACCAAAAAGATCCCAGCAAGGAGCTTAGGTCCTTACTCCTGACTAGACAGAAAAAAACTGATTCCCTGTAGCAGAGAGAGGGAGGATATACCCTCAGGGACTGCCCCTAAGGTGGAGCCAGAACGTTTTGTCTTTCTGCCTAGTCCTACTCCTGCGGAGACAACATAACCCAGCTCTTGAGAATCAAGAAGACTACGTCTGTCAATGAGCGATAGAGAAATTGCAGTTTTTTTTCCTTATATAGCAAAAAATAAAAAAAAAAACAGTAATTGTTTAAACCACCAAAAGAAAGCTCTATCTGTCTCAAAAATATGATATACATTTTTTCGAAGTACAGTGTTGAATGGCTAAGTATTTGTCATTCAAAGTGTGACAGTACTGAAAACCAAAAAATGGTCTGGGCAGGAAGGAGGTGAAACAGCCTGGTGCTGATGTGGTTAAAGAAAGTTGTACAGTCACCATCAGCTGTCCATAGCTGAGTGGGGTACAAATTTACATATTTGATTTTGAGATGGCACAATAACTGTTTGGTCCTAATAAACCTTACTCTTACCGGGTCTTCTCTGTAAGTCTGGGTAAACAGCCACAGTAGAGTTTTGAAAAGGTTATATGGGATGGCAGACAGGACTTAACTCTAAATTTAGCTTATTCTAAATAAATGATGACACCAAACACCAATTTGGAATTTAAAAGGCCGCTGCCGTTTAATGCTTGTTTAAACACTTCAAAAACATCAGTATACATAGAATTGACCCCATCACTACAATCCAGGTCAAACCAAATCATAATAACATCCAATAAATATCCGTAATAATAACATCTTATAAATTGAACAATATCACCAACATCGTCCCCCTTTGCACTACGCAAAGGTGACCCTACAAGCAAAAACTGACCGCGACATAAAAGGGGTGGGGGGGAGGGAGACAGAAAGCTGGTACTTGACACGAAGTTCTTTCTTGAGGTGAGTGACGGCTTATGAGAATGAGCCCCCTTTTATAACCCACAGGCAGGCTCTGGAAGGCGGGAAGAAGACAGGTTAGAACTGGTTGATAGCCTAAACTCCCTAGCTACATTGAAATCCCACTCCGATTGGGGCTTATTCTAACCAAACATAACCCCGTGTGTCCAATCTACCCTAGCAACAGCTATGCCTATCTAAAACCCTTTTAAGATGGCTTCTCTAACGTTTGAAATAGCCTGTCACCATCCCATCTAGAAAAAGGGGCTTATTCAAACCCCTTTTTCTTTACATGGGATGGCAGACAGGACTTAACTCTAAATTTAGCTTATTCTAAATAAATAATGACACCACACACCAATCTGGAATTTAAAAGCCCGCGGCCGTTTAATGCTTGTTTAAACACTTCAAAAACATCAGTATACATAGAATTGACCCGATCACTACAATCCAGGTCAAACCAAATCATAATAACATCCAATAAATATCCAACAGACAGGAGGCTCACGCCCTCCTGTCACCACCCCACAACGCAGCCTTTTCTATACAGGTGCCCAGATTGGCATTGAAGATATCGAGTCCCAGATCGGATAAATGAACGTCATCATGCCTATAAAAGTCGGGAATTCCACCTTCCAGCTCGCAATGTCTGAAAGAAAAGATGCCGACCCCGCCTAACAATTTGGCCAAAGCTTTGTTGATTCGCTTTCTAACCTTTTCAAGCGGCTTAAGATGACTATGCTTGAACCACACTAATCTGGGGATAATTTCTGAAAAAATTAATTTGGTTCCCGGATAGGCGGACCTGAGATAATTGAAGTCATCCCAAATTTTGAAAATAAGGTCAAGGGTTCTGAATTTCCCAATGTCGTTCCCCCCTAGATGAATTAACATAACATCAGGTGGGGGAAGAACTTGTAGCAATTTGCAAATCTCAGGTAAGAATTCAGCCCAATAAATGTCCCGCTTACTAAACCACTGTACACGAAAATTTTGCGGGTCTAGACCAATGTTCTCGGAATAGCAGCGTCTCCTAGCTCTTGCTCGGGCCCAGTGTACAAAAGAGTGGCCAACGATCCAAATCGACAAGCATTGGGGCCCTGGAATATCAATGACAAGTGTTAGGTCGAATGTAAGTACGATAGGCGTCCGTCTTCCATCTACCTATATTCTTCATTACCTGAGCATTAACCCCTAACCTAGCAGCTTCTGTGGCAGCCCCAATTCTAAAGGAGTGAGATGATAAACGATAGTGATCCATTTGCAAGAACTTCAAACATTTTTTCAAAACCGCATCAAACTGATATTTAGTTAAACTTTTACCGTTCTGATGAACAAACAAAGATCCATCCTCGATCGACCTGATCGACAAAAAACGTTTTAATAATAAAACTGGGCATATCTCTGAATTCAGAAACTGGTGTAAATGAACCCACTTACCAACACCAAGTTGATCCGTCTTGGAAGAGCACAGCAAAAGACTGATTGATGAAATATGGGTCTTAACATCGGAAAATTTAAGGCCGGAATTGCCATACCTGTCATCATGAATAAGCTTGGATCTCCTCAGTGCCGCAAAGAACATAAGCGAAAAAACTGCCCTGAACATATCCGACTCGTAATTGGAAAAACATACATGCTTGGTGTCATAACACAACTTTCCTAAAAGGAAAGGGGTAATAGCCTCCCTGCGATCAGGGCGCCAATTCGTTTTGCGATAGCCTTTTAAAGCCTGTCGCACTGAAAAAAAGGAAGAACAAGGTAGATGATTTTCCAATTTAACGAAAAAAGAAACACCTGCCAATAATTTGTTAATGTGGGACCATGAGTACCGTTTGCGGAACAAAGAATTCAAAAAGGATAAAACCAAACCCTCAGAAAAACGACCATGTGGTTCGCCAATCGAAGATAAGTGAGATTTCCAAAGATCCCAGGCCGATTGATATCCGGCCAGCGTGGATGGAGCGAGCGAAACCGCGATATTGTGAGCGACCAAATCTAAACTATGCCCCAAAGCCGATCTGGATAATGACAACCCGTCCGGTCCGCGTCCGGAAACAGCAGAAAAAAACGCTCCATCTGCAGACGAGATAAAGAGTCTGCCACACAGTTGTCCTTACCAGGCACAAAATCCATATGTTCAAACGCAAACATTTGGATACAAGGTACCGCAATAATTTAATGACAGGTGGGGATCTGGAAGAAAGACAATTAATCGCAAACATCACTCCTTTATTGTCCGTTCTAACCAAAATACGTTTATTTCTAAAATAGGGACCCCAAATTTCAAGTGCAACCACAATTGGGAAAAGCTCCAACAATACACTGTTGCGAGTGTAACCCAACTGCTGCCATCTGTCAGGCCAAGAATCAGCGCACCAGTGAGTGCGCCAAATGGCGGCGAAACCCACCGAGCCCGCCGAGTCCGTGAACAGACAAAAATCCTGGTCAGTGATAAATTCCTCCTGCCAGATTGCTTTACCGTTGAAATAAAATAAAAACTGTAACCATACCAGCATGTCCTCCTTAATTTCAGAGGACAATCGAATGTGTGAAGAGGGAGATTTTAAACCAGAAATTACTGCATATAACTTCCGTGAAAACAACTTACCTAAAGGTATGATCCGGGAGGCAAACGCTAACAGGCCTAACAAAGACTGCATTTCTTTCAACGTCGTCTTTTTCTTGCGAATCATCATAATCAAGCAGTTCTGCAACTTTTCAACTTTCTCCTGTGGTAATCTAAATTCCATTAAAATTGTATCAATAGTGATACCCAGAAATTGTACACTGGTTGAAGGCCACTCCGTTTTTTCATGTGCCAAAGGAATCCCAAACTGTTCACACACGCCAAAGAATGTTTCAAGCAGATGCAAACAGTCAGTGGAATCCGCCCGACCCATGAACAAAAAATCGTCCAAATAATGGACGATACAAGATAAACCAGCCTTGGAGGATACTACCCACTCTAAAAAAGTAGAAAAGCATTCAAAATAAAAGCATGATAGGGAACAACCCATAGGAAGACATTTATCGAAAAAATAATGATTCAAAAAGAAAAAAACGAGGGAATTAAAAGAATCGGGGTGAACGGGCAGTAAACGAAACGCAGATTTGATATCAGTTTTTGCTAGAAGCGCACCTTTTCCCAATTTCCTCAATATCACCAAAGCATCCTCAAAAGAGGAATATTGAACAGAAGCAGCATCCTCGCTAATCTCATCATTCAATGACCCCCCAGAGGGGAACGACAAATGATGGATAAGGCGATAAGTATTGGGTTCCTTCTTCTGAACTATGCCCAGTGGTGATATCCTGAAATTAGGAAACGGGGGGAAATTAAAAGGACCCGCAAACCTACCTGCAGACAATTCCTTATTTATTTTCTCGACTACTATATCTTCAAGGTGACCAACAGATTTAAGATTATTTACAACCGTACAACCAAAACCAGTAAAAGAAGGTAAATAAAACCCATTAGTAAACCCTTCAGCCACTAGGGTGGCCTTCACCCTGACGGGGAATTGTTGAAGCCACGGCAACATTTCGTGTACTTTCACCGGTGTTATGGCTTTTTGAAAAATTTCCTGTCTGTTGTGCACTGTGCATTTTCTTGAAACACTTTGCAATTGGATGGGACCCTGCGCAGAAAGCAAATTCATGCTTGTATTTGCATGTCCCCGGCCAGTTGCACTGTGAATCATTGTAAGAAAAACATACTCCTTTACGATAGGAAGGAGCAGGGGGCTGCTGCTGTGACCCTGAAAAAGCTTGTCTACTAAAATTGGACCTTTGTGGCAGAAAAAGATCCAGCCAAAGGCTGACATCTTTAACTCCCCACTTTAGGTTTTGCTGAACTGCCAACTTCTGACGGAAAGCTACGTCATATGAAAACCAAGCCGTACCGCCAAAGTTTTTGTAAGCTTCTAGAATAATGTCCAAATGCTGAAACAACCCAATACTTCTGGAAGGGTGTTTCTCGCACATCACAGCAGCATAGATAAAAAATGCCTGCAACCAATTATTTAGATTTTTTGTTACTGGGCGTCTCCTTTCTTCCTCCTCCTTTCTATCACCCTTAGACACAAACTCTTTCAGGGACGGAAGCAGAGAAAGCAAGTCTAAAAATTTACCACTCCATATTTTTTCTTTTATAGAATCTGACAGATGGTAACCTAAAGGTGACAATTCGCATGTAAGTGCTTCCCTAAGACATGTCTCGGGAAGATTCTGCGTCTTAGTCAAGGTGACAGAAGCAGGAGGAACAGGAGGAGAACCAATGCTAAGGACGGGATTACTAACTGGCGATTGCATGTTAATAGCTAAAAGGCCACTAGATGGCGCCCATACGTCCAGAGGAGATGAATCATGCACAACATTGGAAGCAGATACAGGCATAGTAACCATAGGGGTGGTAGATACAGGTACAGCAGATACAGGCATAGTAACCATAGGGGTAGTAGATACAGGTACAGCAGATACAGGCATAGTAACCATAGGGGTGGTAGATACAGGTATAGCAGGTGAAGGAGCGTTAGAATGTAAAATAGCCTGAAAGTTAGTGAGAAAACCCTGAAATAAATCGGTTAAGGCACTGGCTGTCTGTGCAGAAGAATCCACCTCCCTGGAAGCGCTACCCGCCATACCTGAGTATTGAGGATCTAAACGGGCGGGACAGCGTGACCCCATCAGATTAGCCTGCAATGAAGAAGCCCTGTTAATCTCACCTTGCCCCCGAATGGGCGGATGATCTGGAACCCTCAGACGCCGATCCGCGTCTGCTGCCGCTGCTACCGGACCTCCGGCGGTGTGAGAGGCAGGCCTGCCTCTCTCTGCTCCCCGCGACGGCAGACATGCCGTCTGTCTTCGCTCCGGTCCGGCGTCGTTGGATGGCGAGAACCGGCCGCGCGGAGCCCGCCTCCTCTTCGCCGGGACGGCATCCTCCCTGGAACGTCCTCGCGAACCGCGCCTGCGCAGGTCATCTTCTCGATCTTCTTCTTCCGGTACCGGTGACGGCGAAGACCTCTGACCTTCGCCGCTGACGACTTCCGCTCCGCGACTTGACCCGGCGACCGGCTCCGTCACAGGTGAGGGACGAACGACATCTTCCGGCGGCGCATCTTGACTCGCGGCGGACGGCATGGCTAGACATCGCTTGATATATTCTTCGGCCCCTTCTTCACCGGCCCGCTCGATGAGACGACGGAGAAGACTCATTCCGACGAAGGCGACAGAAGACCGGTATAGTTGACACGAAGGTCCCTCTTGTGTTGGTGAAACAGCAAGCAGGTAAAGTCCACGAAGCGCAAAAAAAAAAAAAAACTCTGCCTTGACGTGACAGAAAGCTGGTACTTGACACGAAGTTCTTTCTTGAGGTGAGTGACGGCTTATGAGAATGAGCCCCCTTTTATAACCCGCAGGCAGGCTCTGGAAGGCGGGAAGAAGACAGGTTAGAACTGGTTGATAGCCTAAACTCCCTAGCTACATTGAAATCCCACTCTGATTGGGGCTTATTCTAACCAAACATAACCCCGTGTGTCTAATCTACCCTAGCAACAGCTATGCCTATCTAAAACCCTTTTAAGATGGCTTCTCTAACGTTTGAAATAGCCTGTCACCATCCCATCTAGAAAAAGGGGCTTATTCAAACCCCTTTTTCTTTACATTCCTGGAGAGTCGCAGAACCAGTTTTGTGGTCCCTAAAAGAAAGCCGTTTAGCAATAAAAGTTTGGGAAGGTGTCCTTGGGGAAAAGTGGGCTTGTTTCACTGCAAAGGTGGAGAAAGTTTCTCTCTGCCATAAGGGATCATGCACACTGGATGTTTTTACAGCTGCTGTTTTTGGCTTCAGACATTTCTTTTTCTGCAGCCAGTAAACTCCCCAGCATGTTATCCTATGTGTCCATGCACACATAGGCTGTTATCAGCAGTTTTTGGCAGGGACTTTTTCTGGCTGGAAAAAAACAGAACTAGTGGAGTGAGAGGTTTTTCAGCTGTAAAAACACTCTAACTCTGATAAAACCTCACAAAGGCTGCAAAATGTGGCTTTTCAGTGTTTATCAGTGTTTTTGAGCTATAAGCTTTTGTGGGAGTACAGTTTTGCTAATAAAAAAAAAAAAGGTAAAAAAGGCTACAGCTAAAAAAAAAACACTGCAAAACACATTCTACAGCTGCAGCTTTCTACAGCTAATAATACTGACTATTTTATAATATCCAGTGTACACGAGGGCTAAGTTGTACACAGGATCAAATCGTTGCCTTTTTTTCTGGAAGCTTATATAGTGGAAGTTATTTTTGCATAATCTATTTAAAATATTTTTCTGTTTCTGCTGCAAAGCCTATAATTGGAGGTGATGTTGATCAGATGTGTGCTGTAAAAAATGTAAGTAATCTTTCACAATACTTATCCTAGTTTCTGTCTCAGTAATTCTGTGGCTGAGTTTCTGTCTTGCCAAATCAAAGAAATTTCTACAGTATACTAACTTCTTCTATTTTAGTGGTCAAAGTAATCTGGCAAGTAGAAATAGCTTCAAGTACTTTTAATGTGTCAGATGGCGATGAATATGCCAGCAGGTTGAAATTATGCCAGTTAGGTGCTGCCCCAGAGAAGGTGGGGAAGGGTTAATACCTTTCCTGGTTCTTTAGTTTTGGCGGGTTATCTTTGGGTCCAACCCTAACTAGTCCTGTGATATAAAAGATGGACAGTGGCCTGGAAAAGGGAACCCTGAGCAGATAGTGTTGGAATGCATTGTTCATGTATTTTTGTACAACTACCCTTCGGGTAGTTATGGATTTTAAAGGGGAACCCCACATAAAAAATAACAGTATGGGGCCCCCCAAAATCGATACCAGACCCTTAACCAAGCATGCAGCTCAGCAGGTCATGAAGGGAGGGACAAGGGAGTGCCCCCTTCTGAACCATACAAGGCCACATGCCCTTAACATGGGGGGGGGGGTGCTTTGGGATGGGGGGCTCCTACCCCCCACTCCAAAGCACCTTGTCCCCATGTTGATGGGGACAAGGGGCTCTTCCTGATGACCCTGGGTGATGGTTATAGGGGTCTCCGGGCAGGGGGCTTATCAGAATTTGAAAACCAGATCCCACCTAGTATCCCTACCCATTCATCAAAAAAGTGTAAAAATTAAAACAGGAGGCAGTTTGGACAATTATTATAAATACATTGCAGCGCTACTGACCATAAGCCAAATCTGCAACAGTGATGATTACAAAAAATATATACATATCTATCCCAAATGCAAACATAAAAACAAAGAAAATAATGGAAAATTGTATCAAATACTTACCGTCATTTTTCTTTCCTGCCGCCAATCCATGGCAGCATACATATGATATAGCTCTGCCCCTATACCCACCCACAGGACCTGTTTAAATCTATAAAAGTCTGACTGAGAGCAACCTTCCATATTCTCCATAAAGATCAAAAAATGGAGGGTTTTTTGCTGCCATTGGCATCAGGAAAGGAATAATACGTTAAGTATTTGATACAATTTTACAATTTCCTGATGCCAACATGGCAGCATACCGTACATATGATAAATAATGAGCTAAACAGTTAGGGCTAAAATGTATAATCAAACTTTATAACAATGAACATGGAAGCCTGGACTGTCATTCTTTTAAATCATTGATGTACAAGTCCCTGGATCTTCCCTGTAGCGCCGTAGGCAAGTGCACCACGCCAACCAGCCTGCTGCTTTGCAGAGGTCTCTATAGGCAAATGCCCAAATTTAAAGATGTAAAAATTGACCTAGCTGAATGAGCCTGTATCACTTCTGGAGGCTCTTGCCTGGTTGCACTAAGTTTTCTAGATGACCTTGACTCTCCAAAAGGACAAGGTCTTGCTGTAGGTTCCTCCTCCGAACTTGCTTGATGGAAACACAAACAGCCTTCTGGAGCATTATACCTAGTAAGCTACTTGAAGGTAGGCATTTTAGACACTTGGTACATCCAGTGTAGATTAGGTACTGTCTCTGCCAGAAAGGATGGAACCACCACTTTGTTTGTGAGATGAAAACAAAAGCCACCTTGGGAACAAAGGTGCTTGAGGAGCATAGATCCCAACTTGTCCGGAAGGAATAAGAGCTTGCAGAGCCGATACTCTGCCCCTTGAATTTATCGCCTGAAGTTATCGAGGGACACTGCCTCTCGAGTGATGTCTCACTGAGGACTGCTTTCTGATGATGCAAACAGAATAGTGGCAAGAAAACCAGGACCAGAACATAAATCTACTGGGGAACGTTATTCCTCCTCAAGAAGCATTCCCCTGTCAGCTCACATGCCCATTTTTCCCTGGTGAAAGCTGAAATGTGAGCCCTTACAGAACTAGGCTGAGTAACAAATCCAGAACCATGTGAGGAAATTATAGCAACCTCCGGGTTGCAAGGATCAAAATTCTGCTCAGGCTATGAACCTGTTCCAGACTTTGGAGTAAATAGATTTGGTAACATCTTTTCTGGAACCTTGTCAGGATTTAACCACTTCCAAAAGATGGCCCAAGTCCTCTAATCCTTCCCCCTCCATTTACTGATCTCTGAAGTGCTTGGTTCTGCCTAGATTCCATGGCTAGGGTAAACCCAAGGCCTGTGGGCCAATCGGCATGCTTGCAATCATAGTGAGACACTCAGGCAACAGTCTCCCCTGGAACTTCATGACCAAAGACAGTAGAGGAAAGGCATCTGTTAGGTGACTATTTCTTGGGTGAGTGGGGGCCTCCACTTCCTCCACCAGGTGAGGGTAGGAAGAGAGGCACCTTGTGAATGGATGGTGATGCAAAAAGACCCATACCGGAGTGATATTAGCAAGATCTTCGTGGACCAAGTCTGTCCCTGGTTTTGTCCCCGGATGTGATTTGAACAGGGGCCCAGGCAACTTTAAAGCAAGTCAGTCCAGAATTGCAAATAAAATTCAGAATGACACCCCCCCGCTTTGCCGCTCCTACTAGCTTAGAGGAGTGTATTTTTTCCATTATCTGTGCCCTTTTCTGATGATCATGTGCTGGTCGGAGCAGAGGGACTATTTCTTCAGTTTCAGGCACATGCCCTTTCCACGCCCGTTCCTGCTCGCATGTTTTTCTGCCTTGGCTCAAGTCCCGGCCAGCCGCCTGCCTTGCCTTCCCCGGTGGATTAGTAGCCGGGGCCCGGAGAGTGAGACTTGTGTGACACTGAGTCTGGTTCTCTGGCATAATGGATGGTATAATAACTCATGGCAGCAGGCACTCTATCATGGCTCTGGCTGGCAATGCACTGTCACAGTGTGTCACATAGCATGACTGCTGGGTGCTGATTTTGTTACCTTATTGGTCATAAGTCCACCATCAGCACCCAGCAGCCATGTCATGAGACACAATGTGACAGAGCTAGCCAGAGCCATAATAAAGTGCCTGCTGCCTGTGAGTTATCGTAATGCTGATCTTAACCAGTTGCTGACCATTTTAGAGCAGATTTACTGCTACAGGGCAGTTGCACTGCGCATGATCATGTATATATTCGTGATTCTGCATTTCTGGGTACCGGAACAGATCAGCAGGTCTGGCAGACTCGATCATTCTGTAAACAGGCAGACTGGCAGTCTGCCTATGTAAACAAGGCAGATCGCCATTCTGTCCGTATGGAAGACATTGATCTTGTGTTCCTGCAAATAGGGACATGGATCTATGCCTTTCCTTAGTAAAAGCACCTCCCCCACAGTGAGAAAACACTTGTTAGGCACACATTTAACCCTTTGATTGCCCTAGATGTTAACCCCTTCTCAGCCAGTGTCATTAGTACAGTGACAGTACATATTTTTTAGCACTGATCACTGTATTAGTGCCACTGGTTCCCACAAAGTGTCAAAAGTGTCACTTTTTGACACATTGCAGTCCCGCTATAAGTCGCTAATTGCCGCCATTACTAAAAAAAAATATATATATATTTCTCCGGATTTCATTTTAAAAATATGGTCACCTTAGTAAAGGAGGGAGGAGCCCAGCCTGTAATGTCCACCACTGCTAACCTGGCCGAGTGGTGAGCTTTTCTTACATATTGAATCAGTGAAATTCACTGATTTTTATTGTTTGTCTTGTAAATGTAATTTTAAAAGGGGGCATTTTATTAAAGCTTTTAAATGGAGAGCACTATGGAGATGCCTTTTTTTTAATGTGGTGAAATAGCACTGATAAGGAATGATCGATCCCATGAGTGGAAAGTAGGAGAGTATTTTAATGAGAGCAGAGAGTGCAAAGCCCTGACAGTCTGTGGTGAGAAGTGATGTGTCCCAGGAGGAGTGAAGGAGATCCACCCATTGTGAACAACAAGAAAGATAGTAAAAAGCCTTGAATATTTATTGTGAGGTGAGCAGGCATTTCACCAGGCGGTGGGATTGCACTTTGATTTATCAATAGGAAGAGTAAAGAACACGGTGGTTGTTCATATTAATTGAAAGACTTTATTTGCTTTGTTTTTTGTTTGCATTTGGGATATATATGTATATATTTTTTTGTAATCATCACTGTTGCAGATTTGGTTATGGTCAGTAGCGCTGCACTGTATTTATAATAACTTTTGGTATCTTTAGTGTGGTGAATCACTAAGTAGTGTACAGCAGCTATTGAATAATTTTATTTTTTACAGAGGGATTGTTTGTTTTATTGTTTTTATACACATAATAATGCACTGTTTTATAGGTAGCGTTGATTGTGCACAAATTATTAAAAAGGTTTTAACAATTCCTTTATTAAAAATAAAAAACAGTGTCCCCCGATGTAGATCCATCGTCAATCATGACCCCTTATCACCGCCGACTCGAAAAAAGCTCTGTGTTTTTTTTTTACTTTTTGACACTTTGTTTTGTGAATAGGTAGGGGTACTATGTACTAGAGATCGACCGATTATCGGCAACACTTATATTTCGGGGGGCCAATATGCACTTTCCCCGATATATCGTAACCGGCCTCTGAAGTTATTGATATTGCCGATATTTTTGTGACGTCATTGCGTATGTTGCGCTGCACAAGTTCTGCCTTCTAAGACCGCCTCACACGCCTGCACGGCCCATACGTGAAGTCATTCCACCGCGCGCTGCACACGTCCTCTGCCTTCTAAGACCACCTCCCACGCCTCGGACAGCCTCGTGTGCACTGTGCAGCCAGCTGCAGTCCAGTCACGGTGCTCACGGTGCCAGCCATCCACCCACAGGCCCTGGCCTCAGCCACCCACCACAGGGTGCCAGCCGCCAGCCATCCGACCCACAACAGAACAGGGTGCCAGGCCAGCATCCAGCCACCCACCCCACAACAGGGTGCCAGCAGCCAGCCTGCCACCCCACAACAGGGTTCCAGCGAGCAAACCAGCCACCCAGATGACACCAAGCCAGCCACAACAGGCCAGGATGAGTGACACCAAGCCAGCCACCCACACAACAGGGTGACACCAAGCCAGCCACCCACCACAGTGTTTCAGCAAGCCAGCCACCCACCACAGTGTTCCAGCAAGCCAGCCACCCATAACAGGGTGACATCAAGCCAGCCACCCACCACAGTGTTCCAGCAAGCCAGTCAACCACAACAGGGTGACACCAAGCCAGCCACCCAGCACAGTGTTCCAGCAAGCCAGCCACCCACAACAGGGTGACACCAAGCCAGCCACACTGCTAGGCATCAGCCACCGACCCACAACAGTGTGCCAGCCAGCCACCCAAACTGCCAGGCATCAGCCACCAACCCACAAGGGTGCGAGCAACTCAGCAAGCCACCCACACTGCCAGGCGTCAACCACCGACCCACAACAGGGTGAAAGCAGCCAGCCACCCCACAACAGGGTGCCAGCAAGCAAGCCACCCACACTGCCAGGCATCAGCCACCAGCCCACAACAGGGTGAAAGAAGCCAGCCACCCAACAACAGGGTGCCAGCAAGCAAGCCACCCACACTGCCAAGCATCAGCCACCGACCCACAACAGGGTGCCAGCAGCCAGCCATCCCACAACAGGGTGCCAGCAAGCTAGCCACCCACACTGCCAGGCGTCAGCCACCAACCCACAACAGGGTGACAGCAGCCAGCCACCTCACAACAGGGTGCCATCAAGCAAGCCACCCACACTACCAGGCATCAGCCCACAACAGGGTGCCAGCAAGCCACCCACACTGCAGTGTGCAGTTGCAGTGAGTGCCCTACTGCAGAGGTAGTCCACTGACTCCAATCCACTGTCTAGCTGTTGCCTAGCTTTTCTCTAGCAGTTTTGCACTGACTGCAGTAGTTGCAGTGAATGCCCTACTACAGCGGTAGTCCACTGACTCCAGTCCAATCCACTGTCTAGCTGTTGCCTAGCTTTTTTTCTAGCAGTTTTGCACTGACTGCAGTCGTTGCAGTGAGTGCCCTACTGCACTGGTAGTCCACTGGCTCCAATCCACTGTCTAGCTGTTGTCTAGCTTTTATTATAGCAGTTTTGCACTGACTGCAGTAGTTACAGTGAGTGCCCTACTGCAGCGGTAGTCCACTGACTCCAACCCAATCCACTGTCTAGCTGTTGTCTAGCTTTTTTTATAGCAGTTTTGCACTGACTGCACTAAAGTAGTGATTTAAAATTATTGCAGTGAGTGAGTGCACTACTGCAGCAGTTAATTATGCATTAATGCACAGTCAGAAAGATGTGAAACTAGATGTCCCTGCAATTGAAGTTTTCCTATCAGTTCTCATGCAGTTAAGGTGTGAAGAACGAGCCCTTAATGTTAAAAATATTAATAAATAAAATGTTACATGTTCAGTAACAGATTTGTGTCGATCACTACTATGTACCCCATACTCATTCACATAGGGAGGGGGGGCGAAATCTAGGTGCCCTCTTATTAAAGGTGGCTTCCAGATTCCGATAAGCCCCCCCACCTGCAGACCCTCACAACTACTGCCCAGGGTTGTTGGGAAGAGGCCCTTGTCCCCATCAACATTGGGACAAGGTGCTTAAGTATGGGGGGACCCCCATGTGACGGTACTCACCGACACTGGGAGTGAGAGACAGGTACTTAATGGACACTGAGAATATGGTTTGGATTACTTAAAATGGGACATTAATATTTATCAACTATATAGCTCAAGAAACATATGAAGACTGCTTCACACAGTCAGACTCATAGCAGATGCTAATATCATTAGCTCAACCCCCTGTCTTCCACACATTGTTGAATTTGCTGATTTATTCACCCGTTATCTACAATAGGTTCAGTATTTACACTTATGATAATGTGTATTGTATTTCATGAGCTCGAGGATGGCAGTCTGCTAGTTAATTGGCTCAGGTTGATTGAATCACTCTTATCTGTTAGTTGCTGAGTGGAAATAGTACACGGTTTGTGTTGGTTGTTCCTTAGCTATGTTAATTCTATTTCTGTATACAATTGCATCTGCATAGGATAATCAGGCACGTTACCTGGTGGTGTAATTTGATCAGGAGGGGGATGTCCTCATGTGTGTATAAATTGTGTGAGACTGTTCAATAAAGGAGTAGGTTCCAGAACTTAGACAAGCTAAGTTGTCGGCTAGTTTTGTATGGGGGCGGCTAGAATATTTCATATCTATGTTCAAGACTGGAGGAAGCCATATACTGACGGAAGCCCACAAACACAATGTGGGTCGCGGTTCCGTTACATTTTTTTTTTTTTTTTAGGTTAGGAACCTGGTAACTCATTTTCTGGCAATCTTTCAAGGCAGCATTGAGAGAAGGCTCCTCGCGGTTCCGTTACATTGGTGGCAAGCAGTGGGATTCTTTCTGTAGTCTGGGACATCCAAACCTCCACGGGGATCCAAGGTCCAGATAGCAGAAGAGGAGAGGTACCAATATCAGCCGCCATTGGAAGAGGAATTCAGAAGGAGTTTGTGAGAGATGCAGATTCAGCACAGGGGACCAGTGTCAGAGCAGGTCCTGCTAGGATGGTATGATTCTGTGTGCCTGGTTCTCTGGAAGGAAACGCTATCCCGTGAGCGGCGCCACCAGGGAAAAATCCTCCCCTCCATCCAGAAAAGGTACTGGTTGTGGTATGGATTGCGGGAGCTGTGTTTTGGATATACACCGCACAAGGAGCAGACAGCTGAGTTAAGCAGGCTGGCCTGGGCAGAGATGCAGTTGGAAGAGAGCTATAGAGCCCTTCAGTGGCATGTATCCCAAACATGCCCTTGGATAGCGGATGACAGCCCAACGGAAGGCTTTGGCTACGGTGGCCTGGGACTGTTGTATGAGAAGCGGTCAGGGGACCCTAATTTTGGGAGCGATTTGCAGTGGCAGTTAGAGGAAATTAAGGATTACAGAGAAAGAATTCTGAACATCTCGGAAGTGCTTTGGGCACTGGAAGATATGGAGTTTCTGGCCATTCAGGAATGGGAGCAGGATATTGCCTACAGACGGCAGCTAGACTCTGCTCAGCAGCAGGACTGGGCTCCCCTTGCCTGGGAATATCCAGAAGTACTAGCTGACTGTCCAGAAATCCTGGCTGAAGAATGTAAGATTCTGGTACCTTCGGTTCCCTTCCAGCCCAATTCTTCCGCATTGCGTTCCACCATTTAGGTAGGTGGAACGCATATAGCTACCTGTCCCTTTAAATCTCATGACGTCATCACTAGGCGCCGCTCTGAGCGGCTATTTCAATCGCCGGCTTTCACTCACAAGGTGTTCGTGCAAACCGCTTGTTATACAGCCTTGTCTGACGCTGCCGAAGCCTCCAGCTATTTCCCCAGTATCTGGATAGACCGGAGTCTCGCTACTTGATCCTGTATCTCGCTACTGATCCTGTATCTCGCTACCTGATCCTTATCTCATTACCGGACCCCTCATCTCTCTAAACCAACTAGTGATAAGTACCCCACAGGGGATTCCTTCCTATCAACTTACACTATCTACTCTTGCATACTAAAGACTGTTGCTATCTATGCATTACTATTTCTATCATCTGCACTGTTACATAGATTGCTAGCTCTTGAGTCTACTACCATCTATATCCTTGCACTGAGTTAGCAATTCCTGTACACTTCATCTGCTGTCCCCTACCACCTGTTATTTGTACATGATTGCTAACCTATCTGCATACTATCTATCACCATCTGCTAACACTCCTGAACATTACTATTGAGTGCCTATCATTGCTATCACTACTCACGCCTGTCCTTTCAGCACATCACCTCTATACTATCGTATACAACCTATCACTCCAGGAACATCTTATCTGAGTGCCTGTATATTTGCATGCTGAGGCAGGCTGGGCCACAATGATGAGTCTGGAGAGTTGGATATGGTGATTCAACACATCTCTACACGACTACTGAGTGGAAATTCTGCAGCTGCAAATCCAGTTCACTAAACAAACGCCGGAGCGTTGCAAAGAATCGTCAATGTGGCACAGTAATAGTGTGTTTTGCACACCAGCTCCCACAGTTTTTGATGCAGAGGTCTTATGGTGGATGCAGCAAGTGCTGACTCACCTTGATGAACATGTTTTTGCACAGGACGAGCTTGGATGGAGGAATACATCTGTCCAGCAGCTGGATAAAAGTATGGGAGAAGAGGAAGCCATCTTCATTCCCCAACCACAGATCACAGACTTAACTGTCTTTACATCGGAGGATGATATGGATGATAAATCACCCGCCAAAGTGTTCGCACTGGGCCCAAGTGGCACCAGCCTGTGGACTTTCAGCAATTCCAGAGACTGGGGATTTAATAGACTTTTCTGCTGAGGTGGAACATCCCAGTGAGCCTACAGCAGAAGAGCGGGCATCCAGGCATAGTGCTGCTGACCTCTCCCTGCAACAATTGTTGACCCAGGAACTTTTCAGGTTACTTTCCTGCAGAGCAGCTGACATCAGGGCCTAACATCACTGAGCTCTGCCCAACACCATCAGCAGTTTCAGCCTCGCTTCTCCCCCGCAGTGGGTATGTTCTACGAGAGAGGCAGAGGTTAGCTGGGTGAGTAATGCTCTGCTCGGACAATTTGTTTGGGGTACTGTGTGGGTACAGTCATTGGGGGACTGGAGCTATGGACTAACTTCAAAGTCAACCCAGTTTGATGTCCCCTCCTGTGTTAGTCTCCTTCTGAAAGAGAAGAGATGTGATGGAAGTCACTTTGGTTGGGGGGCCCATAGAACACGGGTTCCCTTAGAGAGGTTGGGAAATACCTCTCTCAGCCCCCTAGGCCACTCTTATGTGTAAGTCACTCTGTGTCTAATAGGGACACAGGGTTACCAAGAAGCCCAGTGCCTGACCAAACCAGACTTCCACAGACAGATCGGCTATGAGAGCTCCATGTGCCCTGCTGGGACAAACTTACAAACTATGTGGAACTTTGTCAAGGAGGCTGCCATGATGGATTGACTCATTGGGACTTGTTACCCGACTAACTCAGGCACAGACCGAGGTCTGGTACCTAGTTAGTCTACCTTTGGGGGGGGGGGGGAGATATGTGACTGTACTCACCGTCACTGGGAGTGAAAGACAGAGCCTTAATGGACACTGAGAATATGGTTTGGATTACTGCAAATAGGATCAGTAATATTCATCAACCATATATCTCAAGAAACATATGAAGACTGCTTCACACAGTCAGACTCATAGCAGATGCTAATATCATCAGCTCAACCACCTGTCTTCTTCCACACATTGTTGAATATGCTGATTTACTCACCCGTTATCTACAATGAGTTCTGTATTTACACTTATAATAATGTGTATTATATTTACTGAGCTCGAGGATGGCAGTCTGCTAGTTAATTGGCTCTTTTTGATTGAATCACTGTCATTTGTTAGTTACTGAGTGGAAATAGTGCACTGTTTGTATTGGTTGTTCCTTAGATATGTTAATTCTATTTTTGTATACAATTTTATCTGCATAGGATAATGTAATCAGGCACGTGACCTGGTGGGGTAATTTCATCAGGAGTGGGTTGTCCTCATGTGTGTATAAATTGTGTGAGACTGTTCAATAAAGGAGAAAGTTCCAGAACTTATATTAAGCTAAGTTGTCTGCTAGTTTTGTATGGGGGTGGCTAAAATATTTGATATCTATGTTCAAGACTGGAGGAAGCTGTATACTGATGGAAGCCCACAAACACAGTGTGGGTCGCGGTTCTGTTACACCCTACACCATTTTTTTCACTTTTTTATTGCCGGCACTTTTTTTTTTTATTCAGTTGTCAGCGGAGAAGCCCATTGACAGCTGATGACTCATCAGTTGTTAAGGATGCTGTGGCCGACTTCCTGGCCCTGCTCCTGAACAACCGGCAAATCACTCAAAGCTTTGCCCAATCAGGGCTCAGAATGCACTGTGCAGTGTGCAGTACATTTTAGGGCGTTTGGTGAGGCAAACATCAGCCGAATGCCCTGCAAATTTCTAGTGTTTGCTGATCAGGTGAACAAGTGATGTTTGGGCCAAACTTTTGCTCTGCCCGAACTGTTTGCCCAACTCTAATGCAGACAATCCAAACACTGTAAAAGAAGAAACCAGGCCACAAGAGGCTTCAATCAGGAAAATCACCAGAAGCAACAAAGGCATCCCAGTCAAACGTCTGTCAAGTTGATTGCATAGCATTAAAACCAGAGCGAGATTCATGGAATGAGATGCAAAGACTTCCAAATCATGGTAAACAAAAATGGATTTATGGATTTCAGATGCTTTGACAAAACCACTTATAAGAAACTGACATAAAGAGATCTGAAATGGGACCAACAGGAGGAGTAGTTGTTGAGTGGAGGTGTTGGGCTAATTTGTTCATGTATTTTTGTACAACTACAGATATATTTCTTAGGCAGCACATAGCAGTATTTATAAGTTTGTAGCTGCAGTATAGTATACTCTATGTCTTTTCTCTGTATAATAAAGTTCACGTTCCTATCTGCTGTTAAGCAGCAGATAAAACACATGTGGACTGTGCACTGTCTGTTCTGTAGGGCTATATACAGAATTTCTAAGAGAGAGCCCACAAGCACAAAGGCTCAGAGACCGAAAGAGTCCCCCGCGGGGAAGGAGTTTGGAGAACTGCTCCCAGGAGGAGTGGAAGAATGTCGCTTGCTACTGCTGTCATGTAAAAGGCAAAAAGGACCTGGGGTTCGTCCCTAAAGAAACCAACACTGAAAATTGCCACTCTTGGATCCCTCTATCGTACATGGATTCTACCTTTTTCAGGTATGCCGGGGCAGCACAGAGTGTGAGTTAGGATTAGGGATGTAGGAGAAATATTGTTCTAACTTTTTTGACTCTGCGATGTCTTTGCACTTTTTTAAGTAAAGCTTTGAAACTTTGTTCCCACCTGGTGTGTAGTTATTCTAGGGGTGTAATGAGTATCCGGCATGTTACTGAGGTACTTTGGGGTATGAATATATCAGAACTAAAGTTAATGTAGTGTTGTAGTAGCATTATTTAAGTATTTGGGTGTAGCGATATCCCCACAACCATTAGAAATTCAAAGATAAGGTTAAGTGGCAGGAAGAGCTAATTTGATTAAAATGATTTTGATACAACAGTTGTTAAATATCTTCTACAACTCCCTTGTGATAGTTCCCCTCAAAATATTTTGTGTAGTCAACCCCATTTTCCAGTCCCTGCTATGGAAAGGGGGCAATGCCAGAATCAAATTGGAACATCTACAAAAGCCCAAGGGGGGGGGGGGGGTGGCAATTCCGAACCTCTGGCTATATTATTTGGCATCCCCGCTACAACACATGGTGGAGGGCATTGTGGAGACCTCAATTTCCAAAGCTGAGCCTCCCAACTCATCGTTAGCCATAATGTTACAGTTTAGTTGGGCATCTACCTGGACGGAGGGATTGGAGGCACAGCTCTTCTCCAAACCTAGCAAACGTTACCCAACATATAGACTTTGCAAACAGTGTAGGAGAAAGCAAAACATTTACAAAAGGCCACAGGATACACTAGCTATAGCCAAATTTGGGACAATCATACCTCCCCTGAACTCCTTAGGCTACGGCATGCTACTAGGTGGCATGCTGCAATTGCATTGCTCATTTGCTCAACTGCAGTCCAGATTAGGCATCCCCTCGAATATGCGATTTTATTATGTAAAGCTGCAACATGCTTTCAATGCCACTGCAACATGCTGGAGACATGGGAATTTTTGCCCACCCTGGTTTTTCACCTGATGCAACAAACCAGGTCAACAAAGGGTTTTATTTCAGACTATTATGCCTCCCTCTTGGAAGTATATTTGGAAAAATTCCCTAGTTCATCCTGTAAAAAATGAGAGAAGAACATTCGGGACATACCTGGGGAACAGTGGGAAGAGGCCCTAGAAACTATACTAGCCGAATGTCTCACAGGCAGGCCTGGACTGGCCAAAGGGAACACCGGGCACACTGGGCTGCTCCTTGAGCCTGGCCGCTCACCTGGCCTCTCTGCCAGTTCAGTTTGGCTGTCGGGCCAGGGGGGGGGGCGTAAACTGTGACCATGAGGGGGAAGTGGATCTGAAAGATAGGATCTGCATAGAAGCATAGAAGAAAAATCTCTCTATTTTCCCACCTGCAGCCTCTTAAAGCCTGCTTCTCCTCCTCTCCCTCCTGCAGGCATTCAGAAGCTGCTGGAGGAAGATAGAGAGATGAATTCTTCTTTATGTAGCCACCTCGCCACTCCTCCTATCCAGCTTCTTTCTGCTGCCCCCCTGTGCTCTCAGCCCCCCCTCCCTGTGCTCTCTGGCCCCCATGCTCTCCAGCCCCCAGTGCTCTCTGCCCCCCCCAGTGCTCTCCAGCCCCCAATGCTCTCTGCCCCCCTGTTCTCTCCAGTTTCCCTGTGCTCTCAGCCCCCCCCCCCCCCAGTGCTTAACCATGCTCTCTTACCCTGGTGCTCTCCTGACCCCCCAATGCTCTCCAGTCACCCAGTGCTCTCCGCCCAACTTGTTCTTCACCCCCCCTGTGCTCTCCAGCTCCCCTTAGTGCTCTCCAGCCCCCCCCCAGTTCTCCCTGCACCCCCAATGGTCTTTGCCCCCCATATGCTCCCAGCAGCCCCCTTGCTCTCCAGCTCCCCCTGTGCTCTTTGACCCCTGTGCTATTTGGCTCCCCTCTATACTCTATGATCCCTCCGTGCTCTATGCCCCCCTTGCTCTCTTGACCCCCTGTGATCTTTCCCAGCCCCCATTAGGGTGGAGAGTGGGGAAGGGACTGGTAAATATATCATGGGCTGCTTAGTCTAAAATGCCTGGGCCTATTTTTTGTCCCAGTCCGGGTCTGCTCACAGAGACTGTCCTAACTCTATATATTACTTAGAATACACTGAGCTCTGTTTAAGCTCCACTCTATGGGATGACGTCCAGATCCTTTCTGTAATAGATGTGAAAGGGATGTGGATGCCCTAATACACTTGTTTTGGAGATGCCCAAAGCTCCATCGGCATTGGAGTATGGTAGTTGTCATTCAGGATACATCTCTGAGAAAAGCAGCAGCTAGGGCATTGTTCCAGGCTCGTAGGCTTGTACTCATACATTATATCTCACCTATGCCCTAGATGTGGCTTGAACTAATGGGTACAATGCTGCGTTTTGAAAAACATACAGTATATATCAGAATATCAGCCCATCCAAATATGAGAAGGTATGGGGGGTTGGTTGGCTACCCCAGGTTTAGCCCCAACTGACCTAAATATAGATAGAATACTCCTCTGGCATTCTATTGTTTGAATAAGAAGAATATACTTTGGCTATAAACTCATAACGGAAAGAAGGGTTCTCCTCTATGAGACGTGGATCACAGTTCTTTAATTTTCAGGACTCAGACATCTAAGGCTGTATAAGTTATTGAGAATAGAAAAAACACTTGCGCCAATATGTGGTTATGAAAGAAAAAGGGTAGCTGCTGTGAGAAACCTTGTTAGGTGACAGATTGGAAAATAGTTTGTAATAAGGATATTACTTCAACAGCGCATACATAATGTGCAGGGAAGTGGGAGATTCCCGTGTAAATTTGTACGTGGATGTGAAAGTGTGTTACTGGTCAAAAGCCCATTTGACCCACTTGCCGTACGGTACTGGGGGTCAACGACATCTGGTGAGTTTGAATTGCCTACCTCACACACAGGAGCACAGAGGGTGTTATTATTTAAGCACTTCTTGGTTTTGAAGTCCACAAATAACATTGAAGTTTGAAATATCCATTTGAACCAACATCATTTCTTTGGAACATATGGACAATTTTCTTTGGCACTGAGCACTTTTTTTTCTCAATTTATTAGTATTAATATAAGTTTATTTATGTATCTAAGTATTTTTGCATATCAGTCATAGCACATATACGTGTATTCAATGTGAGCACAGTTTAATATTTATTTTTGAAACGCATATTTGTATAAATGTAACCAGCACTATTGTAGCACTTTATACACCTACGGTCAATTGGGTGCACGTTGTAAGAAAAAAATTCTCATAGAGCACAAGCACATTTATATAAAAATAGGTAGAAGATAGGTGGCATTCAAATCCCCTATACCATAGCACAGGCTGCAACAATTATCTACCTCCCAGGGCTATTTGGCAACAAACAAACCCCTAAAAAAGTGTCACCAGTAACACACTTTCACATCCACGTACAAATTTACATGGGAATCTCCCACTTCCCTGCACATTAGGTATGCGCTGTTGAAGTAATATCCTTGTATAAGTTATTGTCGAGGGTCCATAACTGGTGGGGGAGTGACTCCAGTGTATTTAAAGAGTTAAATGTCATCCTGCAATGTCTTGTATTGATTGGTGGAATTTGTACTAATATGACTGTACTGTTCGACTGTATTTGAATGTGACATCTCAATAAAATGTAGTGTGCAAATACAAGTGGTTACCTAGAGTAAAAGATCTACCAAGCAGCCTGTCGCAATGCATGTGCCTGGGGCATCCCAAGTGCCTAGCATAGCCCAGAGGAAACCACCTCGGGTGTAATCCTCCCATGTGACCCAACTTGGTGACCAAAGAGTTACTGGGAAATCATTAAGGAAAGGTCCATATTTAACCCTACCCCACCTGAAAATAGCAGTCCCGTGTATCATCATCTCTATCTTCCAGCATGTTTTTTTTGTCCACCCAGCAGTATTTGTCCAGCTAGCCAGAGATCACATATAGCCAGGCTATGGGGGGACATGAAGGGTTGGTTGAAAAGGGGGGGATCATCCAGGTATTCCAGTGTAATATTTTTATGCAATCTGTATTGTGCAGGATCAATTCTGTGCAGAACGACAGCTAGACAAATCTCATCACATGCTTTGCCAGGCTATGTCCCCTGATTCTTACTTTACACCAAAACTTAGCCATGCATTTAGATCTAACCATTGTTGATAGCACAGGCAATATTCCAGAACATAGGTGGTCTTTTCCTTCAACCTGAAGTTGAGTCCTCTAAAGTAGAACTGAAGGCATAGTGGAAAGAATAAGGGACAATTTTAATTCCTGTCAATTTTTTTACCATCTTTGCCCCATTTTAGAGATCTTCCTTCACTTGCCGTCCCATAGCCAAAATAGGAAATCCCTCCAAAGTAAGTGACTCCTTGGTTGTCACCACCAGGGTCACCGGAACTAGTATCCATTGGAAGATTTTACCTCTATTCCTGCTCTCGTGAAAACCCATTTGGGATTTTCTTTTATTTTCACTTTCAGTGTTAATGGGAAACCGGACAAATAGAGAGGGTAAGCACAGGCATGGGTAGCACAGTGGCTTAATACTTCCACCTTGCAGTCATTGGTTCCACTCCAAATCACGGCACTACCTGCCTGAAGTTTGCATGTTCCCCCTGTGCCTGAGTGGGTTTCCTCTGGGCACTTAACCATTTCCATGTAAAAATGTGTCCTGCATGCGGCTTTTTTAAGTGTTGGCAAATTAAGCCACGGCCTCTCTATTCCACATATTCCACATGCTGCTCTGCCCTTTGGAACCTGTAAAATCTTGCACATGTGTGCTAAGTCCCCATCTTGGCTGCATCTGCCAGCTGAGCACAGCACTTTCAGGCAGTTATGTACATGTTGCTATAGTAGCGGCAGTGATCTTCCGCTGTGGCTGCTATAGCAAATTGTGAGCAAAAAGCAGGAAGCGCACGCACAGTAAGGCGCAGTGCGCCCGCAAACCGCGCAGTTAAGAAAAAAGTGGTTCCAGCCCTTTGTATAAATGCCACATGAAACTCCGCCTGCCTCCTCCTATTTCAGCCCTCATTTGGCTCTCCTCTAGTCCTCCATTCCTCCTCCACCCTCCTCCCCTGCTACAGCTCTGACAAGACTCCAAAAAAAAAAAAAATCCAATGACTCCTGGGATTCCTGACAGAGGTATCCCAGGAGGCAAAGGGACCAAAGCACATGAGGTAGATAGAAACAGAAGGCACGAGAAAAAAAAAGGTGTTTAGTGGCAGTAAAATTAATTTTTTTAAACAAGGATAGTAAAGGAGGGGGAGACAAGTAATACTTTAGGCATCTGGAGTCACCAGGTACTGCATGCAGTATACAGTATGTCTATAAATGAATATGTCTAAGTGAATGCAGAGGCAGCACGGACACATCCATTAGTCCCAATTTGACAGCCACACAGGTGTGGGAGAGTGGCCCCAAATGCACACTGTCTGTAATGTAAGTGCCTAGATGTAAACGTCCATGTGAATGAGGCCTAAATGTATATATACTTAAGTTTAACACTGCCAGAAGGCCTAATGCATACTGGTACTCCTGCATTTAGATTTTCTAAAAGCAGAAGTCACCTGGAAAAATTTTCCCTGAGTGCATATTACCCGTGTTTTGCATTATACATTTGAGAATAATTTCCCGAACGATAATTATAACAAGTTCTTTTCATCAATCAAATGTATTTTTAACCACTTGCCGACTTCCTAACGACGATTTACGTCGGCAGTCAGCCCCTCACAGGCAAAGCAACGTAGGTCTACGTCGCTAGCCTGTGAGGCTCTAGGGAGCGAGCGCGCGCCGCTGGAGGACTCCCCCTGCGCGTGTGCCCGGCGGACCCGATGTCCGCCGGACACTCGCGATCGTCCGTTAGAGCGGGAGAAAGGCAGGCGGCTGATGTAAACACAGCCGCCTGTCATTCTCCCCTGTGTAAGAATGGAGATCACACGGTTCTACTATGTAGGACCGTTGATCTCTGTTCTTACACCAGTAGCCACAGCCAATCACAGTTAGAAACACGCCCCTAGGGACACACTTAACCCCTCCCTCTCAAATAAAGTTAACTCCTTCCCTGCCAGTGTCATTTTTACAGTAACAGTGCATATGTATAGCACTGATTACTGTAGTAATGTCACTGGTAACCCCAAAAGTGTCAAAAATGTCAGTCAAGGGTCCGATCTGTCCGCCGCAATGTTGCAGTCCCGCAAAAAAAAATCGCAGATCGCCGCCATTACTCGTTAAAAAAAAAACAACAAAAATGACAAAAATCTTTCCCTTGGTTAGTAAACGCAATAACTTTTGCGCAAACCAATCAAAATACGCTTTTTGTGATTTTTTTTTACCAAACATAGGTAGCATAAAACAAATTGCCCGGAAATGTTAAAAAATGTTGGTCTTTACATTTTTTTTTGGGGAATTTCATATAAAAAAATGTGAAAAATATTGTTATTTTTGCAAAATTGACGCTCTTTTTTTGTTTATAGCGCATGATCAAAAAATCGCACAGGTGATCTAATACCACCAAAATAAAGCTCTGTTTGTGGGGAAAAAAGGACGTCAAATTTTTTTAGGTACAGCGTCGCACGACCGTGCAATTGTCCGTTAAAGTCACGCAGTGCCGAATCGCAAAATAGGCCCTGGTCAGGAAGGGGGTAAAATCTTCCGGGGCTTAAGTGGTTAAAAGCATACACCACACGATATGAATACAAACTAAATACAAACTTGGGAATATATATTTATTCACAAGACATGTATTCACAATGAATAGATATGGGTGACGTAAAAAAAAAACAAAATCTTACATAAAAAACAAAATTATTCGTAATACTCAGGAATAGGTTTTGATACAATGCAAATGAAACAAAAGGATTGATTTCGTGCTGTAGACACAATAACAGTAGATATCGATATAATTAACTATAAGACAAACGTCTGCGTTTTAGGCAGCCAACAGTTACTCCTCTGCAGCAGGAATTAAACTGCATAAAACAAATGGCTCACAATGGTCATCACCAGAGTCCCCTAAGATAACTGCCTTTCCCAAAATGGCGGCTTGTTAAGGAGAATCTGCGTCTTGCGTCCTTAAAGTATCAAAGTACAAGATGTGATGATGAGGGTCTGAAGCATGTAAGAAGTATGATGGATAAAGTATGTCAAGTGTATGTAGTGATGAATGTGGTGAGTGTCCATGAATGCGGTCCCTTGTCCCTATATACCGTTCTGGACAGTAAGTTCAAATTATCTAGTAATATCATTAGAGGAGTATCCATTTCTAATGCAGCAAATTATATTGATTAGGAATATATGTTTTACCTATATATATATATATATATACTGTATATTCTGATTAATTACACATCTAGGTAGAAGCAGAACAGTATATGGATATATATATATATATATATATATAAAGTTATAGTATATATCTCTAAACACAATCATTTGTATATGTAAACCATTTCTACATATGGGATATTTCTAATCAGAATATTACCTACTAGATGATTATTATGCAAGCAAACAATACATTTATGACTTGCTCTATCCCATGGGATATAATATATGAGGTATAGTTTTCTATTCATAAACCTTTAGCTATATGCAGATATAATGTGTTTCTCAGTAGAATATTATCCTAAACACATAAACAAAACCTATATTATTTCCCTTTTGCCATATTATGGACTATGGAGGTTGTACATCAATATTTACAGTATCTCACAAAAGTGAGTACACCCCTCACATTTTTGTAAATACTTTATTCTATCTTTTCATGTGACAACACTGAAGAAATGATACTTTGCTACAATGTAGAGTAGTGAGTGTACAGCTTGTATAACAGTGTACATTTTCTGTCCCCTAAAAAAAAAACTCAACACACAGCCATTAATGTCTAAACCGTTGGCAACAAAACTGAGTACACCCCTAAGTGATATTGTCCAAATTGGGCTCAAAGTGTCAATATATTGTGTGGCCACCACTATTTCCCAACACTGCTCTTGGGCATGGAATTCACCAGAGCTTCACAGGTTGCCACTGGAGTCCTCTTTCACTCCTCCATGACGACATCACGAAGCTGGTGGATGTTAGAGACCTTGCGCTCCTCCACCCTCTGTTTGAGGGTGCCCCACAGATGTTTAATAGGGTTTTGGTCTGGAGACATGCTTGGCCAGTCCATAACCTTTACCCTCTGCTTCTTTAGTAAGACAGTGGTTGTCTTGGAGGTGTGTTTGGGGTCGTTATTATGTTGGAATACTGCCCTGCGGCCCGGTCTCCGAAGGGAGGGGATCATGCTCTGCTTCAGTATGTCACAGTACATGCTGGCATTCATGGTTCCCTTAATGAACTGTATCTTCCCAGTGCTGGCAGCACTCATGCAGCCCCAGACCATGACACTCCCATCCCAATGCTTGACTGTAGGCAAGACACACTTATCTACTACTCACCTGGTTGTGGCGACACACCCTTCACGCCATCTAAACTAGAGATCGACCGATTATCGGCAACACTGATATATCGGGGGCCGATCTGCACTTTCCCCTATATATCGGATATATCGGAATCTGCTTTTGATTTGCTGATATTGCCGATATTTCAGGGAAAGTGCTTGTATCGGGGTGATGCCCCACCTGCATGTCGTCCCAAAAGGAAGCCTCTTCTAAAGATGATGCACAAGAAAGCCCACAAACAGTTTGTTAAAGAAAAGCATCGGATCATGGGATATCGATATCTGCCGATATTTTCGGACATAATTTTTTTTTTTTTTTTTTAATGTCTACAGGTACTGAGGTGGAGGGATCTGGGGCTCTGCATTTAAAAGCATTCAAAACACCAAGTTTGGCTGTTTTGAATGCTGTAAGTTTTTTTAATTCGGCATCACTTCCGGGTACGCAGCGGCGCCAAGTTAAAAAACTTACAGCATTCAAAACAGCCATTCAAAGGAATGGAGACCCGGGTCAGATGGTGGCGGTGAAGGTAGAATTCCCGGGTCTCCATTTCTTTGAATTCGGTGCTGCCGCGTACCTGGAAGTGATGTCATGACATAACATCACTTCCGGGTACTGGCGGCGCCGAATTAAAAAAACTTACAGCATTCAAAACAGCCAAACTTGGCGTTTTGAATGCTTTTAAGTGCAGAGCCCCAGATCCCTCCACCACAGTACCTGCAGGAAAAAAAAACCTGTTTTTTAATGTCCGAAAATATCAGGAGATACCGATATCCGATGATCTGATGCTTTTCTTCAACAAACTGTTTGTGGGCTTTCTTGTGCATCATTTTTATAAGAGGCTTCCTTCTGGGACGACATGCACAGTCATGCAGACCAATTTGATGCAGTTTGCGGCGTATGGTCTGAGCATTGACAGGCTGACCCACCACCCCTTAAACCTCTGCAGCAATGCTGGCAGCACTCATATGTCTATTTCCCAAAGACAACCTCTGGATATGATGCTGAGCACGTGCACTCAACTTCTTTGGTCGACCATGACAAGGCCTGTTCTGAGAGAAACCTGTCCTGTTAAACCGCTGTATGGTCTTGGTCACCGTGCTGCAGCACAGTTTCAGGGTCTTTGCAATCTTTCTTATAAAGATAAAAAGACAAGGCGCCTCTAAGTGCAGTAGGCTCTGAGTATTTATTAGGTTAAAAGTATAAAAGCACTCACATTTGGTAAATATGACATGGGCATAGCAAAGATCTGTCTGGAGTCTTCCTATCCGCTGTGCTGAGTGGTTGCAATGGGGACATCCAGTGATCCGCTTCCTGTAGATGCGTCCTTTCGTCTGTGTCTCAGCCTGGTCGGCATGAGAATTCCTGAAGGCAGGGTGTGGACGCAGCGGCTGGTGTCCAATAGAGCGGGTGGTGGGCAGTTACATGTTTCGGAGCTCAGCTCCTTCGTCAGACCTCCCTTTTATCTTTATCACTTTCAGAGCAGCTTCTCCTCTCCAGTGCTGCCGAAGTGCAGTGTCTCACCTAAAGCCTTCTGTATTCCACGGAAGCGCCCATACAACAAACCCTTTTTCTCGCAATCTTTCCTATAGCCTAAGCCATCTTTATGTAGAGCAAAAATTATTTTTTTCAGATCATCAGAGAGTTCTTTGCCATGAGATGCCATGTTGAACTTCCAGTGACCAGTATGAGAGAGTGAGAGTCATAACACCAAATTTAACACACCTGCTCCCCATTCACACCTGAGACCTTGTAACATCGATCCTGGGTGGGTGCACGGGGTGCACCGCGCTCAAGCACTGTGAGCTGAGGCAGAGGAGCGGGCGAAAAAGCTTCAGTGGCAGAGTCCTCCCCTCCGTCCTCCTCTCCTTGTGTGTGTGTCTGTGTGTCACAGTGGGCATCTCCTGCTGTGACACGGAACTTGAGTGTGAAATGCCAGGCGTTCGCTGTAACAAAGCCCCGCCCCTATAATAGGTGCACACTGATCCAATGCCGGGAAATTAAATCAGTATGACGTGTATTATAGGAGCCAGTCTAGGAAGTAGGATCTTGTTACAGTAGCTGCCTGGGAAATTTAAAAGCCCTGCGACACAGGGGGAGCTCCCAGCTCTGTAATCCAGGCACTGGTAAGCTGCAATTGGTGGGCACTGATAAGGCTGCATTTGGTGGGCACTGATAAGGCTGCATTTGGTGAGCACTCATAAGGCTGCATTTGTTGGGCACTGATTAGGCTGCATTTGGTGGGCACTAGCAGGCTGCATTTGGTGGGCACTGGTAGGCTGCATTGGTGGGCACTGGTAAGCTGCATTTGGTGGGCACTGGTAAGCTGCATTTGGTGGGTTCTGATTAGGCTGCATTTGGTGGCACTGGTAAACTGCATTTGATTGGCACTGGTAAGCTGCATTTAGTGAGCACTGGTAAGCTGCATTTGGTGGGCTCTGGTAAGCTGCATTTAGTGGGCACGGGTAGGCTGCATTTGGTGGGCACTGGTAAGCTGCAATTGGTGGGCACTGGTAAGCTGCATTTGGTGGGCACTGATAAGGCTGCATTTGGTGGGCACTGGTAAGCTGCATTTAGTGGGCACTGGTAGGCTGCATTTGGTGGGCACTGGTAAGATGCATTTGGTGGGCACTGATAAGGCTACATTTGGTGGGCACTGGTAGGCTACATTTGGTGGGCTCTTGTAAGCTGCATTCGGTGGGCATTGATAAAGCTGCATTTGGTGGGCACTGATAAGGCTGCATTTGGTGGGCACTGGTAGGCTGCATTTGATGGGCACTGATAAGCTGCATTTGGTGGGCACTGATAAGGCTGCATTTGGTGGGCACTGGTAGGCTGCATTTTTTGGGCTCTGGTAAGCTGAATTTGGTGGGCACTGGTAGGCTGCATTTGATGGGCACTGATAAGACTGCATTTGATGGGCACTGATAAGACTGCATTTGATGGGCACTGATAAGACTACATTTGATGGGCACGGGTAGGCTGCATTTGGTGGGCACTGGTAGGCTGCATTTGGTGGCCACTGATGAGGCTACATTTGATGGGCATTGATAAAGCTGCATTTGGTGGGCACTGATGAGGCTGCATTTGGTGGGTACTGATAAGGCTGCATTTGGTGGGCATTGGTGAGGCTGCATCGATGCATTGATCTTTTGTATAATATCCGCAGTCTCTGACCATCTCTTGAATTAAGTCTGCAGTCTCTGACCATCTCCTATAGTATGTCTGGGGGCTCTAACAGACTCTCTAACAGAGGCCCTCTCTGTGTCCATTAGAGAGACCCCCTCCAGGTCCCATTAGAGTACTCTGCTTCTCTTCCTGTAATTTGTTTATTATTAAGAGATCGCGGGAGGGTCCCGGGGTAAGGAAGAGCATCTCTGTGTTTAAGTCATTGCCAAAGAAACATTTGTAAAGGGGAGCAGTTAGTAAGATGACCACGCTCATGTGAGGGTGCCAGAAAAATTTCTGCACCCAGGCGTCTGTGACCCTAGGATCAGGCCCTGGCTATTTGTGCCCAATTTGGACATTTTTACTTAGGGGTGTACTCACTTTTGTTGTCAGTGGTTTAGACATTAATGGCTGCGTGTTGAGTTATTTTAAAGGGGACAGAACATTTTCACTGTTATACAAGATATACACTCGCTACTTTACAGTGTCATTTCTTCAGTGTTGTCACATGAAAATATATAATAAAATATTTACAAAAATGTAAGGGGTGTACTCATTTTTGTGAGATACTGTATGTCACTTTTTCCAGATATTTTAAAATAATGTCTGAGCTGTGTGGAATCGTTACAAGAAAAATTGGATTTTTGACTTACCATAAAATCCTTTTCTCTTAAGCTCATTGACAGACGCAGTCCTCTTTGATTAATATCAGTAGGGTTATACTGCCCCCTACAGGAGTAGGACACTAGGCAGGAAAAATGTTCTGGCCACACCTTAGGGGCAGTCCCAGGGGGTATATCCTCTCTCTCCCTGCTACAGGATGTCAGTTATGTAACAAAGCAGTGTCAGAGAATTCAACCCAACTCAACTCAAAAATAGAGGGGCGGGTACTGCGTCTGTCAATGAGCTTAAGAGAAAAGGATTTTACGGTAAGTCAAAAATCCAATTTTCTCTGTCGCTCATTGACAGACGCAGTCCTCTTTGATTAAAATCAGTAGGGACGTCCCAAAGCAGTGCCACAAATGAGGGGTGGGATAACAGAAATCAAAATCCAATCCAGAAGGCCCAACCGGAGCCAACCAGAAGCATCATGGGTCCATCGAGCAAAAAGATGAGACCCAAGTGAAAAAAACCCAACAAACCCTCGAGGTAGACCAACGGTCTCCTCAAACAGCGGCCTGCAGAACCTTGCGGCCAAAAGAGGCATCCGCCGATGCCAGCACATCAACCTTATAAAATTTTGTAAAGGTATGAACCGACGACCAGGTAGCCGCCTTGCAAACCTGAAGCACCGACGCCTGATGGCGGAAGGCCCAGGAAGCACTAAGCGCCCGAGTGGAGTGCGCCTTAACAGGGAACAGAGGAACCCGACCCTTAATAGAATAAGCCTGTACCACCGTCTGTCTGATCCATCTGGAGATAGTCGCGGCAGACGCAGGCAACCCCTTTCTAGGGCCATCCGTGATCACAAAAAGTGAATCGGCCTTACGAAAAGGGTCAGTAGTAGCCAAATGCACCCTGATCGCCCGAACCACATCCAAGGAGTGTAGTGCAAACTCCCGAGGATGACTGGGCTTAGGACACAGGGAAGGTAGCACAATATCCTCATTCAGATGAAACTCTGAAACCACCTTAGGAAGGAAGGATGGATTCGGACGAAGAACCACCTTATCCCTATGAACCACCAGATATGGGGAACGACAGGACAATGCGGCCAGTTCTGACACCCTGCGTGCAGAAGTGATAGCAACCAAAAAGGCCACCTTCTGGGATAAGGTAAGCAAGGGAATCTCCCTAATATTTTCAAAGGGAGGTTTCTGAAGAACCGACAACACCAAATTAAGATCCCAGGGCGGCAAGGGCGCGCGCCCCGGTGGAGCCAGGTGTCGCACCCCCTGGATGAAATTCCGCACCAAGGACTGAGTAGCCAGAGGCTTCTGAAAGAAGATTGCTAACGCTGGAACCTGACCCTTGATAGTGCTCAAGGCCAGTTTCTGCTCAACCCCCTGTTGCAGAAAGCCAATATCCGGGCCACCGAGTAAGAACGTGGAGGAAACCCAAGGGATTCACACCACGCAATGTAAGACTTCCATGTGCGATGATAGACCTTTCTAGAAGTCGCTTTCCTCGCTCTAATCAGAGTAGGAAAAACTGAAGCCGACAAACCCCTGTCCTTCAGCACCTGGGTCTCAACAGCCAAGCCGTTAAAGCCAGCGATCGTAAAGCAGGATGGAAGATCGGTCCCTGAGACAGCAGATCCTCCCTGAGAGGAAGTCGCCAAGGAGCGTCCGCGACCAGCCTGACCAAGTCGGCGTACCAGGCCCGATGAGGCCAGTCCGGAGCCACAAGGATGACTGGAATTCCCTCCACCTCTATCCTGCGAAGAAGTTTCGGCAGCAACTTGAGAGGAGGGAAGGTATACAGCTCGTCTGCGGCGTCCGCCTGAGTATTGCGGGAGCGGGCTACAAATCTCCGCACCTTCCTGTTGAGCCGAGATGCCAACAGATCTACATCTGGGGTGCTCCAACAAAGGCACAATTGGTGAAATACCTGTCCGACTGGATCCGAACCGGGCTGCCCCGGAGCTGCTCGGTCCAGTGAACCAGACAAAGTCTGATCGCTCTCAGTTCCAATACATTTATCAGTAACCTGGATTCTTCCAGGGACCAGAGCCTTTGAGCAGATAGTCTGCCGAGAACCCCACCCCACCCGGATAGACTGGCATCCGTGGTGACAATCGTCCAATAGATCAGGAGAAATTACTTCCCCTGACTGAGCATCGGAGACCGAAGCCACCAAACCAGAGACTCACTGGTCCGCTCGCTCAGCCGGATCCGATTGTCCAGGGAATCGGGATTCCGGTTCTATTTGAGAAGAATCTCCTTTTGGAGAATTCGGGTATGAAACTGGGCAAACGGTACTGCCTCGAAAGAAGCCACCATCAGTCCCAGAACCCTCATGCAAGTCTAAAGGGAAGGCCAGTTGACAGACAATAACAACTGAGTCGTCGACTGAATCTTCTGGAGTTTCTCCGCAGGGAGAAACACTTTTGCCAAGGATGTGTCTAAAGTTAGGCCCAGATAGTCCAACCTCTTGGTGGGGACCAGGGATGACTTCTACAGGTTCACCAACCACCCAAACTCTTCCAAAGAGATCATGGTGATCTCCAAGTTTAGCAACAGAGCCTGCGGAGACTCCGCACGGAGAAGAAGGTCGTCCAGGTAGCCTAGAACCAATATGCCCCGCTGTCGTAACAGCGCCAAAACCGGGGTCAAAAACTTTTGTGAAGACCCGGGGAGCAGAGGCGAGACCAAAGGGTAATGCCCCAAACTGATAAAGGTTCTCTCCCACAGCAAAGCGAAGGAAACGCTGATGTCCTGCGTAAATGGGAATGTGAAGATAGGCATCCTTGATGTCTATGGACGCCAAAAAATATATCTGATGCAGGGAGGCCACCACTGTGCGAATGGACTCCATTTTGAATTTTTGCACCCGGACAAAACAATTGAGCGCCCTCAAGTCCAGAACTGGACGCAGCTTGCCCTCTTTCCTGGGTACTGTGAACAGGTTTGAGTAGAGCCCCTGAAAACGTTCTCCCCAAGGAACCGGACCACTCCTTGTTGCATCAAGTCCGTCACTGCCCCCAGCAGAGCCTTTAAGCGATCTGGGGATAGTCGTATGTTGGAAGGGAAGAACCGCACCGGAGGAAGTGATCGAAACTCGATCTTGTATCCTGACCGTATGACCTCGTGAACCCCTTTGTCTGGAATTCTGGAAAGCCACGGGTCTGGAAACCGGCGAAGACGCCCCCCCACCCCTGATATGGGTGGGGCCGCACCTTCAGGCTGTAGTGGTCTTATTTTCAGGTCTGGAAGGACCGGACCTTTGTTTACCCGACCAGCGTTAAGCCTACAACACCTGGTATTCCCAGACGGTGTCCCATACAGGTACTAAACAGGCCCAACCCTGCTTAGCTTCCGAGATCAGACGAGATCGGACGCATTCAAGGTGATGCAGCCGTAGGCCCCTTTGAAACCCCCTGGGGGGTTTTTGGAGGACTTCGCCTTATCACTCGCCTCAGAGGAACGAAAAAACTTTTTATGAGCGGAAAAGGAAGGTCCCCGTCTGCGACGAGGTCCCTTACCCTTAGTAGCCTGTGGTAGAAAGGTGCTCTTGCCTCCAGTGAGACCCTTGATAATCTCATCCAAGGTAGCACCAAACAGGCGATCCCCTTGAAAGGGGAGATCAGCCAAAGCTCTTTTGGAAGCTTGATCCGCCGACCAGCACTTTAACCATAACATGCGCCGGAGGACCACCACCGAGATCGATACACGCCCCAACAATGGAGCGGTGTCCAGGGCAGCGTCACAGACAAACTGTAGCCCTTGTACCATCTGCTCCAGCAATTCCGCTACTGCAGGGGGGAGACTTCTCCCCTCCAGGTCATGGCGTAACAACTTGGTCCATTCTGTCAATGTTTGTGAAACCAGAGCACTGGTAAACACTGGCCTAAAGGCCGACCCTACCAGGGAGAATATGGAGCGGGATATAGATTCTGCCCTACGATCCACCGGATCCCGAAAGGACGGAAAGTTCTCCAACGGGATAACAGTAGCTTTATTCAGTCTGGAAATCGGCGAATCCCCCGACGGTGGTACCGTCCATTTTTTTAAGGAGGGATTCTTCAAACGGGTAGCGCTTAGCAATCCGTTTGGACATACCAGGGGTTCGTTTTGAACGGACCCACTCCTCTTTAATTATATCATCAAAACATTTGGGCAAGGAAACACCTTTGCCATCTTGGAAGGCTTGCGGGTACCAAAAGCAATTTCAGTATCAGCTGCCTCCGCCGGTGTAACCTCAAGTCTTAGGGTCTCCCGGACAGACACAATCAGTGCATCCACCAGCGCTTCGTCTTGCGCTATGGCGGAGGCAGAAACGTCATCCTCACTATCCGAGGAGACGGGACCCGAGACAACAGCCCCAGAGGAGGAAACTGCAGCAGCAGCGACAGGCTCAGAATCCGTATCTGATGTGTCAGACAAGATAGGGGTAGGCGGGGGTCGCTTTTTAGCCCCCCGTCCCTGACAGGCCACCTCCACCCAGGATACAAAAGACTCCAAGACCGTTGACAGTGCATTGATAGTAAGGGGAGAATTGGAGGGTCCCGTGGTCACCTCGAGTGGATCAGTTGGGGACACATTTGTAGCAAGGTCCATGGCAAAAGCCAGGAAAACCTGTCAGCAAACAAATGACAAAAATTTAAAAAAAGGAAAACTTTTTTTTTTTTTTTTTTAAGTAATCCCCCAGCGCAACAGTGCTCCTCAGTGACCATGTGCTTTGAAACCCCTCACAGAGAGAAGAGAGACCCCCAAAGGCTCACCACCTGATGCACAGAAGTTCCTCCAGGACTACTCTCAGCACTGTCTTTACAGAACAGGAAGTCTTGTGGATCGATTTACCCGGGCAAAGGGAGGGGCTCCTCCCCTTTACACGCCTTCTGGCACTCCCACCGCTGCTCAGCCTCAAGCCAGGGCGAAGCTGGGTGTATCAAAGATGGCCGCCGCCATACAGGGGACATCTAGGCTAAGCCAAAATGGCAGCCCCGCGTCTCGCGAAAGGATGGCACTCCGTGCGGCTGCAGCCGACCGATCGATCGGTAGGTGCTTGACAATATCATTGTTTAAATGGTAACGCTTGCGGCGCCCTACTCCATCCTTGACAGACCTTACACATGGATTCCTCAATCCTTTATATAATGCAGGTCCCTTGCAGTGATAGACTTACAGGATTGTCAACTCCCAAACCAAGCCTGCTGGAGTGGTATCCCGGAAGGGGCGGCCTGAGCCCGAGCGGTACTCGGCTCAGCCTGCCGGCGGGAGGGGGTGCGCAGGGATGAATTGCGGCCACCCCATATTAGCGTGGGGGAGATAGGAGGAGTATGTTACAGGATAGAGAGGAACCCGGATCATAAGGGTCCGACCATCCCACGGAGGGGCCCGCGTCCACCCGACAGAGGGAGAGGGGGACATTCTACTCACCATACCGGAACAGGCGGGCACCAACTCCTGACAGAACCCCTCTCCATCGAGGTGGGGGGCTGTCGGCCAACACAGACGCCGCGACTCCGATTCCGACTGGTCGTGGGCGACCTGGCTAGACATTTAACTCGCGGGGCCAGTCCCCGTCCAATGGGACTATGTCGCGGCCGACCCAGCGCGGAGCTAGGGCCTGCACACGCTCGTAGGCCGGCTGGGGTGACCACTGGATCTCAACATCCAGCCCGTCGCCCAGATCTAGCATAATTGCTTGAAGATCTCACAGGAACAAAAACTGGAGAGCTAACTAAAAAAGATTTATCTAAAAAAGCTTGCCAGGACCAGAGATCGCAGCAAGGAACTTACTCCTTACTAGGCAGAAAAAAACTGACATCCTGTAGCAGGGAGAGAGAGGATATACCCCCTGGGACTGCCCCTAAGGTGTGGCCAGAACGTTTTTCCTGCCTAGTGTCCTACTCCTGTAGGGGGCAGTATAACCCTACTGATATTAATCAAAGAGGACTGCGTATGTCAATGAGCGACAGAGAAAAAAAGTTTTTTCTATAAGGGAGCTTTTGCTCTGTGTTTATCTTTCCCAGAGTTAAGACAATGGCCTGGTCATTGGATAACTCATTTTGCTGTCTTTTCATCGAAGTCTATTAGCAGATGTCCGTAGGTAAACATTCCCCCAAGGCTTTCTCTTTGGACCTTGTTTAAAGGTGGTATTCTCACCTGGGAGAAGCAATTGAGTTTGCTGTGTTTCCAAAGTTTTAATACTAATTCAAGGCTTTTCAAATACCTTCTACTTAGTGACCATAGAATGTAGTTATCCTTGGCTCTGTCCCCAGTTCAGCAAACAGCCAGTTTACAAACCCTCAACAGGGTGATAAAGACACAGGATGTTCTGTTTGAAGACTTGTTTGAATGTCCTGAATTCAACCTTTATTTTGAGGCTTATTCACTCTAAAACCTCCATATGAATTTTGTGAAAATATGTTATTTCTTCATAATAGTTCTGACACCCGAAATATTTGTAACAGAACATCTTCCACCTGCAGCAGCTTTCAGTCTCTTATATAGTCTTATAGGCTGCAGACAGTGGGGTTGGATAGTGCACTTGTACCTTCAGCCCGCTAAATGCCCAGTGTACATGGGACCTAACATGTTTGTTCCTTTCTTTGCCAATAAAATAATAACTTATATTTTATGAAAGATGTAGGCTTAACCATTTACTATAGCAATCAATTATGTTTCTTGTTTAATTTTCCCAGGGAACTAAAGATACATCAACCTTTTGAGAATAAATATTAATGATAAACATTTTTACAATATTTATTTTGATTTTATTAAGAATTTGTTTGTTTAGTCGAACCAGAATTAACCTTAAAAAGATAGAATTTGAAATAGTTTTACCAAAAAAAAAAAAAGAGGAAACAAAGTTTCAGTGGAGAACCGAAATTATAAACACAGCACATTTTCCATAAAAACAGGATATTTGCAAACAGTTCTTTACATAAATGACTCTGATATAAAGGAAAAGACAGAAGCATAGACCTGGTGTCAGAAATATTCAGATGAAAAAATACATCATCGTAAACAGAGATCCCAAGAAATAAAACCCGAAATTAAAGGTATGCATTTCCTAATTACTGATCAACATAGGGCCAATATTTACTTTCGAGCACATAATACACTAAGCATTTAAGCTAGCTATATCTACCCTTGTTGAAAAGATCTATTCCAATACTCATTAGACTTTATCATTTAGGCTCATTAATGTTTATGTTTAATGTATTGAAGGTAAAGGGGTTAAATCGGCGCTAGTTTCTTTTTGGTATTCTATTTGAAATCTCACAAAAGTCACTTGAATATTTGTGGAGAATCACTATAAATCACACCACTTCTAAGCATTAATTGCACATGGACATTGAATATCTGTGAAGAACCACTTCTAGTCACATACTGTGAAGCATTTTTTGCACATGAACTTTATATTCTGCTTTTGTCACCTCACTTTTATTATTGGATTTATGCTTATTTCTGATGTTATGTCACTGATGTTTTTTTAGCACTTATCATTTGTGCGTTATTGTTATTTATTGTCTACTTTACATATCATCATGTCTTACACATTAGCCCATTAGTGGTGAAACACACAGTTCTGTATCTTCACATCATCTATTTATTTTTTATTGTGGGAATTGCCACATTTTGAACATTTACTACTTTGTGTCAAGACACACACCCCTTCTATTTTTGTGAATTTGCACAATGCTTTTTTTACCATTTTATGCGACTTTACATATCGCATATTTGGAAACATTTCATTTTAGTCCTATTTAGACACTTATTTCATTTATCTGCTATTCGATGCATTTTTGCACAGTCTCTACTACTTGGCGCTTTATGCGTTTTTGCACATCATCACTGTGATTTTATGCAATTTTGCACACTATTATTTGTGATTGTATGCTATACCCAGCTGTAGGAGTTTTCCACAGCGTTTTGAAATCTTACTCTATACATCTTCTTGAATACCAAAAAGAAACTAGCGCTGATTCAACCCCTTTACCTTCATTACTGTTAGTACCTTGTGATAGTACAGAATTAGCTGCCCGTTTCATATAGGACCTCTGTCCTAATATTACTTGTTTGTTTAGACTTAGACCTATTACTTTTATACCCACCGTTTTCCCACGTCGTATACCAGAGTGGTAGCGCATAGGTTCTCGTTTCAGTTTATGTTTAATGTATAACTTACAGTTAGAAGAGAAACTTGGAGTATTTGATTCCCATATAATACAATACCTATAGTTCCATACCACAAGAGGGAGTATAATAACTAAGGTCCCATTAAAAACATTGTAAGGCAGTCTATGGGCACTAAATGCCTGTTTGGCGTTAAGCATGTACTTTAAAAATCTTCTTGTTGTTACAGAATATATAAAGGCAGGGAAAAAGTAGATATATTTTGTTTAACAAAAAGTTAATAATTATACTTTGATTTTAGCTGCACTCTAATATGAGGCATAATTATAAAGCATAGAATATGACATTCAGCAAATATTCTCTGCAAGTGAATTTTCCAGGTTCATGTATTTTTAAAGTGATATGACAATGAGTAAATGTCCACCAGAGAATGTGGGGTGAAAGTCACATTCACTGGTTTCTAAATAGACCCTAAAGGTGTCTTTTTATTTTGTTAAGCAGAAATTTTGTTAAGCAGAAATTTACTCACCAACAGTATTTCTATATGAACAACTCAACAAAAACTTCAGATTAACAAGTGCATTCAGTTTCTCAAAGGTCACTGTAGGTAATTAATGGTCCATTCTGATCATTAATGTATTTGTGTTTTCTATCTCCACATGCTAACATAACATAAGTGCCGGTTCACATTAGTGCGATCACAGAGATCGCATGTAATTTGGAGCACACTGCTCCTAAATTACATGCGATCTCTGTGCGGTGCAAATTTCAGCCATACAGTTTGTATGGCTGAATTCGCACCGCAATCGCACTAAACACGCACATGGCCCTTTTTTTAATCCACAGCAGAATCGGATCACATGGTGGTTCACACTAGTGCGATCTGATTCTGTGCAAACAGATCGCACTGCAATATGCGATCTCAACTGGGGGTGTCGTTAACTTTTAATTGACACCCCCTGCGCATCGCATATGGCAGTGTGAACTGTATATTCGCAGTGTTCCCGCATCGCACAAATGTGAACCGGGACTAACAGCCAAATCAAAAATATTGGAATGGCATTTGGGAGTTTGCTTCTTTGATATAAAATTCACTGATTTTTACCTTTACTGTATCAGTACTCAAGTTTCACAAAGTGAGGTAGTAGCAACCTTTTTTTGTAATTTTAACCTAGTGCATTTATCTTCCACTTTAGCTAGTTCTTTCCTTTTAAAGAAACAAAAGTATCACACACAGATGATTTTCATTCTCTGAGTATTTTTTCTTTTGCGGGATGTTTACCCTCCAACTTTTCTAAAGGTAGCTAATACTAAGCTAATAGTCACCTAAAGAATAAATGACAGCACTCACAAGCCAAGGTGAAAAATGTGCTGCTTGCCCTAATAATATACAACAATGAATAGCAATTTCTCCTGTAGCACTGCCCCCTTGGGGGTCGCTTAAAATTGCATGGTCTTCTTTGCCGCCTTGACCCTGTGAACCTTTCAGCCCTCCTGACACTCTAGGTTTACACATGTTGTGTATACCTTTAAATAAAACACTGACACGATGCAGATTGCTTTAGCTCTCTAATTTACTTAATCAAAGAGACGTAAATGGGAATTAAGCCATTTACGTAAATATTCGGCCGACGACTGATCGGCCGATTGTAGGCTTGTTAGTATGATGCTTCCGACAGCCGACAGCGCACTTTTGGCCGAAAAGAATCTGTCGTGCAAGCATTAAAATTTTTGTTGGCCAACACCAGAACGGCCGATTGTTCGCCAGTCAGTACAGAATTCGGCCGACAATCAGCAGATTTGCAAGACTGGGCATGCTCAGAGAAGAAAAAACACAGGGAAAGTTAACCATCACATGACATCACTTCTGCAGTCGGCGGACAAAATTCGTGTGCAGTCTTTTGCACTTTTCAGTGGACAGGACAGCCCTGGACAAAAGACGGCCGATCGGTCGGCCGACGATCGGTACGTGTGTACGAGGCATAAGTCAGGCAAGTTCCGGATAAACAGCCAAGACTAGTTCTTAAAGCATTTAAATGACAATTAGCAATGACAAGTAAATTATACCAATACACACAATAACAGGCAGTAGATGAATAGAAAGCTATTGGCTGTTGTGCATGATACTACTGGTAAAAGGAGAAACCCAGGCCAGCCTATAATATCTTTATCCTAGTTAGAGATGAAGTAATATAGATACTACTGAGTAGTGATGAGCCGAACAACCCCCTGTTCGGTTCGCACACAACATCTCGAACAGGGGAAATGTTCTTGCGAACATGCAAACTCCATTAAAGTCTATGGGACACAAACATGAAAAATCAAAAGTCCTAATTTTAAAGGCTTAAATGCAAGTTATTGGCCCAGAAAGTGTATGGGGACCCGGGTACTGCCCTGGGGGACATGAATCAATGCAAACAATTTTTTTTTAAATTATCGTTTTTACAGGAGCAGTGATTTTAATAATGCCTAAAATGAAACAATAAAAATGAAAAATTCCTTTAAATATTGTGTCTGGGGGGCCCCCTTAATGTGCCTGTAAAGTGGCGCATTTGTGTGATGTTTCTAGCCTGCTACAGCAATACTGACATTTCTAAAGTAAAGAAATTTCATTTAAACTTGCTTGCTGCTGTAATCAATGCTGTATTTTGGCCTAGGCCGACAAGGCCTAGGCCTAGGGCGGCACTGTGTGGGGGGGGGGCGGCAAAAAAGCCCACTTAAAAAAACAGTTCCGTCCTCTGAGTCTGCTCCCGTTTCTGCCTAACGCCGCCCGCAGCCGCCTCCCACACACACACAGTCCCTGACAGCTCATGGCACTTATCGATATCCTTTCAGCAGCAGTGGACCGGCCATGATAAACAACAATGTCATTGCAGAGTGTGCAGTGGCCCCGCCCCAGCCTTGATGCAGCTGTGAGCCAGTGCAGCCAATCATATTATTCATGGAAGGGGGGTGGGATCAGGAGACCAATGGGAGGTTATGATCCTTCTCCCCTCACCTCCTTGCTGCTCGGGGTATTCGCTCCTCCTTAGGGGTTACCCTGGCGCTTCTGCCCCTCCCTCCCTTGCTCCAAGAATGGAGCTCACTCCCAAGAAATCCTGGCTCCTCCCCTGGCACCTCAGCTCCACCCCTCCCTCACTGGCCTGGCTCCCGAGTATGGAGCTTGTTAATTCTGGCTCCTCCCTCGGCTCACGATGGTGCCTTGCCACCACAAAAGGTGGACCCTTTCCTCCCCGGTGCAGTTCTCATGTATGAAGCTCACACCCAGGTTTTCGTGGCTCTTCCCCTGGCACCTCGGCTCTGCCCCTCCCTCCCCGGCCTGGCTCCTGAGTATGGCACTTGCACCCGGGTATGTTTGGCTCCTCCCCCAGGCTTGCCCTGCCCCTTCTGGCTCCCGAGTATGGTGGTCACCCCTCAGGTGTTCCTGAGAGCACATCTGACCCTATGTCCCCATCCATCTCCTAGCCCTCCTCCTCTCCAGGGAATGATGCTGGGGATGTGAGGACCAATCAAGCTCTGCTAGGATCTGCCCTTCCTCTCCAGTACCCAGGATCGTACTCCCCTGGGGTGCAGCACTGAGGATGAAGAAGAACCGGGAGCTGCTTCAGGCTGTCAAGGCTGAGGACCTGGGCATCATAGTGGAGAAGTTGCTGCAGTGACCCAAGGCAGGTAAAGTCAGTAAGCACACCCACCCAACTACATCCCTACTTACAGACATACCTACCTACTCTGATGATGATGGGTTTAAATGGGATCAGTCATTAGATCAGATTATACTGGGCAGGGAGGGGGGGTGATCAGGACAGGCTCGGGTAGGGGTGCCCCGGGGTCCCCATTCGCACTGGAGTCCCAGAGCCCAGTTTCTGGCACTTGGCTCTACTAATTCACCTTTCACTGCAGGGGAGAATTTTTATTTTTTACTAGTAATGGTGGCGATCAGCGATTTTTAGCAGGACTGCAACATTGCGGCGGACAGATCAAACCCCTAACTGACATTTTTGACACTTTTGGGGGGACCAGTGACATTACTACAGTAATCAGTGCTAAAAATACGTACTGTCACTGTACTAATGACACTGGCAGGGAAGGGGTTAACATTGTGGGTGATCAAAGGGTTAAGTGTGAGCCTAGGGGGTGTTTTATAACTGTATGGGGGAGGGACTTGTGAAATGAACATAGAGACATGTGATCCTAAATAGGAGGATCACAGGCGCTCTGTGATCATTTCAGAGAGAACAACGGTCAGCTGTGTTTACAACAGCTGACCGTACTTCTCTCTCAGCGGGGAAAGATCGCGGGTGCCCGGCAGCAAGTACGGCCGCTGGCCCTGTGGATTGGCATCCCCGCTGCCTAATAGGGGGCCCCCAGGAGCACTCTCGCAAACTGACGTACCCAAACAAAACAACAAAATATACAAGTAGGCACTATGTACCCACTTTTAATGTACAGAGACAAGGAGGTGGAGCTCTAAGAGGAAAAGGTGGGGCCTAAAGAGGAAGGGGTGTGGTTTACAGATGACAGGGCGGGTTTGAAACAGGAAGGGGTGTGGTCTTGACAGGAAGGGGTGGGCCGTAGTTAAATTAGGGGGTGCACGAGTTTAGTCCGGCATAGGGCAGCACAAAACCTAAATACACCACTGGGGGTGGCACAGAGAGAGAGGGGTGACACAGAGAGAGAGAGGGGGGTGACACAGAGAGAGAGGGGGGTGGCACAGAGAGAGAGGGGTGACAGGGAGAGAGAGGGGGGTGGCACAGAGAGAGGGGCGACAGGGAGACAGAGGGGGGTGGCACAGAGAGAGAGGGGTGACAGGGAGAGAGAGAGGGGTGACAGGGAGAGAGAGAGGGGTGACAGGGAGAGAGAGGGGGGTGACACAGAGAGAGAGGGGTGACAGGGAGAGAGAGGGGGTGGCACAGAGAGAGAGGGGTAACAGGGAGAGAGAAGGGGTGACACAGAGAGAGAAAGGGGTGACAGGGAGAGAGAGGGAGGGTGACAGAGAGAGAGAGGGGTAACAGGGAGTGAGAGGGGGATACACAGCAGCTCTCTGTACCTGAGAGGCCAGCCAGGCCTTCCGTGACTGCAGAGTGCATTCACCCACCGCTAAACTGCCTGGAGCTGACTAGAGGAGCCGACTGATGGTCATGTGGGCGCAGCCCTGTGACGAGGGGAGCCGCCTATCCATGGAGCTCAGACACTGACTGACGCCTCCTGGCCCTGGATACAAGGGCAAGTGAGCTAGAAACATTAGCGCTTAACGCAGTATAAATTAGGGGCCTGGGGGGTATTAAAAGTGGTGGAAACAAGCATCCTGGGGGGCAGGGAGAGACCCAGCTAGGGTCCAGGATACAGAAAAGGAGGGTACATACCAGGTGGAGCCTGAGCTTCTATTTTTTCCTCATGCAGTCAGTACTCCCGATGAGGAACAGCGTTACCGCTAGACAGTCTGTATGCGCCCATGGGCTGGGAGAAAAAAAAGAAAAGAGATGTCGCAACCTAGTGGCGGCACATGGTCGACCCTATAAAGAAGAAGACAGTGTGAATAGCCAGATTATCAACAGTAATGCTGTGACTCATAAGTGCTTATAATATAACAGTAAAATAACATAATAGCCCCAACATATAACAACTTGATGGCCTGGAAGCAAGATACCGGTAAAGAAACCCTGAGAGGGAGGGGAAAAGCAGATAACAAGGGATGGAGGAGCCTCAATAATATTATAATATTATTATTATCAATATTAGTGAAGTCCAGTTAAAGAATGACCTTATTCCGCAGGGCTGTGCATCCTAGCTGTGAGAGAAGGTACCGAGGGCAAAACTAGGAGGTTACATGGTGAAAAGAGAATGTACAGGGTGAGATATAGCCAATCATCTGAAATAGGGAAGCCGTTTAAGAATAGGGCCTGCCATTAGGGCCAGATAGTCATTGCTTTTTAGCGGGATCCTTTCTTGGGCTGCGCTGTTCCCGAGGTGTTGATGGGGGGTGGCGGGGGCCACTAGTGAGATCCAAGGACATGTGGAGGTAAGATTGAAGGTAATGAGCTGCCTCTTCCGGATGTGTAAAGGATTTCTGATCGCCTGAGGAATCTGTAAAGCGGAGGGTAGCAGGGTATGCGAGGGTGAATTTGATAGCCTTGTGATAGAGGGCTTGACAGATAGGTTGGAAAGCCTTCCTTCTTTTTGAGACTTCCTGAGAATAATCCGAACAATAGAAGCTTATGGCCATCTAGCTGTAAAGATTTGGAGTTCCTGAAGGACTTGAGAACATTCACCCTGTCCATATAGTTCAGGTATTTAACAATGACCGAACTATATGGCGAGAGCGCCATACTGCTGTCCAGTGCCGCCAGAGAGAGAGCGCGATACTGCTGCCCAGCACAACCAGAGAAAGAGCAACGCTGCTGCCCAGCACCAGAGAGAGAGCCATGCTGCTGCCCAGCACCCTCAGAGAGAGAGCCATGCTGCTTCTCAGCACCACCAGAGAGAGAACCATGCTGCTGTCCAGCACCACCAGAGAGAGAGCCACGCTGCTGCCCAGTTCCACCAGAGAGAAAGTCATGCTGCTGTCCAGCACCACCAGAGAGAAAGTTTGAGCCACTGCCAGGGTACAGATGTTCTACAGTACTGACCAGAGTCACTACGGGGAACCCAGAGTGAGCAAATGTCCGGTCAGAGGGATCACTGCTGCAGTTTCACTGGGTCTAGTAAGAGGGCCTGTAGGCCATTATCCATTACTGCTCCTGGGGACTGTGCCATTAGGAAGTGCCTAACCTGCTATCCTCTAGACCTAATAATGCCTGCAGGCTCTATTGACTGCCGCAATGTGCACCAATGAGCTCAAACGATGGGCTGCCGGCTGGGCTGCTGGCCCAAAAATGGGGGGGGGTTGACACCAGCCCTAGTGACGCCACTGTATATAATGCCTTGTAAAATACCATTTATAACCTCAATCAACAAATCTACTACATCTCATTCAAACTATGTGCAGACATGTGAGTTTTTTCTGCACCTGTTTCTGCAGGGGCATAAAGAAAATAATTTATTTCTAGTTGCCCTGTTCACACCACAACACTGATATCATGTGTGTATGTTTTCTGTGCAGAAATCTGCAACACTTATGCAGAATTACATGTGCCCTGTTTACACCCTAACATTGGTGTCATGTGAGTTTTTTATTCTGTGCAGAAAAATACATACGTTGCATATTTCTGTGCAGAAAAAAAGTTGCATGACACCAAAATCGTGGTGTGAACAGAGCACATAGAAAAAATTATTTTCTTTGTGCCCTTGCAGAAAATTGATATTGCACAGGAAAAAAAAAAAACCTCACCTGACAGCAGTGTTATGGCTTTACATAATGATAAGGTTGAATAAAGACATCAGTTAATCCAGTTCAACTTATGTGGGTGTAGATGTAAGAGTGCAAACAGGGCACATAGAAAACAATTGTTTTCTTTGTGTTCTTGAAGAGACTATGCTAGAAATACGCACGGCCACGCCTCTGCACATGATGTGAACAAGCACAAAATGTTCTATGCAAGTCAAATCTGCAGTACTTATGAGAGTTCTTGCTGTTCCATCCACAGTATGTATTACTGCTTTGAGCTACTTCCTGCAGGGAGGCTTCAGTCAACACTTTTTCAAACTGAAAGGCCTGCAACTTTAAGTCCTGAAGACGTAGTGTCATCCCCAGCTTTGTACCTAAATCAGCCTTGTGATACATTGGTCATGTTGATGTAGCACCCTTCCAGTTGTTAGGATGCTTAGGTAGATTTCGTTTTCTTCTCTCACTTTCCAGGACGGTGTCCCGACAAAATTTTTTAACTTGCCGAGATCTCCAACCTAGGTCACTTCCGGTCAGGGATCTCGGGAAGTTACCACTACTGCCACTACTGTGCATGCGCGAATGTCAATGCACGTTCACAGAGAACTCCAATGCCGTGCATGAGAGTTGGAATTCTCGGCAACACAATTCAATACTACTGCGCAGTGCCTGACAGTTGGAGCTTTTGGCAAATTAAAACCCATGCACAGTGCTATCACCCACAGTAACTTGTACAATTGTGAGCGTCCCTATGCGCTGTTTGAATGGGCAGAGACACAGCCAGGAGTTAGCAGAGCTAAGCCTGAAAGGGAATGCTGGGATTTATAGTTCCTCAAAAAAAGAAGAAAAATTGTAAAGCTGAGCCTGAGAGCACATGCTGGGATTCATAGTTCCTCTCCAAAAAAAAATTGTGAACAGCGCAGAGACACAGGCAGGATGTCGCTGAGCCTGAAAGGACATGGTGGGATTTATAGTTCTTCTACAAAAAAAAAAAAACAACTGTGAAGCTGAGCCTGAAAGTACATGCTGGGATTTAAAGTTCCCTTAAAAAAAAAAAAACTCACAATTGTGAACAGTGCAGGGACACAGGCAGGATGAAGCTGAGCCTGATAGTACATGCTGGGATTTATAGTTCCTCTCCAAAAAAAACACAATTGTGAACAGCGCAGGGACACAGGCTGCGTGATGGGGACAGACTGGATGACGGCAAGGACATAGGCTGCTTGATTGGGGACACAGGCTGCGTGATGGGGGACACGGGCTGGATGATGGCGGGGACACAGGCTGCATGACAGGGGCACAGGCTGGATGATGACGGGGACACAGGCTGCGTGATGGGGGACACAGGCTGGATGATATATAGAAGGGAGACTATCTCTATAAATTAATTTAAAGTAAGAGCACCACGTCCCAAATGAATATTGTTATACTGTAGAAAGTTTTTAGGTGCCTAGATTGGGTGGACTTTTCAAATTAGGGTGCCAAGTAGTTCTTATATAGAAGGTAGAAGTTGAGGCAAAGGTATAGAAAGAAAAATACTTTATTGAAAAACAACCCATAAAAATATTGTAATCGAATGAATTACAATATACAAAAATAGTTGTATTAAAAACAAATACAGTTAACAGCCATATTGTTTCATACAAACATATATAAATATACACTCCTAACACAGGGGTAAATAGTATTTATATTTTTTATATACCCAATTACATCCACAGTAGATGATATCTGTGCAGGATATGTAGCGGCCCACAATTTAACCCAACATGTTTCGCGGCACTGCCGCCGCTTCTTCAGGGGTGTTTTTGAGGGTATCACAATATGTATTTGTAATGAAAAACAACAACACTAAGGTAGAGAGAATAGGGAAAAAAACAAAACATAAGTATCATAGTCAAATAGATATATTCACAATAACATATGAAATCTATAACATTTAGAAAATATCCAGATTTATACACAGTTATAACATTAATATTAATACTCTGTCTATAGAAAAAAGCATCAAGAATAATGCACAATATCATACCTGTCTGGCGTATAACAGAGATCACGGCAGCGGGAATGTAACCGCAAGGCAAGGGGAGAACCCCCCGGGGGCGGACATGGGAGACCGACCAAAAGTATAGTCCAATAAAGCGGCTGATAAACAATACGGTCTGAAAATTAAAGATAAGATAAACAATTGTATAGGTAGAGTCTCACATATTGCCATCCGGTGTCTAAACTTAGAAGGAGGGGAAAGTAAAAGACAACCAATGATGCCAATTTGGGCGAATAGACTGAGAAGCCATATTGACCAAATGAGTTCTTACCTCAATTTTACCCACTGGTAGGTATGAGCGAGGACTGGGAAGGATATCGAAGATATTCAAGGTAGATCAAAGTGGATCCACCTTGGTACTGCCTAAAAAGAGCAAATGCAAAATGATATGTATATATGGCGGTATATGCCGAGGAAATATTGAAACAGCAAACAAAATGTATTGCTGAAAAGATGTTATGTAGGTAAATATATAGGCAATATCAACACGGAAAACATGCTGATAGAATTACCCAATAAAAAATACAAATAAAGGATCATTTACTGCCGATGCATATGTATATAGTAGTAGCCCAGCAAACGCTCGCATATAGCTACATAGATATAGTAGAGGATAAAATATAACAAAAGCCAAATGGCCCAATGCAATCAATAGTGACCAATGCACAGCCCATAAGGATGCAAGTCAATAATTATATTGCTCCATCACCCATATAGTGCATGTCAGAAGGATTACACTGAGAATAAATATAAGCGAGTCAAAGAACAATATTGAGAGTCAGCATCAAAGAGTGAAGTAGTTACCTTAGAGGAAACCAACAAGTGCGTCCAGTCCCCTCAGATCGCACTGACGGACGCCGAGTTGCCGCTATTAATATGGTCGGGTAGCTCCACCCGGATGACGTACAAGACGTACGTCTTGACAGATATCCGGGCTGACGTCGGGAGTGCGCGCGCATCCAGTGCATGCGCACTAGCTAGAGGCTGACCGAAATCCAACTTCCGCCCACCGGAGCAGAAAGCTCCGTAAGCGTAAAGAGGAGGAGGGGCAAAACAAACCAGCATATCAGCCCCAATCATCCGAAGGGGAAGGAGGGGCAATACCTGACGCCCCATGTCCGCCATTGGGGGAACCCAAAGCAGTCGCATATCCATAATGATTGGTCAATTGAGTAATCAAAAAGCCGGATAGGTGCCTAAACACCGGGAAAAAGAAGAGAGGGGGAGGGATATTGTGCAATGCTTGATGCTGAATCGTAGACATGAAAAAACAAATATTCTCCAGTATTACATAACTGTAACAATAATCAGTACGTATGCAACAAATGAAAAAAATAATTATAAATATAAACACACAAATAGCATTGTCATATTACATCCAAGATATAGATATGTGTTTAACCTATTAATAAATAATTATAGTATCAGTGTGGTGAGCACTGTACCTAGCAAAATGGCAATCTATGGGTATATAACCATCCCAGGGAGCCATAGCTTATATGTATGTTATAGTAGCAGCATGGGCTGATGATGCTGGACGAGAAAGTTAGACATAACAAAAGGAAAAACAAAAAAGGAAGAAAGAAAGGACAAAAAAGTACAAATAAGCACAATTCAGTATATATGACTTATAAAAATGGTTTATATGAGTGAGCTTCATTTAGGCCTGGGGGTACGGTAGCGTTTAGCCTCTCTATCCAGAGAGTTTCGCGTTGTAATATCCTCTGGTCCCAGTTACCTCCTCTGGGGTCAGGGGGTATAATTTCCAATACCCTAAATTTTACACATGAATTATCGAACCTATGTTGTAGCCCGATATGTCGGGTAACCGGGGTCAAAATCTTTCCCCCGCCCGAGTAATATACATGATCCCCTACTCGTTGGCCCAATTGCCTAATTGTTTTGCCAACGTAGAAGGCGGAACACTGACATTTCAGGAGGTATATCACACCCCGAGTGGAACAATCTGCAAATCCACGTAATCTGTGGGACAGACCATTCGGTAGTTCAGTAATAGGACCCTCCTCAATCCAAGGGCAGCGAGAGCAACCACCACATTGGTATGTGCCCGGCCTGCCCCTGGGTTGAGGTTGGTTGTCAGTGTAATGGCTTTTTATCAAAAGATCTCTAAGAAATGTAGCTCGCCTAAAGACAATTTCGGGACAATCCTTGACATATTTAGAAAGGGTTTGTTCCTCGCTCAGAAGGTGCCAGTGTCTCTGGAATATGGCTCTTAGTTGCTGATGATTATCAGAAAACTGGGTAATTAGTTTTACCGTTGGGTTAGTATCCAATTTGCTTTTTCGCTGCAGTATGTCATTTCTCTCAAGTCCCCGGGCCTTGTTGAAGGCTTTTCTTAAACTAGTGCGGGAATATCCTCTCCCAATTTGTTCTTGGGAGGGTGGGAAAGGCACGTTTCCTCTTGCGACTCCTATACACCCTGGCTGAAACATGTAACACACTGGTTTTGTTACATTGACGACTTGTTCCTGATATGGACAGGCCCTCAAGGTGAACTAGAAGAAATGTTATCTTCATTAAATGTAAATGATTTCAATTTTAAATTTACTCATAATTTCCATCCAGAACGTATTGTGTTCTTGGACATCGAAATTAGAAAGGACAGCAATGGTCATATCATTACTAGTTTGTATAGGAAACCTAGTGCGGAAAATATGCTCCTGCACGCTTCTAGTGCTCACCCCAATCCATTAAAGAACAGCATCCCTTATGCGCAATATTTGCGCATAAGAAGAAATTGCTCTCTGGAAACAGACTTCCTTCGGGAAGCAAAAAAACTCCAAGAGAGATTACTTCTAAGAGGATATTCCCGCACTAGTTTAAGAAAAGCCTTCAACAAGGCCAGAGGACTTGAGAGAAACGACATACTGCAGCGAAAAAGCAAATTGGATACTAACCCAACGGTAAAACTAATTACCCAGTTTTCTGATAATCATCAGCAACTAAGAGCCATATTCCAGAGACACTGGCACCTTCTGAGCGAGGAACAAACCGTTTCTAAATATGTCAAGGATTGTCCCGAAATTGTCTTTAGGCGAGCTACATCTCTTAGAGATCTTTTGATAAAAAGCCATTACACTGACAACCAACCTCAACCCAGGGGCAGGCCGGGCACATACCAATGTGGTGGTTGCTCTCGCTGCCCTTGGATTGAGGAGGGTCCTATTACTGGACTACCGAATGGTCTGTCCCACAGATTACGTGGATTTGCAGATTGTTCCACTCGGGGTGTGATATACCTCATGAAATGTCAGTGTTCCGCCTTCTACGTTGGCAAAACAATTAGGCAATTGGGCCAACGAGTAGGGGATCATGTATATTACTCGGGCGGGGGAAAGATTTTGACCCCGGTTACCCGACATATCGGGCTACACCATAGGTTCGATAATTCATGTGTAAAATTTAGGGTATTGGAAATTATACCCCCTGACCCCAGAGGAGGTAACTGGGACCAGAGGATATTACAACGCGAAACTCTCTGGATAGAGAGGCTAAACGCTACCGTACCCCCAGGCCTAAATGAAGCTCACTCATATAAACCATTTTTATAAGTCATATATACTGAATTGTGCTTATTTGTACTTTTTTGTCCTTTCTTTCTTCCTTTTTTGTTTTTCCTTTTGTTATGTCTAACTTTCTCGTCCAGCATCATCAGCCCATGCTGCTACTATAACATACATATAAGCTATGGCTCCCTGGGATGGTTATATACCCATAGATTGCCATTTTGCTAGGTACAGTGCTCACCACACTGATACTATAATTATTTATTAATAGGTTAAACACATATCTATATCTTGGATGTAATATGACAATGCTATTTGTGTGTTTATATTTATAATTATTTTTTTCATTTGTTGCATACGTACTGATTATTGTTACAGTTATGTAATACTGGAGAATATTTGTTTTTTCATGTCTACGATTCAGCATCAAGCATTGCACAATATCCCTCCCCCTCTCTTCTTTTTCCCGGTGTTTAGGCACCTATCTGGCTTTTTGATTACTCAATTGACCAATCATTATGGATATGCGACTGCTTTGGGTTCCCCCAATGGCGGACATGTGGCGTCAGGTATTGCCCCTCCTTCCCCTTCGAATGGTTGGGGCTGATATGCTGGTTTGTTTTGCCCCTCCTCCTCTTTACGCTTACGGAGCTTTCTGCTCCGGTGGGCGGAAGTTGGATTTCGGTCAGCCTCTAGCTAGTGCGCATGCGCTGGATGCGCGCGCACTCCCGACGTCAGCCCGGATATCTGTCAAGACGTACGTCTTGTACGTCATCCGGGTGGAGCTACCCGACCATATTAATAGCGGCAACTCGGCGTCCGTCAGTGCGATCTGCGGGGACTGGACGCACTTGTTGGTTTCCTCTAAGGTAACTACTTCACTCTTTGATGCTGACTCTCAATATTGTTCTTTGACTCGCTTATATTTATTCTCAGTGTAATCCTTCTGACATGCACTATATGGGTGATGGAGCAATATAATTATTGACTTGCATCCTTATGGGCTGTGCATTGGTCACTATTGATTGCATTGGGCCATTTGGCTTTTGTTATATTTTATCCTCTACTATATCTATGTAGCTATATGCGAGCGTTTGCTGGGCTACTACTATATACATATGCATCGGCAGTAAATGATCCTTTATTTGTATTTTTTATTGGGTAATTCTATCAGCATGTTTTCCGTGTTGATATTGCCTATATATTTACCTACATAACATCTTTTCAGCAATACATTTTGTTTGCTGTTTCAATATTTCCTTGGCATATACCGCCATATATACATATCATTTTGCATTTGCTCTTTTTAGGCAGTACCAAGGTGGATCCACTTTGATCTACCTTGAATATCTTCGATATCCTTCCCAGTCCTCGCTCATACCTACCAGTGGGTAAAATTGAGGTAAGAACTCATTTGGTCAATATGGCTTCTCAGTCTATTCGCCCAAATTGGCGTCATTGGTTGTCTTTAACTTTCCCCTCCTTCTAAGTTTAGACACCGGATGGCAATATGTGAGACTCTACCTATACAATTGTTTATCTTATCTTTAATTTTCAGACCGTATTATTTATCAGCCGCTTTATTGGACTATACTTTTGGTCGGTCTCCCATGTCCGCCCCCCCAGGGGGTTCTCCCCTTGCCTTGCGGTTACATTCCCGCTGCCGTGATCTCTGTTATACGCCAGACAGGTATGATATTGTGCATTATTCTTGATGCTTTTTTCTATAGACAGAGTATTAATATTAATGTTATAACTGTGTATAAATCTGGATATTTTCTAAATGTTATAGATTTCATATGTTATTGTGAATATATCTATTTGACTATGATACTTATGTTTTGTTTTTTTCCCTATTCTCTCTACCTTAGTGTTGTTGTTTTTCATTACAAATACATATTGTGATACCCTCAAAAACACCCCTGAAGAAGCGGCGGCAGTGCCGCGAAACATGTTGGGTTAAATATTGTGGGCCGCTACATATCCTGCACAGATATCATCTACTGTGGATGTAATTGGGTATATAAAAAATATAAATACTATTTACCCCTGTGTTAGGAGTGTATATTTATATATGTTTGTATGAAACAATATGGCTGTTAACTGTATTTGTTTTTAATACAACTATTTTTGTATATTGTAATTCATTCGATTACAATATTTTTATGGGTTGTTTTTCAATAAAGTATTTTTCTTTCTATACCTTTGCCTCAACTTCTACCTTCTATATAAGAACTACTTGGCACCCTAATTTGAAAAGTCCCCCCAATCTAGGCACCTAAAAACTTTCTACAGTACAACAGGCTGGATGATGGTGGGGACACAGGTTGCGTGATGGGGGACACAGACTGGACGACTGCGGGGACACAGGCTACATGATGGGGGATAGGGTGGATGAGGGTGGGGACACATCCTGCATGATGGGGGACACATGCTGCATGCTTGGGGACACAGGCTGGATGACAGCAGGGAACACAGGCTGTGTGATAGGGACACAGGCTGCATGATGGGGGACAGGCTGTAGGGCAGTGGGGACACAGGCTGCATGACTGTGGGGGACACAGGCTGAGTGACGGCTGGGACACGGGCTTAATGACAGCAGGGACACAGGCTGAATGACGGCGGGGACACAGGCTGCATGAGGGGGACACACACCCCTTGCATGCCGAATGGTCAGCGGCTGTAGCATGAAGATGGGGGATCTGTCAGTGGGGGGAAGAATAAGCGGTTAGAGGAGTGGGGGGCCCGTCATGTTAATATAGGTGCAGTCACTGTAGGTGAACTTTGATGGGCCACAGCTCGGGCCCTGAATGATTCCAGGGTCCCACATTTGGCATAGAGATAGGGGAGGTCTACTTCTGGGGGCCTTTAGTATCCCTGTGCCAAATTTGGTGCCCCTAACCCCCAGGGTTAGGTCAGCTTGATGAAGTATGGCAAGCTCGGAGTGGGCACAGTTGCAGGGCCACAGCTCGGGCTCCAAACATGTCCGGGGTTTCCAAATTTGGCGCGGAGGTAAGGGAAGTTTATCATTATCATCCCAAAAATGTTAAGGTTATTAGCCTAAAATGTCTTTGTCAAGTTTTTATGGGGTCACTTAGGAGCATATGGCTGCCAGTTAATACCACAAAGCGGGGAGTGCTGGGTACCATAATAATCCCCGTAGTCTTAATCATCTGTGAAGTGGGGCTTTGCATTACCTATGTTCTGCAGTATTTGGCCAAAGTCGATCCCCATGCCAGCCCATGTAAAAATGAAGCATTGGCCACAAAACATGTGTGTGGCTCCTAGAAGTCCTCTAGTATTAGTTTGCCAAGTATGGTGCCCTTAACCCCTGTGGTTTGGGTACCGCAGCGCCCTAAATTTATAGTAGCTTGACCCGCTATGTTAAACTTTGGCAGAGTCGTAGTCTGGACATTTGATGGACTGTAGCTCGAGCCCAAATTGAGTTTGGGGGGCCATATTTGGTACAGAGGTAGGGGAGGTCTTCCTTTACCAAAAATTTTGGAGTTGCTAGCCGGAAATTTCCTTGTCAACTTTTTCCAGGGCCACTTGAGAGTTTGTGCCCTTCGGCCCGTACTGCAGTGCGGGGAGTGCTGGGTACCACAGGAATCCCTGGGATCTTAGCTATTCAACGGTACCTGCAAAGCAGGGCACTGCAGTTCCTGTATTCCATAGTGGTTAGCCAAATCGACCCCTATGCAGGTCCCTGTAACAATTAGGCATCGGCCCCAAAAAATGCAAGTGGCCCCTGGGTATCCTATAGTACTCTAATGGTGAATCTTGGCATCCTAGATGTTTTGTAACAACATTTCCCATGATGCTCAACTGCACTGCAGTGTGCATGGACATCATGGGAAATGTAGTTCCAAAACATCTGGGGTACCAAGGTCCGCCAGCACTGCTTAGTATCTCTGAGCCAAGTTTAAGGCCCTAGCCACCAGGGTCCATGTACCACCAGGTCCATAATTTAGGTCAGCTTGGTGCTGTATGGCAATCTTCGAGTGGGCACAGTTGCAGGGCCCCAGCTTGGGCACCAAACAAGTCCAGGTGCCCATATTTGGCACAGAGGTAGGGGAGATCTTCCTTTACCACTATTAAAATATTAGAGTAGCTAGCCTGAAATTTTCTGGTCAACTTTTTCAGGGGGCCCCTTGGGAGTGTGTGGCCCTCAGGCAGTATTTTGGAGCAGGGACTGCTGGGTACTATATTAATCTCCATATTCTTAGCTATCCAATGGTACCTGTGGAGCAGGGCTTACTGTTATCTATGTTCCACGGTATTCATGCAAATTCAACCCTCGTAAATATTAGGCAATGGCCACAAAAAAATATGTGTGGCCCCCTGGGGGTCATCTAGTATCCCTGTACCAAGTTTGGTGCCCGTAACCCCCGTGATTTGGGTACCACAGGGCCCTAAATTTATGGTAGATTGGTCCGCTATGTTAATCTATGGCTCGGTCGTAGTTTGGAATTTGAGGGGCCACAGCTTGGGCCCTGAAAGAGTCCAGGCTCCCACAGAACATGTTTGGGGCCCAAGCTGTGGCCCCTCAAAATTCCCTACTGTGCCATATATTAACATAGGCTAGGCCTTGGCCCTGTGGTAGTGGAATGATGTTGCCCATGGGCATCAAATTTGGTACAGGGTTACTAGAGGACTCCCAGGGGCCACAAAAGTTTTTTGGGGCCAATGCTTAATTTTCATGGGGACCTGTATGGGGGTGGAATTTGCCCGACCACCGCAGGACACAGGAACTGCAGAGCCCCGCTCTGCAAATACTGTTAAATAGCTAGGAGTCCAGAGATTCCTGCAGTACTCAACAATTTCCGCTCTGCAGTACCGCCCGATGGTCACACACTCCCAAGGGGCCCCCCAAATAGTTGACCATAAAATTTCAGGTTAGCGACCTCAAAATTGTAGGGTGGTATAGGAATACCTTCCCTACCTCTGTGCCAAATTTGGGCCCCTGGACTCATTCGGAGCCCGATCTGTGGACCTTCAAATTCCCGATCACTGCTGCATCATAGATTAACATAGCAGGCCAGGCTAACCTAAATGTACGGCCCTGTGGTAGCCGAACCCCGGTGCCCAGGGGCACCAAGTTTGGCACAGGGATACTATATGATCCCCAGGGGCCACATACATTTGTTCGGGGCCAATGCTTTGTTTTTACAGGGACCTGCATTGGTGTAGACTTTAGCTGATCACTGCAGAATAGTCAAGGGATTCCTGCGCTACCCAGCACTCCCTGCTGTGCCGTACGGCCCAGGGCCACATACTGTCAGGGTGTAATGTTCTGGTACCTTTGGGTACCCTAATTACTCTTTCATAAGTGTATGCGCCCCACCATTCTCTTTTGGTAAGGTGCGCATACACCTTTAAGACTGATGCTGTCATCACTGAGCGCCGGACTGGATGGCTATTTAGATCGCCGGCTCTCACTCACATGTGCTCGTTCAAACTGCTTTGTGCCTTGATGCTAACCTGTCTTAAAGCTCTCATGCTTGCAAGCATACCTCGCTGTCGGAACCACGCTGCGCTGATCCCTGTATCCCGCTACCGGATCATCTGCTCTTGCCGAACCTCTCCTCCGCTACATTGCTATTAGTGATAAGTACCCCACAGGGGAAACCTCTATAACCTTTATACTAAAGCTTACACTATCTAGCTCTGCATACTAAGGACTATTACTACATCTGCATTATCTAGATTGCTAGCTCTTGAGCCTACTACCACCTGTTCTTGCACTGGGTTGATCTCTCTTGTATGTCCACCTGCTACTCTGTCATCTACTACCATACATGATTGCTAAACCTATCTGCATCCCATCTGCTACTATCTTACTTTCAAGAACATTTCCTTTCAAGTGTCTGTCATCTACCATCTCTACCCAACCTGTCTCTTCAGCCTATCATCACTGTGTTACTATATACATAAGTCACTCTAGGAAACATCTTATTGAGTGTGTGTATTTACTTGCTGAATTGAGATCATCCACACATGATGAGTCATTGAGAGTTGGGAATGGTGTCTCAGCGTTTCTCTACATGACTACTGAAGTGGAATATTTCTGCAGCTGAAAATCCACATCATACGTAAAACGCAGGAGCGTTACACAGGGGGCCCTAGAAAATGTTGACCAGGAAATTTTGGGCTAACAAGCCCCAAAATGTTTGGGGTGGTAAAGGAAGGCCTCCCCTACTTCTGTGCCAAATATGGACCCCCCGGACTAATTTGCGGTCTAAGCTGTAGCCCCTCAAATTTCCAGACTATGACCCTGCCATAGATTAACAAAGCAGGCCAAGCTACTATAAATGAAGGGCCCAAACCCGGGGGGATTCAGGGCACCATACTTGGCAAACTTATACTAGAAGACCTCCCAGTAGCCACACACATTTTTGGGGGCAATGCCTAACTTTCACAGGGACTGGTATGGTGATCGTCTTTGGCCAAATACTGCGGAACATAGGTAATGCAAAGCCCCACTTTACGGGTACTATTGGATAGCTAAGACTATGGGGATTAACTACTTGCCCAATGACGGCTACAGCGTGGTCAGCTTATTCTGGGAGGGCATACAGGGACATCCTCTCAAAATCGTGCTTCCCACAGGTTGTGGTAAAGGGCAAATGACAGGGGCCTTTTCCATGTGATCACTTCATGTAATGACGGAGTGATCGTTTGTCAACAAACCATTGCATATCCAGTTCAGCTCTCTCCTCGCACGCTTTACACACCGATCGACACCACCCTTGCCTCTTGCATGCCCATCTGTGCCTCATCCATGCCCATCTGTGCCTCATTCATGCCCACATGTGCCACATTCATGCACCACCTGTGCCTTATTCATGCCCACCTGTGCCTCATGAATGCCTATCTGTGCCCATTTGTGCCTCATCTGTGCAACATCAGTGTGCCCCCCCCCCATCGTCTAGCCTGTGTCCCCCATCACGCAGCCTGTTTCCCCCGCCATCATCCAGCCTGTGTCCCCCATCACGCAGCCTGTGTCCCCACCATGCAGGCTGTGTCCCCCATCTCGCAGCCTGTGTTCCCCCTTCGTCATCCAGCCTGTGTCCCCCATCATGCAGCCTGTGTCCCCACCGTCATCCAGACTGTCCCCGCCATCATCCAGCCTGTCCCCCATCACGAAGCCTGTGTCCCTGCGCTGTTCACAATTGTGTTTTTTTTTTTTTTTTGGAGAGGAACTATAAATCCCAGCATGTACTTTTAGGCTTAGCTACATCCTGCCTGTGTCTCTGTGCTGTTCACAATTGTGGTTTTTTTTTTTTGAGAGGAACTATAAATCCCAGCATGTACTTTCAGGCTCAACTTCACAATTGTTTTTTTTTTTTGTAGAAGAACTAAAAATCCCAGCATGTCCTTTACTGCTCAGCTACATCCTGCCTGTGTGTCTGCGCTGTGCACAATTGTTTGATTTTCTTGGAGAGGAACTTCATATCCCAGCATTCCCTTTCAGGCTTAGCTCTGCTAACTCCTGGCCGTGTCTCTGCCTATTCAAATAGCGCATAGGGACGCTAACAATTGTACACGTTACTGTGGGGGGATAGCACTGTGCATGGGTTTTTATTTGCCAAAAGCTCCAACTTTCAGGCACTGTCCGCGGGCGCCTGTGCAGTAGTATTGAATTGTGCTGCCGAGAATTCCAACTGTCATGCACGGCATTGGAGTTCTCTGTGAACGGGCATTGCCATTCGCGCATGCGCAGTAAGTATTTGAATTGTGCTGCCGAGAACTTCAACTCTCATGCACGGTGTTCTAGTTCTCTGTGAATGTACATTGACGTTCACGCATGTTCAGTAGTGGCAACTTGCCGAGATCTCCGACAGGAAGTGACGTAGGTTGGAGATCTCGGCAAGTTGGAACTTTTAGCAGGACCACGGCAACACATGAGAGATGAGAGGCTCCACCCTACAGGAATTATAATCAGTTCACAGTTTTTTAAAAGGCCCCACCCTTCCCCTTGTCCCTCAGTATTGGTTGTGTTTCTCCCACAGTGAAACGTTTTTTTTTTTTTATGACCAAAATACCTAGAGAGTCGGATGGTGCCCCTGTGAGGCAGGTTTAGGAATGCACTAACCTCGAGCTTCTCACAGGTCGCCTCGTGATGTTGTACAGGCGGTTCGGGCACAGTGTGGTGGTCCCCTGCCTTTGTACTTTGCTCAGTAGCTCGGATGTCCTCCTGTCCTCCCCTGCATACAGTGGGAGCCATGTTACAAGGGCTTGCCAAACTTGTTAAGCAACTAAGGGAGTGCTCCAGTGTGCTCCAAGCTCTCTCTCTAAAACCCGAGAGCAGAGGAGGCAGAGCACAGCATAACCCAGAATGAAGGGAAGCGCTGGAGGAGATGCCAGACCCGTGTGACTACGGGAAGAGGGCATAGGATTTCAGTGATACTGAAGCCAGGGGGCTGCAAGGAGCCATAGTCTGCCTAGATCCACCTCATGGAGAAGGAGGAAGGAAGGGAAGTACAGGCAGCTGTGGGCAAGAGCAGCAAGTAAGGGCCAGGTAAGTGCCTTTTCTGAGGGGAGTTCAGAAAATGGCAGAATGCCCCAAGAGGGACAGCAGAAAAGGAGAAAGGCTGTCTGCTAGACCCCCCCCCTTTGAAAAAGTTTGGATCCTAGGAACTGTGTGTGTATGCTGCTGCTGCTCCTGCAGTGTGAAGCACGCAGCCTTGCTTTGCAGTTCCCCAGTTGGGACAGCAAGCCATGAATCTGGCATGTAGCTTCAAGATGGTTCATTTAGAGTTTTTTTTTTTTGCTCCTAAAAGCCTGCCTCCTAATTTTTCCCCATATGGTGGAGAGGCACAGTAAGGGATACCCTTGGGAACATTTTCTCCTTGTGGGGTTGCTTGCTATGTGTAACATCTTAAGCTCCAACCTATTAATTCCTCCTTACACTGCTGTTATATATGTTGTTGTGTAAGAGTTAATTGGGACCTATTGTAGTTTGGGTTACAGCCCACCCTTTGGATGAACTAGAAGCATAATATGTTATTCTGCAACCCTTGATTGATGGTTTCCTTGGTGCAAACCTCTATGCAAGAGCTACATATTCTAACCTGTATTTAATGTTTGCTTAACCACTTACCTACTGGGCACTTAAACCCCCTTCCTAACCAGACCAATTTTCAGCTTTCAGTGCTCTCACATTTTGAATGACAATTACTCATGCAACACTGTACCCATATGAAATGTTTGTCCTTTTTTTCACACAAACAGAGCTTTCTTTTGGTGGTATTTAATCATCATTGGGTTTTTCATTCTTTGCCCTATAAATGAAAAGAGACCGAAAACTTTTGTAAAAAAAAATGCATTTTTCTTTGTTTCGGTTTTAAAATTTTGGCCAAAAGTTATAATTCTGCATATCTTTGGTAAAAATAACCTAGACAAGGACATATTATTTGATCGTTGTGAAGGTTATAGAGTCTACAAGCTATGGTGTCAATCATTGAAAATTGATCACACCTGATGTACTGATGTCCTATCTCATTTCTTGAGACCCTAACAAGCCAGGAAAGTACAAATACCCTCCAAATTACCTCTTTTTGTAAAGTAGACATTCCAGGGTATTTAGTAAGAGGCATGCTGAGTTTTTAAAGTTGTAATTTGTTCCCACAATTCTTTACACAATTGTTTATTTCTTTTTTTACAAATTTGTCATATTACTAAGTGTTTTCTCACACACTGTATAGAGCTGCTTGCAACTACACCCCAAAATACATTCTGCTACTCCTCCTAGTATGGCGATATTACATGTGTGAGACTTTTACACAGCCTGGCCACATACAGAGCCCAACATCCAAGTAGTGCCTCCAGGTGTTCTAGGAGCAAAAATTACAAATATAATTTCCTGACAACCTATCACATTTTTGAAAGCCCTGGAGCACCAGGACAATGGAAACGCCCACAAAATGACCCCATTTTGGAAAGCAGACACCCAAACACATAATCTAGGAGGCATAATGCGTCTTTTGAACATGTCATTTTTTTCACAAGTTTTTGTAAAATGTAGGAAGAAAATTAAAATTCCTTTTTTTTTTTTTTTTTTTTTACACAAAGTTGTCCATTTATAAGATATTTCTAACACATAGCATGAACATAGCAAAAATGACACCCCAAAATACTTTCTGCTAGTAATGAGCTGAACACTCCCCTGTTCGGTTCGCACCAGAACACCGCGAACAGGGGAAAAGTTTGTTCGAACAAATGAACTCCATTGAAGTCTATGGCACTCGAACGTCAAAAATCACAAGTCCTCATTCTAAAGGCTTGAATGCAAGTTATTGCCCAAAAAAAGTGTATGGGGATCCGGGTACTGACCTGGGGAACATGTACCAATGCAAAAAAAAGACTTTTAAAAATTATAGTTTTTAAAGGAGCAGTGATTTACTGATTTTAATGAGGCTTAAAGTGAAACTATAAAAATAAAAAATTTCTTTAAATATCATGCTAAAGGGACCCCTTTGTGTGTCTGTAAAGTAGTGCATCTGTACAATGTATGTAACATGCTACAGCAATACTGACATTTCTAAAGGAAAAAATTTCATATACAAATATACATACAAAATTTCATATTGCATGTACTTGTCATACAGGTGCAGAAAAATTGGGCCTTTGCTGTTGGTGGTGCCTGAACACCGTAACCCCTCACAGTTACTCTTGCTGGGCGCAGGAACAGGCCCTGCTGGTAAAAATTCCATACAAATTTAAAATCGCATGTACTTGTCATAGAGGTGCAGAAAAATTGTGCCTTTGGTGATGGTGGTGCCTGAACACTGCAACCCCTCGCAGTTACTCTTGCTGGGCACAGGAACGGGCCCTGCTGGTAAAAATGCCATACGAATTTGAAATTGCCTAAGATCAAGTGTTGTATGTGTTCTTATCAGTGATTTAGTGAGGGTGCTGTGCTGTCATCTGACCTGGCCAAGGTTGGGTGGCGGATATGCAAACCTGCTGGAGTGATGGGAACCTGTAAAATTAGTATAGGCAGGAAATGAAACTGAAATTGGGCCTTTGGTGTTGGTGATGCCTGAACACCGTAACCCCTCGCAGTTACTCTTGCTGGGCACAGGAACGGGGCCTGCTGGTAAGAGTTCCATACAAATTTGAAAACGCATGTACTTGTCATACAGGTGCAGAAAAATTGGGCCTTGGTTGTTGGTGGTGCCTGAACACCGTAACCCCTCACAGTTAGTCTTGCTGGGCGCAGGGCACAGGGACAGGGCCTGCTGTTAAAAATTACAAACTTAAATTGTATGCACCTGTCATACAAGTGCAGAAAAATTAGGCCTTGGGTGTTGGTGGTGACCTAAACCAAAAAAATTGTTGGAAGCTAGCAGAATCAAGGTTGAGGAATCAGATAGGCATCATATGCAGTCTTCAAGGGATGGCAGACCCCTAGCAAATTCAATCAGTTACATCAGCACCAGGGGCTGGATAGCTGCTGTTGATCCAGGACTAAATTCATTTTGATAAAAGTCAGCTGGTCAAAAGAGTCTGTGGATAGATGCACTCTTTTGTCTGTCACAAAACCTCCAGCAGCACTGAATGTCTGTTCAGAAATCACACTTGAAGCAGGACAGGCCAGTAGCTCTATTGCATATTGAGCAAGTTCTGGCCAGTGGTCCATCCGCAAGACCCAGTAACCCAATGGATGCTCAGTTAGAAAGGTCTCCAAATCTGTTCTTGCCCCTAGATAATCATGCACCATATGATGGAGACGCTGTTGATGGTTGCTTAAACCTAACAGCCCTTGGTACTGCTGAGGACTAAAGAACTGTTTAAAGGCATCGGTCAGCCGGCCGCCTTCTCTCCTCCTTTGGCTGAACGATACCTCAGAAACACATCCAGAGAATGTTAACCTCCCAGTGTCTGGAAAGGTGGTACACAATTTTTTTTTTAAGGTCTCCCCAAGATGTTTTATCCTCTGCTCCCTCTGCAAAGGCAGGATGAGCTCTGCAACTTTACCCTTGTAACATAGATCAAGAAGGGTTGCCAATCAGTAATTATCCCTCTCCTTGATAGCAGGAATCCTCGGGTCCTTTCACAGGCTTTGCAAAATTAGAGAGCCAGTGCAACGTAAGTTTGAAGAGGCATTAGCTTCTGAGTACTCTGGGTCACTAAGGATGACATTGTCAGGAGCAACCTCTCCCCAACCATGTACAACTCCTGGGGTTTCTGGGGAATGAAAACCATCCCTTGAAGACTGCTGTATGCTATCCTCTACATCCATGCTGCCACAATCCTCCTCCTCCTCCTCTTTCTCCTGTGTGTTTTGTGTCCCCTCAGGCATGATATCTGCATAAAGGGGGACTTGTAAAGGAAGGAAGTCCTCCTCTTCCTCCCGCTGTTCTGCCTCAAGTGCCTTGTCCATGATTCCACGAAGCATATGCTCCAGCAGGTACACTAGAGGTATGGTGTCACTGATGCATGCATCGTCCTGGCTCACTATCCTTGTGGCCTCCTCAAATGGTGACAGGACGGGGCATGCATCCTTTATCAAAAGCAACTAGCGTGACAAAAAAAAGCCAAGCTTCCCTGAGCCTGTCCTTGTGCCATACTGACACAGGTACTCATTGATGGCCCTCTGCTGCGTGTGCAACCGCTGCAGCATTGCCAATGTTAAGTTCCACCTAGAGGGCATGTCACAAATTAAATGAGGTGGTTGGGGGGCAAGTTGATTTCCCATTGAATGTCAGATAGCCGAGCACTGGCATTGTATGAACACTGGAAATGGCCACAGACTTTTCTGGCCTGCCTCAGGAGATCTTGGAAGCCCGAGTATCTGCTCAAGAAACGCTGCACCACCAAATTTAGGACATGTGCCAAGCATGGAACATGTGTCAAGTGTCCCGATTGGAGGGCGTAGAGAAGGTTGGTGCCATTGTCACATACATCCATACCTGGCTCAAGCTGTCATGGCCTCAGCCATCTCTGAGACTCCCCCTGCAGAGCTGACAGAATCTCTGCCCCAGTGTAACTCCTATCACCTAGACATACCAACTGAAGCACTGCATGCCATCTTTTAGCCTGACTGCATGCATAGCCCCTTAAACGCTTAGGGTGCACTGCTGCTTCAGAGGACAATTCAGCAGAAGAGGACATGGAGGAAGAAGAAGAGGAGAAGGTGGTGGAGTAGGCAGATGTGGCAGAACCAGCACCAGCTTTTTGGAAGCGTGGTGGCAAAACAAGCCTCAGCACTGAACCCTGTCCTGCATCCTTCCCAGCTGCCAGCAGAATTACCCAGTGCGTTGTGAAGGAAATGTAACATCCCTGTCAATGCTTGCTGGACCAAGAGTCAGCAGTAATGTGAACCTTCCTGCTGGCTGCTCTGTCTGAGGCCAAAGCACTACCTTCCACATGACGGTAGAGAGCCGGAATGGCCTTGCCTGAAAAGAAAAATCTTTTTGGAACCTGCCACTGTGGTACAGGACATTCCACAAATTCCCAAAAGGGAGCAGAGTCTACAAGATGAAAAGGCAGCAATTGTAGTGCTAGCAATTTGGCCAAGCTAGCATTAAGACGTTGAGCATATGGATGGCTGGGACAATATTTCTTTCTACGGTTCAGCAACTGTGGTAGTGAAATTTGCGTGCTGCTCAAATCAAGTGGTGGTGTATTGCTAGCAGATTGGATGCAAGTATCTGTGGCACTCATTGCTATATCATCATCCCTCTCAATGCAGGTTTTTGAGAAGACATGAGGTATAATAGGGTTAGAGATCCAAATGAGGAGCAAGGTGAAGTATGCTTGTTTTTATCTTGTGGCTCTTTCAGGTGCTGTTGCCAACGGACTGCATGGCAGGTCATCATATGTCTTGTCAAGCAGGTGGTGCCCAAGCGGCTGGTGTTCTGGCCACACTTGATCCACTTCAGACAGATGTTGCTGTGGTCTTGCACATGTGTTCAAAAAATCCCACACTAATGAACTTTTGGAAGTCTGTGGGGAGTTTGCAGCAACCTGCACCTGTGGAGCTCTGTGGTGTGATGCAATAGGTTGGCTACTCCTATGGCCACCCCTGGAGCATATCCTGCCTCTTTGGAGTTGTGCATCCTCCTCCCCCCCACACTTTCCTCCTCTATCCTGTCAGGCACATAAGTACAGTCAGTGACCTCATCATCCCCTCCTCCTCGTCACTGGAGCAAACTTGGCAGTATGCTGCAGCTGTGGGAACATAGCTGCTAGTTTCTTGTCTGTCATTGTCACCCCCTCTCTCTAGGCTCACGTTATTCCCTTCATTAACCAACATCACAGCATTCAAATTGCTGCCCATCCTCCAGAAGAATGTCACTGACACTATAATCGAATAGTTCAGGTGACTCCCCTGTGCATGATGGTGGGGCGACAGAAGGAGTAGCTGTGGAGAAGGAGCCTGTGGAACAGGCCACTTTGTCAACTGTGGTGGAAGGAAAACTAGTGAGCCAGGGTGACAGAGGACGAGGAGGATGAGGACAGCTTTGTTATCCACTCCACCAACTCTTCTGCATGTTGTGGCTGAATAACGTGGCCAGCACCAGAAAAAAAAGGATGATCGTGCCCCGCCTGCAGAGGATGCACCATGTCTGCGACCACCACTTTTTACTGTGGACAGAGAGGCTGCTTGCCCTCTGTTCATGGCCTGTAAGCGTCTGCCTCTCCTTGTCGGCCTTTCGGACATAATGTGGATTTTGTTTTGTTTTTTATTACTGGTTGATCTATATATATATATATATATATATATATATATATATATATATATATATATAAAATGCACTGCTGATATGTACTGAACTGACCGATAGATACTGAAGGGCCTGATATATACTCAAGTGGCCTATATATCTATAAAGATATCAATGTATGGTCTATACAGAGCCGACCGATAGATACTGAATTGCCTAATATATACTCAAGTGGCCTATATATATATATATATATATATATATATATATAAATATATATATCTATATATATGAAATAAAATGTAATAAATACTGAAACTCAAATTAGCAATGTCCAGCATGCATCACATTCAGCAGCGCTTAATATGTATTCAACATATCCTGATCATATAGTCCTCATGTAAGACAGTTATACCGCCGAAACAGTCTCTATTGAAACAAGCCAGTTATTTTTCAAATGTTCGGTGTTCCCGGTGTTCTAAAATACTTATTCGGTATGTGCCTTCACCACACCTTTAGTGACCCCCTAAGAGTGGGCACTCACCAGAAATAACATGAAATTGCGCCTGTAAGCATTGGTTGCTTGGACCCTTGAAACTCCGGACCACTTCTGCTCTCACCAGGAGGACTCCGCTTTACCAGTCTCAATCAGGGATAAGCTCATAACCATAAAGGATAAGGAAGATAGGAGGCGCAATAGTGTGATACCATTTCAAAGAAGCTTTATTAGTACCCACATAAAAAAACCCCCTCATCCAAATGTGCTTACATTAAGATAGAAGTAATCAAGCCTGTAAATGGTAATCACGATGTGATGGTCTGCTCACCGTCCTTACTCAGGATCTGGCCACGTGGCTTATAGGTAAGCTCCGGTATTCGACCAAAACCTTGATCATCACCAGGGAAACAGCGTGCCTGTGTCCTGACGCGTTTCGTCGTGTGCGACTTCAACAGAGGACACAGACACACTGCACACTGTTCCCTATATGTACCCTGACAGATTAGGACTGGTGTTGCCCCTTTGCAATAACTCCTCCCCTTGGGGGGGGCTCGTGGTGCCCTTTTCGCGCCAAAAAAGTGCACTTCCGGTTTTCAGCAATCCCGGAAGTGGCGATTAATATGTGCATACGATTTATTTTAATTATTTGTGTTATGCGGTACATGGCCAAGGAGTGTAACTGCCTTCCAGGAGACTACCGCTCCTATTGTGTATCAATTTATGTGAACACTGAAGCCCGGACGCCTCCTAGGTGGGTCCTCTGCTGACACTGCCTCGCCCCTTAATGACGTCATGTCCGCTTCCGCCGCGGTACACAACATCCGGGGCATGAGGCTGTGGCTAACAGCGGTGCGCACATCGGCCCGACAGAGGATTACTTCCGCTGCGATGACGACATCCGGTCAGACAACCCGGATGTTGATGTCTAACACACCGCTGCGTACACACTATTGCCATGGCTAAAACGAACATGCATTTAACCGGCTCCACTCACGAATTACTCTGCAATCTGTGTGTACAATACCCACAGAGTACATATGGGCATAAATAAGACCTAGTCATATTCTGTACCTATCGGGTGATTAATAGTGTTCTTATTCATAGTAACAAACATTACACCAATTCCTACTTGCATCCAAGTAGGCATATGCCTCTATGCAGATATGTTGGTGCAACAAACATGTATACATCGAAATGCTACATAATTTCCCATTACCAGGAAAAACTTGCATCACCCACATCAATAAATGCATCTATACATATATATGGGTACAGCATAAACAATGCTACGGATTTATTTCATTGAAATGTTAAAGGAAGAAAATGCTATAAAATATTTTGTGTATCACTGTGTGTCCCTCTTAATATAGTCAGATACCTAAAAACAGTGATCCCAAATAATAAAAGAAGGAGCCCATGATAAAATACATAAAATCAATGCTCACAAATAATATATGAAGGAACTCATAATAAATATATAAATAAATATATATAAAAAATGTATATAAAATGTATATAAAAGGCATGTTAAGTAACAAGGAAATAATGTGGATAAAAACAGAAGTAATTGCTAAAAAGTAATTAAAAGGTGATAAAAACCTCAGAAATTACTTAAAAAGCAATTTAGATCCAAATCCACATTTAAACCATTGGGAGTAAGAGCATTGGTCCGATAAATCCACTCGGTTTCTTTTTTGGACAGCTCTCTAACTCGATTCGCTCCACGCCAAGAGTGAGGCATTTTCTCTATGCCCCAAAATTTTAGGCCCGATGGATCCATTTTGTGTTTTTCCCTAAAATGTAATGGGACGCTGTGTTCTCAGAATCCTATATTGATGTTGTGGATATGTTCTGCAATTCGCACCCCCAATTTTCTTTTTGTGCGTCCAATGTACAACATGCCACATGGACATTCCATTCCGTATACCACATGTGTGGACATACAGGTTATGACCTCCTTTATCTCGAAGGACCGGCCGTTGGCATTGGAGGTAAAAGAGGTCAGGCCTCTAAAGTGCGTGTGCACCTGTCTGCAAGCTTTGCAGCGTCTACAGGCGAAAAAACCGGGGGTATTCCAGAACATTTTAGGGGCCTTTGGAAGGTCCAAGACCTTTTTGACAATTCTATCCCCTATACTGGGTGCCTTCCGGTAAATGAATATGGGGTGGATGGTAAAACAGGTCCTAAAATTTTGTCCATCTTTAAAATCTCCCAATGTTTTTTAAAAATCTCCTCAAATTCGCGATATTGTACATTAAAATCCGTGATAAAACCCCATTGGTGTCTGTCATTAATCACTTTTTCTTTAGTGGCCAGACACTCATTATGGGAAATGCTGAGTACTTCCTGCACCGTTTTATCAATCCGGTCCGCCTCGTATCCTTTCTCTACGAACTTTTCTTTGATAATTGCTGATTGTGTGAGATAGTCTTCATCGTACGTGCAATTTCTGCGGATCCTTAACAGCTGTCCTTTTGGGATGTTTCCTAACCACGTAGGGTGGTGTCCGCTTTGTATGGGCAGGTAACCATTACGGTCCGTAGGTTTAAAGTAGGCTTTTGTGCCTATCTCTCCATGATTCAGAGATACGCTGACATCTAGATAGTTGATGGTTTCTCGGCTCCATGTGAACTCCAACTTTATATTTTGTGTGTTGGCGTTCAACTCATCCATGTACACTAGTAACGATGCTTCATCCCCTGCCCATATAAAAAACATATCATCGATGTAGCGTTTGTATATCAATAGTTCTTTTCTACGTCCAGCGTGTATTTTTCTGTCTTCCCATTCTCCCATAAAAAGATCGCGACACCTCGTTTCTGAACATAAAACTGGCCCCCGTACCAGAAATAATTATGGGATAAACAGTACTCTAAAATCATGCCTAAAATTTTTTTCTGTAGATGAGGTAAATCGGTTCTCCGGCTCAGGGCCCAGTTTAGGGCTAAAATAGCATCCTCGTGCTGTATTATCGTGTATAATGAAGCCACGTCAGCAGTTACTAAAAAAAAAAGGTTAAGAAATACCATCGAGACATGAACGACTTCAAACAGAATCAGGTGTATTTGTGGCAGATTCCTCCCCAACAGGTCCAACAGGAACAACAGTTGACATCTCAAAATGGAGAAGACGGCCCAAGTACTAGTACTAACAACATTACAGAAAATAGGATCCCAGGCTACACACAAGGAGGAACCCCTTGGAAAGCCGTTCAAGGAAAAGGAAGAAAGTGGAAGCCCAGACAAACGGGGTATGCCCCACAACCATCTACTCCCATACAAAGGGCCCAGCACCCCTCGCACACTACTGACAATGTCAGGGACACGCACCAAGTATATGGACAGCCATCACAGATGGTGCAAACACATAACAGATTTGAACCCTTAAGGGCAGATGGAAATATTCCAACTAATTCACAGCAGCCTTTTTTATGGAGAGGCTGGAGGGGAAGAGGCAGAGGAAGGGGCAGGAGACCAGCGAGAGGTGGATCTTGGAACAACCCCCGAGGACCCAGGGAGGAGACGGACCATCAGTATCAGCAGACTGCGAGAAACAACTCAATGGGCTATCACCATTCAGAGGCTGTAGAGGAGGACGAAGGGTCCAGAAAAAGAAGGCGAGAAAGGGAATGACTGGCATCTACAACTTGGCAGGGATTGAACTTAATCAAAAGGAAGTGAATATTCTAAATGCCGGATTGAAGTGCGGTATAAAAAAAACGGTAAACAAGTTCAACGTCTATATAGACATACAAAAGTACATCAGAAAGGTTAACATGAAGAAGTACTTTCTCAATACCAATCCGGCACAAAATAGAACCACAAACCCTACAGCCAAATTCAATACGGAAGGGGTGAATAGTGGGTTGAAGAATAATTCACTCTTCAATCCACCATCAACATCAATCCATAACATCGATGTTTTCAAACAATTACTCATCAAAGATTTGGATAAAATCAAACCTATCCGTAATGCAAATCCAAAGTACATACAGGAAGGGATTGAATCCCTGGAAAAAAGAAAAGATGTGGTCATTCGACCAGCGGATAAAGGGGGTGGAGTGGTAATTTTAGACAAAAATTACTACCACAATCAATTAACGGAAATGCTTGAAGATACTGAAGTATATGAGAAACTCAATCAGGATCCAACGTTAGCGTATAGACGAGACCTGAACAATTTGATAGAGTTGGGCTTCAGTAGAAGAATTATAATGAAAAAAGAAATGAAATACTTAATACCAAGCTTTAGCCGCATCCCCACTATCTACACATTACCCAAGGTCCACAAGAACCAACTCCACCCTCCAGCCAGACCTAGTAATGTTCTGGTACCTTTGGGTACCCTAATTACTCTTTCATAAGTGTATGCGCCCCACCATTCTCTTTTGGTAAGGTGCGCATACACCTTTAAGACTGATGCTGTCATCACTGAGCGCCGGACTGGATGGCTATTTAGATCGCCGGCTCTCACTCATATGTGTTCGTTCAAACTGCTTTGTGCCTTGATGCTAACCTGTCTTGAAGCTCTCATGCTTGCAAGCATACCTCGCTGTCGGAACCACGCTGCGCTGATCCCTGTATCCAGCTACCGGATCATCCGCTCTTGCCGAACCTCTCCTCTGCTACATTGCTATTAGTGAAAAGTACCCCACAGGGGAAACCTCTATGACTTTCATACTAAAGCTTACACTATCTAGCTCTGCATACTAAGGACTATTACTACATCTGCATTATCTAAGATTGCTAGCTCTTGAGCCTACTACCACCTGTTCTTGCACTGGGTTGATCTCTCTTGTATGTCCACCTGCTACTCTGTCATCTGCTACCATACATGATTGCTAAACCTATTTGCATCCCATCTGCTACTATCTTACTTTCAAGAACATTTCCTTTCAAGTGTCTGTCATCTACCATCTCTACCCAACCTGTCTCTTCAGCCTATCATCACTGTGTTACTATATACATAAGTCACTCTAGGAAACATCTTATTGAGTGTGTGTATTTACTTGCTGAATTGAGATCATCCACACATGATGAGTCATTGAGAGTTGGGATTGGTGTCTCAGCCTTTCTCTACATGACTACTGAAGTGGAATATTTCTGCAGCTGAAAATCCACATCATACATAAAACGCAGGAGCGTTACAGATTGAACGAACCACAAATGGATTCAGCAGAAATAACCACTCAGATGACACAATTAAAACAGCAAGTACCTGCGTTAATACACGCACTTGCTGAATTAAAAGAAGACAATCAGGCTCTGTCGCAGCAGGTAATTAGACTGACACAACTTACCACTGCTCAGTCCCCTGAACCCAAAATAAATCCTCCTTTGGTATTTACAGGCGATCGCAAAAAATTTCGCGAATTTAAAAACGCATGCGAGTTACTTTTCTTGTTAAAACCCCGTACCTACCTTACAGATCACTTTAAGGTTTGTACTATTATTTCTTACCTAACAGGCGATCCTCTGGCCTGGGCAGACTTTCTTTTTGAGAAAAGCGACCAGCTTCTCAACTCCTATGCCTTGTTCCTAGCAGAACTCACTAGCCTATATGATGATCCCAATAGGCAGAGTACTGCCGATCTTCAATTAAGATCCTTGAAACAAGGTGGGAGACCTGTAGAAGACTTTGTCGCAGAATTCAAGAGATGGACCCTTGATTCAGAATGGAATGATGCATCTCTGAAATCCCAATTTAGGCTTGGCCTATCAGAGGCCGTTAAAGACGAGCTCGCCCGAGCGGATCTGCCAAAAACCCTGGATGCATTGATACAACTCAGTATCACCATAGATAGAAGACTACGAGAAAGAAAGGCTGAGAAAATGGGAATGCCATTATCCAGTTCTTCTCGGATTTCGGCCGTTGACCAAAAAGAAGGGTGAGTGTTCACATGTCCTCCTAGGGGGATTGACAACTTCAATCACTAACCCTTACCTTTCTGTTTGCTTAACATTACAGTGGGACCAGAACAGGATTACTACTAAGGCCATGATTGACACAGGATCTTGTGGAAATTATATTGACATACGTTTTGCTGCTTTAAATAAAGTTCCTATTATTTCTAAACTTAAACCTGTCTCAGTGAGTCTTATTAACGGTGTTCCTTTATCCTCTGGTCCGATCACTGATCAGACACAGGCACTCCTAGTCACTACTAACGGGTCTCATATGGAGACCACTACCTTCGATCTAATACCTTCACCCCACTTTCCCATTGTTTTGGGACTTCCCTGGTTGCACACACATCAACCAACCATAGATTGGAAGGAACGGACCCTGACCTTCCTCTCTTGCTATTGCGAGGGTACGTGTAACCTCCCGTCTTTCGGGAAGATCCTGTCTGTGGTGACAGATGAGATTGCACCACTATGTTATCAGAATCTCTCTGAGGTTTTTCTTGAGAAAAATGCTCAAGCACTACCTCCCCATCGAGACTATGATTGTAGCATTGATCTACTCCCAAATAGCAAATTGCCATTCGGTCATGTTTATCCTCTTTCACAGGATGAACTTTCCCATCTCAAAGACTATTTGGATGAGAATTTGGAAAAAGGTTTTATTAGACCTTCCACTTCTTCCACAGCAGCAGGACTCTTTTTTGTCCGCAATAAGGACTCAAGTCTCAGGCCTATCATCGACTATAGGCAATTGAATGCTATTACAATAAAAGATCGCTATCCTCTACCGCTTATCCCTGAGCTCATTGAGCAGGTGCGTGGAGCTACCTATTTTTCAAAATTGGACCTGAAAGGAGCATACAATCTCATTCGAATCCGTGATGGACACGAGTGGAAGACTGCATTCAGAACCAGATACGGATTGTTCGAATATCTTGTAATGCCATTCGGGCTATGCAACGCCCCTGCAGTTTTTCAACGATTTATAAACGATATTTTCAGAGACTTACTAGATGTCTGTGTTGTGGTATATCTGGACGATATACTTATATATTCACGATCCCTGTCTGAACACATAAGACATGTAAGACTAGTATTATCGAGATTGCTTGCACACAACCTTTATGTGAAACTGAAAAAATGCTTGTTTCATAAAGAAGAGGTACTGTTTCTAGGCTACATCATATCCAAAACAGGAATCGAGATGGACATGAGTAAGATATCCTGCATTCAGGATTGGCCTACACCAACCACACGCAAGGCGCTACAGCGATTCCTTGGATTTTCGAATTTCTACAGGAAGTTCATTAGAAACTTCTCTGCCATTGTGAGACCCCTCACACAGCTCACTAGCATTAAAAACCCATTCAAATGGTCAGATGAAGCAAATAAAGCTTTTCACCTGTTAAAGACAAGGTTTACTTCTGCTCCCATACTACGCCATCCAGACCCATCCCTCCAATACATTCTGGAAGTAGATGCGTCAAACACGGCAGTAGGAGCAATACTCTCCCAACGACCAACTCACACTTCACCACTTCATCCAGTCGCCTTTTTTTCTAAATCCCTAAGCAGTCCAGAGATAAATTACCCCGTGGGTGAAAAGGAACTGCTTGCTATAAAATTGGCTCTGGAGAATTGGCGACATCTACTCGAAGGCACCCAATTACCAATACTTATATACACGGACCATAAAAATCTCCAATATCTACAGACTAACAAAACTCTCTTGCACCGACAGGTACGATGGTCACTATTCTTTCTAAGGTTTAACTTCCTAATGACCTACACACCTGCAGATAAGAACAAAAAGGCGGATGCACTATCACGACTAACTGAAGAAAACTACTTCGAAATCCCTTCCGTTCCTATAATACCTCACAAACGCATTATTGGAGTTGTCTGTTCCTTGAAGGAAGAGGTTTTGCATGGTATAAGTTTGGATACACCCCCACCACAACTAAATACTGATGCAGAAGGCTTCCTCTACTACAACGACAAACTTTACATACCACCTACCATACGCACCAAGATCTTGGAATTATCGCATGATGTGCCTATGGCAGGACATATGGGTATGACAAAGACTCTTAATCTGATTACCAGGCAATTCTGGTGGCCTGACATGAAAACATCTATAGAAAAAATTCGTCTCTTCATGCAATGTCTGTGCCAGGTCCAAAATTGACACTACAAGACCATCCGGTCTACTATGCAGTCTACCAATACCCCAAACTCCATGGGAAGTTGTGTCCTTGGACTTTATAGTGGAATTGCCTCCTTCCAAAGGATTTAATACCATCTTAGTGTCAGTGGACCATCTGACAAAAATGGCACATTTCATTGCTATTCGCAGACTACCTTCGTCCAAACAAACGGCAGAACTCCTGATGAAACATGTCTTTAAGTTACATGGTATCCCAAAAACTCTTCTGTCTGACCGTGGATCACAATTTATTTCCAAGTTCTGGCAAGAATTATGTCACATACTACGGATCGAGCGGAAGCTCACTTCTCCTTACCATCCGCAGACCAACGGACAGACTGAAAGAGTCAACCAATGCATCGAGCAATATTTACGTTGTTACACTTCTTACCAACAGGATGATTGGGTGGATCTTCTCCCTCTGGCAGAATTTGCCTACAACAACGCAACCCACAGTACGACCAAGCAGAGTCCGTTCTACTTGAACTATGGGTTTCATCCCTCTATTCTTCCACCACGCATCCTTCCTTCAAATAACCCAGTAGCTTCAGACTATCTTACCCAAATAAAGGACTCTCTGGGTTTGCTTAATACTACCATTGCACACGCTCATAGTCAACAAAAGAAGTACTATGATCTTCGCAGAAGACCTTCTCCTCAGTACGCTATCGGGGACCTCGTTTGGCTCTCAACAAAAAATTTAAGACTGAAAATCCCTAGCAAAAAGCTTGGACCTCTGTTCTTGGGACCTTTCCCAATCAAGAAACTTATTGGAAAAGCTGCAGTACAGCTTACATTGCCAATAGACCTCAAAATACATCCCATTTTCCATGTGTCGCTACTGAAGACCAATTTCCTGACCAAGGAATAAGGCCTACTATCCCATCTCCTCCTCCTGTACAAGTTGAAGGTGGAGAAGAATACGAGATAAAAGAGATTCTGGATTCTCGTATCCACAGAGGAAGACTTCAGTACTTGGTTCGATGGAAGCACTATGGGCCCCAAGACGACACCTGGCTAAACACCTCTGACATACATGCCTCTAGATTAATCCGCAATTTTCATGCGAAGTACCCAGACAAACCAGCTCCAGAGGCCTTCAGGAGCCAGCCTTAAGGGGGTGTACTGTAATGTTCTGGTACCTTTGGGTACCCTAATTACTCTTTCATAAGTGTATGCGCCCCACCATTCTCTTTTGGTAAGGTGCGCATACACCTTTAAGACTGATGCTGTCATCACTGAGCGCCGGACTGGATGGCTATTTAGATCGCCGGCTCTCACTCACATGTGTTCGTTCAAACTGCTTTGTGCCTTGATGCTAACCTGTCTTGAAGCTCTCATGCTTGCAAGCATACCTCGCTGTCGGAACCTGTGCTGATCCCTGTATCCCGCTACCGGATCATCCGCTCTTGCCGAACCTCTCCTCTGCTACATTGCTATTAGTGATAAGTACCCCACAGGGGAAACCTCTATAACTTTCATACTAAAGCTTACACTATCTAGCTCTGCATACTAAGGACTATTACTACATCTGCATTATCTAAGATTGCTAGCTCTTGAGCCTACTACCACCTGTTCTTGCACTGGGTTGATCTCTCTTGTATGTCCACCTGCTACTCTGTCATCTGCTACCATACATGATTGCTAAACCTATCTGCATCCCATCTGCTACTATCTTACTTTCAAGAACATTTCCTTTCAAGTGTCTGTCATCCACCATCTCTATCCAACCTGTCTCTTCAGCCTATCATCACTGTGTTACTATATACATAAGTCACTCTAGGAAACATCTTATCGAGTGTGTGTATTTACTTGCTGAATTGAGATCATCCACACATGATGAGTCATTGAGAGTTGGGATTGGTGTCTCAGCGTTTCTCTACATGACTACTGAAGTGGAATATTTCTGAAGCTGAAAATCCACATCATAAATAAAAAATGGGGGCGTTACAGACTTTTCGTTAACAGTATAGGCTCAGTGTCCACGAGGGTAGGAGAGTATCTGGACCATTTCCTACAAGAGAGCGTAGTACAAATAAAGGCTTACCTGCGAGATACTAAGGATTTTTTATGCATTTTAAGAGACTTGACCCTGCCAAACACAGAAGACATTTTTTTAGTAACTGCTGACGTGGCTTCATTATACACGATAATAGAGCATGAGGATGTTATTTTAGCCCTAAACTGGGCCCTGAGCCGGAGAACCGATTTACCTCATCTACAGAAAAAAATTTTAGGCATGATTTTAGAGTACTGTTTATCCCATAATTATTTCTGGTACGGGGGCCAGTTTTATGTTCAGAAACGAGGTGTCGCGATGGGGGCTAAGTTTGCACCCTCAATCGCTAATCTTTTTATGGGAGAATGGGAAGACAGAAAAATACACGCTGGACGTAGAAAAGAACTATTGATATACAAACGCTACATCGATGATATGCTTTTTATATGGGCAGGGGATGAAGCATCGTTACTATTGTACATGGATGAGTTAAACGCCAACACACAAAATATAAAGTTGGAGTTCACATGGAGCCGAGAAACCATCAACTATCTAGATGTCAGCGTATCTCTGAATCATGAAGAGATAGGCACAAAAGCCTACTTTAAACCTACGGACCGTAATGGTTACCTGGATACCTGGATACAAAGCGGACACCACCCTACGTGGTTAAGAAACATCCCAAAAGGACAGCTGTTAAGGATCCGCAGAAATTGCACGTACGATGAAGACTATCTCACACAATCAGCAATTATCAAAGAAAAGTTCGTAGAGAAAGGATATGAGGCGGACCGGATTGATAAAACGGTGCAGGAAGTACTCAGCATTTCCCATAATGAGTGTCTGGCCACTAAAGAAAAAGTGATTAATGACAGACACCAATGGGGTTTTATCACGGATTTTAATGTACAATATCGCGAATTTGAGGAGATTTTTAAAAAACATTGGGAGATTTTAAAGATGGACAAAATTTTAGGACCTGTTTTACCATCCACCCCCATATTCATTTACCGGAAGGCACCCAGTATAGGGGATAGAATTGTCAAAAAGGTCTTGGACCTTCCAAAGGCCCCTAAAATGTTCTGGAATACCCCCGGTTTTTTCGCCTGTAGACGCTGCAAAGCTTGCAGACAGGTGCACACGCACTTTAGAGGCCTGACCTCTTTTACCTCCAATGCCAACGGCCGGTCCTTCGAGATAAAGGAGGTCATAACCTGTATGTCCACACATGTGGTATACGGAATGGAATGTCCATGTGGCATGTTGTACATTGGACGCACAAAAAGAAAATTGGGGGTGCGAATTGCAGAACATATCCACAAAATCAATATAGGATTCCGAGAACTGTAAGATTCTGGTACCTCTGGTACCCTTATTTTCCATTTTCTTTTCAAATATGCGTCCCACCTTTCTAATTAGGTGGTACGCATACACCTTTAAGACGGATGACGTCATCGCCGAGCGCCGCAGAGCCGCTATTTCAACCGCCGGCGTTCTCTCTCACATTGTTCGTTCAACCTGCCTGTGTGTCCACATGCTTACAAGCTTGTCTTGCTACCGGAACCTCCAGCTATTCTCTTCTACTTGGAAACAGACCGGAACCTCGCTACTGATCCCTGTATCTCGCTACTGGATAGTTACATAGTTACATAGTTAGTGAGGTTGAAAAAAGACATCAGTCCATCCAGTTCAACCTATGATGTGTGTGTGCGTTTGCTTTTAACCATACATTGTATACCCCTGTATGTTGTGGTCTTTAAGGTGCCCATCTAATAGTTTTTTGAAACTATCAATGCTCCCTGCTGATACGACTGCTTGTGGAAGAGAATTCCACATCCTTACCGCCCTTACAGTGAAGAACCCCTTACGCATTTTAAGGTTAAACCGCCTTTCCTCTAGTTTTAGTGAGTGGCCACGTGTCTTGTTGTATTTCCTTACTCTGAATAGTTTGTTCCTTATGCTAGGGTCGCCAGTACAGTATTTGTACATTGATATCATATCCCCCCTCAATCGTCTCTTCTCTAGAGAGAATAGGTTCAGTGCTTGTAGTCTTTCCTCATAGCTGATGTCCTCCATTCCCCTAATTATTTTTGTTGCCCTTCTCTGGACTCTTTCCAATTCCAGTACATCCTTCCTGAGGACCGGTGCCCAGAACTGGACAGCATACTCCAGATGTGGCCGGACCAGAGTCTTGTAGAGCGGGAGAATAATCTCTTTATTTCTGGAGTGAATCCCCTTTTTTATACATCCCAATATTCTGTTGGCTTTGCTTGCAGCTGCTTGGCATTGCATGCCACTGCCAAGCCTGTTGTCTACCAGTACCCCCAAGTCTTTTTCCATCTTAGACTCCCCCAGAGGTTCCCCCCCTAGTGAGTAGCTTGCTTTCTGGTTTCTGGCCCCCCAAGTACATTACTTTACATTTATCAACATTAAACCTCATCTGCCATGTAGTTGCCCACCCCGTTATTTTGTTTAGGTCCGCTTGTAAGGTTTCCACATCCTGTATAGAAGATATTGGCATGCTTAGTTTAGTATCGTCCACAAATACTGAGATTGTACTCGATATCCCCTCCTCTAGATCATTTATGAATAAATTAAACAGGATTGGCCCCAGGACAGAACCCTGGGGGACCCCACTTTCCACCCCCGCCCAATCCGAGTACTCCCCATTAATCACCACCCTCTGGACTCTCCCCTGGAGCCAGTTCTCTATCCAGGTACTCACCTTATGGTCCATACCTACCTTCCTTAGTTTGTACAGTAATCGTTTGTGGGGAACGGTGTCAAAGGCCTTTGCAAAGTCCAGATACACCACATCCACTGGCTTACCTTTATCTAGATGGCAGCTCACTTCATCGTAGAAGGTTAGTAGATTGGTTTGGCAAGAACGATTTTTCATAAATCCATGCTGATTACTACTAATTATATTGTTTTCATTACTAAAGTCTTGTATGTGGTCCCTTAACATCCCCTCCAAAATCTTGCAGACTACAGATGTTAGGCTGACAGGTCTATAGTTACCCGGGATACACCTCGGCCCCTTTTTAAATATTGGTACTACGTTGGCCTTTTTCCAATCTGCTGGCACCATACCTGTCTGTAAACTATCCTTAAAGATCAAGAATAATGGTCTGGCAATCACCTGGCTGAGCTCTTTAAGAACCCTCGGGTGCAAGCCAACCGGTCCCGGTGATTTATTTATGTTAAGTTTCTCAAGTTTAGTTCTAAGTCTGTCTTCTGTTAGCCATGGCGGCACTTCCTGAGGTGTGTTGTTTAGATTGGCCTTACAAGCTGGGTTCGTGTAGCCCCCCTATTCTTTTGTGAAGACTGAAGAGAAGAAATTATTTAACACTTCCGCCTTTTCCCTGTCCTCAGTGGCCATATTTCCTTTGTCATCTTTTATGGGGCCAATGTGTTCTGACCTCGCTTTCTTACTGTTTATATACTTAAAGAACTTCTTGGGGTTCTTTTTACTCTCTTCCGCTATATGTCTCTCGTGTTCTATTTTAGCCGCCCTGATTTCATCTTTACATTTCTTATTACACTCTTTGTAATGCTTAAATGCTGCCAATGACCCCTCAGCCTTGTATTTTTTGAAAGCCTTTCCTTTAGCACTAATATGCATTTTTATGTTGGAGTTAAGCCACCCAGGGTTTAATTTTGCTCTTTTAAATTTATTTCCCTTTGGAATGCACTGGTCAATCCCCTTGTTAAGTATGCTCTTGAAGCACTCCCATTTTTCCACCGTGTTCTTTGTTCCCAGGGTTCTATCCCATTTGATATTTTCTAGCAGCGAGCGCAGTTTTGGGAAATTGGCTCTTTTGAAATTCAGCGTCCTTAAATTACCCCTCTGCTTCCTATTACTATAATTAATACTGAAACTTATTGACCTATGGTCACTGTTTCCTAAGTTCTCCCGTATTTCTATATCCGTGAGCAGGTCTGTATTGTTGGTAATCAGTAGGTCAAGTACCGCATTGTTTCTTGTCGGTGCATTCACCATCTGACCCATGAAATTGTCCTGCAAGATATTTAGGAACTGCCTAGCCTTTGCCGAATGCGCGGTTCCATCTGCCCAGTCTATATCTGGATAATTAAAGTCCCCCATTATAATGACATTTCCCATCCTTGCTGCCAATCCTATCTGTAAAATGAGGTCCGCCTCCCCCTCCTCCCTCAGGTTGGGGGGCCTATAGCATACGCCCAATATTACCTTCCCCACTGTGCCTTCCCTTTGAAGCTCTACCCATAGGGATTCTGCCTCGTCCTTAGCTCCATTATTAATATCATCCCTCATATTTACCTGCACACTGTTCTTAATATACAGACATACCCCTCCTCCTTTTTTACCCTCTCTATCTCTGCGATAAAGGGAATATCCCTGAATGGTCGCCATCCAGTCAAGAGAGCTGTCAAACCAAGTCTCAGTTATCCCCACAAAATCTAAGTCCTCCTCCAACAACAGCAGCTCTAGCTCTCCCATCTTGTTGGCCAGGCTTCTGGCATTGGTATACAAACCTCTTAATTTTGAGCGGCTACATATATCCTCATTTGATGTTTTTAGGTTGCCCTCCTGATTTTTCCCCATACCCATCCTGGGTATAGGAGCTCCGTACACCCTACCGCTAGTGCCCCCATTTCTGCCCTCTGCAACTTGCTTTCCACTGGCTAATTCTACATCTGTACCCTCCCCCCCATTCCCTAGTTTAAAAGCCCCTCTAGCTTTTTGGCCATCCTCGCACCCAGTACGGCTGCACCCTCCCCATTTAGGTGCAATCCGTCCCTACAAAAGACCCGGTGACCGACTGAGAAGTCAGCCCAGTTCTCCAGGAACCCGAAACCCTCCTTACTACACCAGCTCCTCAGCCACTCGTTAACTTCCCTAATCTCCCGCTGCCTCTCTGGTGTGGCTCGAGGTACAGGTAGTATTTCGGAAAATACTACCTTGGAGGTCCTAGTCCTCAACTTAGCGCCTAAGTCCCTGAAATCGTTTAGGACTCTCCGTCTTCCTCTGCCTATGTCATTGGTACCCACGTGTACCATGACAGCTGGGTCTTCCCCAGCCCCACCCAATAATCTGTCCACCCGATCCGCGATGTGCCGAACCCGAGCGCCCGGCAAACAACAGACTGTTCGGCACACACGGTCTTTGTCACAGATTACACTGTCTGTCCTTCTAATAATCCCCTACCACCAGCACCTGTCTTTCCTTTCCCTTTCTCCCAGCCTCACTGGAGGAGTTCTTCCCCTGGCAGCTAGGGGCGTCACTCTGCTCCAGCAATGCTGGTCCCTGACTGGTTTCCCCAACATCACACAACGGGGCGTATCTATTGGTGTGCTCCAGTCCAGGATCAGCCTCCTTGCCTTTTTGCCCTCTACCCTTCCTAACTGTCACATGTCTACTCTGCTCTGATGCCTGCACCTCCAATACTCCGCCCACCTCTGTGCAGACCCCTGCCTGCACCTGACTGGTACGATCCTGGCTCTCCTCCGGTATGGACATCCGTCTCAGTGTTGCCAGCTGCTTCCCTAGATTCAGGACCTGAGCTTCCAGGGAAGCAACGTGCTTACATTTTGCGCATTTGTATTCGCCCTCGATCACATGTCTGAGGAACGCATACATATTACAAGATGTACACCGAGTCGCATCTCCACACCCCCCGGGCATTGTACCTACTAATCTAATCTAATGGGGATTCAGTGATTTAAGACTATCCTATGTGGCTATTTCCTGACTTCCTAACTCTACCTTCTCACCTTCTGGTACTCCGCTTCACTCACTTGACACTCAGTTGCACAACACTCACAATTTCACAGCCCGGTCAGTCGCACGACACTCCCAGCCGCTGGATCACTCCCTCACTACTGGACCCTTCTACTACTAACCTTACTAGTGATAAGTACCCCACAGAGGAATCCTCCATAACCTTACTTACACTATCTACCTCTGCACATTAAGGACTGTTACTATCTATGCATACTAATTCTATCATCTGCACTGTTACATAGATTGCTAGCTCTTGAGTCTACTACCATCTATCCTTGCACTGGGTTAGTCTATCCTGTATTTGTCATCTGCTGTCCTTACCACCTGTTACCATACTCGATTACTAACCTATCTGCATTCTACCTAATACCATCTAATACTCTCCTGAACATTTCTATCAAGTGCTTACCATCTCTGTCACTGTTCACACCTGTCCCTTCAGCACATCATCTTCATACTAACATATACATCCTATCACTCCAGGAACATCTTATTGAGTGTGTATATCTGTATGCTGAAGCTGACAGGCCCACAGTGATGAGTCTGGAGAGTTGGATCTGGTTATTCAACACATCTCTACATGACTACTGAGTGGAGATTCTGCAGCTGCAAATCCAGCCTACTACAAAAACGCAGGAGCGTTACAAGAACACAGCGTCCCATTACATTTTAGGGAAAAACACAAAATGGATCCATCGGGCCTAAAATTTTGGGGCATAGAGAAAATGCCTCACTCTTGGCGTGGAGCGAATCGAGTTAGAGAGCTGTCCAAAAAAGAAACCGAGTGGATTTATCGGACCAATGCTCTTACTCCCAATGGTTTAAATGTGGATTTGGATCTAAATTGCTTTTTAAGTAATTTCTGAGGTTTTTATCACCTTTTAATTACTTTTTAGCAATTACTTCTGTTTTTATCCACATGGTTTCCTTGTTACTTAACATGCCTTTTATATACATTTTATATACATTTTTTATATATATTTATTTATATATTTATTATGAGTTCCTTCATATATTATTTGTGAGCATTGGTTTTATGTATTTTATCATGGGCTCCTTCTTTTATTATTTGGGATCACTGTTTTTAGGTGTCTGACTATATTAAGAGGGACACACAGTGATACACAAAATATTTTATAGCATTTTCTTCCTTTAACATTTCAATGAAATAAATCCGTAGCATTGTTTATGCTGTACCCATATATATGTATAGATGCATTTATTGATGTGGGTGATGCAAGTTTTTCCTGGTAATGGGAAATTATGTAGCATTTCGATGTATACATGTTCGTTGCACCAACATATCTGCATAGAGGCATATGCCTACTTGGATGTAAGTAGGAATTGGTGTAATGTTTGTTACTATGAATAAGAACACTATTAATCACCCGGTAGGTACAGAATATGACTAGGTCTTATTTATGCCCATATGTACTCTGTGGGTATTGTACACACAGATTGCAGAGTAATTCGTGAGTGGAGCCGGTTAAATGCATGTTCGTTTTAGCCATGGCAATAGTGTGTACACAGCGGTGTGTTAGACATCAACATCCGGGTTGTCTGACCGGATGTCGTCATCGCAGCGGAAGTAATCCTCTGTCGGGCCGATGTGCGCACCGCTGTAAGCCACCGCCTCATGCCCCGGATGTTGTGTACCGCGGCGGAAGCGGACATGACGTCATTAAGGGGCGAGGCAGTGTCAGCAGAGGACCCACCTAGGAGGCGTCCGGGCTTCAGTGTTCACGTAAATTGATACACAATAGGAGCGGTAGTCTCCTGGAAGACAGTTACACTCCTTGGCCATGTACCACATAACACAAATAATTAAAATAAATCGTATGCACATATTAATCGCCACTTCCGGGATTGCTGAAAACCAGAAGTGCACTTTTTTGGCGCGAAAAGGGCACCACGAGCTCCCCCCCAAGGGGAGGAGTTATTGCAAAGGGGCAAGACCAGTCCTAATCTGTCAGGGTACATATAGGGAACAGTGTGCAATGTGTCTGTGTCCTCTGTTGAAGTCGCACACGACGAAACGCGTCAGGACACAGGCACGCTGTTTCCCTGGTGATGATCGAGGTTTTGGTCGAATACCGGAGCTTACCTATAAGCCACGTGGCCAGATCCTGAGTAAGGACGATGAGCAGACCATCACATCGTGATTACCATTTACAGGCTTGATTACTTCTATCTTGATGTAAGCACATTTGGATGAGGGGGGTTTTTTATGTGGGTACTAATAAAGCTTCTTTGAAACGGTATCACACTATTGCGCCTCCTATCTTCCTTATCCTTTATGGTTATGAGCTTATCCCTGATTGAGACTGGTAAAGCGGAGTCCTCCTGGTGAGAGCAGAGGTGGTCCGGAGTTTCAAGGGTCCAAGCAACCAATGCTTACAGGCGCAATTTCATGTTATTTCTGGTGAGTGCCCACTCTTAGGGGGTCACTAAAGGTGTGGTGAAGGCACATACCGAATAAGTATTTTAGAACACCGGGAACACCGAACATTTGAAAAATAACTGGCTTGTTTCAATAGAGACTGTTTTGGCGGTATAACTCTCTTACATGAGGACTATATGATCAGGATATGTTGAATACATATTAAGCGCTGCTGAATGTGATGCATGCTGGACATTGCTAATTTGAGTTTCAGTATTTATTACATTTTATTTCAGATTATCTTCTTTTACAGTAGCTGCAATCAGCAAATTTTATGATATTTTATACCGAGTTTTTTATGGTTATGTGGTTTTACTCATAGATTTTAAGCGCTAAGCGAGTGTTTGACAATTCCCCTGTGTGTTTCAACCACTTTTATTACATATCTATATATATATATATATATATATATAGATAGATATAGATATCAACGTATGGTCTATACCAGTGGTTCTCAAGTCCGGTCCTCAGGACCAACTAACAGGCCAAATTTTAAGTATTACCTTGGGTAGATGCAGACTAGAATACTGCAATCACTGAGCAGCAAATGAGATCACCTGTGATGTAATTTAGTTATCTTGCAAACCTGGCTTTTTGGTGGGTCCCGAGGACCGGAGTTGAGAACCACTGGTCTATACTGAACTGACCGATAGATACTCAATTGCCCTATATATATAAAGATATCAATGTATGGTCTATACTGAACTGACCGATAGATACTCAATTGCTCTATATATATATATATATATATACATACAGTGCCTTGCGAAAGTATTCGGCCCCCTTGAACTTTGCGACCTTTTGCCACATATCAGGCTTCAAACATGAAGATATAAAACTGCAATTTTTTGTGAAGAATCAACAACAAGTGGGACACAATCATGAAGTGGAACACAATTTAATGGATATTTCAAACTTTGTTAACAAATAAAAAAACTGAAAAATTGGGCGTGCAAAATTATTCAGCCCCCTTAAGTTAATACTTTGTATCGCCACCTTTTGCTGCGATTACAGCTGTAAGCTGCTTGGGGTATGTCTCTATCAGTTTTGCACATCGAGAGACTAACATTTTGCCCATTCCTCCTTGCAAAACAGCTCGAGCTCAGTGAGGTTGGATGGAGAGCGTTTGTGAACAGCAGTTTTCAGTTCCTTCCACAGATTCTCGATTGGATTCAGGTCTGGACTTTGACTTGGCTATTTTAACACCTGGATATGTTTATTTGTGAACCATTCCATTGTAGATTTTGCTTTATGTTTTGGATCATTGTCTTGTTGGAAGACAAATCTCCGTCCCAGTCTCAGGTCTTTTGCAGACTCCATCAGGTTTTCTTCCAGAATGGTCCTGTATTTGGCTCCATCCAACTTCCTATCAATTTTAACCATCTTCCCTGTCCCTGCTAAAGAAAAGCAGGCTCAAACCATGATGCTGCCACCACCATGTTTGACAGTGGGGATGGTGTGTTCAGGGTGATGAGCTGTGTTGCTTTTACGCCAAACATAACGTTTTGCATTGTTGCCAAAAAGTTCGATTTTGGTTTCATCTGACCAGAGCACCTTCTTCCACGTGTTTGGTGTGTCTCCCAGGTGGCTTGTGGCAAAATTTAAACGACACTTTTTATGGATATCTTTAAGAAATGGCTTTCTTCTTGCCACTCTTCCATAAAGGCAGTATACGACTGATTGTTGTCCTATGGACAGAGTCTCCCACCTCAGCTGTAGATCTCTGCAGTTCATCCAGAGTGATCATGGGCCTCTTGGCTGCATCTCTGATCAGTCTTCTCCATATATAAGCTAAATGTTTTGAGGGACGGCCAGGTCTTCGTAGATTTGCAGTGGTCTGATACTCCTTCCATTTCAATATTCTCGCTTGCACAGTGCTGCTTGGGATGTTTAAAGCTTGGGAAATCTTTTTGTATCCAAATCCGGCTTTAAACTTCTCCACAACAGTATCTCGGAGCTGCCTGGTGTGTTCCTTGTTCTTCATTAAGATCTCTGCGCTTTAAACGGACCTCTGAGACTATCACAGTGCAGGTGCATTTATACGGAGACTTGATTACACACAGGTGGATTCTATTTATCATTAGGGATGATCGAACTTTTCAAAAGTTCGGTTCGACCAGAACACCCGAACTTCCCGAAAGTTCGGCCCGGATTTCAGAACCCCATTGAAATCAATGGGACCCGAACTTCGGTAATCAAAAAACACCATTTTGAAGCCCTAAAACCCAATAAATGCCCCTGAAAAGTGCCTAGGGTTCTGGGTCATGCCCCAGGGACTATTAATCACACAAAAAAAGTTCTTAAAAATTGTCATTTTTGATAGAGAGCCAATTATTGAAAAAATTATTGAAAAAAAAAAATTTGATTTCTTTGGATTTAGTGTCTGGGGGGTTTAAAAAGTGTACCTGTGAAATTTCAGCTCTGTAGCATGTCCAGAACCAGAAAAAAAGATCATTTGTGTTAGAATCAATATAGAACAGGGATATGGCTCCTATATTTTCACACCTTGCCGGTTTTGTAGCAAGCCTTTTTTTGGGCATTTTTTGTGGGTCTTTGGAGGCAGGCAAAACATCTGAACTTCTGTATAGGGGTATATATATATACACCCATGTCTGTATATATACACATATACATATATAGGTGTGAAAGTAGCAGAACACTATGCTTGCGCTAATAAAATAATTAACACCAATATGTCTCCGCTCCTATCACACCTATATGTGTGTATGTGTATAAATACATATAAGTGTGTGTGTATATATAACACTATACAGAAGTTCAGATGTTTTGCCTGCCTCCAAAGACCCCAAAAAATGCCCAATAAAAACGCCAGCTGCAAAAACACACCTGGGCGTTTTTGTAGCTGGCATTTTTTTGGGCATTTTTTGGGCGTCTTTGGAGGCAGGCATAACATCTAAACTTCTGTGTAGGGGTATATATACATACACCCATGTCTGTATATATACACATACATATATATAGGTGTGAAAATAGCAGAACACTATTCTTGCGCTAATGAAATAATTAACACCAATATGTCTCCGCTCCTATCACACCTATATGTGTGTATGTGTATAAATACATATAAGTGTGTGTGTATATATGTACCCCTATACAGAATTTCAGATGTTTTGCCTGCCTCCAAAGACCCACAAAAAATGCCCCAAAAAATGCCTGCGCCAAAAAAAAATGCCCAGGTGTGTTGTTGCAGGCATTTTTGGGCATTTTTTGTGGGTCTTTGGACACACACTTATATGTATTAATACACATACACATATATAGGTGTGATAGGAGCGGAGACATATTGGTGTTAATTATTTCATTAGCGCAAGCATAGGTTTCTGCTACTTTCACACCTATATATGTGTATGTGTATATATACATACATGGGTGTATGTATATATACCCCTATACAGAAGTTCAGATGTCATGCCTGACTCAAAACATGTCCTCAAAAAAGCCCTATAAACGCCTGCAGCAAAAAGCTGGGAGACAGGCGAGAAGCCATATCGCTGTTCTGTAAGTGACCTAAGAGAAACAATCTTTTCTCTATAGCGGTCACCCTGACATGGAAGGGTTTTGTCACCCTGCCATAGCAGTCAGAGTCAGTTAACCCTACACTACACTACAGCCCCTATACACTTAACACTTTCCCTACAGAAACTAGATTATTAAAACCAACTATAGTGGAAAATAGCACCCTAACTACACTAGATATCCCTTTCCTCACACTAAAAATTGCTAAATGACACTTTGTAGCAAAAGTCACATAACTGCTTCCACTCTCTTCCATGTCCCTGTATTACAATGCTAGGAATTTGGCGGGGGCTATCTTATATACTGGGGGGCGTATTTACTAATGATTGGCCTATGGACCCCCTAGTCACTCCAATCACATTCCTAGCATTCTCCTGCCCCCTCAATTGGCTTTTACTGATGGTTCTGGTCCAATCACGGGCTTTTAAACCCCATTTCCTGTACCATTGCATTTTGGTCGGTTCTGGTTGCCGAATTTCGAACTTTTTCAGCAAAAAGTTCGGAATTCGGCCGAACCTCCAACAGCCAATGTTCGGGTCGAACCGATGGTCGACCCGAACCGTTCGATCATCCCTATTTATCATCATTAGTCATTTAGGTCAACATAGGATCATTCAGAGATCCTCACTGAACTTCTGGAGATTGTTTGCTGCACTGAAAGTAAAGGGGCTGAATAATTTTGCACGCCCAATTTTTCAGTTTTTTATTTGTTAACAAAGTTTGAAATATCCAATAAATTTTGTTCCACTTCATGATTGTGTCCCACTTGTTGTTGATTCTTCACAAAAAATTACAGTTTTATATCTTTATGTTTGAAGCCTGAAATGTGGCAAAAGGTCGCAAAGTTCAAGGGGGCCGAATACTTTCGCAAGGCACTATATATATATATATATATATATACACAGTAAAACCTTGGATTGCGAGCATAATTTGTTCCGGAAACATGCTTGTAATCCAAAGAAATAATGGAAACTCAGATGATTCGTTCCACAACCATTTATTCATAAGTCAATGTTATAAGCTACTGTGTAACCATAAAATGTCCATCCACAAATAGCAGCCTCCACAAGGAGATTAGAAGCAAAATCCAGCAGGAGCTACAGAGTATAAAAGAGAAGAGAGCCGCCTCTAAGTGCAGCAATATGGTTACATTTAATGAAGATTCAACATTTAGCAACTCACATGGTTGTTGATTAAAACAGGCACATCTAAGTATGCAGGCATCGGGGGTAAAGGTGTCCACATAGATCATCCTCTGCACCGCCGGCTCTTACCACTGTCAGTCTGCAGTCGTGACAGGGAAGACTATCCTGCGGTAGAGCGATCTGAACGTGAGGCTTGAAGCGCTCGTGGAGCGCAGTGTGGAAGGGATGACATCGAGGACAGTGCAGAGAACAGTCTATGTGAACAGCTTTACCCTGGATACCTGCATACTTAGATGTGCCTGTTTTAATCATCAACCATGTGAGTTACTAAATGTTGTTCCTTCATTAAATGTAACCATACTGCTACACTTAGAGGCATCTCTCCTCTTTTTTATACTCAGTTGTGACGTGACGCTACTTGTATATCAAGACATCGCTTGTATATCAAGTCAAAATTTATAAAAAAAATTTTGCTTGTCTTGCAAAGCGCTCTCAAACCAAGTTACTCTCAATCCAAGGTTTTACTGTATATATATATATATATCTATATATATATATATATATATATATATATATATATATATATAGATATATATATATATGTATGGTCTATACTATGGTATATGGTCTATGGTATATACTGCACTGCTGAATACATTTCTGTTAGGGATACAAGTGGTAGCCTGATGGCAGAGGAAGGCCCCACGTGTGCCGGAGGGCGGAGCTTAGACGGGGACCCCCAAGGTAAGTGAGACAGGCTAACCTGAGGTTCAGGAACTCTAAGTATCCACCGGTTTTAGCCAGAGCCTCTAGTGGTGAGGATGGACTTCGCTGCGTGTGGATACCAGGTCGCGATCCTCAGGGTCGCCCCACCAAGGGAAAAACCGGTCAAGATCCGAAGGCGGATAAGCAGACAAGGGAGATCCGAGAGAATGGTCAAACAAGCCGGGGGTCAGGACGGGCAGCAGGTCAACGAGGTCAGGAACAAGCCAAAGGTCAAAACAGGTATCAAACAGGTAACAGGACACAGGATTCAGGAACACAGGAAGAGCTGCAGACAAGACAGCAAAGACACAGTGCTGCTGAGCTGTTTAAATAAGGCAGCCTGTTTGCCAATTATTGCAATTAGTCTGCTCTGGGTTAACCCTTTAGTTTGCAGACTCATGACAGCACATCAGTGTGCTCAGGAAGCGTTCCTAACAATTTCACTATCTGATCTCCTAAATTGTAAAAAGCACCACTCTCTCTCCCTGCCTAACTGTCTGCTACTAGCAATGTCTTAATTAGACTACACTGCTGACTACACTGCACTGTCTGATAAACTGCAAATCACTTTCCTCTCCCTGCCTCAATCACGTTCCTCTCCCTGCCTAACTCACTGCAAACAATATCTTAACTAGACTACTCTGCTGACTACACTGCACTGTCTGATAAACTGCAAATCACTTTCCTCTCTCTGTCACATTAGAAATGCACAACATTGAAGTTTGTTGGTAACATTTATGTTGGTTATATGGCTGCACCCTGTTGCTAAATCAGAAATGCACATAATTAAAGGTTGCTTTTCAGTTATATGACTACCATGTTACTAATCAAAATAGTTGTAGTAGGCTGGATTTTGGAGTGCTGATGGGGCACAGTGCCACATTACAAAAAACATTTACAAGAAAAAAGCATTTTTAGGCACTGTACAAACCAGACATGGTAAATTAGGTAGGTAGTAGCAGTATAAAATCAAGTAAAATAAGTATAAACAAAATTTAAAAAAGGTGAAACATTCACCAGACAGACTGTAGGTATAGTGTCAGGATACACCTATATTTTAAGAGGGGCATAGGATACTCAGGCTCATTCAAATGGTATATTGTTCATTTGGTCATATGGCAAACACTAAGTATAAGTGCATATCATATGGTTCCCAAGGGGTGAACTCAGATTGAGGGAAAGGAAGGGCTGCTCACAAGGGTCACAATATACGAGGAGCCATCTTGAAGAGCCTAGGCAGGAACCCCCCAGCCCTTGATAATCAGTTACTATGGCAGATGGGCGGTGCGCAGCAAGCCGCTATCTCTCTCTCTGCACAGCAGATGCGCACATGATAGATCCCGGGAAGCAAGAGAGAAGGGCCTGTTCAGAATATCCCTTTATACTCTCTCCCAAGATGTTCTCCTGTAATCCAAGGCTTTCTGGGAAATACAGTTCTTAAACAATCCAGCAGAACAGTCATATTCCTGCAGAGGACTACAATTCCAACGATGTCTTCCTCCCAGTCTCAGCAGTATGTTGTATGAACCCTTAGACCAACAATAGAGGAATACAGAGACAGTCTAAAGGAGTAGGAAGTAAGTCTGCTTTATCAGATAATGGTAGCCCGCTACACACTCCCCCCACCAAAGAACCTTTGGTCCTCCAAAGGCAGGAGAGTCCTGAACCTGTTACGTGCTTTGTAAATACGCGCAGAGAGAAAACAGGTTAATGTGACAACAAACAGATGACTGACATTTTCATGAACCCAAGCTCAAACTCAAACAGCTCAGAGTTAACAGGGGAACCTCCCACCAATTGTTATAGGAAGGGAGGCTGTCCTGCCCACAGGCCAATTTAACTGGGATAACCCAACCAGATGTGCCAGGAGAGAGTCATGGTAGTTTTCTACCAAATCTGTGGTGGAGAGATTAGGCACTTCGAGAGTCCTTTAAGATGTGAGAACAACCTCCTCAGAGCTTTCACCCAAAACTCTATATGTCAGTCTCTTGGGCGGGTGAATAATTCTTCTCTCTCTCTCTGTTCTTTAGCTTCAAGGATCATGGGCTCACCAACCTCTTCTTTCTCTATTTCAGCTTCGACTTCTTCATCATTGAAAGGGTGAGAGTCCTCAGGATCTGCTGCCTGTAGGGGAGGTTGGGAGTCTTCTAGATCTCCCGATAACTGATTCTGAGGCATAAATTCAGAAGCTTCTGGCCTGAGAACCCCAGTGTCTGTCACTTCAGGAGGAGAGAAAGGGAGAGCAGCAGTCTCCGTCACTTGGGACGACCACAGCCAATCTACTCTGTTGTGCGTTATATGTTTGAGAATAATTTCCCGAGCGATAATTATTTTTTTTGAAAAATTCTTTTTATTGATTTTTAAAGAAAGAACAGAGTAACACAAACAGACACACACAGCAGCCAAAAAAAAGGCACACAATAACCCAACAACAACCTCCCCCCCCCCCCCCACCCACCCAAAAACGACCACCAGCACCCCGAGAAGACCAGGAGCGTCGAGGTCAGGGGGTCAGCGCAGGCCACCGTCCAAGGACAGCACGACCTACCACCGGCTTCCGGAGTAAACAACCTTCGGTCCCTTCTCATAAACAACATCCCATATCTCCCCCCTACCCGGGATCAACACATGTCAATTCAACATTAAAGAGACCCAGTATCTGGCTGTTCTTGCAGGACTACAAAGCTAAAATACAAGATAGCATAAGTACACTTCTATAGAACGTTCAATCCACCAGCTTCATAACAGTTACACCATATGCAGTTCAGCCCACAGTGTCTGAGGAGTCCACCCACGCCCTCCAAACCTTGTCAAATTTTTTCGGGCAACCTCGTGAGACATAGGTGGCTTTGTATAGGGGTAGCATTGCATTCACTAGGCCTTTCCAGAACAGTAAGGATGGCGGGGAAACCTTCTTCCAATGTAGTAAAATAGCCTTTTTGGCATAGAATAGAAGAACACTCAGCAAAGTCCTGTGGGCCACCGAGGGGACCACCTCCTCCACCAAACCCAGCAAACAGACTCGCTGGGTTCGCGGAATCGGAGTCAGCAGCACCTCGGCGAGACAGGACGTCACCGCAGTCCAAAACTGCTGAATTTGGCCACAGCCCCAAAAAATGTGAGTTGCATCTGCGGGGGAAGCGGAACAACGCCAACACTCCGCAGACGAAGTCGGGAAGATTCTGGCCAGACGGGCCGGAGTATAGTAAATCCTGTGGAGGAATTTAAATTGAATTAGTTTGTCCCTAGCAGCCACTAAATATTTGAAAGGCTCCGTCCATACATCATCCCAGTCCTCCCCCTGTAGGTCCGGCACCTCAGCCGTCCATTTTTCCCTACATCTAACTATGCCAGGGGGTGTAAGTCGGAACATATCCTTGTACACAGTGGAGAGAGTTTTGAGTGTGGTATCACATGTCAACACGCATTCTAAGTCCGAAGGAGACAGCTCAACAGAGGATGAGGCAAATTGGGCCTGAAAGGCATGCCGCAATTGGAGGTATCTGAATATAAAGCCGCTAGGCAAGTCAAATTTCTCCCGCAATCGGTCAAACGGCAAGAGAGCCCCCGCCGCTGTTATATCACCCAAGGTTTTTATACCCCGCGTCGCCCACAACATCAAATCAGGTAAGTGACGAAAATGAGGAAAGGTAGGGTTCATCCACAACGGCTCGGACGGGGAGGATCCAACATAACTGGGGCATGTCAACTTCAATGACTGGGCCCAAGCCCTAACAGTCGCCCTCATGGAGAGCGTTAAAGGGAGATCTGAGCCCAGACCCCTAAACAGCGCCAACCTAAGGGTTTCGAAGGAGCCCAGGTGGGCTGCCTCCAAGATTGTTGCCGAATCCTCCCCGTCCGCCCGCAGCCAGCGCCGCGCAAACACCATCTGCCCTGCCAAATAATACTTGCGCCAATCGGGCAGTGCCAGGCCTCCATTACCCCACGGTTCCTGGAGGGCCCGAAGGCCAATCCTGGGAACCCCGGGCGACCAGAGGAATGAACAGACGAGGCTGTCCAACTTCCGGAAAAAGGTCAGTGGTACCCATAGCGGAGAATTGCGGAGGAAATATAAGACTACAGGCAGAAATTTCATCTTAAGGACACTAATACGACCTAATAAGGAAAGTTGTAGACGCTTCCAAGCTTGGATATTTTGTTGGAGTTTAGGCAATAGAGGAGCCAAATTCAACGAGAAATAATCCTGGGGACGCCTAGTTATCTTGATCCCCAAGTAGGTGAAGCCATCCACCCAACGAAGGGGCAGGTCCCCGGCCGCAGCAGGTCGAGCACCGTCATCGAGAGGCAAAATGGAGGACTTACTCCAGTTAACGCGAAGCCCTGAGCACCTGCCAAAATCATTCAGGATGGACAGGGCCGCCCTCAAGGAGGGACCCGGATCCTCCAGGAACAACAGCATGTCATCGGCATATAACGCCAGACATTCTTTAATAGAGCCGACTTTAATCGACCCCACGGCCGGGGAGCTGCGCAGTGCAGTCGCGATGGGTTCAAGGGTAAGGGCAAACAGGAATGGGGAAAGGGGGCACCCCTGCCTCGTCCCCCTCCCCACCCGGAAATATGGAGAAGTGAGATAGCCCAATCTTATGGCTGTTCTAGGGCTTGCGTAAAGGAGTCGGATCCAGGTCTTGAATTTGGGTCCGAACCCCATACGATCCAGCGTCTTGTGCATAAAGGCCCAGTCGACCGAATCAAAGGCCTTCTCAAAGTCGATTGAGACCACCACCCGCTGCCCCGACGCCTCCCCAGGAATTTGAAGATGGGTGAACAATCGCCGAATGTTAGTGTCCACAGATTTACCCGGCATAAAGCCCGTCTGATCCGGGTCTATCAATGAGTGAATAACCCCAGCCAAACGAGTGGCCAGGACCTTCGTCAGGATTTTAAGGTCCATATTTAAAAGGGCGATAGGGCGATACGAGGAGCAGTCCAGGGGGTCCTTACCCGGTTTCTGAAGCAGCACCATATAGGCATCCATCATAGAGGGAGGAAGTTCCTCCACCTCCAAACAGTGCTGCAACAGAGAGCTAAGTCTAGGCGCTAAATGTTCGGAATATTGTTTGTAAAAGTCAGCAGGGAAACCGTCAGGACCCGGGGCCTTATGTGGTGGGAAGGCCGCAATGGCTCTTGCCACCTCTAAAGTTGTTATCGGAGCATCCATGAGGGCGCTATCCTCCGCCGACAAGGATGGCAAGTCAACTCCCTCCAGGAGGGCATCCGCGTGCACAGAGTCACTATCCGGTAGCGGGGCGTACAGGGCCTCAAAATAGTCAGTAAATGTCTCCAAAATGTCACGAGGATCCGACCTGAGCACACCCCCAGCGGCCCTGATAAGCGGGATATTAACTGGCGGCTGCTGGTCAGCCACCAGCAGTGCCAGGAACTTGCCATTCTTATCGCCCTGTGCGAATATAGAAGCCCGTAGGTTGTTGGCTTCTGTATGAGCAAGATCAGAGACGTGAAGAGAGAGAAGGCGTCTCGCCTCCAGCAATGCAGCATAGCTGGAATCAGACGGCAAGGCCGCGTTCTCCTCCGCACATCTCCGCTCCATCTCCTGTAACATCCTCACCTCCTCATTGTGATCTTTCCTAGCGGATTTAATGGCCGATATACACTCTCCCCTCGCCACTGACTTAAATGCCTCCCACACCACTCTCTGATCAGCTGAGTCCACATTTTCCGGCCAATATGACTGGATCGACTTTTCAAGGTGGGAAGCGACCTGATCCTGTTGGAGCCAGCCCGCAGCCAGGCGCCAACCCCGCACTCCAGCCCCCAATTGGAGGTTCACTGTCAAGAGTAGCGGGTTGTGATCAGACACTCCCCCGGCCCTGTATTCCGAGGCAGTCAAAAGGGATTGCATTCGGGCAGTACCAAACGCCAGATCTATGCGAGCAGAGGAACGATGAGCGGTGGACAGGTGAGAGTATTCCCTCAAGAGCGGATGCTTCCATCTCCAAAGTTCAGTCAAGCCCACCGTGGAAGCCCAGGTGAGCAGATCCACCGAGGGCGGTCTATTGGGGTTGGAAGTATCCAAGGTAGCATCCAGGATGGCATTAAAATCACCCATGAACAGTACAGGTAAATGCAAATATTCAGCCAACTTATCAGTTAAATCATATAGCAGTTGTATCTGAAAAGGTGGAGGCACATAAACAGCGACCAACAGCATGGTAACAGAGTACATATCCAAAAGCACAGCCACATATCTGCCCCCTGGATCAGAGATCACCCGCTGGATCGAACATGGGATAGATTTACTAATGAGGATGGAGACCCCTCTAGCATAGGTGGAGTACGTGGCATGAAACGCCCTTTGTATCCACGGCCTACGGAGAGCCAAAATCAGGTTCCCGTCAAGGTGGGTCTCCTGCAGGAGGATGACATGTGGCTTAATGAGCTTTAAATACTGAAAGACACTGGCACGTTTGAACTTATTGTTCAGGCCCCTCACATTCCATGAGAGAAGTTTTATATTGTCAGCCATGGGAATCTAGAAAAAAATTACACAGAGCCCAGGTAAGGGCCATGGGCAGGATGAGAAAAAAAAGGGACCCATAAATAACCCCCTCAAAATATACATGAGCAAACAAAAACAGGTGCTGGTGCAGAACTCCCCATGCCATTATACCAGAACAACCCCCCCAACAAACAAAGAAAAAGGGAAAGTTAAACAAAAACGAGCTTTCCCAAAACGTGAAAAACGTAGTCTGGTATGCGGCTTCAGTCCCAAACTGCCCAAAAAAAACAGTGACGCACGTCAGTTTTCCAATGTGAGCAACAGTCCGGTAAAGAAGATGTTCTTACAGTTCCGATGGAGTCTCTGAGACCGGATCACCCGGTGTGCAAGGAGGGCGCCACGACACACCCCTCCTCCAATAACCAGTCTCCAGATAGCAGGATAGGGAACCCCAAAAGTAGACATTCCTAAACCATCAACAAGCCGTAGATATCCAGAAAAAATGGTACAGGAGGAGAAAGACAGCAGGGCAGCGTACAACAGGAAAACAAAAAAAAAAAAAAAAAAAAAAAAAAAAAAAAAAAAAAAGTAAAAAGAAAAAAACGGACCACATCCAAAGGGGAGCCAGCCGAGAGCACTGGCAGTCAGGATTCATCACACGCCATCCAGCCAGTCCGAAGCCTCTTGAGGAGTGTCAAAGAATTTCACCGAGCCCTTGTACTGCACTCTGAGCCTGCTAGGATATTGCATGCTATAGATAAGTTCCTTGGCCCTTAGGCGCTTCCTGACATCCGTAAAGGAACGCCTGCGGCGTTGTGTCTCCGCCGAGAAATCGGGGAATAGCATGACACGCGCGTTCTCAAAGCGAAGTTCAGGGTGTTTCCGCGCCTCCGAGAGGAGCATGTCTCTGTCCCTGTAATTGAGGAACTTCACCAGGAACGGACGGGGGGGGGCTCCAGGGGGTCTGGCCCCAGTTGGCACTCTATGAGCCCTTTCTACCACATACGTGGGGGGTAAATTCTCCAGAGAGAGCAGTTGTTTGAAGAACTGCTCCGCAAATGTAGCAGGCTTTTTCCCCTCCAGCCCCTCAGGAAGCCCCACCACCCTTACATTATTCCGGCGCTGTCTATCCTCCGCATCGTCAGCTCGGTGTTGCAAGGATTTCACAATGTTCTGGAGTTCAGCCAGCTGAGCGCCATGGGAGTGTGAGCTGTCCTCCACCTCCGAGATGCGATCCTCTGCAGCAGTGAGTCTCCCCCTGAATTTATCCAGGTCATGGCGGATGAGCGTGCACTCCGATGCCAGGTGATCTATGCGCACCATCAATGCCGCTTTGCAAGCATCTATGGCTTCCAGGATGGGGGCCGTGATCGCCCGCTGGTCCGCGACCACCTCCTGAGCCTGTTCCCGAGAAGTGCCGGAGAGCACGGGGTCCGTAGGCTTCTGAGACTCCATGCCTGCACCCGTACCACCGCCCTTCCGGGAAGACGTTGGCGCCAAGATGGCGGAGGCGGAGCCCGAGCCCTGGCTCTTGACGGAGCGGGTCTGGCGCTGGTCCTGTGGCGGCTGCCGGGCGGGTTTTGGGGTCGAGGATGGCATCGCTGGAGACCTGAGAGCTTCCCCCACAAGATGGTATAGGAGAGCAGCCCCACCGCACACCGAAAACGGAGGTAAGTTGCAGGATGAACAGAGAGCTCCGGTCCGGCACGTCTACCCTCGCTCACATCCGGCCACGCCCCCCCCCGAGCGATAATTATAACGAGTTCTTTTTATTGATCAATTTCTTTTTCACAGCATATACCAATCATTTTGAATACCGACTAAATAGGGAATATATATTTATTCACAAGACATGTATTCACAATAAATAGTTGGATATGGGTGACACGAAAACAAAATCTTACGTAAAATACAAACTTTAATTGCAACACTAGTAAAATAGGTTTGTCTCAGCAATATAAATGAAATGAAAGGATTACTTTCTCCCAGAATAAGTAAAAAACATATAATAAAGAATTATCAGACCAAAAGCGTCTGCGATTTGTGTAGCCAACAGTTACTCCTCTGCAGTTGGAGTGAGAGTTAAACTACATAAAACCTGAAACTAGTTTGCTAATATAGCGCCAAACAAAGATGGTAAAATTAAAAAAAAGAAAAATATTGTTAGAGAAAAATCTACTGTGGTTGTTTCAACTGGGGAATATAATCTAAATATCCTGAGCACACAATATTTAGTATACCAATAAAATTAATAAAACATACTTACCCTTCCGAAATGGCTGCTGGCTCACAATGGTTGTTACCAGAATTCCCTAAGATGGCTGCCTTTCCCAAAATGGTGTCTGGTTAAGAAGAAGCTTGCGTCTTGTGTCCTTAAAGTTTCAGAGTAAGAGGCGTGATGAGGGCGTGAAGTATATATGAAGTATGATGGATAAAGTGTGTGAATCTGTGTGTGTCCCTATGTCTTGTCTGGGTTCTCTTATATACTGTTTTAGGACAAAAAGTCCATAAAAACTATAATAAGCCTAGCCCAGAAGGTAGACATTCTTTCCATTGCTTGAGGCAGATAACAATTAACTTGTTGTGTGATCAGGCAATTACCTCTTTTAACCACCCAGTGTATCCTGGAGCAAAATATGTAGTCTGAATTATTAGAAATAATTTGTGGTAAAAATAGCAATTTTCTCATGGTACAAGCGTGGCCATCTGATATTTCTGTTATATATCTCTGTGAGGTTCAGATCTGGTAACGCAGTCTAATGAGTATGCATTATTAATACAGTATATATATTGATTAGGAATAAAGGATTTACCTATATACTATATATTTCACATTTAGTAGAATCAGTTACTATATGGATACATATACAGTTATAGTATATATTGCTACACAACAACTTGTATATGTAAACTTTTCTACACATGGGATATTTACAATCATAATATTGTCTACTAAAGGATTATTATGCCAGCAAACAATACAATCATGACTTTGGATTGGATACAAAATAGGGGATATAGTCTGATCATCATATACTTTTAGATATTATATATACCGGTAATGTAATTCTCAATAGAATATTTTCCTGAACATACAGTATAACCATTATTTCCATATCCCCTTTTTGTATATGATGGACCATGGAAGTTGTACATACTTATGATCATATTCCCAAATATTTTAAATAATGTCTGAGTAGTGTTAATTGGTGACAAGAATAGAAAAAAAAACGGTTCTTTCTATTGAGGGCTCTTTTGCTCTGTGTTTAGCTTTTCCAGAGTTGAAACAATGGTCTGATAGTTGGATAACCCAAATTGTTGCTTTCTCCTTGAAGTCTGTTAGGAGATGGCCTTGTATGTAAACCTTCTCCCAAGGTTGTCTCACCTGGGATAAGCAATTTAGTTGGCTGTGTTTCCAGAGTATTATATTCAGGGCTCTTCAAATACAATCTCTTTTGGTGAATATAGAATATAGCTTTTTATCTCAAGTAACAGCAAACAGACAGCTTACCACCCTTCAATATGGTGAATGTCCTGAGTCTAAACCTGTTTTGGGGTTTATTTAGTTCTTAAATCTCCATATGCAATTTATGAAAAATATGTCTATTTCTTCACAATAGTTCTGACAACTCCCATCTCTTCATTCTCGCTGTCCTCACTTCCTTCATCAACAGGTGCAGGCAGAGATCTGGTCACTGGATGGGATCGTGGTGAGGCTATAGGCATAGGCTGTGGATCCAGCTGTGATGGCACATGGACTGCTTCTGATAGAGGCAACAGATGATTATGATACCAGGTCTTCAGTGGGCCTGTACTTCCCTCTGGCCTGATCTGATATACTGGTAGCCCTGGTAGCTGCTTGCAGATTACATAAGGTTGTGACTTCCAACGATCAGCTAGCTTGTGCTTTCCAGGAACACCTAGGTTTCTCAGCAATACTCTGTCACCTGGTTGCAGATCTTGTCAGGTCTTGAGGTCAAAGTTTCTCTTGTTTCTCTGTCCTCGAGCATCTGAGGCAGCTTGGGCCTTCTCATAGGCGGTCTTTAAACTTTTACTCCCATGATCCACATATCCTCCTCTATGAGAAGTTACTGAGGTGTGATCTAGGGATGTGCCAAAGGCCAAGTTGACTGGCAGTCGAGACTCCCATCCAAACATCAGTGGATAAGGAGACTAACCCGTAGCATAATTTGCTGTACTGTTATAGGCATGCACAATGGCAGCTATATGTTTGCTACAATGCTGTTGCTTCTGTTCTAAATTTAGAGTCCCAAGCATATTCAGGAGAGTACGATTGAATTTTTCTGGCTGATCTCCCCGGGGGGGTGGTACGGGGCGGTTCGTGACTTCTTGATGCCCCATAAATCTAAAAGTCTCTTGATGAGGCGACCCTCAAAGTCTCTCCCTTGATCGGAGTGGATGCATTGAGGCAGGCTGTAGTGCACAAAGAACCTCTCTACTAGGATCTCGGCTACAGTGGATGCTTGTTGATCCTTTGTGGGAAAATCCTGGGCGTATCTAGTAAAATTATCAGTCACTACCAGGATATTTCCCTGTCCACTCAGATCAGGCTCCAAGCACAGAAAGTCAATGCACACCAGCTCCATGGGTCCTTGGCTCTGAAGATGGCCTATTGGGGCAGCTTGATGAGGCAAAGTTTCCCTCTGTATACATCTGATGCTTGAGTGGCAGTAGCCCTCAATTTCAGCCCACATGCAGGGCCAATAGAACCGGTTCCTCACCAGGTTAAAAGTCATGTCGAGCCCTAGATGGCCATGGTTGTCATGAAGAGCAGCTAGCACAGTCTGTCTATGCTTCTCAGGTAGAAACAACTGCCATTTCTCTTCGGAATTGTCAGAGGGACCCCTTCGGTAGACCACTCCGTTGCGCAGTTGCGATTAATCCCACTCTCCATGAAGCAGACGAGCTTCCTTTGGGGTGTCAGTGAGGATCAAATCAGGAAGCTGGCTTTATGATGGTACGCACCATCACTGGTAATGAAAGGCACAATATATGGGGCCCTTGAAGTAATGTTACTTTGGATTCAAGTCCATGTCTCCCCAAGACAGTGAGACTCATAGCAGATGCTAATATCATCAGCTCAACCACCTGTCTCCCAGACATTGTTGAATATACTGATTTACTCACCTGTTATCTACTGTGGGTTCTGTGTTTACACTTATTTTAATGTGTATTGTATTTCAGGAGTTCGAGATCGGCAGTCTGCTAGTTAATTGGCTCAGGTTGATTGAATCATTGTCATCTATTAGTTACTGGTAGAAAAGTAGAATACTGTTTGTGTTGGTTGTTCTTTAGAAAATTAGTTCAGGTTAATTATATTCCTGTATAGGGTTGAGCGAACACGGACTGTATTGTTCAGGATCGTACCAGACTTTTGGGTGTTCGGCACCCGGACCCGAACATTTTACTGTATGTTCGGGATACAGTCAGTCCGTTGTTCGGTAATTTATTTCATGTTTTGGCACGGTTTGAATGTTGCGGTTTCAACAGCTGCAGGGCAGCCAATCAACAAGCGTTTAACTAGTGTGCCCTTAGAAGGCATCACAGCCATGCCTACTAATGGCATGGCTGTGATTGGCCAGTGCAGCATGTGACCCAGCTTCTATATAAGCTGGAGTCACGTAGCGCCGCACATCACTCTGCTTTAACTACTGTAGGGAGAGGTTCCTGATGCTGCTGAGGGAGAGATAGGGCATTATTGTAGTTGCAGGGTGGAGATTGCTTTCAGGGAAAAAATAGGAAGAATCTTCTTTAATCAGACAGCGATCTACATCAATTTTATTGTGTGGGGGTCCAGTGCGCAATCTTTTTGCCCTGACCTAAGCCCAGTGAGGAGGAGGGAGAAAAAAAAACTTTTATCAGTCTGTTAGGTTGGCGGCGTGCAGCGTGCAGTGGCCATGTAATGTAAGCTCAGTGCATATGTGTCTGCTTAATCTGGATTTAAAAAAAAAAAACTTTTTTTCCTTCATATTTTACTGTGACATGCCGTGTTTAGACACTGCTGTTCTAATCTGCTATTCAAAAAGCACCAATTTAAGGGGAAAATAATTATTTTTCAGTTTTTAGGGAAAAATCATTTTTCAGTTTTTCATTCAAATGGGTTTTTATTCAATAGCGGAATAGAACAACAACAGTATCCAACCTGTTAGGTAGGCGGTGTGCAGCGTGTAGCGGCCATGTAATGCAAGCTCAGTGCATATGTGTCTGCTTAATCTGGATTTAAAAAAATTCCTTCATATTTTACAGTGACATACAGTGCCTTGCGAAAGTATTCGGCCCCCTTGAACATTTCAGGCTTCAAACATAAAGATATAAAACTGTAATTTTTTGTGAAGAATCAACAACAAGTGGGACACAATCATGAAGTGGAACGAAATTTATTGGATATTTCAAACTTTGTTAACAAATAAAAAACTGAAAAATTGGGCTTGCAAAATTATTCAGCCCCTTTACTTTCAGTGCAGGAAACTCTCTCCAGAAGTTCAGTGAGGATCTCTGAATGATCCAATGTTGACCTAAATGACTAATGATGATAAATAGAATCCACCTGTGTGTAATCAAGTCTCCGTATAAATGCACCTGCACTGTGATAGTCTCAGAGGTCCGTTTAAAGCGCAGAGAGCATCATGAAGAACAAGGAACACACCAGGCAGGTCCGAGATACTGTTGTGGAGAAGTTTAAAGCTTTGATTTGGATACAAAAAGATTTCCCAAGCTTTAAACATCCCAAGAAGCACTGTGCAAGCGAAGACCTGGCCGTCCCTCTAAACTTTCAGCTCATACAAGAAGAAGACTGATCAGAGATGCAGCCAAGAGGCCCATGATCACGCTGGATGAATTGCAGAGATCTACAGCTGATGTGGGAGACTCTGTCCATAGGACAACAATAAGCCGTATACTGCACAAATCTAGCCTTTATGGAAGAGTGGCAAGAAGAAAGCCATTTCTTAAAGATATCCATAAAAAGTGTAGTTTAACCACTTTACCGCTGAGTACCGTAGTACTACTGCGGCAAAGTGGCTCGTTATCGTCTGACGACGTAGACCTACGTCGTCAGACACTCCCCTTCTGGGCGGCGCTTGCGCGCCGCCGGAGGCTCGCTCCCACTGTATTCAGTCACAGCGGGAGTCGGGCCAGGGGAGGAGCAGCGGCGATCGCCTCTGCTCTTCCCCGATCGTCGGGGATCTAGTGTGGAGATCCGCCTGCCTGTGTAAACACAAGCGGGCGGATTTCCTAAGTGACAGGCAGTGACAGTTTGGAGTGTTCAGCATAGCTGGACATCCGATCTGTCCCTGGCTCACTCAGTCACCTCCCCCCACACACGTCAGTAAGCACTGGGCATACATTAACCCCTCCCTCTCCAATAAAATTAACCCCTTCACTGCCAGTGTCATTTTTACAGTAACAGTGCATATATATAGCACTGATTACTGCAGTAATGTCACTGGTACCCCCAAAAGTGTCAAAAATGTCAGTCAAGGGTCCGATCTGTCCGCCGCAATGTCGCAGTCCCGCAAAACAAATCGCAGATCGCCGCCATTACTCGTTAAAAAAAACACCAAAAATGACAGAAATCGTTCCCTTTGTTAGTAAACGCAATAACTTTTGCGCAAACCAATCAAAATACGCTTATTGTGAATTTTCTTACCAAACATAGGTAGCAGAAAACAAATTGGCCAAAAATTTTAAAAAATTTTGATTTTTACATTTTTTGGGGGGGGATTTCATATATAAAAATGTGAAAAATATTGTTGTTTTTTTCAAAATTTATGCTCTTTTTTTGTTTATAGCGCAAAAAGTAAAAATCGCACAGGTGATCAAATACCACCAAAAGAAAGCTCTGTTTGTGGGAAAAAAAGGATGTAAATTTCGTTTGGGTACGACGTCGCACGACCGCGCAATTGTCAGTTAAAGTCGCACAGCGCCGAATCGCAAAAAGTGGCCCAGACGTAAGACAGCAAAATGCTCTAGTGGTAAAGTGGTTAAAGTTTGCCACAAGCCACCTGGGAGACACCAAACATGTGGAAGAAGGTGCTCTGGTCAGATTAAACCAAAATCGAACTTTTTGGCAACAATGCAAAACATTATAATTGGCGTAAAAGCAACACAGCTCATCACCCTGAACACACCATCCCCACTGTCAAACATGGTGGTGGCAGCATCATGGTTTGGGCCTGCTTTTCTTCAGCAGGGACAGGGAAGATGGTTAAAATTGATGGGAAGATGGATGGAGCCAAATACAGGACCATTCTGGAAGAAAACCTGATGGAGTCTGCAAAAGACCTGAGACTGGGATAGAGATTTGTCTTCAAATAAGACAATGATCCAAAACATAAAGCAAAATCTACAATGGAATGGTTCACAAATAAACATATCCAGGTGTTAGAATGGCCAAGTCAAAGTCCAGACATGAATCCAATCGAGAATCTGTGGAAAGAACTGAAAACTGCTGTTCACAAACACTCTCCATCCAACCTCACTGAGCTTGAGCTGTTTTGCAAGGAGGAATAGGCAAAAATTTCAGTCTCTCGATGTGCAAAACTGATAGAGACATACCCCAAGCGACTTACAGCTGTAATCGCAGCAAAAGGTGGCGCTACAAAGTATTAACTTAAGGGGGCTGAATAATTTTGCACGCCCAATTTTTCAGTTTTTTATTTGTTAAAAAAGTTTGAAGTATCCAATAAATTTCGTTCCACTTCATGATTGTGTCCCACTTGTTGATTCTTCACAAAAAATTACAGTTTTATATCTTTATGTTTGAAGCCTGAAATGTGGCAAAAGGTCGCAAGGCACTGTACAGTGTTTAGACACTGCTGTTCTAATCTGCTATTCAAAAGCACTAATTTAAGGGGAAAATAATTATTTTTCAGTCTTTAGGGAAAAAATCATTATTTTCCAGTTTTTCATTCAAACGGGTTTTTATTCAATAGGGGAATAGAACAACAACAGTATCCAATCTGTTAGGTGGGCGGGGTGTGGCGTGTAGCGGCCATGTAATGCAAGCTCAGTGCATATGCGTCTGCTTAATCTGGATTAAAAAAAAAAATGTTTTTTCCGTCATATTTTACTGTGACATACAGCGTTTAGACACTGCTGTTCTAATCTGCTATTCAAAAATCACCAATTTAAAGGGAAAAAGTTGTTTTTTCATTTTTTCCTTTATATGTTACTGTGAGATAAAGCCTTTAGACACTGCTGAGTTCTAATCTGCTCTTCAAAAATCACCAATTAAAGGGGAAAATAAAAATTTTTCTTTCATACGTTACTGTGAGATACACCCTTTGGATACTGTTGTTCTATTCCGCTATTCACTAAACACCCATTTAGGGAGAACAAAAAAAATTGTGGCCTAGTCTGCATATTTTACTGTGAGATACACCCGTTGGATACTGTTGCTCTATTCCGCTATTCAATAAACACCCATTTAGGGGAAAAAAATTTAATTGCGGCCTAGTCTGCATATGTTACTGTGATTTAAAGGGGTAGACAAGCTCATAAAAGTAGTAAATAGATAGAGAAGCACCACGTCCCTAACTGGATGTCAAAGGAGAAAGATGATTTTGGGCGTATGGTGGGACTTTAAATATAGGGGTGCTTAGTATATATATATAGTCCAAGGTAAGAAAGAAAATATGTAAAAAAAAAAAAAAAAAACATTTTTATTGAGCACACTTGAAAAGACATAAAATTGCATACTGTACCAAGAGGATACAAAAGACAATATTTGAAATATTGCAGATTAAAAACATTTGCAGTAGACAGATGTATTTGGCATATATAGCAGATTTACAAATGATTTACAATTCCTACATTGGGGTAGATGGCATATACCCAAGACTCATCCAAAAGGAGGTGTCTATGCAGGATAGCGATGGAACCCACAGTGTCAACCCAACATGTTTCTCGGCCTTAAAGCCGCTTCCTCAGGGGTAATTTTTATGGGGTATCACTTTGTAAATACAACACTAAAGGTAAGGAGAAAAACAAATAGTGAATGTCTATATTAAGAAAACATCACATATGACACATTATATAGAACTTTTCACAAATCCATATGTACTGTGCAATATGCTAAACTTGTAATGGTGCCAAATACATTAGAATGTCTATAAATTCGCACCTGTCTGGTAAACCAACAAGCCAACAATGGTAGAGGTCCTGGACCACAAGGTAGGGGGAAGGTCCCCCCGGGGGCGAACACGGGAGCTCAGACCAGAGAACCACAAGATAGTACTGCAATAAGAGGGATATCTCTATCTGAAAATTGGAAAGACAAATACACCATATATAAATGTCAACATAGATATATGCATGAAAGGTGCATGCACCCTTTAATGGTGGTGCATCCAAGATGCAATCAAAAAGATTATATATATAAAAGCCTTGCAAAGTTAAAGGATAAACCTTCAATACATAGCCTAAAATATATGGAGTATATAGGTGTATTCTTACCCGAGTGATTCCGGATAAGAGGAATGGACAGGGAACGGGTGTGATGGATATGTTGGATCAAAGACCGTGTAACATCCAATATCCACAGTCAGATCCTCTGCACAAAGCCTGAGAGAATATGAATGACCAATTAAGAAAGGAGACATTCCAAAATATAGCTAGTTAGTTCTTAATAGAGTAGATGGAAGGTATTACCTGCGGTATTGTGGCTATCAGCGTCCCGTCCCTGCATGCTGCACGGAGGGAACGCCGAAGAACCACTATATATAGTGGTTAAGGAGCTCCACCCAAGATGACGTGCAAGCGCTGTGTCTTGCCGTACATCCGGGCTGGCGTCGGGAATGCGCCTCGCGAACTACGCAGGCGCATCCGCTGGACATCCTCCCGCCAGCTGAGCGGCCGTGTCATGCGTCGCAAACGAGCGTCGTCATAGAACACGGAAGTGACGGTGTGAGTCCGGCGTAGCATTCCCAACTCCGACAGGAGATAGGGGATGTACCCAAAGTCACGTGTCCGCCGTAGAGGGAGGCACCCGAAGCGGTCCTCCCAAGAAAGGGAATGGGTCCATACATTGTTGCAAGAAAGAGGCTTAAACCAGAAGGGTGTGAGATACAGATCTGAAAAGAAGAACAAACATAAATCAATATTAATCAATAGACATATATATCATTTCATCTACATAAGAGTCAGAGATATAAACATATGAGAAAAACAAATCAAGTATACACCAAGATATATAAAAAGAAATATACATAGACGTATTCTATTCAAACATGGGAATTAAACTCATGGAAAAGACCTGGGTGTTGCCATAGCAACATTGGCTAGGGAATCCAACTCCCAGGGCGTGATTCAATATAAACTTGTTCTAAGTATATTGTAGGCAAAGATCTATGATGAAGGGGCAGGATAAAGAAAACAGCACAAAAACATAAGAATAACTAAATAAAAACTAAAAAGGAAGAAAGAATGAGGGGGGGAGAAAAAGAGGAGAGGGGGGGAGGGAAAGAAGGGGGGAGGGGGAAGGAAAAGGGGGGGAAGGGAAAAAAGGAAGGGGGAAAGAAAAAAAGGAAAAGGGGAAAACGGGGAAAGGAAAAAATGTGGGGAAAAAAGGAAGAAACACGACAATAAAACCAGCTGACAACGTACCATCACAAAAAGGATTTATATGAGTGGGCTTCATTTAATCCGGGAGGGATTGTGGCATTAAGTTTTTCTATCCACAAGGCCTCCCTTTGTAAAATACGTTGGTCCCAATTGCCGCCTCTGGGGTCTGGGGGTATAATCTCCAGGACCCTGAAGGAGACACATGAGTTGTTGTATCTGTGATGTAGCCCGATATGACGGGTCACCGGGGTGAGAATTTTTCCCCCACCGGAATAGTACACATGTTCACCTACTCTCTGTCCAAGCTGTCTAAAAGTTTTACCAACGTAAAACGCTGAACATTGGCATTGCATTAAATAGATCACTCCACTCGTGGAACAATCCGCATAGCTTCGAAGTCTGTGGTTATCCCCATTTGGCAAATATGTGACGGAACCCTCCGCAATCCAAGGACAACCTGCACAGTTACCACATTGGTATGTACCAAATATTGTCTTGGGTTCAGGGGGGTTACAAGTATAGTGGCTCTTAGTGAGTAAATCCCGAATCGAGGTTGCTCTTTTAAAAACCACTTCCGGAAACTCTTTAACATACTTAGACAGTGTAGCTTCCTCATTGAGGAGATGCCAGTGTCTCTGGATAAGGGCTCTCAATTGTTGGTGATTGTCTGAGTACTGAGTGATTAATTTTACAGTTTGATTAGTATTAGTCTTATTTCTCTTTTGTAAAATGTCACCTCTGTCCAGTGCCTTGGCCTTATTAAAGGCCTTTCTCAGAATGGTCCGAGAATAGCCTCGTGCCAGTAGTCTGATTTGTAATTGTTTAGCCTCCCGAAAAAAGTCTATATCTAACGAGCAATTTCTACATATGCGCAGATATTGCACATACGGAATGCTGTTTTTTAGAGATACCGGATGAGCGCTTGATGCATGTAACAGCATATTACCGGCGGTCGGTTTCCGGTAGAGACATGTGGTTATGCAGCCATTGGTATCCTTTCTAATTTCCACGTCCAAGAACACAATGTGTTCAGGGTGGAAATTATAGGTAAATTTAAGAGTAAATGAATTAGTATTGAACGAGGATAGCATATCCTCAAGTTCAGACTTGGAACCTGTCCATATAAGAAGTAAATCATCAATATAGCGGAACCAATGTGTTACATGTTTAAGCTTAGAGGCAAGGGAGTCGTCCGAGAAGATGTGCTGTTCCCACCTTCCTAGGAACAAGTTCGCATAGGAAGGTGCGCAACAGGTTCCCATGGCGACTCCCTGCCTCTGAAGATAGGTGGTATCCATAAAAATAAAAAAATTATGTGTAAGGATGAACCTCAACAAGGCCAAAATGAAGTTATTATGTGCCCGTGTGTGTTCATCCTGATCCTGCAAAAAAGATTCAACCGACCGGATGCCCTCCTCATGTGGTATGCTTGAGTACAAAGCCTCAATATCAACCGCCACGAGGAGGGCATCCGGGGGTGTTTGGATCCCCTCGATGTGTCTTAGTAGGTCAGGGGTATCCTGTATAAACGAGGGCTGGACAAAGGGACGCAAAAAGAAATCGACGTACTTGCTGGCATTTTCTGATATAGAGCCTATACCCGAGAAAATGGGTCTCCCCGGAGGTCTCTTGGAATTTTTATGAACTTTGGGTAAAGTATATAGTGTGGGGGTACGAGGATATTTAATCATTATGAAATCATATATATCTTTGTCAATAGTGCCCAACCACAGGGCTTCAAGGCATAAGTTCCTGAGCTCTTCCTGAAACTTCCCCTCCCCCCCTTTTCCTTCCCCCTCCCCCCTTCTTTCCCTCCCCCCTCCTCTTTTTCTCCCCCCTTATTCTTTCTTCCTTTTTAGTTTTTATTTAGTTATTCTTATGTTTTTGTGCTGTTTTATTTATCCTGCCCCTTCATCATAGATCTTTGCCTACAATATACTTAGAACAAGTTTATATTGAATCACGCCCTGGGAGTTGGATTCCCTAGCCAATGTTGCTATGGCAACACCCAGGTCTTTTCCATGAGTTTAATTCCCATGTTTGAATAGAATACGTTTATGTATATTTCTTTTTATATATCTTGGTGTATACGTGATTTGTTTTTCTCATATGTTTATATCTCTGACTCTTATGTAGATGAAATGATATATATGTCTATTGATTAATATTGATTTATGTTTGTTCTTCTTTTCAGATCTGTATCTCACACCCTTCTGGTTTAAGCCTCTTTCTTGCAACAATGTACGGACCCATTCCCTTTCTTGGGAGGACCGCTTCGGGTGCCTCCCCCTACGGCGGACACGTGACTTTGGGTACATCCCCTATCTCCTGTCGGAGTTGGGGATGCTACGCCGGACTCACACCGTCACTTCCGGCCGTGTTCTATGACGACGCTCGTTTGCGACGCACGACACGGCCGCTCAGCTGGCGGGAGGATGTCCGGCGGATGCGCCTGCGTAGTTCGCGAAGCGCATTCCCGACGCCAGCCCGGATGTACGGCAAGACACAGCGCTTGCACGTCATCTTGGGTGGAGCTCCTTAACCACTATTTATAGTGGTTCTTCGGCGTTCCCTCCGTGCAGCATGCAGGGACGGGACGCTGATAGCCACAATACCGCAGTTAATACCTTCCATCTACTCTATTAAGAACTAACTAGCTATATTTTGGAATGTCTCCTTTCTTAATTGGTCATTCATATTCTCTCAGGCTTTGTGCAGAGGATCTGACTGTGGATATTGGATGTTACACGGTCTTTGATCCAACATATCCATCACACCCGTTCCCTGTCCATTCCTCTTATCCGGAATCACTCGGGTAAGAATACACCTATATACTCCATATATTTTAGGCTATGCATTGAAGGTTTATCCTTTAACTTTGCAAGGCTTTTATATATATAATCTTTTTGATTGCATCTTGGATGCACCACCATTAAAGGGTGGATGCACCTTTCATGCATATATCTATGTTGACCTTTATATATATTGTGTATTTGTCTTTCCAATTTTCAGATAGAGATATCCCTCTTATTGCAGTACTATCTTGTGGTTCTCTGGTCTGAGCTCCCGTGTTCGCCCCCGGGGGGACCTTCCCCCTACCTTGTGGTCCAGGACCTCTACCATTGTTGGCTTGTTGGTTTACCAGACAGGTGCGAATTTATAGACATTCTAATGTATTTGGCACCATTACAAGTTTAGCATATTGCACAGTACATATGGATTTGTGAAAAGTTCTATATAATGTGTCATATGTGATGTTTTCTTAATATAGACATTCACTATTTGTTTTTCTCCTTACCTTTAGTGTTGTATTTACAAAGTGATACCCCATAAAAATTACCCCTGAGGAAGCGGCTTTAAGGCCGAGAAACATGTTGGGTTGACACTGTGGGTTCCATTGCTATCCTGCATAGACACCTCCTTTTGGATGAGTCTTGGGTATATGCCATCTACCCCAATGTAGGAATTGTAAATCATTTGTAAATCTGCTATATATGCCAAATACATCTGTCTACTGCAAATGTTTTTAATCTGCAATATTTCAAATATTGTCTTTTGTATCCTGTTGGTACAGTATGCAATTTTATGTCTTTTCAAGTGTGCTCAATAAAATTTTTTTTTTTTTTTTTTTACATATTTTCTTTCTTACCTTGGACTATATATATACTAAGCACCCCTATATTTAAAGTCCCACCATACGCCCAAAATCATCTTTCTCCTTTGACATATGTTACTGTGAGATATACCCGTTGGATACTGTTGTTCTATTCTGCTTTTCAATAAAAACCCATTTAGGGAACAAAACATTAAATTTCGGCCTAGTCTGCATATGTTACTATGAAATACACCCGTTGTATACTGTTGTTCTATTCACTATTCAATAAACACCCATTTAGGGAAAAAAATTTAAATTGCGGCCTAGTCTGCATATGGTACTGTAAGATACACCCGTTGTATACTGTTGTTCTATTCTGCTATTCAATAAACACCCATTTAGGGGGAAAAAAAATAAATTGCGGCCTAGTCTGCATATGTTACTGTGAGATACACCCGTTGTATGCTGTTGTTCTATTCCGCTATTCAATAAACACCCATTTAGGGAAAAAATATTAAATTGCGGCCTAGTCTGTATCTGTACGTGTGAGATACACCCTTTTAGATACTGTTGTTCTATTCTGCTATTCAATAAACACCCATTTAGGGTAAAGAAAGATATTAAATCGCGTCTTAGTCTGTATCTGTATGTGTGAGATACACCCTTTTAGATACTGTTTTTCTATTCTGCTATTCAATAAACACCCATTTAGGGGAAAATAAATAATTTTGCAGCATTTGCTGATTATGTTACTGTGAGATACACCCTTTAAATTTGTTTGGGGCATCTCCTCCCACCGCCGAGGATTGCAGGGCGCTTCAGTTTGCTTCCTGGTGCTAACTCCTCCTACTCCACTTCCTCATCCTCATCCTCTACCGCCTCCCCATCCGGAGCAGTGATCATTTCCAAGGCTTTCAGGACAGTCATTCACAAGTGGCTCCGAGGGTGGGTTCCTACACCCACAAACGCCAGGTACACAATTGTCCAGCAAGGGCACAGTTCTGGAGGATGAGGAGGAGGAGATGGAGGAGGAGGAGGAACCATGTTCACAGGAGGGTGGCACCCAGATAACAGATAACAACAGATACTACACTTGCTGGTGGCATTCCCACCTGACAGCGGGGGCACAGTGGAAGCACAAGGCGAAGGTAGAGGAGGAGGAGGAGGTCGCCAACGCAGCCAGGGCACCGCCAGCACCTCAGAAGGCAGGGTTAGCATGTATGAAATGTGTAAAAGCTTTGTTGGCACGCCAGAACAACCAGGACCACCAGCTGTTTTTTTATTTTTTATTTTAAGCCCGTGGGGTGTGTGAACACACTCAGACTGATCCCCCGGGGCGCAAGGCTCCTGACAGGGACTGGGGTACTTACACTGGCTAACCTGGCCGAAACCAGGCAACCCACTTCTTTAGGAGGTCTGCTGAAACAGACCACCCCAAGTACTATGTGGGGTTCTCCCGAAGAGAGACCCCATGAGAGAGGGCGAACCAAGCCAGAAGGCCATATCCACCCCCTCCCAAGACTTTCAGGGACAGGCCCAAGGACCTACACCCTACTAATCAGGCTGTGCAAAATAAAGTGTACCGCCACAATAAAAAACACAAAATGTGAGACACACAACACATAAAAGTGGGGAAAGGGATAGTGGAGAAGTGCAAGGTTAGTGCCACGTTGCAATACTATGGCAGGCCTTTCGGGCAAGGAATAAAAAATTCCTCTGGTCCTGACTCCTGACCAAAAGGCACGGCCCTAGAGGCAGGTGTGAAAAACGTGTGTAGGAAGTGCGGTGTCCTTGGTGCCATACTCAACGTGTTGCCATCCACCATGAATTATGGCACCCCTGGACTGCCACTCCAGGGGCACATACACCACAGGCTTTTCAGAATCCCGGTCCCTGGCAAGACCGTCCCTACTAGAAGGCCTCAGAACTTTGACAGCTTTGGGAGAGCCTTGCCCACAACCAAGGGACACATACCTTTTCCAAGGCCAGACTCAACTCAGAAGGGGGAAAAAAAAAACCCTGCCACCATCACCGTTGTCATGAACTTGCAATAGCGTTTGGCAGCTTACCTGTTCCTTCATGTCTGCATTAGAGGCCAGATTCCCTTTCTGGTTTCTTTTTATCATCTCTCCTTCCTGTTCGGCCCCACCTCAGGCCATCACAGGAAGTCTATATTAACCAGTGCACTGCAGGTTTGCTTTGCTGTTCAACAGTGTTTGTTTCTTGTTTCCTGTCTGCCGTGTGCTTGATCTATCTTTCAGTGTACCGACTTTGGCTTGTCTCTGACTACTCCTGTTTGCCTGTGACCCTTGGTTTCCCTCGTCTGCCTGTTGTCCCAACCTCGGCTTACCCATCACTATCCCTTGTGTACTGAGTGGCTGCATTCCCCTCTCTCCCTATGGAGTGTGACCCGGGGGACCCCAGGGGCCGCAACCTGGGCCCAGCTGCAGCCAAGTCCATCCTCCCCACTAGAGGCTCTAGTGAACACCTGCTGGGTCTTAGACTCCGCGCCCTGCGGAATCTTTGGTTCACGTTTCTGTCCATCCGCAGCAGTCAGCTACTGGGTTCACTACCTTGCGGTGCACCCCTGGCTCCAACAGGGTGCAGTTGTCACCTGGCCACAGGGGACCTGACAGTTTGAACAGCCATGAACCTGGAAGACGAGCTGCTCCCCGCAGACGATCCATTACAGGGCTTAGTTCACAGACTCGAGACGCAAGAAGCTAATCAGCCTCAGGTGATGCGATTCCTACGGGATCTGACTTCCCCCTTTGAGCAGCTTCAGACCTCGTTGGGAACCCCGAATCCACAACCGCAAGAGCAACCAATGGTTGGGCCTGTCGCGCCTGTCACAGATTCGCATTCGCTGCAACTACCTCCTCCAATTCGTTTTTCTGGAGACTCCAAGGCCTGCAGGGGGTTTCTTAGCCAATGCACCATCCATTTTGAGCTTCAGCCGCAAAACTTCCTGTCAGATCGGGCTAAGGTAGCTTATATTATTTCCCTCCTTTCCGGTGAAGTCCTAGCCTGGGCTGCCCCCCTATGGGAGAAGGATGATCCGGTTGTGTTCCAACCTGTCTGACTTCTTGAAGCTCTTTCATAACATCTTCGAGGAGCCGGCTCGGGCCTCCTCAGCGGCTAGTGCTCTTTTACGTCTCCGCCAAGAATCCCGTTCAGGGGGACAATATGCTCTTCAGTTCTGTATCCTCTCAGCTGAATTGAGCTGGAACAATGAGGCCCTGGTCGCTACCTTTCTGCATGGCGTCTCTGACCGAGTGAAGGACGAATTAGCAGGAAGAACCATCCCCGTCGGTCTGGACGAGGTCATCTCCTTATGCAACCAGATCGATATTCGTTTCCAGGAGAGGTCCATAGAAAAAAGACGCCAACATTCCCTAGGTCCTAGCCAGTCTGAGCTCCCCTCACTTCGTCCCGTGGAGCATACTTTGCCTGCTGAGGAACCCATGCAGCTGGGCCGGACCAGACTAACCCCCGAGGAACGTGCTAGGCCCAGAACTTTGGGCTTGTGCCTCTATTGTGGACGCCAGGACCAATTTCGTGACTCCTGCCTTGCTTTGCCCGGGAGACCCTCGTCTAATACATTTAGAAGGTGGAGTATTGGACCCAGAAACATCACCTCCCCGTCTTCTTCTTCCGGTGTCCCTTCATGTAAGCACTTCTCCGCAGTCGACCCTTGCATATCTGGATTTCAGGGCTGTCGGCAACTTTATGGACTGGAGAACTGCTTCTTCTACAGTGCCTTGCGAAAGTATTCGGCCCCCTTGAACTTTGCGACCTTTTGCCACATTTCAGGCTTCAAACATAAAGATAAAAAACTGTAATTTTTTGTGAAGAATCAACAACAAGTGGGACACAATCATGAAGTGGAACAACATTTATTGGATATTTCAAATTTTTTTAACAAATAAAAAACTGAAAAATTGGGCATGCTAAATTATTCAACCCCCTTAAAGTTAATACTTTGTAGCGCCACCTTTTGCTGTGATTACAGCTGTAAGTCGCTTGATTTTTGCCCATTCCTCCTTGCAAAACAGCTCGAGCTCAGTGAGGTTGGATGGAGAGTATTTGTGAACAGCAGTTTTCAGTTCTTTCCACAGATTCTCGATTGGATTCAGGTCTGGACTTTGACTTTGCAATTCTAACACCTGGATATGTTTATTTGTGAACCATTCCATTGTAGATTTTGTTTTATGTTTTGGATCATTGTCTTGTTGGAAGACAAATCTCTGTCCCAGAAAAAAAAAAGAGGGGGGGGAGGTATCTGTAGATGTGGTGAAGACAAGACGCTTCAGGAACCACTTCACAGACCCGAAAAGATGATCAAAATATAGACTCCAAAAATTGCACTGTGATAGCTGAGTTACAGTGAAAAAAATACTAGATTTTATTAAAGCACTTATGCCTGGTGAGAAGACAAAGAACATCCATGGACACAATACAAATTAAAATAATAAAAACATGTACATGCAGTGGATGGTATCACAAACAGACCAAAATGAAGAAATTAATGGCTGGTAGTAAAGGTTCTGATGGTGGACTGCAGAATATAAGGCCACATCCAGTTAGTTAATTATACATGTCCTGCCGTGTTCTTGGATAGGAACTCCAAAAAGTTCAAAATGACAGGATAATTGTATAGTGCAGTGGGTGTGTAAGCACCTATGGAGAGTGGATCGAGCAAGTGGAACCGAGGGAAAAACCCCTTCAAAGAATCTTGATCCAAACGATGGAAATAAAGGTGATTTGCCAGTTACTGCTATGTAGGGAGTTAGTGCTGAATGGAATATATGAACTCCAATTGATGATGTTGTCCATCCAAAACTGAACCGATACAATAACAGCAGGTGAAAGATTCCTCTGTGTGCGGACACCGGCACCTGTGGGACGGTTACCAGTCGGCCATGCGGTAATGGTATTGCATACCCCAAGGATGGTGGGGAAATAGACAAAAAAGTCCTTAGTGCTGCCAGACAGAGGGATATAAACACCTTAAATCAGTAAAATGGAAAGTCCGTACCTCCGTGTGTAGAGTAGCGGTGACCCGGCAGCTTGTAGAGGCTTCCAACGGCGTAGTCCCATTCAGCGCTTGCTCAAGCCGAGACTGCAGATGGTGACGGACAGGTCCGTGGCGGACGGTCTTGCGTCACATCCGATGTCGGCGAGCAGCGTAACCAGGGGAACCGTAGCCAGGCAGGAGCGATGGGGGTCACCTACACACGTGTTGGAGGTTGGTCGTAGTGAAGCATCCAACTGTAGAAGCTGACGCGTTTCACCGAGCTGGTTAGAGAGGAGTAATGGATTCCCTTTTATAGTAATTTATAATTAATTGATCTAATTCAGATGAATATAATCAGCCGGTGACCAGCAGGATGTATTGACATCTCCGGGCCACAGGGGGACCTAGGCAGAGGTCAGAGCTACTCCTAAAGAAGGATGACTCTTTATCTCTACCAGGGGCAGCTAAACAAACTCACCCCAGGATCATCACGCGATATGGTTCTCAATGGAACCAGGTTCGTGAGGTGATCACCAAACATTGGCAGGTCTTAACTATATCACCCCTTATTGAAAGAGTAGTTGGCCCCCGTCCTCTGATCACTGCGAAACGTGCTAAAAATCTCAAAGATGCCTTAGTTCATTCAGAGTTCGTACGTACCAAAACTCCACGAACCTGGTTGACTTCTTTGCCCCCAGTCAAGGGGATGTTCGCATGTGGAAAATGCTCTATTTGTAAACAAGCAATAAACTCCAAAACATTCTTTAGCTGCGATATGAGTCAGGAGTTCACCATTAACAGTTTTATTAACTGTCAAACTGAAAGGGTGATCTACCAAATCATATGTCCCTGCAATAAATCCTACATTGGGAAGACGAAACGACAGCTTAGGATCAGGATTCTGGAGCACCTGTCAGACATCAGGAATAAGATCGATAATAAGACGATACCACTGCACTTCCTGGAGTACCACAGTGCGAACCCGGATGGATTATTATTCCGGGGGATCTATGCGTTAAAACTCCCGGCTAGACGTGGCGACTTCGACACTGTGCTACTCCAGAAAGAAAAACTCTGGATATTTAAAATGGGGTCTTTGGCCCCTGTAGGTCTGAATGTCGAGTTTAGTCTGAGGCCATTTTTGACCTCGTAGACGATACTTTCGCCATCCACATCTCCTTTGTCTTCTCTCACATATTTCTGTGCTAGTCTATCAATGACCTCTACTTCTTGCCCCTCCTCTTGAACTCTTGATAAGTACTTCATATATACCTCTCTATGGCTTCTTTCCATCTCGACCATCAATAATGGTGCGAACAAGCGGCCGGGTATTGTACCCTGACCCACAATACACCTAGCCCTCCCTACATTGTGGGAAGCCAGTGATATATAGAACAACACTATATTTCTATTAATTGTTCATGCATCACCGTATAATATTGACTATGCTATCGCTTGTAGCACATGGTACCCCACGGTCCCTCAATCTTTTAGTTTGATCTACAATGCACATCTTTACATATTTTTTCTTATTCTTGTTTTTCCAAAGTATTTCTTTACTACTATGGCCATATGCGGCTTTAAGAGACCTCTATCTTTTTAATGATAATAATTTTTCATAACTTTACATCAACATGTTGCGGCTGCACTGGTCTGTAGCTCTTATCTATATTAATGTATCTCTAAAGAGCAATGTATTTACTCAGCATAGCCCAAAGTCAGTCGCCATGGAGATGTTTATTGTACAAGGAATGTTGTTTGGAGTTACTTTGGCTTACCTTTTTAATATTTAAACTATATATTGACACCCTGTGGCCCGGAGATGTCAATACATCCTGCTGGTCACCGGCTGATTATATTCATCTGAATTAGATCAATTAATTATAAATTACTATAAAAGGGAATCCATTACTCCTCTCTAACCAGCTCCGATGAAACCGACATGAGTCGGTGAAACGCGTCAGCTTCTACAGTTGGATGCTTCACTATGACCAACCTCCAACACGTGTGTAGGTGACCCCCATCGCTCCTGCCTGGCTACGGTTCCCCTGGTTACGCTGCTCGCCGACATTGGATGTGACGCAAGACCGTCCGCCACAGACCTGTCCGTCACCACCTGCAGTCTCGGCTTGAGCAAGCGCTGAATGGGACTACGCCGTTGGAAGCCTCTACAAGCTGCCGGGTCACCGCTACTCTACACACGGAGGTACGGACTTTCCATTTTACTGATTTAAGGTGTTTATATCCCTCTGTCTGGCAGCACTAAGGACTTTTTTGTCTATTTCCCCACCATCCTTGGGGTATGCAATACCATTACCGCATGGCCGACTGGTAACCGTCCCACAGGTGCCGGTGTCCGCACACAGAGGAATCTTTCACCTGCTGTTATTGTATCGGTTCAGTTTTGGATGGACAACATCATCAATTGGAGTTCATATATTCCATTCAGCACTAACTCCCTACATAGCAGTAACTGGCAAATCACCTTTATTTCCATCGTTTGGATCAAGATTCTTTGAAGGGGTTTTTCCCTCGGTTCCTCTTGCTCGATCCACTCTCCATAGGTGCTTACACACCCACTGCACTATACAATTATCCTGTCATTTTGAACTTTTTGGAGTTCCTATCCAGGAACACGGCAGGACATGTATAATTAACTAACTGGATGTGGCCTTATATTCTGCAGTCCACCATCAGAACCTTTACTACCAGCCATTAATTTCTTCATTTTGGTCTGTTTGTGATACCATCCACTGCATGTACATGTTTTTATTATTTTAATTTGTATTGTGTCCATGGATGTTCTTTGTCTTCTCACCAGGCATAAGTGCTTTAATAAAATCTAGTATTTTTTTCACTGTAACTCAGCTATCACAGTGCAATTTTTGGAGTCTATATTTTGATCATCTTTTCGGGTCTGTGAAGTGGTTCCTGAAGCGTCTTGTCTTCACCACATCTACAGATACCTTCCCCCCCTCTTTTTTTTTTTTTCTGTATGTCTACTTTTGATCAATAGGCACCTTATCAGTCACGTCCCAGCTGAGCGGCCATATTCCCTCTACTTTTATTGATATTTATCAAGAGGCCTCTTTAGGAACCAATCCACTTCTGTTTTTTAAATCTCTGTCCCAGTCTAAGGTCTTTTGCAGACTCCATCAGGTTTTCTTCCAGAATGGTCCTGTATTTGGCTCCATCCATCTTCCCATCAATTTTAACCATCTTCCCTGTCCCTTCTGAAGAAAAGCAGGCCCAAACCATGATGCTGCCACCACCATGTTTGACAGTGGGGATGGTGTGTTCAGGGTGATGAGCTGTGTTGCTTTTACGCCAAACATAACGTTTTGCATTGTTGCCATAAAGTTCAATTTTGGTTTCATCTGACCAGAGCACCTTCTTTCACATGTTTGGTGTGTCTCCCAGGTGGCTTGTGGCAAACTTTAAACGACACTTTTTATAGATATCTTTAAGAAATGGCTTTCTTCTTGCCACTCTTCCATAAAGGCCAGATTTGTGCAGTATAGGACTGATTGTTGTCCTACGGACAGAGTCTCCCACCTCAGCTGTAGATCTCTGCAGTTCATCCAGAGTGATCATGGGCCTCTTGGCTGCATCTCTGATCAGTCTTCTCCTTGTATGAGCTGAAAGTATAGAGGGACGGCCAGGTCTTCGTAGATTTGCAGTGGTCTGATACTCCTTCCATTTCAATATTATCGCTTGCACAGTGCTCCTTGGGATGTTTAAAGCTTGGGAAATCTTTTTGTATCCAAATCCGGCTTTAAACTTCTCCACAACAGTATCTCGGACCGGCCTGGTGTGTTCCTTGTTCTTCAAGATGCTCTCTGAGCTTTAAACAGACCTGTGAGACTCTCACAGTGCAGGTGCATTTATACGGAGACTTGATTACACACAGGTGGATTCTATTGATCCTCATTAGTCATTTAGGTCAACATTGGATCATTCAGAGATCCTCACTGAACTTCTGGAGAGAGTTTCCTGCACTGAAAGTAAAGGGGCTGAATAATTTTGATTGTGATGAATAATAATGATTGTGTCCTAGTTGTTGTTGATTTTTCACAAAAAATTACAGTTTTATATATTTATGTTTGAAGCCTGAAATGTGGCAAAAGGTTGCAAAGTTCAAGGGGGCTGAATACTTTTGCAAGGCACTGTATGAAGCTCACCCTTTCACCCCTCTCTACGCCGTTGGTAGTCTCGGCAATTGATGGCATTGTTCTCCCAGGGGGTCTTATTTGCTTCCAGACACTACCCATTAGGATGTCAGTAGGGATTCTTCACCAGGAGTGGATATCCTTTCTCATCCTACCCAAAGCCTTTAACCCCATTGTGTTGGGCCTTCCTTGGCTATGACTCCACTATCCTCATGTGGACCGGGTCTCTGGGCCGATCCTGGCTTGGGGCCCATCATGTTTCTCGTCATGTCTTTCCAAGGTAACCCCAAAGGAGAGACTTACTGTTGCTACCACATCGGTATCTTCTGACCTTCTCGCTGCCTACAGCGATTACCGGGATGTGTTCTGTAAGAAATCAGCTGAGGTGCTTCCTCCCTACAGGTCTTTTGACTGTGCCATTGACCTTGTTCCCGTGGCAACTCTGCCCAGGGGTCGTACCTACCCATTGTCCATCCCAGAGACCCAGGCCATGTCTGAGTATGTCGCAGAGAATCTTGAGAAAACGAAAAAAAAAAGGTAAGATTTGTTTGACTTAAATTTACAATTTTTTTTTTTCTCCTCTTTAAAATGGCAGACTTGGTTCAGTGCAGGAATTGTTGTGCATTTATTTCATGTTCCACTCTTTGGAGATTCGGATGCTGTCAGATCTGTAGACAATTCTCCTTACTGCAGCAGGAAATTGCATTTTTGAAATCAGAGATATTTAAATTATCTGTTAAACAAACTCCAGCTGGGACTGCTGCAATGCCACTGCCACAGAGGACCCCCAGAAATGGCAGATGGGTTACTGTAGGTTCTGGAAGACTTAGAGTGGTGGATAGAAGACAAGTCCCACAGTCGGTGGTTCTCCAAAATTCATTTGCAGCACTCTCAGAATGTAAGGACAACATGGATATGGACTCAAGCACAGAGGGTGAGAAACCATCGACTCCTATGTCTAATGTATGCAAGACTGCAGCCAAGGACAAAAAAGATAAAGTGAAGTCTCAAAGGAAGCAGCTGTTGCTGGGTGATTCAATCATAAGAAGTGTGGAGCTTAAAGAAAATGGTTTTGTGAGATGTCTCCCTGGTGCTACTGCTAGGCGAGATAGAAGACGTATTATTAATATTGTTAAGCAAGCAAAGCAGGAAGGGGACGTGGATGTTCTTGTCCATCTAGGGACAAATGACCTGGCTTGCAATGAAGTGTCAGAGGTGAAAAAATCTTTTATCACACTTGGAAATGACATACAGGATTTTGCATCCACCATTTCATTTTCTGAAGTTCTGCCTGTGCATAATGTTCAGAATGATAGGCAGAGGCGCATAAAGGAGTTCAACATATGGCTTAGTAAATGGTGTCAAGAGCAAGGATTTGGCTTTGTTTCTCATGATAGCTCTACTTGGAATAGAAAGGAACTGTACAAAAAAGATGCTTTGCATCTTTCTCTCAAAGGAACAAATGTACTTAGTGAACAACTCCAAGAATTTGCGAAAGAGTATTTAAACTAGGAAGGGGGGGCAAAAGAGTGAAAATACAAGAGTCCAATTGCCCCCCGAAACAATGCCAGAACAGGTCAGAAGCACAGAGGTTAAGAAATGATAAGCTCAGAGTCCTGTCTACAAATGCTCGCAGTTTAGGTAAAAAAATCAATGAACTTGGGTCAATAATGGCATCTGAGAATGTAGATTTAGTGGCTGTTACGGAGACATGGTTTAATGAAAGAAATGACTGGAACATAACCATACCAGGGTACTCTTTATACAGAAGAGACAGAGAAGGCAAGAAAGGAGGAGGAGTGGCCCTGTATGTGAAAGATAGCATTAAATCTAACCTAATACAAGTTGGTGAGGCCAACATAGAGTCAGTTTGGGTTACGTTGCAGTTTGCTAATCATGCAGTAACTCGTGTAGGTGTGATATATAGACCACCTGGTCAAGTTAAAGAACTAGATGATCTACTAGTTGAAGAAATAGCTAAAATGACAATGAAAGGAGAAGTTATCATTATGGGAGATTTCAATCTTCCAGATATAAACTGGAAAACCAAAATAGCAAGTTCTACCAGGAGTACAGATATTCTAAACTCCCTACTGGGGTTGTCTCTGCAACAAGTGGTTGAGGAGCCAACCCGGAGGGAGGCCATTTTGGATTTGGTATTCACAAATGGGGATTCGGTATATGATGTCATTGTAGGCGAAACCTTGGGATCTAGTGATCACCAGTCAGTGTGGTTTAATATAAGAACTGTGAAAGAGTCACACCACACAAAAACAAAAGTTTTAGATTTTAGAAAAACAGACTTTTCAAAAATGAAATTAGTCATAAATGAGTCCTTATCAGACTGGTATGGATTACATGGAGTCCAGGAGAAATGGGACTACTTAAAAGGTGCATTATTGAAGGCAACAGAAAATTGCATTAGACTTGTCAGTAAAAGCAAAAAAAGGAAGAGACCACTGTGGTACTCAGCAGAAGTGGCCCAAATCATTAAAAATAAAAAGCTAGCATTTTGTAATTATAAAAAAACCCAGAGCAATGAAGATAAGGAAATCTACAAGATTAGGCAGAAAGAGGCCAAGCAAGTTATAAGAACTTCTAAAGCGCAGGCAGAAGAAAAACTAGCTCAGTCTATGAAAAAGGGGGATAAGACATTCTTCAGATATATAAATGAAAAAAGGAAATTAAAACAAGGAATAACTAAATTAAAAACAAAGGACGGAAGGTATGTAGAAGAGAATAAAGGGCTAGCCGACTGCCTTAATGAATACTTCTGTTCAGTTTTTACAGAAGAAGGAGAAGGACCTCCACTTGAAAGGATGACTAATGAATCATTTGATGCATGTGTCTTTACAGAGGAAGACGTTCTAAGATTGCTGTCTAAAGTGAAGACAAATAAGTCACAGGGTCCTGATGAGATACACCCAAGATTATTAAAAGAGCTTAGTGGTGAACTGGCAAAACCATTAACAGATCTATTTAACCAATCATTAGTAACAGGAGTCGTCCCGGAAGATTGGAAATTGGCAAATGTCGTGCCCATTCACAAGAAAGGTAGTAGGGAGGAATCGAGCAACTATAGACCAGTGAGTCTGACATCAATAGTAGGCAAATTAATGGAAACCCTATTAAAGGATAGGATTGTGGAACATCTTAAATCCCATGGATTGCAAGATGAAAAACAACATGGGTTTACTTCAGGGAGATCATGTCAAACAAATCTTATAGATTTTTTTGACTGGGTGACTAAAATAATAGACGGTGGAGGTGCAGTAGACATTGCATATCTAGATTTTAGTAAGGCTTTTGACACTGTCCCACATAGAAGACTTATCAATAAACTGCAGTCATTGAGCATGGACTCCCATATTGTTGAGTGGATTAGGCAGTGGCTGAGTCACAGACAACAGAGGGTTGTAGTCAATGGAGAACATTCAGAACAAGGTCATGTTACCAGTGGGGTACCTCAGGGATCTGTACTGGGACCAATTTTGTTTAATATCTTCATAAGTGATATTGCAAAAGGCCTCGATGGTAAGGTTTGTCTTTTTGCTGATGACACAAAGATATGTAACAGGGTTGATGTTCCTGGAGGGAAACGCCAAATGGAAAAGGATTTAGGAAAACTAGAAGAATGGTCAGAACTCTGGCAACTGAAATTTAATGTGGATAAGTGCAAGATAATGCACCTGGGGCGTAAAAACCCAAGGGCAGAATATAGAATATTTGACACAGTCCTGACCTCAGTATCTGAGGAAAGGGATTTAGGAGTAATTATTTCAGAAGACTTAAAGGTGGGAAGACAATGTAATAGAGCAGCACGAAATGCCAGCAGAATGCTTGGATGTATAGGGAGAGGTATAAGCAGTAGAAAGAGAGAAGTGCTTATGCCGCTGTACAGAACACTGGTGAGACCTCACTTGGAGTATTGTGCGCAGTACTGGAGGCCATATCTCCAGAAGGATATAGATACTCTAGAGAGAGTTCAGAGAAGAGCTACTAAACTAGTACATGGATTGCAGGAAAAAACTTACCAGGAAAGGATAAAGGACCTTAACATGTATAGCTTGGAAGAAAGAAGAGACAGAGGGGATATGATAGAAACTTTTAAATACATAAAGGGAATCAACTCGGTAAAGGAGGAGAGCATATTTAAAAGAAGAAAAACTACCACAAGAGGACACAGTTTTAAATTAGAGGGGCAAAGGTTTAAAAGTAATATGAGGAAGTATTACTTTACTGAGAGAGTAGTGGATGCATGGAATAACCTTCCTGCAGAAGTGGTAGCTGCAAATACAGTGAAGGAGTTTAAGCATGCATGGGACAGGCATAAGGCTATCCTTCATATAAGATAGGGCCAGGGACTATTCATAGGATTCAGATATATTGGGCAGACTAGATGGGCCAAATGGTTCTTATCTGCCGACACATTCTATGTTTCTATGTTTCTATGAGAAAGGTTTCATCCGGAAATCCTCATCGCCTGCAGGAGCAGGGTTCTTTTTTGTCACCAAGAAGGATGGTACCTTGAGACCCTGCATTGTTTATCGAGACTTAAACGCTGTTACTATTAAGAACCGATACCCCTTACCCTTGATATCTGAACTATTCGATAGGTTGAAGGGTGCCTCCATTTTCACCAAGTTGGATCTCAGAGGGGCGTACAACCTCATTCGAATTCGAGAAGGTGATGAATGGAAGACTGCGTTTAACACTCGAGACGGTCATTACGAATACCTGGTCATGTCTTTTGGGCTGTGTAATGCCCCAGCTGTGTTTCAAAACTGTCAATTAAATCTTCAGGGACCTGCTGTACCAGTTTGTTGTCGTCTATCTGGATGACATTCTTATCTTTTCGGAAAATCTGCATGTCCACAGAAACCATATTCGCACTGTACTCCAGTGCCTTACAGAGAATAATCTCTATGCCAAGCTGGAGAAATGTTCCTTTGAATGTTCTGAGGTCCTATTTCTAGGATGCTTTGTCTCAAGTTTGGGTCTTCGTTTGGATCCTGGTAAGGTCTCAGCCATTACCAACTGGCCCCTTCCTGCTAGCCTTAAGGCCACACAGCGCTTTCTTTGCTTCACAAATTACTATAGGCAGGCTGAGTTATTTGAACACGGCGTCAGCCACTTGCTCCTTGACGCTGCACAGCCATTACGTGATTCAGATGTTGGTTCTGAGGATGAGGAAGGTAGGTACATGAGCCTACAGAGGAGGAGGAGATGATGATGATGATGATGAGGTCACTGACGCGACTTTGGTGCTGGATAGAGTAGAGGAGGAAAGTGAGGGTGAGGAACAACCCCATCAAGGCAGCCATCATGGAAGAGTAAAGAGCAGCCACCCTATTCAATCACATTGTGGAGCTGTTATTTCCTGGCCCATTTCCTACAACTCAGCTATCTGGGTTTTTTTTAACACATGTGCATCTGATCGTACTGTTGCAGTTTGCAAACTTTGTCTCAAGCACATCCAGCATGGCAAAAACACCAGCTATTTAGGTAACATATGTTTGAGAAAGCATTTAACCTCCCACCGCTCAGCACGTTGGCAAGAGCACCTGAAAGCCACGCAAAAGGGACGCAATTCTGTTCCTCCTCCTTACTCACCTCAGTCTACCCCCGCTATACCTCAACCTCTCAGCAGCCTCCACTAACAGGAATGATGGTATAGCACAAGTTGTCCCAGGTCCAGGTTTAGAAACAGGCCCGGGTTTAAAACAGCAGAAGGACTTGGTGGACTGACCAAAGGATAGGGGAGGAGAAATTGTTATTTTGAAGATTGAGACATATGAAATAGAGATGCTTAGATTATTGGGGGACTGTGATACCTATGGTCCCCTCCAGAATAATTCCAATTTTACTTTTAAGAAAAGAATTGCAAGCCATTATTGACCGGGGTTATGCAGGAGTTCTAAACAAAAAAGAGACAATTTTTAGTTCCAGTCATATATTATTTGCCCAAGACCAAGTTAACCCACCCGGACGTCCAATTATTAGTGGCATTGATTCCGTCTCTTCATTAGTGGTTAAACATGTAGACTGGTGATTGAGACTCCCTCATATTTAAGGGATACCACTCACATTATTAACACATTAAAATAAGTAGAATGTAAGTAAGTAGATAATAATAAGTAGATGGATATGTTTTGGCCACAGCAGATGTCTCTTCCTTAAATACCATAATTTCACATTCCCATGATCTGGAAGTGGTGAGGTACTACTTATCTAATAAACGTTTTCTTCCATCTAGACAAATCGATTTTATTTTGGAGGTATTAAAATACGCCATTATTATTATTACATTATTGGTTAGGGAAACAGTATTACATACAGAATCATGGAGTAGCTATGAGTGCTAAATTTACAACCAGTATGGCCAAATTATTTATGGCCAAATGGGAGGAGGATGTTGTCTATACTAACAGGCACCTTAATTTGGGTAGGTCGATGAGTAGGTATTCGACGACATCCTCCTCCTATGGAACAGTGACACTGTATCACTAACCAGTTTCATAGATGAATTAAACAATAAAGATTGTGGAATTGTTTTGCAATGTGAATGGAGCAATGAAAGTGTTAACAACAATCACTTGAGACAATTACTTATTTTAAAGCACTGATGCAAATTCATATCTGGAAGTGGACAGCTGTCATTATCCATCCTGCATCAAACCCGTTCCTAAAAGACAATTTTTGCGCTTGAGACGTAACTGTACCAATAACCAATATTAAAGACTAATATCAGCAAACTAGACTACTCAAAAGTCATTTTCTAGAAAAAAAGGTATGATCCAGTAGATCTAGATAGGAAGTGGCTGATAGGAATAGAGATGCTTTTGGATACAAAAATCAACCAGTCCTAATGCTTCTTTTAAATGGGCTTTTGTCACCTCCTATTCTAGTCAGAATTGGGCAGTCAAAAGGATTATCAGAAAACACTGGACAGTGATTAAAAATGATCCTATCTTGGGACCACGTTTGCCCAGTAGATCAGATGTGGTGCACCCTCGTTAAGAGGCACACTAGCTCCCAATGTTATACAAAATCCACCCCAAAATTAGCTTTTTTCATGATCTAAAAGTTTTTTTCTTATGTCACAAATGTGAGGTGTGTAAAATCAATCACTTTAAAGCGAGAAAAATCACTTCACTTAAATAGAATCAGGCCCTTAGGGAATACAACCTCAATCTTTTATAACCTGGAATACTAAGAATGTGGTGTATATGATTGTCTTTCCCTGTGGGAGGCAGTACATAGGGAGGACGGTCAGAAAACTACAGACTCGATTGAAAGAAAAATAAAGGGTTTCCAGGTCACAGTGTTTTAAAACATCATGCAAAATACCATGATAAAAACCCTATGGGTACTACTTTTCTGGCTATTGATTTCTTCTCTTCACATTGGAGGGGGTAGTAATATTTGGAGGGAAATCTCTCCCCGTGAAACTCAATGGATATATAATCTTAAGACCTATGTCCCATTCAGCATGAATGTTGCCTGGGACATAAACTGTCTTATTAATAACAGCTAATTACATTTTAACTGTCTGTTTGTATACTTCTCAGTCACTAGATAGTACTTTTCATGTGAATGGTCTTATACACATTTATTTTTTTAGCTATATACCTCTCTTTGGTTCAACAAACAATCCCTTGTGCCACCCTCTTTCCTTTCTCTTCTCTCCCCCCCCCCTTCCTTTGCATTTTTTGACATAGTCTAGGGTAGGTGGCTTATCACATGTCATTATGATAATATTAGTCACATATTACTTTTTTGTATGTGGTTTACATATGTCATTTTTAATTTACATTTGACAGCAAGGCTAACACTTTTCCTGATTCTGGTAGGATACAGTGTCATGGAAAACATTGTTTTGAAGTTCTATTGGTGGAGAAAGGGGCCGCCTAAGTGATGCATTTCACAATTTTTTTAGTCCTAACCACCCAGGGCTCTCAGCTTCCACATCCCATCGGCAGCGTCTGCATTATTTGGTGGACAATAATCTAGAGACGAAAACAGAGAAGGAGAGCTTTCCAGATGACAATCCACTGGGTTACTGGGACACAAGAATAGACCACTCGCAAGAACTTGGCCAGTATGCAATTGAGCTGCTGAGCTCCCCTGCATCCAGTATGCTTTCTGAATGGGCATTCAGTGCTGCTGGAGGTTTTGATACTGATAATAGAAACCGTCTGTCCACAGACTCCATGGACCGTCTGACATTTATCAAAATTAATCAGTTCTGGATTACCAGCAGCTATGAAGTCCCTGATGCCAATGTCACAGATTTTTTGGGATTCAGAATCTCTGCATGACTTCTAGGCTTCCTAGCGTTGTGGGTGTTGATTTCGTCTGGAAGAATTTTTTGGGTGTAGGTTTCATAGGCACAATTAACACCCAAAGACCAATTTTTCCACACCTGTTTAACGGGTGCATATAATTTTCATTTTTGACAGCAAGGCCAATTCTTGCTTTCATCAAGAGTACCTTCAAAGCAGGGATATGCAAACTGTGGCCCTCCAGCTGTTGCAGCACTACAAGTCCCATAAGGGCAAAGCAAGACTGAAAGCCACAAGTATGACACCCAGAGGCAGAGGCAGAGGCATGATGGGACTTTTAGTTTTGCATCAGCTGGAGGGCCACAGTTTGCATATCCCTGCTCTATGGGGTTACAGTGTAAAGGCACCTCCGACACCAAAAGACCAATTTTTCCGTACCTGTTTGACAGGTGCATATCATTTAAATTTTTGACAGCAAGGCAATTCTTGCTTTCATCAAGAATACCTCTATAGGGCTACGGTGCAAAGGCACCTCTGACACCCAAAGATTAATTTTTCCAAAGTCTGCGGAAGAGACACAGAATTTATCCAATAAAATCACTAATCTTGTTACCAGTGCACTAAATTATGGCCACATCATACTGAATGGCTTCCCAAGCCATTGTTTACAAAATAAAGAAAGCCTGCAGGGACAATGTGTCATTTTTTTGGGCTTTATAAATGCAATTATTGCTCTAGCAGCTTTTATACACAGTACAGATGTGCCACTTTGCAGGTCGACTAAGGGGACCCCCTAGGCACTATATTAAAAGGAATTTTTTATTTTTATTATTGTTTCTCATTTTTATGCTTTCACTTTAGCCATCAGTAAATCACTGCTCATTTAAAAATTACATTTTTTACAAACTTTTGTATCATTGATACATGTCCCCCCAGGGCAGTACCTGGACCCCCATACCCATTGTATGCCCAATTGCTTGCATATAAGGCACTTTTGATTTTTACAGTTCGGGTCCCATAGACTTTAATGGGGTTCGTTATTCAGTTCCAAACTTTCATGATGTTGCAAAGTTCTGGTGCAAAACAGGTGGGCTTTCAGCCCATCCCTACAAAGCAAACAAACCAAAGCAAAGCAACTTGCCAACCTGTCTAGGCAAGATTGCCCACACACAAATGGTGTGAACAGGACCCAAAAGTGGAAATGTCATTTTTTAAACACTGGTAGGAGATTTCCTTGTTTCTGCTTGCTTTTGATAAAAAAAATCTTTTCCCCTTTCCCACAGCAATTGCTGAAGCAATGTCCAATAGCTGAAAAGGAGTGATGTGGAAGCTGTAAAAATTAACAGAAAAGGTGAAAGCGCTGGAGGACAAAGTGGCAAAGGGCAGAGAGGCACAGCTCAGGCCTGTCATCACTGAAGGAAGGCAGGTGAGTCTTTCTTTTTTTTTTTGAAAATTTGTTTTTATTGAATTTTTGCACAAAAAAACAGACAAGACAATGCCACGCAGGGCGACAACCATAAACAGTGACAACAGGTCAAACCCCTCCCACACCACCCCCCACCCACCCCCCCCCCCCCACCCCAGGCTCCATCCAGCTCGTCCAGTGGAAAAACAAAGCATCCATCAGTAATAGAGATACCCCTCAAGACTGCTCCAATTATCCAGTAGCAAGGTCATAGAACATTCTAGAGTAGTCCAGCACAGAGCCCACTAGCAGCAACCCCATGGCTTAGTCAATAAAAAAAAAAAAAAAAAAAAATTGAGAGACTTCTATACATGCAGTAAGAGCACAATGAACAGGAATATATCACCGACCGGCATGGCCATCCCCCCCCCCCCCAGACAGTCCCGAACAGTAGCCCATAGAACACTAAAGCTGATCTACGGAGGTCGAGGCCGGAGAGTCTATCCATGTTTTCCATACTTTATCAAACTTGCGGGGGCATCCCCTACTGAGATACGTGGCCTTAGAGCGGAGTCACTTTATTAACCAAGCCTTTCCAGAAAAGGATCGTGGGAGCCAAGGGACTCTTCCAGTGTAAGAGCAAAGCCTTGCGCGCATAGAAAAGCAGCAAGCTGACCAGAGTACGAACGGCCCTCGCAGGGGCCAAGCCATCCACCAACCCCAAGAGGCAAACCTCCACGGAGCTGGGGACCGGAATCTTAACCACCTCCACAATACAAGCTAGGACGGATGCCCAATAGTCCTTGACCACCGGGCACCCCCAGAAGATGTGACCGAAGTCCGCCGGTGAATGGGAACAACGCCAGCACTCCGCCGAGACCGTCTGATAAATACGTGCCAGCCTCGCCGGCGTGTAATAAATCCGATGCAGAAATTTAAAGTGAATCAGACGGTCCCTCGCAGAGACCAGGTAGGCGAAGGGTAAACTCCACATATCATCCCAGTCATCACCATCCAGATCAGGCACCTCCTCCACCCAGCGTTCCCGACATCTACGTACAGCAGGCGGAGTGACAGCGAACAATTCCCTGTACAATTCTGAGAGAGGCTTCCGCATACCCGCCGCTTGTATCGCTGTTTCAAGAGCTGAAGCTTTAATCACAACCCGAGAGGAACCGAATTGTGCCACAAACGCATGGCGAAGCTGGAGATAGCGAAAAAAATACCCATTTGGAAGATCATAACGCGCCTTCAGGGCATCAAAAGAGCACAGCTCCCCACCAGAGACAATATCCCCCAGCAACTTCACCCCCTTAACGGCCCAGATGGTAGGATCAGGGATCGAGGCAAAATGCGGAAACTTGGGGTTCCACCACAATGGGGAGGCCGGGGAAACACCAGTGGCTCCTGGCTCCACCAGCACCTGCATCTGTTCCCAGGCTTTGATGGTAGAACGCATCGTTCCTGTCAGCTGAAATGTAGCCCTGGACCCTCGATGCAGTAAAAGGCGAAGACTCTCGTAGGAGCCCAAAACAGCCGCCTCCAGCACCGTGGCGGAGTCCCCATCGTCCCCTGCAAGCCAGCGTCGCGCCACCACTCCCTGCCCAGCCAGGAAATATTTATAAAGATCAGGTAAAGCCAATCCCCCCTGACCCCAGGGCTCCTGCAACACCTGCAGACCAATTCTAGGAGGAGAGGTACCCCAAATAAAGGAACCTATCAGGCCATGAACGCGGCGGAAGAAAGAACGCGGGACCCACACCGGGGAATTTCTAAGGAAGTATAGAAAGACAGGGAGAAGTTTCATTTTCACCAAGTTAATGCGCCCCAGAACCGACAAAGGTAAGTCGCGCCACACCTCCGCCCTGCGTTTAAAGACCTCCAGCAGTGGGTTAAGATTCAGAGTAAGATAATTCGCCACCCTCGCCGACACCCTGACTCCCAGGTAGGTGAACTCCGTCACCCATTTCAATGGTAGCGCCCCATCAGCTGCCGCAATGGCACCAGGATCAATAGGGAGCATAGTGGATTTATCCCAATTCACCCTTAGGCCGGAAAACTTTGCAAAAGTGTCTAGGATATTGAACACCGCCCGCAGAGAAGCATTGGGATCCTTCAAAAATAAAAGCATATCATCCGCATAAAGTGCCAGGCACTCCTTAATGGAGCCCACTTCCAGAGCCCCCACCTCCGGAGACGCACGCAACGCAATAGCCAAGGGTTCAATCATCAGAGAGAACAAAAAGGGCGAAAGAGGGCAGCCCTGCCTAGTCCCCCTACCCACTGCAAAAAATGGAGACAGGGAAGATCCAATCTTCAACGCCATACGCGGGGAGGAATACAAAAGGGAAATCCACTTGCAAAATTTAGGACCAAACCCCATGCGCCTCAGCACCACCCCCATGTACCCCCAATCCACCGTGTCGAAGGCCTTGGCAATGTCCAAGGACACCACCACCCTAGTGCCAACGGAGGCATGGGACACCTGCAAATGAGTAAACAGACGTCGAAGGTTGGTGTCCGTGGACTTGCCCGGCATAAACCCGGTCTGATCAATGTCCACCAGGGAAGGCAAGACCACCGCCAGCCTAGTAGCCAAGACCTTCGTGAGTATCTTGAGATCCACATTGAGTAAGGCAATGGGGCGATAGGAGGAACACAGGGTGTGATCCTTTCCCGGCTTGGGCAGGAGAACAACATACGCCTCGAGCATGGAACCCGGCAGGGCCCCCTGATCGAAACACGCAGCATACAATGCCTGGAGCCTGGGAGCCAGGGAGTCCGAGTACTGCCGATACCATTCCACCGGGAACCCATCAGGGCCCGGCGATTTATTGGAGGGAAAGGATGAGATGGCTCTCTCTATTTCCTTCAACGTGATGTCATTGTCCAGCCACGCACTGTCCTCACCCTCCAAGACCGGAACCGGCAAGCCAGATAAAAGGCGCTCCAACTCCTCCAGGTCATATGCAGGTAGGGGGGAATAGGTGTCAGAGTAGTAATCCATAAAGACCCGGGAGATCTCCCCCGGGTCCCTAACCAGTTCCCCCGAACTAGACTGGATGCACGGAACACTTACCGAAGCCCTCTGATCTGCCACCAAAAAGGCCAAAAGCTTACCATTCTTGTCTCCCTTCTCAAAAAGTGACTCCGCTCTATGTTTAAGGTTGGCATGCGCAAAATCAGTATCCAACAAAGCCAAACGCCTCCTGGCCTCCTCCAGGGCCGCATAGGCCGCCGGTCCCGGAGTGGCCGAGTATTCATCTTCCAACCTACGGACCTCCAGCAGAACAGCTTCCCTGTCAGCATTAGCCTCCCTACGAGATGCCTTAATCGCAGAGATGTAATGACCCCGCATAACCGCTTTGAAAGCATCCCACAGGACCACCCCTGCCGTGGATGAGGCATTATCTTCCCAATATGTAGGCATCTGGGGCTCCACCTGCTGCATCACCTTGTCAGTTTGTAGCCAACCCGGCGAAAGGCGCCATGCACCCCTAGTTCTACCCGTTCCCACCCGCAGAGTCAATAGCAGTGGGTTGTGATCAGAGAGGCCACCCGCCAAATATGTAGCATCCTGGACCAAAGCAAGACAAGGCCCATTAGCAAAAGCCAGATCTATCCTGGACGCCGTTCTGTGCACCCCAGACCAACAGGAGTAGCCACGCACCCCAGGGTTTTTCCAGCGCCACAGCTCCGTAAGCTGAGCCGCGGAAGACCAGGACACCAGTTCAGGAGACGACAGTCTACCCGGGTTAGAGGAGTCCAGCCCGCCGTCCAGGACAGCATTGAAATCCCCCGCCATAATTAGAGGAAGATGCATATAAGGGGCCAAGGTCACCAGGAGATCCACCAGAATCTGAGAGTGGAACGGGGGAGGTAAGTAGACACTCACCAGTACCACCTGCCGGTGAAAAATCTCCAGTAGAACAATAACATACCGTCCGCCAGGATCCGTAATTACCTTTTGAATCGAGCAGGGTGCATTTCTACCCAGCAAAATAGACACCCCACGGGCATACGTGGAGTAAGTAGCATTGAAGATCCTCTGAATCCAAGGCCTCTTCAAGGCAAGCACCCTGCTCCCATCCAAATGCGTCTCCTGGAGGAGGATAACATGCGGTTGAACAGATTTAATATACCTAAAAATGGCTGTGCGTTTCACCTTGTCATTGAGACCCCGCACATTCCATGACATGATTTTAAGTAGCTCAGCCATAGAACAGCAGAGGGACATATAGCAGGAGGGAGCCGGAGGACCAAGCACAGCCCGAGGACCAACCCGATCCCCCAACTCCATCCAGACATTCAGCAATACAGACACATAAGTAAAAAAGAACAGTGACCACCGGATGGAGCCTGGAGCCAAAAACAAAAAAACATCCCTGCTGTGATACCCAAACCTGGAACAAAAAAAAGTGCAACAGGGTACCCAGCCTAATCCCAAAACCCAGCAAAAATTTTAAAGGCATGGCTGCAACATAAAAACCGCAGCCGGCGTTACTCTTGTCCACCAACGGCAGCCCCAAAAAAAGGGGGGGCCGCTAGATAGTCATTCCTCAAAAAAAGGAAAAAAACCTAAAGGGAGTCAAAACAAAAAAAGTGAAAAATGTCAGTTCAACAACGTGTAGCACACAGAGCTCCAATGACCTGTAGACCAGTCCACAGCCCCAGGAATAGAAGCATGGATCCAGCCCAGGGCAACCCAGGAAACTTCAGGGCAGGATCAACAACACAGGAACCGTAGATGTCCCCCCAGCAGCAATTGAGGAGGCAGACCGTGCGTAGACAGGAGCTGCAAATAGGGAGTACAGTGCAGCAGGGCCCCAAGAGCCCCATATCATCCAAGATAGCAGGTGCAGCAGAGGAAATTAAATGGAGTCCAACCAGTCAGCAGCCTCCCCCGCCGAATTGAAGAAAAGGACAGATCCCTTGTAATCCACACGCAAGCGGCTCGGGTACATCATGCCATATTTCAGGCCCTTGGTTCTCAGGAGTTTGCGCACTTCAGTAAATGATCTGCGTTTCTTCTGCGTTTCCACAGAGAAGTCAGGAAATAACATTATCTTGCTGTTCTCAAACTGCAATTCCTCCTGCTTCCTGGCCTCAGAGAGGATACGATCCCTGTCACGGAAGTTCAAAAAGCGGACCAGAAACGGGCGCGGGGGGGCCCCGGGTGGCCGAGGTCCCGTGGGAACCCTATGGGCCCTCTCCACCACATATGTTGGGGGAGGGGGAGGCAATTTGAGTAGATCACAAAAGAACTTCTCAGCAAACAATGTAGCATTAGATCCCTCAGCCTTCTCTGGCAAGCCGACCACCCTGATATTGTTGCGACGCTGTCGGTTCTCAGCATCCTCCATCTTGTCCGCCAAAGCATTCACCTGGGCCTGCATGGCAATGATTTGTGCCGAATGGGAAGCGGTAACATCCTCCACCTCAGACACCCTGCCCTCAGTCTCAGTCAGGCGCCCCCTGATTTTATCCAGATCATGGCGGATTAGGGTACATTCAGAGGCCAGGTGGTCAATCCGGAGCATCAGGGCAGTTTTTGAGGCGTCTATAGCAGCCAGTATGGGAGCAGTAATATCCCCCCCTCCATGCCACCCCCCATTCTGACCAGCGGTCCCCGGCAGAGACCCCCCGGTACCTGAGTCCATAGGCTGTGCCAGAGGAGGGTCCCCGGCCCCCGCGGACATCTTTCCCGACTTCAAGAAGGCCTGGGCGCCTGTGGCTGCAGAGGAAGAAGATGAGGCCTGGACCTGCAAGATGGCGGCGGCCGCTTTCGCGCCTCGCGGCGGGACCGCTCGTTTAGGCCGCGGGGTCGGTGCTGAAACCCGGGATTTTCTCCCCGGCATCCGTGCCCCACCTGTGCCCGATGTGGAGGAGGGCAAAACCGCCGCGATCCGAGGCACAGGGGCCGTGGATGGAGCCGGATAAGATCAGGATGGTGGAGAGCTCTGCCAACACACGTCCGGCGCCGTCTACATCCCGGCCACGCCCCCAGGTGAGTCTTTCTTAACGTGCAAGGATGCTTAGAATATTTACACATACTTACAACTTCAGTTCTGCTACAAGTAATCCTGACCACTGCACTCCGTATAATATACTTTAAAGGCTGTACTTTCAAAGCAAATTCCATTTTTTTCAAAACCTAATAAATGCACCAAAAACAACAAAGAAACTGGATTTTTGACTTACCGTAAAATCCTTTTCTCTGAAGTTCATTGAAAGACGCAGCTCCATATTATTCTTAACCATTGGGTTATGCTGTCCCCTACAGGAGTAGGACACTAGGCAGGAAAAAAACTTTACCACGCTTATGGGGCAGTCCCTGAGGGCATACACCCACTCACTCTCACTCTGCTATAGCTCCATATTCTTCTTAACCATTGGGACGTCCCAAAGCAGTATTTGCATAAGTGGTGGTAAAAACAAAGAACGTAATTCCCAAAGGCTAAACTTAGCCAACCAGGTAACATGGAGCTCAACCAGGAACAACTGGAGCTCACCTGAGAAACATCATACCCCTTCAAAGAGAGAAAAAACATTTCTTTTAAACCGCAGCCTGCAAAACCTTGCGGCCAAAAGTAGCATTTGAGGATGCCAACATTCTACTTTGTAGAATTTTGTAAACGTGTGCACAGACGACCAAGTTGCCGCCTTGCAAACTTGCATTACTGACGCCTAAGGGTGAAAAGCCCAAGAGGCACTCAGCGCCCTAGCAGAATGCGCCTTCACAGGTAAAGGTGGAACCTGACCCTTAAGTGAATACGCCTGTACCATCGTCTGCCTGATTCATCTGGATATGGTCGCAGCAGGCGCAGTCAATCCCTTCCGAGGTCCTTCCGTAAGGACAAAAAGAGTCTGACATCCTGAAAGACTCAGTAACCGCTAGGTAAACCCTAATTGCCCAAACCACATCCAAAGCATGCAAGGCAATTTCCTTGGGATGCTTTGGGCTTAGGAAAAGGTGAAGGCAGCACGATGTCTTCATTCAAATGAAAATCAGAAACTACCTCAGGAAGAAACGACTGATTAGGTCGAAGTACCACTTTATCTCTGTGGACCACCAGATAAGGTGAATGGTAGGATAGCACCACCAATTCAGACACTCTGTGAGCAGAGGTAATAGCCACCAAAAAAGGCTACCTTCTGTGACAGTGTAAGCAGAGGAATCTCCCTAATGTTTTCAAAGGGAGGTTTTTGAAGAACAGACATTACCAAGTTAAGGCCCCACGGAGGTAACGGGAACCGTATCGAAGGAGCCATATAGCATACTCCTTGAATAACTGTGCGAATCAAGAAATTCGTAGCTAAAGGGCGTTGGAAAAACACACCCAAAGCTGACACCTGGCCTTTAATAGCCCTCTTTGAAGAAAAGCCAAAATCCTGGCAACTGAAAAGGAGCGTGGATGCACCTTAAGCGATTCCCACCATGAGATGTACGATTTCCACGTACGATGATAATCTTCCTGGAGGTACATTTTCTAGCCTTCAACAGTGTAAGAATCACTGAGTCAGAAAGACCCCTATCCTTCAATACCTGGCTTTCAACATCCAGGCCGTTAAAGCCAGCGACTGTAAGCAGGATGGAAGATCCACCCTTGAGACAGCCAATCTCCCCTGAGAGGAAGTCTCCAAGGAGCATCTGTGACCAACCTTGCCAGATCAGCATACCAAGACAGGTGAGGCCAGTCTAGGACCACCAGAATGACCAGAATTCCCTCCACCTCTATTCTGGGCAGAAACCTCTGCAGAAGTTTCAGCAGAGCAAACGCATAGTTCAGCCGATACTGACCCCAAGGAGCCACCAGTGTGTCTGTGGCATCGGCCAGAGGATCCCGGGACCTGGTTACAAACCTCTGTACCTTCTCTTTGAGCCGAGAAACTAACAGGTCTACATCGGGTAACCCCCACCAGACACACAGCAGGTGAAATACCCCTGATCCAACACCTGACAACTCAAGTAATCCGCCCACCAGTTCTCCACTACGGGTATATGCGGAAAGGGCTGGAAACAACATTTTCTGCCCATTTTAGGATCTCAGCCATCTCCTGGGCTGCCAGGACACTCTTGGTGCCCCCTTGATGATTGACATAAACCACGGCCGTAGTATTGTTTGATTGAATCCAAACTGGACAACCCTGCAGATGTCCAGTGACTCAAGCAAAGCTTTTCTCTCTTAGTTCCAGAATATTGATCAAAATCGGGACTCTTTCAGAGTCCAGGTCCCCTGGACACACAGTTTTCCAAGTACTCCCCCCCAGCCTGACAGGCTGGCATCCATGGGTACCATGGTACAATACAATGGAAGGAAGGACTTGCCCTGACACAGGGGCAGTGAATGGGGCCACCACTGAAGAGCACTTTTTGCATTTGGGCTGAACCGAATCAGATTGTCCAAAGATTTTGGATCCTTGTTCCACTTGACAAGAATACCCCTTTGCAGAGGTCTCGTGTGGAACTGATCAAAACGAACCGTCCCAAAGGTAAACACCATCAGGCCTAGAGCTCGCATGCAAGTCTGCAAAGAGGATGGAGTGCTGGATAACAGCAACTGAATCGCCCTCTGCAACTTTTGCAGCTTTTCCGGGGGAAGAAAACCCATCTTCCATAGTCAGTCCCAGATAAACCAATTTGGAGGCTGGGACCAGAGCAGATTTTCTGAAATTGATGGTCCAACTGAACTCTTGCATTGACAGATCGCCCACCAGAACTGAGTGGGAGTCTGCTCTTAAGAGGAGATAGTCCAGGTACCAGATCCCAACACCAACAGGTAATGAAGATTATATGAGCTCCCCAGAGGGATAGGACCCAAGGTACCATATAGCACCTGTGTCCAACCGACTTGTATGGTGTAGGTGGGTTATCCAGATCAGTGTGATTTCCTCAGATGCTCCAGTGTAATCTTGTAGCAGGTATATCATCATCAGAAAAACTCCAATTTTGGCCAGGATATTGAAAATAAACCAAAATATAGTGTAATACCGCTAAAATGTATTGATTAAAAAAAAAACAAATACACTTACAGGCATCCCATGGATATGCACACATCAGTAATACATAGATAGGCTGTCAGCGGCGTGACCTTAACGCGTTTCAGCAAATATGCCTTCCTCATATAATATTGCCAGCCTAATACATGGATGGACCTTGTATTTATAGTGTATTTATAGTGTAAAAGTAGTCACAAATCGTATCCAACATGTCCAGGGCTGCCCCTGTGGGCCAAAACGTGCATTCAAAGCCTCACTTCTGCTGTAGCCAAATGACGCGACATCACTGCCGGGAAAAACTGGAAGTGACGAACAAACTGCGTCATATGCGGAAATGCGGCCGCAATACAGGTACAGCGGAGGGAACATATTAAAAAGACAACACAAGAACATCTTGAATGTGGCAAAGATATGAAACTACAATACAAAACAGCCCTATACTATACGGAGCCATACTTTAGACAGAGAGAGCACTCGTACAGTATATTGGAACAAAAAAATGTGTATTATATGGAGTCTATAATGACACTCATACAGCCACATATAAAAATCTCACCAATATATATTATGAGACATAACGAAAATGTATAAAAATGAATGTATAAAATACAATTAATATTCTAAATGTTAAAAATCATACGAAACAGGATATGCCTTAAAAGGAAACTGAATATGCCAATCTGAATATGTCCAAAAGTTAAATAAAACAAATATTAAATTGGCAAAATTGTGAGCGGGAATTGTGAGCGGGATCAACTCCATTACTTCTCGCACCAGTAAATATATAGATCTTTACCTGCAGCCCCTTGTATACAGAATATGTTCATATATTAAGGATACTCGGGATGTCATTAATATTTTAGGTAACACTAGGTTGGAGGGTGAACATCTTATGGTGACGGCAGATGTCACTTCACTGTATACCTGCATCCCACATAACCTAGGGCTCGATGCAGTTGAACATTTTTTAAAGACTGATACATCTATATCACCACTTCAACATGATTTCATTTTGGCGTTGTTATTGTTCGCCACCGGATATAATTATTTTTGGTTTAACAACCAATTCTATTTACAGCAAAGCGGTGTGGCCATGGGGGCAAAATTTGCCCCTAGTCTGGCCAACCTCTTTATGGCCAAGTGGGAGGAGGATGTCTTCTATTCCCTTAACAGGCCAGAAATGGCTCTGTGGGTACATTACATAGATGACATCCTCCTCCTATGGAAGGGTGATTCTTCATATTTAGATTCCTTTATGGCCTTTTTGAATTCTAATGAGAGAGGTATACATTTATCTTTTGAGTATATCAATTGTAATATTCATTTTTTGGATTTGAACATCACATTTGCCAATAATCAATTTGTTACCAATACATTCTTTAAAGATACAGATCGCAACTCCTATTACCTATGGACAGCTGCCACCATAGAGCATGGCTCAATGGTGTGCCCAAAAGCCAATTTATTAGGTTAAGGAGAAATTGTACTCGCGATCAAGAATTTTTCCAACAGGCAGATCTTAAAGAATAGATTTTTGACCAAGGGTTATGATCTTAACTCTCTTGAGTCTACCATTGCGCAAGTATCTCTAATCAAAAGATCTCAATTATTAACTGGTTCTACTGTTAAAAAGGAAGATTTTGGATTCATGAAATGGTCTTTGTTCACTGACTTTTCCACCAAACACAAATCTATTAAAAAGATCTTCCATAAACATTGGGATGTTCTTAAAAACGACCGGGTTTTAAATTCTGTTCTTCCTGAACAACCGATCGTTACGTTCAAGGGTGCTTCTTCACTCAAATTGGTCCCTAATGTTGTGGATGAACCAACCAGACCTAAGTTTCTTCTCAATCTGGTTGGTTATTACCCATGTCGTAAGTGTAGGGCGTGTAAACACAATTGTGACAGTAGTAGGAAATTTCTGTCTTTCCAAGCTACTGTTACTAATTGTATATACCAGATCAAATTTTTCTCTACATGTACCACTACTCATGTTGTTTACCTATTGATGTGCCCTTGCCGTAAACAATATGTAGGCCGGACTATTAGACCTTTTAATGTTAGCGTCAATGAGCACATCACTAACATTATAAAGGGTAAAGATAATCACAATGTGTCCAAGCATTATTTACGTTATCATTAAAAAATATCCCAAGGGGACACTTTTTCAAGTTATTGATCACTTTACAGTTCCTTGGAGGGGTGGTTCAAAGATCCGTGGAGTTTCACGGCGTGAAACGTATTGGATCTAAACGTTACAATCTTACCACCCCCATGGACTCAATATAGAGAGGGACATTAACACCTTTATTAATACGTCCTAAGGATGGTTGGGCTGTCTCTGTCTCCTCTGTTTGGTTGGTTATTCATCTTTTTTAAGAGAATTTTTGACCATTTTTCTTCTTAATTCCACCCCTTCTTTCTCCACTTGCCAATTTAATATTGGTTTTATTTAACTTTTGGACATATTCAGATTGGCATATTATTTTTTCTTTTAAGGCATATCCTGTTTTTATGATTTTTAACATTTAGAATATTCATGGTATTTTATACATACATTTTTGTGATGTCTCATCATATATATTGGTGAGTTTTTTATATGTGGCTGTATGAGTGTCATTTATAGACTCCATATAATACACATTTTTTTTTGTTCCAATATACTGTACGAGTGCTCTCTCTGTCTAAAGTATGGCTTTGTATGGTATAGGGCTGTTTTGTATTGTGGTTTCATATCTTTGCCACATTCAAGATGTTCTTGTGTTGTCTTTTTAATATGTTCCCTCCGCTGTACCTGTATTGCGGCCGCATTTCCGCATATGACGCAGTTTGTTTGTCACTTCCGGTTTGTCCCGGAAGTGACGTTGCGTCATTTGGCTACAGCGGAAGTGAGGCTTGGAACGCATGTTGGCGCCATTTTGGGCCAGCGTAGCATCACAGGGCAGCCCTGGACAGGTGGGATATGATTTGTGACTACTTTTACACTATAAATACAAGATCCATCCATGTATTAGGCTGGCAATATCTTATGAGGAAGGCATATGTGCTGAAACGCATTAAGGCCACGCCGCTGACAGCCTATCTATGTATTACTGATGTGTGCATATTCATGGGATGTCTGTAAGTGTATTTGGTTTATTTTAATCAATAAATTTTAGCGCTAATTCAACAATATTTTGCTCCTTTTTGGTTCATTTTCAATATCCTGGCTGAAATTGGAGTTTTTCTGGTCATGATATACCTGCTACAAGATTACACTGGAGCATCCGAGGACATTACACTGATCTGGATAACCCACCTACACCATACAAGTCGGTTTGACACAAGTGCTATATGGTACCTTGGGTCCTATCCCTTTGGTGTGCGCATATAATCTTCATTACCTGTTGGTGTTGGGATCTGCCGGGCACTGTGATCACTCACTGCTATACTGGACACCTTTTTGTTACCATTTCCACTTGGGACTGTCGTTATATGTTAATTTCAGTTTAATTTCACTTGGCACTGTGTTTTATTTAATATGCACAATCTATGTATCATTTTATACACTGATTGTTTCAATAGCGCTGCACTTTTTTATATTTCTTTGTTAAACTTTTTTTGTCAGTTGTTTGTGCAAGCAGCTTATTTTTATGGTGCGCAGTATGGTGGCGGAGGCGAGACCAAAGGGTAACGCCACAAATTGATAATGTTCCTCTTCCACAGCGAAGCGAAGAAAACGCTGGTGCCCAGCATAAATAGAGATGTGCCGATATGCGTCCTTGATATCGGTAGGGGCTAAAAAGTCCCCTTGGTGTAGGAACACCACTATCATGCGAATGGACTCCATTCGAAACCTCTGTACCTGCACAAAGCAGTTCAGAGCCTTGAGGTCCAGAATTGGACGTGATTTCTCTTCTTTTCTGGAAACAATAAACAGGTTTGCATAAAACCCTTGAAAGCGTTCCCGAGAGGGAGCCGACACAATCACCCTTTGCAACAGATCTTGTACCGCCTCTCCTAGATTCCTCAACCGATTTGAAGATAGGCGTAGATTGAACTGAAAGAATCTGTCTGACTGTTGGGACCTGAATTCGATCTTGTAACCTGATCGGAGCAGCTTTTAGGCCCATTTGTCCTGAACCAAGGAGGTCCCTGGTTCCGGACAGAAACTGAAGATGTCCCCCACCCCAGATACAGGTGAGGGCGTCCCTTCATGGAGACGGACATTTGTCCACAGATCTGGAGGAGTCTGTTCTCGGCTTACACGACCACATCTTCTTGGAAGTCCCAGATGACCTAAATGGCTTAGGTCCTTCTCCTGCGTGCCGGAGGCACAAAGGGGCCACCTGTGTGCTGAAAAATAAGGGCCCCGTCTATTACACAGTGACTTGCCCTAGCGGAGAGAGGAATAAGAGTACTCTTATTAAAGTTCCTTTGATCAATTCATCCAACAACACCCAAAAAGGCGGTCCCCCACAAAAGTGAGATCGGATAGAGCCTTTTTAGAAGCCTGGTCCGCAGACCAGCTTTTTAACCACACCATGCGTGGTTACCATTATTGCGTTTAGAACAATTCCACTGACTCGCGACAATTTTGTCACAGTAGGCGAGAAAAGGGAGTACCTTTGCTGCTTTTAGGGGATCTGCAGGCCCCAAAGGTACCGGCGCCCCTCATGTTACATTTTTTCCACCGATACAATCAGTGCACCCACCAGCACCCTTGCATGCACATGTGCAGTAAAAAAGGAATCATCCTCACTGCAGATTCAGTAGAGTCACTAATTGCTAAGCTCACCCTGAGAACATAACAAGCAGGGGAGGTCGCCGACCACAGTCCCGCAAGGAGACGCCGGTTAAAGGTCCACAAAAGGACCACCTAATAGACCTAAGGGTCGCCCACCATAAAGGACCTAAAAAGACCCTCAGTGATGCCGACGTGCAGAGTACCCCCACACAACAATGCCCCCACGCGCCCCCCCCCCCCCCCCGGTTCAAGGGGAGCGCCAGGCAGTCCATATATCCACCCCCCACGGGGGGGGGGCGGACGCCCATCCGCTGCCTTATCCCCCCAGTAAGCAGCTTGGTCAGCTTGGCCAGCAGCTTATTCGGCCAGCCGCAAGTAGGCCTACATTTTGGGCCCGGCTGTTAGCTTGATCAGCAGCTCGGACAGCTTGGATAGGAGGTCAGACAGCCTAGTCAGTCGCTCGGACAGCTTGGTCAGTCACTCGGACAGCCAGCCGTGTCAGCCGCAAGCCACGGCCTCAGTTTTTGGCCCAACCTGGCCACGAGAGGAGATCCGTCGGCATCCGCTCAGCTCGATCAGTCCTCGGTCAGCTTAGTCCCTTGGACAGCTTGGTGAGGTACCCGGACTGCGGCGAGTAGGCCGCAAAACCGCAGCCTCAATTTTTGGGCTGATCCAGCCGTGTGCAGCGCACATCCGTCGGCAGTACCATCTGCTGAGCTCGGTCAGCTCAGTCATGCACTCGGTTGGCCTAGGCGGGCACTTGGTCAGGTACCCGGACAGCTGCGAGTAGGTCGCAAAGCCGCAGACTAAATTTTTGTCCTGATCCAGCTACATGGGGCGCAGACCCTTGGAAGAAGAGACATCCATTCCCCCCAGCCTATAACCACCGCAGGGAGCACATAGGGCCTCCCTGCCCCAGTCACTAATCCCCAGGGGGCCAGGAACTTGCTCAAAGACCCCTGTGTCCGATCCAGACAGCCCGGTTAGCAAGGACCACATCCACGGGGGCATGAGGGTAGGTTGGGCCCAAAAGACCATCGTGACTGTTAGAGGGGCTGGGGGGAATGGAAAGGAACCCGGGTTCCGACCATCCCAAGATGGACCCACATCCACTACGAAGGACCACAAAGGGGGAGGGGGGACACTACTTACCACACCATGGACCGGATGGGCATCACTCCGGGCAGACCACCTCCCCATCTTGGAATAGGAGGTGCTGAAGGCCAAGGGGTATGCTGCGACTCAGCCTGAACCAGGTTGTGTGCATCCCAGTGAGGTGTTTCACTCGCGGGCCAGCCCCATCCATTGGGGCTCTGTCGTGGCGAGGCCTAGCCCGGAGCTATGACCTGCACACGCTCGCTGACCAGACTGGGAGACCTTAAAGATCTAGAATATCCAGTCTGACGCCCAGTCCGGCTGTTGATTGTAGTTATCTCAGGAACATAACTAGCTAAAAAAATAACATTTTTAACAAAAGGTTCCCTTTCAAATAAAAAACATGCTAAGACCGAAGTTCTAGCAGGGAACTAGGTCCTACTCCTAAACTAGGCAGAAACAAACTGAATCCTATAGCAGAGTTAGTGGGCGTATGCCCTCAGGGACTGCCCCATAGGCGTGGTATAGTTTTTTCCTGCCTAGTGTCCCACTCCTGTAGGGGGCAGCATAACCCAATGGTTAAGAAGAATATGGAGCTGTGTCTGTCAATGAAGGATAGAGAAATGTCTATTTAGTACATTTTTGCATTGGAGCCTGCATTGGAGATCCCCTCTCACGGTGTGCACTGCCTCATTATTTTTCTTTGTGTCTGCACTGGGGGGGGACCTGTCAGGTAGGCTGTATAGGACCCCATGATTTCTAATGGTGGTCTTGGGTGAATGTGGCTACATTGTGCTTACAGTGGCAAAGGTTTAAAAAGGAATGCTTAAATAGAATCTGAGCCTATTTGCTGTATACAAGGAACACATACTATTAGTCAGTCCTTGTACCAACAAAATATGCTTTAATTACTTTGCCACAAGCAAGAGTCTCACAGACACCTAAAAAATGTATTTCAGAAAACAAACTATATAGTTTGAAAGTATAAGCTTTTAATATTCCCTTGTAGATTTTTGGCAGGAATATTGGGAATCATTTTTATCTGTATGCTACAACTAGGTTCAACTAAGCATATGCGTTAAGGTCTACTATAGAACTATTGAACTATACAAGAGTACACTTTTTATTTGCAGACAGATAAATGATTGCCAGCCAGTAGAAATCAACGAATGCCCCTACAATGTCTCAAGTATTTAAGAGGCTCAACACCCAATGCCTGTGTAAGAATAAAAGCTAAGTTATAAACAAAATGCATTGATCAAATTCCACTACCAGTGGAACTGTTAAATTAAAAATTTTCAGTATCTTGTAAACTTGCACAAATACATTTTATTGGTGAGATATGCTCAAACTAAATAGTCCTTTATTTTTGTGTACAAATCAAAAAGGTGATTAATAACAAAGTCGCAAATGATTGCAGGTAAATATAATACAGAAAATAAAACAATGTCAAAACGTATAGCTATGTTGTTGAGATAAAGATTGAGGGGGAGGTTTACTAAAACTGGTGCGATCAGAATCTGGTGCAGCTGTGCATAGTAACCAATCAGCTTCTAGGTTTTATTGTCAAACCTTAATTGAACAAGCTGAAGTAAGAAGCTGATTGGTTACTATGCAGAGCTGAACCAGATTCTGTGTGCACCAGGTTTATTACATCTGCCCCTGCGTATGCATATGTTAATGTGAACTGCAAAGTCTTTTGTGAAAGACTTTTGTGAGAGAAGGCCCCATTGCCCCCCTTATCCGACATATAACTTGGAGTTCCTCTATATGGTGAGGCAGCAGTTTGCTTCTCAGAAAAGAATATATTTCTGATGAAATTCGACTATCAAAGGCTGCTGGTCTTTTCTCTTCTATCATAATGCCTGCGCCGCTCTCCCAGATCCCCCCCCCCCCCGGACACAGCTAAATGTCCGCTGTTTAGGGGGCGCAAATTACTTACCTTGCCCTGGGTGCTGACAACCCATGCTATATCACTGGGGCTGGTATGAAATTATTTCCAGGGCTGGTTTTTATTCCCAGTCCGGCCCTGCTTGTATCTCCAGCCCAGGCACCAATGAGAGTGGAATAGATAGTGCCAAGGGACCAGAGGAACGCAAGGTTCTGCAGGTGTTGATTTCAGAATTAGTGGCTGGAATTGGAGAGTCCGTGGGTCAGACAGAACATCAGGTCAGGAACCAAGACAATGCAGGATAGATCGGCCGATGTTAAAGTGGCACTACGCCAGGATTTCAGATTCAGGATGTGTGGCTTGGTGAAGCTCCCAGCAGGTTTGTGACAAAAGCACACTGTGTCTACTGGAGCTGGGGAGAGGGGAAGCCAGCGCAGACACTCAGAAGTAACGTGAAGCCAAACAAGAAAAAGAAGCGTAGTCAGAATGATAGTCCGTAATGAGCAGGCTGTAAAGTACCAAAGCACATATGTACAAATCTATGGGCAATAGTATGCGCATGTGTGCGGACCTGTCATGTCACAGCAGCTTCCTGACAGGGGGTTTGAACCCAGCAACAACTAATTGGTTGGGGCCTGGTCCAGTGGTCATTGCTGTGCCCTAAGCGCCAGTTCAGTCTGGGCGGCTGCCTAGTTCACCTAGCGGTGGAGCCGGCCATGCCCAAAAGATCACATTCCAAGCATTGTACAGTATATTCCCACACACTTTATTGGGACACTGAGCCACATCTCTTCTGTAGCTCCTCATTCCAGCTGGCATACTTTCTCCTGTTACTAAGGAAGACTTTCCCAGCCTCACTTTGCTGGCTCTCCTAAACACATTGATTTGTCTCTCCATGAAGCTGCATTAATTTTCAAATATAGTCACAAAAAGGTGCAGCGCTCTCCTTCAAAAAAGTGCATTCAAATTATAGTGCATAAATAAATATCTGAAAACAGTGTAAAAATCATCTATGTATAATAAATTAATTAATAACGTGAGTCTTTTCTTTTAAATATATATACAATCCATCAAAAAATGATTTAATGTCTGTGAAGAAAAGGGGTGCAGTCCCATACACCAGAAACACTTCAGTAATTGCCTCTGATCAACACAGTGCCCTTCACCCCACCTTATGGGTGTCTTCTCACCTGCTTGAATGGACCTCAATAATTAAAGGAGGTCTATATGCACTTTGCAGTGTTACAAGTGGCACCGCTCCCACTGGCCGTACATTCCAAATCCGTGTCTCTCAAAAGCTCTCAGCATGGTGTCAATCATATAGGAGGCAAGAGGAAAGAGCCATAGTGCAAATCGCTAATAAAAAGCATTTATTTCCATATAAAAATCCACTTACATTTCAGAAGTAAAAATCGAGCATTTCACAATACAATCCTCTGCATACACAGCTCCACCTAGTCCTAGCGTGATTACGTCACCGCCCACCTCACGCGTAGCACCCAATGGGCTTTCCCAAATGATGACAGGCGGGATGCTTTGTTGTTATGGGACGACGTCATATGAAATCACCCCAGTGTCACTACGGGGGGCGTGCAGTGCAGTGATCACTGGGGCAAGGTGCGATCCCAAGCTCGGTAAAGAACTGATAACGCGACTTATTACTCATGTGATCAGCTGTGTCCAATCACAGCTGATCACAGGTAAACAAGGAAATGCTGTTTATCAGCTCTCCTCACCTCACACTGACAGAGTTTGAGGAGAGGAGAGCTGATCAGCAGCATGTCCCCACAGGGGAGACCTGTATAGATAATCAGTGCCCTGATTATCAGTGCAGCCCCAACAGTGCCCAGCAGTGATGCCAGTCTGTGCCAATTTGTGCCCATCAGTGAGGCAAATATGTGCCCATTAGTGATGACAGCCAGTGCTACCTTTCAGTGCTCATCAATGGCTTCCCATCAGTGCCACCTATCAGTGCCACCTATCAGTGCTGAATATGAGTGCCGTCTATTAGTGCTGCATATTAGTGCCTCCTCATCAGTGCCCATCAGTACAGCCTATCAGCGCACATCAGTGAAGGAGAAAAAATACTTATTTACAAAGTTTCTGACCGAAACCAACAAAATTTTTTGTTAAATATTTTTTAAAAACCCAGCCGTGAATAAATACCACCAAAATGAAGCTCTATTTGTGTGAAAAAATGATAAAAATTGAATTTGGGTACAGTGTTGCATGACCGCGCAATTGTCATTCAAGTGTTACAGTACTGAAAGCTGAAAATTACCCTGGGCAGGAAGGGGGGTTTGAAGTTTTAAACTTGCTACAATCCTCTCTGTGCAATATGTTTGTCTTTCGATCCATAGACCTGACGTCACGCGCTTTTCTATAGGCAACTGCACTCCTCTTGAACTTCTGGTCAGCCTGTCGCTCATCCTTAGCACTCAGATCTGGCTTTCCAAACACAAATGCAGATCTTTGCCTTACTATGTCACCTTGTATTAGAAGCTGGGACAAGGACACTTGGAGATAGCATGCTTCTACTCACTACACCACAAACCGTGAACTTGCTTCAGTATCATGACAGGGCTTACCCCATTGCATACTCTTACAAGCTTGGGACCCTGCACATCAATAGCTGGTCTACTTGAACCAGCATTTCCAGGGACAACAGCATGCACTTTCCCATTAACTATGGTCTGCGTCGTTTGCAGACCTTGGCACTACTCCACACCTGACTCATAAACTGGTGGATTGTCATGCTTTAACCACTTGCCGACTAGCCGCTGTAGTTTTACTGCGGCAGGTCAGCTCTATTACGAAAAACTCAGTAACTGTACATTGCTTTGTGTAATAGATAGTGGGGGGAGGATCGGCCAGAGGTGGAGTCAATCAGCGGGTTGGGTGGACGCGATGTCCGCCGACCACCCACGATCGCTCCCCATGGAGACAGAGTGACGATCTGCCTATGTAAACAAGGCAGACTGCTGTTCTGTCAGAGATGAACACAGGGATCCTGTGTTCCTCCTATTTAGGAACACAGGTCTCTGTGTTTATCCAGTGCATCGATCCCCCATACAGTTAGAAAGCACTCCCTAGGAGAACGCTTAACCCTTTGATCGCCCCTGGTGTTACCCCTTCCCTGCCAGTGCCATTAGTAAAGTAACAGTGCATTTGTTTTTTTTTTGTTTTTTTAAAATATAATTTTTATTAAATCCCAGAATGAGAAGAACCAAAGCACCACATTAAAAGCGTACATACATTGAAAGGCAATGTTGCAAGTAAACCAGGCAATCCAGCAAGGTCGTCTAATATGGAGCCTAAGAACCAAGAAGGTCAATTCCCTCTTCAGACAGTATAAATAAGTTCCAAAGTACCCATGTCTTAGAGTATTTTTCACATTTATGCTATGCTGTCAGTATTAAGTCTTAGATTTTATTTATATCCTCCACTTTATGAATCCAATTTGCAATAGTCGGAGGTAGTTGTTTTTTCCATTAAAGAGGGATACAGGATTTAGCCGCATTTGATAGGTGGCCTACAATAGATTTTTAATATAGTTTCACGGGAATGGTGGAAACGTGTAGTAAAAAGAAGGCGGGGTCATCAGGAAACTCATAATCTGTGAATTTTTGGGTAATCCTTCTGACTTTCCTCCAAAGGTGTGTCAGCTTGGGACATGACCAGAATATATGAAGCAATATTCGGTAGTATTTGTGCAATAAATAAGGAGTAAGGTACCACCTTGTCAGAATTTTAAAGTTATTTTCTTGTACAAATTGACAATGTGAGGGTAAATCTGATAATGTGTTGTCGATGGTCTAGCATAAATGTATGATTTAACTCCTTTTCCCATTTTGCGAGCCAAGGTAAGTGTGGTTGTTCAGGAGGAGTATTCAATAGGTCACACGTTTTAGATAGGACTTGATGTAGAGTTCCATCGTCTGAACAGTATTTTTCAAAAGATGTCAACTGGCGACCAAAGCACCGAGGATTTGGGATGGAGTTTAGAAAGTGGTGCAGTTGGAGTGCATTCCAGAAGGGAAGCTTAATATGGCCCATGTCGCTTACTAATGTTGCTATAGAAGGCCATTTTTCGACCATTAGGAAATGGGATCCTCGAATATGACCCGAAAGGTGTAGGGCCCTGAACTCAGGAGCGTTAAGGCCCAGGGTGAATCGTGGATTCCCTAAAATAGGGAATAAGGGAGATTTTTCAGGTAGAGAGGGAGGCCTGCATGCAGACCTGTGAACTTATCCTTAATGTGGTGCCTATTAATGGGTGTGATTTTAACCCTGATGACAAGCTATCATAGCACCACAGAGCTCTTTTTAACAGGATGTCTGTTTGGGCCTGCTCTAATTGTGTCCAAAGTTTGAATTTATAGAGATGACACCAGTCGATAAATCTACTAAGGTGTGATGCCTGATAGTATTTTCCGACATCAGGAAGTGCCAGTCCGCCATATAGTTTAGGCGAGGTGAGATGGTGGCATGGGAGGCAAGGTTTTTTGTGTGCCCAAATAAATCTTATGAAGAGGGAATGTACTTGCTTAAAGTAATGAGAAAGTATTTGTGACAGACTCCGGACACCTCTGCCAAGAAGATACTTCCTAAGTTCTGGAACATGAGCCTGTGTGTCAGGAAGGCTCTGGCAGAGGATGAGTTAAAACCCACAGGCTAATCCCGGCTCCACCCTTCTCATCAAGAAAGAGCACTATTTAGGCTGGATCAGCACACAGGTTCAGTGCTGTCTTGTCTTCAACTTCCCCTGTTGTTCCTGCCTCTGCTACCTGTCTCCACCTGTGAAATACCTACCCGGCTTGCACTTGACCACCCTTGCCTCCTGCCTGCATTGACCTCGGCTTGACTTTTACCATCCTTCTGCACCACCGATTTCATCTGATCTGCTCTTCCTGTGTATGACCCAGCTTGTTTAACTCTGCTTACTTTCAGTTACTGGAAGCTCCCAGTCACACCCGCTGCCTTCTCTCCACTGGAGTTCTGTGGCCACCTGACTTCTACTCTGCCATCAACCAGCACGCCATCAGGCACTCATGCGACTCTGTACTCCCGCGCCTTCTGTTTACACTACCAGGGGCCCCAAGTCAGAGGTGTAAGAGAGGCCTTCCTCAGCATATTCAGGCTCCTACCTGCCAGGTACGTGACAGTACGAGACTGCCATGTCTGAGCCTGAGCGAGGAACCTCTCCCATGGATGAACTTTGCCAACACCTGGCTGGCCTCACACAAGCCGTGAAGAGCTTACAGGAGTGTTATGTTCAATTGGAGGAACGGGTCCAATCCCTTTCCTCTACTACCACCGCTCCCAGTGCTGCTTCCTCATCCTCTACCGGAAGCCCTGCACCTCCGTCAGTTTTGATGCTGCCTCCAGAACCCAGAGTGCCTACCCCAGAAAGATTCTCCGGTGACCGCAGCAAATTTAGGGCCTTCCGCACAGCTTGTGAACTGTACTTTGCCCTACAGCCTCGCACCTTTTCATTGGAAACCACAAAGGTTGGATTAGTGGTTTCCTTGCTACAGGGTGAGCCCCAGTCATGGGCCCACCACCTATTGGAACAGAAGGCTGCTTCCCTTAATACTCTATCCTCCTTCTTTGGGGACATGGCCCAGATTTATGAAGACCCTCAACGTCCGGCAGCTGCAGAAACTGCTTTATTCTCTCCAGCAAGGCCGCAGAACGGTCGAGGACTAGGTCTCTGATTTCAGATGCTGGAGTGCAGATACACATTGGAATAACGCAGCTCTCCGTTACCAGTTTCGTATGGGACTCTCAGAATCCCTAAAGGATGAACTTGCAAGAGTTGGAGTGCCACATTCCCTGGACGATCTCATCAAGCTCTCTATTCAGATCGAGGTTAAGGGAGCGCAGGTCTGAGAGGTCTACCGGAGTTTATCGCCCTGTATGGATGCTTCCACGGGTCCCCAGTCCTCCTGGTCCCGCTCCCGTTGAGAATTCAGGACCTGCTGGCGATTTCGCTGAACCTATGCAGCTTGGCCTACTCCGTCCCTCGCTCACCCAGGAAGAACACCAACGCAGGCGCCTGAATAATCTGTGTATGTACTGCAGGGAACCAGGTCATTACATGAGGAACTGTCCTGCCAAACTCCGTAAGTGCCTGTCTATCTCCCCTCCCAAGTCTTTCACTCAGCTTAACAACTCTTCTCATCTAAATCTCTCTGTTCTATTACAGTTTCCAGGAAGAGTTATTCAGGTTCCAGCTATCATTGACTCAGGAGCCTGTAGTTGCTTTATTGACCAAAGCTTTGCTGCCAAGCATCAGATCCCTCTGCAACCCAAGACTCGGAAGCTTTCTGTTCACCTTGCGGACGGATCGGCTATTAAATCCGGACTAGTCTCATGGGAGACTATACCAGTACCTGTCATCATTGCTTCCTGCCACAAAGAACTCTTATGTCTTGATGTCATCGCCTCACCCTTGTTTCCTATCATGTTGGGGATGCCGTGGCTGCAGGCTTATAACCCACACATCAATTGGATTACACATGAGATCCAGTTCAACTCATCCTATTGCTGCCAGCACTGCTTATCAGATTCCCCTGGTTCACCTTTGTTATGTATGGACTCGGACTCCGAAGTTTACAAATCTGTTCCTACTGCCTACCTGGACTTTCTGGATGTCTTTAGCAAAAAGGGGGCAGAAACTCTTCCCCCTGTCCAATCGAGCTACTCCCCGGGGCTGAGGTACCTTTCGGTAGGATTTTTCCCTTATCTGAACCAGAACTCTTGGCCCTAAAGGACTATATTGATGAAAGCTTGAAAAAGGGATTCATCCGCCCTTCTACCTCTCCGGCTGGAGCGGGCATTTTCTTTGTTGAGAAGCAGGATCATTCCTTGCGGCCATGTGTTGACTACCGTGAACTTAAAGTCACAATCAAGAACCGGTACCCCTTACCCTTGGTACCCAAACTTTTTCAAAAACTCAGATCAGCAACGATCTTTACAAAACTGGATCTTCGAGGAGCGTATAACTTGGTCCACATACGGGCCGGGGATGAATGGAAGACGGCATTTCGTACCCGATTTGGGCACTTTGAATACCTGGTGATGCCCTTCGGTTTGTGTAATGCACCTGCTACATTTCAACATTTTGTCAACTATATTTTTCGAGACTTTTTGGACCTTTTTGTTATTGTCTATCTGGACGACATTTTGATATTCTCTTCTTCAGTGGAAATTCACAGGGAACATGTGTAACGTTCATGCGTTTTTGTTTGCGGATGGATTTACAGCTGCAGAATTATTACACTCAGTAGCCTTGTAGAGAATGTGTTGAACAACATATCCAACTCTCAGGACTTCATCACCGTGTACAGCCTGTTATATACTATATATATATATTAATAGATGTTTAATGGAGGGATAGAGTATATGAGGATATATAGATGAGAGACAGGCTATTGTATGGTGAGCACTAGAAGTAGTATAGGAGAGTTGCAGGTGATGGTAAGCAGATAGGTTCTGATGTCAAGTATAGTGCAGATGGTAAGAGGACACAGATGGAGTATACTTTAGACAGAGTAACCTAGTGCAAGGATAGTTCAAGGTAGTCCCAAGAGCTAACAGTCTTATGCAGATGATAGTGAATAGACAGATACAGATAGTCTTGGTAATTGCAGTAGATGACAGTAGGAGATTGGTTAGTAAGAATCCCCTGCGGGTACTTATCACTTAGATAGGTTAGGAAATACAATGTCCAGAGGAGAGGGGTGATCCCGTAGCGGGATACGGATCACCAGCGAGGTTTCCGGCTTAGTTCAGCAAGGAAGGTATGTCAGCAGCTCCGACTTCTCAGGCGTAGGTGCGATGAACATGTGGGTTTGAACGAGCGATGAGTGAGAGCAAACGGGCGATTGAAATAGCCGCTCATAGCGGCGCTCGGCAGTGATGTCATCCGGTCTTAAAGGTGTATGCGTCCTTTGTATATACAAGATGGGACGCAAAGAGAGGAGAAATATAGGAACAAGGGTACCATAGGTACCGGAACATTACAGTACCCCCCCTTAAGGCCGGCTCCGGAAGGCCTCTAGAACTGGTTCTTCCGGATATTTCGAGTGGAAATTGCGAATCAGTCTAGGAGCATGGATATCGGAGGTATCCAGCCAGGTGTCATCTTGGGGCCCATAATTCTTCCATCGTACAAGATACTGGAGTCTTCTTCTATTGAAACGGGAATCCAAAATTTCTTTTATCTCAAATTCTTCTCCACCCTCCACTTGTACAGGAGGTGGAGGTGAGATAGTAGGCCTTATTCCTTGGTTAGGAACATGGGGCTTCAGTAGAGACACATGGAAGACAGGATGTATCTTGAGGTCTACTGGCAATGTGAGTTGTACTGCAGCTTTTCCAATAAGCTTCTCTATTGGAAAAGGTCCCAGAAATAGAGGTCCAAGTTTTTTACTAGGGATCTTTAGTCTTAGATTTTTTGTAGAAAGCCAAACAAGATCCCCAATGGCATATTGGGGAGAGGGTTTCCTACGGAGGTCGTAGTATTTTTTTTGTTGGCTATGAGCATGAGATATTGTATTGTTGAGTAATCCCAGAGAATCCTTTATCTGGGCAAGATAATCAGATGCTACTGGATTACTTAATGGTAAGATACGTGGAGGAAGGAGTGTGGGATGAAACCCATAATTCAGGTAAAACGGACTTTGCTTAGTAGTGCTATGAGTAGCGTTGTTATAGGCGAATTCCGCCAGTGGGAGGAGATCTGCCCAATCGTCCTGTAGATACGAAGTATAGCAACGCAGGTACTGTTCAATGCACTGGTTAACTCTCTCTGTCTGTCCGTTTGTCTGAGGGTGGTAGGCAGAAGTAAGGTTACGCTCTATTCGCAGTATCTGACATAGAGCTAGCCAAAATTTCGAGATGAATTGTGAACCACGGTCAGACAGCAGTGTTTTTGGAATACCATGTAACTTAAAGACATGTTTCACAAGTAATTCTGCTGTTTGTTTGGATGAAGGTAGTTTTCGGATAGGGGTGAAATGTGCCATCTTGGTCAGATGGTCCACTGATACCAAGATGGTGTTGAATCCTTTGGAAGGTGGTAGTTCCACTATGAAATCCAAGGATACCACTTCCCACAGAACCTGGGGTATCGGTAAACTACAAAGTAATCCTGATGGTTTCGTGTTGTCAATTTTAGACCTTGCACAGATATCACAAGATGAAACGAACTTTTTTACGGTTGTCTTCATGTCTGGCCACCAAAATTGCCTAGTGAGTAGATTGAGAGTTTTAGTCATACCCATATGTCCTGCCATAGGTACATCATGCGACAATTCTAAGATCTTGGTTCGCATAGTAGGGGGTATGTATAATTTATCATTGTAGTAGAGGAAGCCTTCTGCGTCAGTAGTTAGTTGTGGTGGAGGTGAATCCAACCCTATGCTGTGCAAAATCTCCTGCTTGAGTGAGCGAACGACTCCGATAATACGTTCAAGTGGTATTATAGGAACTGAGGGAACCTCAGTGCAATCTTTCTCGGCTAGTCGTGAGAGTGCATCTGCTTTTTTATTTTTGTCTGCGGGCGTGTAAGTTACTAAAAAATTAAATCTCAGAAAGAATAACGACCACCGTACCTGCCGGTGGGAAAGAGTTCTATTAGTCTGAAGGTATTGGAGGTTTTTGTGATCAGTATATATCAGAATTGGCAATTGAGTGCCCTCAAGTAGATGTCTCCAATTCTCTAATGCCAGTTTTATGGCTAATAACTCCTTCTCACCTACTGGGTAGTTCACCTCGGGGCTACTTAATGACTTTGAAAAGAAAGCAACTGGGTGAAGAGGTGAGGTGTTTGTTGGTCGTTGTGAGAGAACTGCTCCTACTGCCATATTAGATGCATCTACCTCCAAGATGTATTGAAGGGATGGGTCTGGATGGCATAGTATGGGGGCAGTAGTAAAGCTTGATTTCAGCAGAGAGAATGCTCCATTTGCTTCTTTTGACCAATTAAATGGTCTCTTCGTGCTTGTAAGTTGTGTGAGAGGTTTCACAATTGCAGAGAAGTTTTTAATGAATTTCCTATAGTAATTAGAGAATCCTAGGAACCTTTGTAATGCTTTGCGAGTGGTTGGCACAGGCCAATCCAGAATGCAGGATATTTTGCTCATGTCCATTTTGATTCCACTTTTAGATATAATATATCCTAAGAATAGTACCTCCTCTTTATGAAACAGAGATTTCTTTGATTTAACATATAAGTTATGTGCAAGTAGTCTTGACAACACAAGTCTCACATGTTTTATGTGCTCAGGTAAGGAATGAGAATAGATAAGTATATCGTCCAAATATACTACCACACAAACATCAAGCAAGTCTCGGAATATCTTGTTTATAAAACGTTGGAAGGCTGCAGGGGCATTACATAGCCCAAATGGCATTACAAGGTACTCAAACAGTCCGTATCTGGTTCTGAATGCCGTCTTCCATTCATCCCCTTTACGGATTCGAATTAAATTGTATGCCCCTTTTAGGTCCAATTTTGAAAAGAAAGAAGCCCCACGCACCTGTTCGATAAGTTCAGAAATAAGAGGTAAAGGATAACGATACTTTATTGTGATGGCATTTAATTGTCTGAAATCAATGATAGGCCTAAGGCTAGAGTCCTTATTGCGGACAAAGAAAAGCCCAGCAGCAGTGGAGGAAGTAGAAGGTCGGATGAATCCTTTTGCCAAGTTTTCATCCAGATACTCCTTAAGGTGAGAGAGTTCATCCTGTGAGAGAGGATACACATGTCCGTAAGGCAACTTACTATTAGGGAGCAGATCGATACAACAATCATAGTCCCTGTGAGGAGGTAACATTTGAGCGTTTTTCTCGAGGAAAACCTCCGATAGATCTTGATAACACTTAGGAATAATGTCATCTGGCAGTACAGACAGGATCCTATCATGTGTGGGGAGGTTACACGTCGTCTCGCAATAGTGAGAAGAGAAGGCTAACGTTCTTGTTTTCCAATCGATGATTGGTTGATGTATGTGTAACCAGGGAAGTCCCAAAATGATTGGAAAATGTGGCGAAGTTAATACATCAAAGGTGGTGGTCTCCACATGAGACTCGTCAGCAGTTACAAGAAGTGCCTGTGTCTGACTGGTGATAGGACCAGAGGATAAAGGGGTACCGTTAATAAAACTAACGGAGACAGGTTTGGGTTTTGAAACAATAGGTATTTTATTAAGGCAGACAAAACAAATGTCAATGTAGTTTCCACAAGATCCTGTGTCAATCATAGCCTTGGTGGTGATCCTAGTTTGGTCCCACTGCAATGTTAATTGAACAAAAAGATAAGGATTAGGAAAGGAAGTTGTGAGTCCCCCTAGCAAGACATTTGAACACTCACCCTCTTTTCTGCGGACAAGAGGACAGTCATTTACCAGATGATTCGGGGATGCGCAGTACATGCAAAGATGTTCGGTTTTCCTCCTGGCACGTTCAGAAAGGGTCAGAGGTGGACGTATCATTCCTACTTCCATAGGAGAAGGGTCAGCAGGCAACATCCGAGAAGGACTGGAAAATGGTGAGCCCATCTTCTCAGCCTTTCTTTCTCGTAGTCGCCTGTCAATATTGATACTGGTCTGGATCAGTCCCTCTAGAGTGCCAGGTAAATCCGCTCGGGCGAGCTCGTCTTTAACGGCCTCAGATAGGCCGAGTCTAAACTGCGTTCGCAAAGATGTGTCGTTCCACCCTGAATCAGGGGACCATCTTTTAAAATTTGCCACGAAATCTTCAACAGGTCTCCTTCCTTGTTTTAGGGCCCGTAACTGGGTGTCAGCGGTACTCTGCTTGTTGGGGTCTTCATATAAAGTAGCAAGTTGTGCTAAAAATAAGGGATAGGAATTAAGGAGTGGATCATCCTTTTCAAAGAGAGCATCTGCCCAGGCCCGGGGTTCACCCGTTAAATAGGAGATGATGGTACAAACCTTAATTTGGTCAGTGGTGTAGGTTAGAGGTTTTAACAAAAAAATCAATTGACATGCGTTTTTAAATTCACGGAATTTGCTCCGATCACCAGATAACACTATAGGAGGGTTTATCTTAGGCTCACGGGGCTGAGCAGCAGGAGGCTGTGTGAGCCGGCCAAGCTGCTGTCTCAAGGTTTGATTGTCATTTTTTACCTCTGTAAGTGCATGGATCAATGCATCTACTTGTTGTTTTAATTGTAGTACATGAGTGGATAATTCTGCTGAATCCATATTTTTTTTTAAAGGCTCGTTCAATCTGTAACGTTCATGCATTTTTGTTTGCGGATGGATTTACAGCTGCAGAATTATTACACTCAGTAGCCTTGTAGAGAATGTGTTGAACAACATATCCAACTCTCAGGACTTCATCACCGTGTACAGCCTGTTATATACTATATATATATTAATAGATGTTTAATGGAGGGATAGAGTATATGAGGATATATAGATGAGAGACAGGCTATTGTATGGTGAGCACTAGAAGTAGTATAGGAGAGTTGCAGGTGATGGTAAGCAGATAGGTTCTGATGTCAAGTATAGTGCAGATGGTAGGAGGACACAGATGTAGTATACTTTAGACAGAGTAACCTAGTGCAAGGATAGTTCAAGGTAGTCCCAAGAGCTAACAGTCTTATGCAGATGATAGTGAATAGACAGATACAGATAGTCTTGGTAATTGCAGTAGATGACAGTAGGAGATTGGTAAGTAAGAATCCCCTGCGGGGTACTTATCACTTAGATAGGTTAGGAAATACAATGTCCAGAGGAGAGGGGTGATCCTGTAGCGGGATACGGATCACCAGCGAGGTTTCCGGCTTAGTTCAGCAAGGAAGGTATGTCAGCAGCTCCGACTTCTCAGGCGTAGGTGCGATGAAAATGTGGGTTTGAACGAGCGATGAGTGAGAGCAAACGGGCGATTGAAATAGCCGCTCATAGCGGCGCTCGGCAGTGATGTCATCCGGTCTTAAAGGTGTATGCGTCCTTTGTATATACAAGATGGGACGCAAAGAGAGGAGAAATATAGGAACAAGGGTACCATAGGTACCGGAACATTACAACATGTAAGGAAGGTGCTAACTCGTCTTCGACAACATGGTCTATACGCCAAACCAGAGAAGTGTGAGTTTGAGCGGTTCTTGGGACTGATAATTTCTACTGGAGGCATAGAGATGGACCCTCAGAAGGTTGCTGCTATTCTGGACTGGCCTGCTCCCACTCATAAAAAAGGAATCCAACGTTTCATTGGTTTTGCAAACTTCTATCGAAGATTCATCAGAGGATTTTCAACCATAATTTCCCCTATTACCCAATTAACCAAACAGGGCAACCGGTTCTCCTGGACTGCTGAGGCCCAGTCTGCCTTTGAAAACCTCAAACAATTATTCACGTCAGCATCCATTCTTAAGCATCCTGACCCGGCTCTACAATATGTTCTGGAGGTTGATGCTTCAGAAATGGCAGTAGGGGCAGTGCTCTCCCAGCGCCAAGGAACCAAGGGCCTTCTGCATCCAGTTGCGTTTTTTTCCCGTAAACTCTCTCCAGCCAAGAGGAATTACGATGTAGGGGATCGTGAACTCCTAGCGATTAAGGCAGCATTGGAGGAGTGGAGATATCTTCTGGAAGGGGCAGCTCATCCTATTCTTATTTTTACAGATCATAAGAACCTTGAATACTTAAGGACAGCAAAACGCCTGAGGCCACGTCAAGCCAGGTGGGCATTGTTCTTTGCGAGATTCTGCTTCCACATAACATACAGACCTGGGTCAAAAAATACTAAACCAGATGCCCTCTCCCGAATGTTCGCAGAATCTGGAGAAACTGATCTCCCAGACACCATTCTATCTCCCGGAAATTTCCTCCTGTTACAGGAAGACTTAATTTCTCTAATCAAGCAGGCTTCTGTAGGAATTCCCTTGCTCCCTGAGACACCTTTACAAACCAAGGATGATCTATTATGGCACCAGGACAAGATCTTTGTACTGGAAGGTGTACGCATTTGTTCTGAACCTGTGCCACGACCATGCGTTGGCAGGACATTTTGGGGCCAGCAAATCAGCCGAATTAGCACTCCGTACATTTTGGTGGCCTCATTTGCAGGAAGACTGTAGGAAATATGTGGGGGCATGCACCACATGTATGCGGAACAAAAGCAGCAGGACAAAAGCATGGGGTTTGCTCAAACCACTGCCAATCCCAGATAGACCCTGGAAAATGGTGTCAATGGACTTTATTGTGAAACTTCCCCCTCATGAGGGGTGTACAGCCATTTTTGTAGTTGTCGACCGGCTCCCAAAGATGGCACACTTCTTACCCATGAAAGGCACCCCTTCTGCGTTGGAAACAGCACAAATTTTCATTAAAGAAATTGTGAGGCTTCATGGAGTCCCGGCTAATATTGTATCTGATCGAGGGGTACAATTCACCATAAGATTCTGGAAAGCTCTATCTGAGTCCCTGAAGATTGAGTTATCCTTTTCCTCAGCCTACCATCCTCAAACAAATGGACAGACGGAAAGGACAAACCAGACTCTGGAACAATACTTACGGTGCTTTTCCTCCTTCTCTCAAGATGACTGGGTAACACTACTGCCATTAGCCGAATTTGCATACAACAATACTAAACACTCAGCTACCCAACAAGCTCCTTTTTTTTGCTAACTATGGTTTTCATCCATCTTTCCTTCCCAATTCTATCCCTGAATGTCCCGTTCCAGCTGTGATGGAAACAGTAACCTTCCTCGAGGCTAACAATAAATTGTTACAGGAAGCAATTACCAAGGCACAGGAATACAGTAAAATAATTTTCGACAGGAAGAGACGTGGGGAGTTAATCCTGGAACCTGGCGACCAGGTATGGTTATCCACAGTTAACCTGAAATTAGCCTGTCCTTCAAAGAAATTGGGACCTAAATTTGTAGGACCATTCCCAGTAAAAAGGAGAATTAACAACGTAGCTTATGAATTGGAACTACCAGCTTCCTTTAAAATCCACCCGGTTTTTCATGTCACCCTGCTAAAACCCGCCATCCCTGATCCTTTTCCTGAGCGAAATACAGGTCCCCCTGAGCCAGAGATTGTGGATGGTGAAGTGGAATTTGAGGTCGAAGCAATTATGGATTGCAGGAAAAGGAGGAATCAGGTTCAGTACCTGATTAAATGGAAGGGGTATGGTCCTGAAGACAATTCCTGGGAACCTGAAGAAAACATACATGCCAGAAGACTAATCCAGGCTTTCAACCGGGCCCACCCAGGAAGAATGCCCCAGTTGGGCATCCGGAGGCTGCCCATTGGGGGGGGGGGCATGTCAGGAAGGCTCTGGCAGAGGATGAGTTAAAACCCACAGGCTAATCCCGGCTCCACCCTTCTCATCAAGAAAGAGCACTATTTAAGCTGGATCAGCACACAGGTTCAGTGCTGTCTCGTCTTCAGCTTCCCCTGTTGTTCCTGCCTCTGCTACCTGTCTCCACCTGTGAAATACCGACCCGGCTTGCTCTTGACCACCCCTGCCTCCTGCCTGCATCGACCTCGGCTTGACTTTGACCATCCTTCTGCACCACCGATTTCATCTGATCTGCTCTTCCTGTAAATGACCCGGCTTGTTTAACTCTGCTTACTTTCAGTTGCTGGAAGCTCCCAGTCACACCCGCTGCCTTCTCTCCACTGGAGTTCTGTGGCCACCTGACATCCTACTCTGCCATCAACCAGCATGCCATCAGGCACTCATGCGACTCTGCACTCCCGCGCCTTCTGTTTACACTACCAGGGGCCCCGAGTCAGAGGTGTAAGAGAGGCCTTCCTTAACATATTTAGGCTCCACCCGCCAGGGACGTGACACTGTGAATCTGGCTATAGTTACCCCAAGAACTCGACAGTACAAGTTTTGGAGTCAACCAGAACGAACGTTTTATTCAAACACAGGCACAAAGAGATATACACTGTAGGACAACTCCTTCTCCCCCTTAGCAGCCAATCCACATACACATACACATCCCATAATAGGTTGATCTTAAGGCTGACAGAAACAATAGAACAATGGAATACAGGTACTTAACAATAACAAACCCCACCCCACCTCACTATCTAGCAAGGGTCTATGAGACACTCCAACAATATTCTAGCAATTTGAAAAATCAAACCGTCCATCTTCATATGCTTCCTGAGGGACACTGTTCAGAAATATTATTGTCCCAAGTGAAAGAGGCCCTTCACTCTTTCAACACAAACCACACATATAGAACCCAGGATAAAAGGGGTAACAGGAAATGCTGAGTCCGGTGTGGTTGTACATCGAGTCTGATTAGTGCAGACCTGACTGGGGTTCTTGGTCACCCTGTGCCTCTTATAGACACAGGGTGACTTACTCATAAGAGGGGATGGGGATGCTGGACAAGGAGTTACCTGAGCTCTTTAAAGTAATCTGTGTTCTACGAGCCCCCCAGCCAAAGTGACTCCTGTCACATATCTCCCCTTTCGGCAGGAGACTAACACAGAAAGACTTTGAAGTTAGTCCGTAGTTCCAGTCCCCCAATGTCTGCACCCACACAGTACCCCAAACAAATAGTCCGGAAAAGATCATTACTCACCCAGCCAACCTCTGCCTCTCTCGTAGAACATAACCACTGCCAGCCACTGGAGAGAAGACAGGGTGGCTGGGCTCACTCAATCATGCTGTTGGGGATCTGGGCCGACTGCCCAGCATCCCTGGGGTATCCAGGTCAAGACTGTAGTCTCATACACTTTTTCTTGATAAAAATCCACCAGTGCTTGTCCAACAAGGCTGACATCCTCCTGTCCCAATGCCAGACCTTTTTCTGGGGTTGTGTTAGTGGAAACCGAAGTCCCATCCACTACCACATGAAATCCATCTTCTATTAGTTGTGGGCAGAGGCCAGCAGTACTCTGCCCTGTTGCCAGCTCTTCTGCTGGACTGCTGTCAATGAATATGCCAGTCCCATCCACTGATAGCTCAAGCTGCAGTTGTGAGGTGCCGATTGCATTCTCACCCTGGAGCTCCTGCTGCTTGATTGTTGTGGGCAGAGGCCAGTAGCGTTTCACCCAGCTGCCAGCTGTTCCACTGGGAAGTAAATTGAAATGTCAGTGGCCTTGTACAAATCCTTCAGGGCCACCGATTGTTGAATGCAGAGGTCAACAGCGCCATGATCTGAAGTCAGCTCTTCTGCTGGAGGTTCACCGGGTTGTTCCTCCTCAACCGAAAAGTCTATTAAATCCCCAGTCTCTGGTGGTGTCTGGAAATTGAGATTCACCGTCTCCTATCTGTGGAATCCAGAAGATGTTACTAGTGCTGGGCAGAAGCTAGCAGAACTCTGCCCTGTTGTCAGCACTTCAGCTTTGGGGACGGCAATCTCCGGAGTTTCCACTGCCGACTCTAAGGCATGCTGCTGAACGTGTTCTAGCAGTTTCCTGTATGCCCTTTCCAGATGCTGTTCTTTCCTTCGCAAGTGTTCTAGATTAGGTTTAAGCTCTGAGAACTCTGCGAGACCGAGCATAGCCTCTCTGTATTCTCGCAGGTCCTCAAGGGTAGGTTCCCCTTCATCACCAAACACATCTGTAAGGCTCTCCCACAGCAATCCAGGGCCACCAAAGTCATATCCCTCCTGAGAGCATTCTGATGTCTCTCCTAAATATTTCTGCTCTGTGTGCCATTGCATAGCCCGATACTGATTGTCTAGCTCTATTTCCTGCTGGACCAGCCTGTCCAGCTCGGATACTTGTTGCTCCTGTGGCCACTCTCCCAGGAATGCAATCCGCAATTCCCGTTGGTCACTGGCCCGTTGCCCTGGCATTGGAAAGCACTTGCCCTGGTATATACCAGCAAGCTGGAGGGCTCCAAGCCAGAGCTCCACCCAAATATGCTGCCTGAACTCCAGGTATTAATCTGCAGATACCGTCCTGGGGTATACTGAAAGGGCGATCCGCAGCACCCCCTCGAACTCGGATGCCAGGTCCATATCTCTGTTGGGTCGACCAAAGTCTGCTATCCCGATCTGGGATCCTGGTGGAGGTTTGGATGTCCCAGACTGCAGGAAGCATCCCACCGCTTGCCACCAATGTAGCGGACTCCAGACACCTTGACTCTGGAACATGAGACCTGTGAATCTGGCTATAGTTATCCCAAGAACTCGACAGTACAAGTTTTGGAGTCAACCAGAATCAAACTGCTTATTCAAACATAGGCACAAAGAGATATACACTGTGGAACAACCCCCCCTCCCCCTTAGCAGCCAATCCCCATACACATATGCATCCCATAATAGGTTGATCTTAAGGCAGACAGAAACAATAGAACAATGGAATACAGGTACTTAACAATAACCAACCCCACCAAACCTCACTATCTAGCAAGGGTCTATGAGACACTCCAACAATATTCTAGCAATCTGAAAAGTCAAACCGTTCATCTTCATATATTTCCTAAGGGACACTGTTCAGAAATATTATTGTCCCAAGTGAAAGAGGCTCTTCACTCTTTCAACACAAACCACACATATAGAACCCAAAATAACCAGGGTAACAGGAAATGCTGAGTCCGGTGTGGTTGTACAGTGAGTCTTATTAGTGCAGACCCGACTGGGGTTCTTGGTCACCCTGTGCCCCTAATAGACACAGGGTGACTTACACATAAGAGGGGCCGGGAAGCTGGACAAGGAGTTTCCTGAGCTCTCTAAAATAATCTGGGTTCCACAAGCCCCCCAGCCAAAGTGACTCATGTCACATATTCTTATTGGTAAGGCTTGGAAAAGGTATAGGTATTTTGGAATTATACACATTTTCAGTAGATTACATCTACCAAACCAGGAGTGCAATCCTTTGTGCCAGTTGTCTAACAATGTGGGTTTTAGTCAGTAGAGGTGGAAAATAGAGAGCATATGTGTGGGATAAATTGGAGGGGATATAAGTACCCAAGTATTTTAACCACTTCAATACAGGGCACTTTCACCCCCTTCCTGCCCAGGCCAATTTTCAGCTTTTACTGCTGTTGCATTTTGAATGACAATTGCGCAGTCATGCAACACTGTACCTAAACCAAATTTATGTAATTTTCCCCCCACCAATTGAGCTTTCTTTTGGTGGTATTTGATCACCACAAGGTTTTTTCTTTTTTGCTAAACAAATAAAAAAAGACCGAAAAGTTTGAAAAAAAAAAGTTTTTTTGTTTATGCTATACAATTTTGTAAATAAATACATATTTTCCTGCACTGATGAGCACTGATGAGGCTGCACTGACAGACACTGATGAGGAGGCACTGATGGGGTGGTACTGATATGCGGCACTGATAGGCAGCACTGATGGGCACTGATAGGTAGCAATGATATGCAGCATTGGTGGGCACTGATAGGTGGCACTGCTGGGCACTGATAGGCGGCATTGATGGGCACTGATAGGTGGCAATGATGGGCACTGATAGGCGGCACAGATGGGCACTGATAGGCAGAACTGGTGAGCACTGATGGGCACTGATAGGCGGCACTGATTGGCACTAACGGACGGCACTAATGGGCACTGATAGGCGGCACTGGTGGGCACTGATAGGCGGCACTGATTGGTACTGACGGGTGGCACTGATGGGCACTGATTGGCACTGATATGCGGCACTGGTGGGCAATAATGGGCACTGGTGGGTGGCACTGATAGATGGCAATGATCTATGTTGGAATCAAGTCTTATACTTTTTACTCGCACCCTCATGACAGCTCAGCAAGGCTTGATTACATATTCTGCACTCCGGTTATTCTGGCAAGCTCCTCAGATGCCCGAATTCACCCATGCCCATGGTCTGATCACCAAATAATCTCCTTTGAAACAAAATGTATTGGCCTTATGAACTCTACCTACAATTGGAGATTAAATGACTCATTGCTGAATGACCCCACCTTCATTAGCCAGATTACCTCCTCCCTGGAAGATTACTTTTCTCTTAATGAGAATGGTGAGACTCCGATATCCACTATCTGGACTGCTCACAAAGCGGTTATTAGAGGTAGAATCATTGCCCTGGCCTCTGCCCGTAACAAAGCTAGAATAGCAGACATTACACAACTGACAAAGGAACTAGACCGCTTGTACTTGCAGTTTAATCAATCCCCTTCCCAGGCTCTAAGAGATCAGATTGACGCTAAACGACATGCTTTAAATATGATTCTAACCAATGACACAGAGAAATCTCTCAGATGGTCCAAGGCCAACTTCATTTTACATAGCAATTCCCCTTCATCCATGTTTGCCAGAAAACTAGCTCAGAACATTAGGCCCAGACATGTTTACAAACTAAGGAGACCAGACGGCAAAGTAGTCTCTCATCCCAAACAAGTACTTGACATCTTCACTAATTTTTACAAAGACCTCTTATCCAAACCTTCATCATTCCCAGCAAATAAATTTGATACCTGGATCAATAAACTTCATCTCCCAGCCCTTTCCCTGACAGATAGGGAAAAGATAGACGCTCCTTGTTCAGAGGAAGAGGTATTACATATCATCAAATCCCTTAAAACATCAACTGCCCCGGGCCCAGATGGCTTTTCGGCCAATTATTATAAAACCTTTGCCCAAACTCTCATCCCCAGACTAACTAAGCTTTTTAATGTTGTCCTTCGGGGTGGTAGCTTTCCAAATGAGATGCTTCTTGCGAACATGTCCCTTATCCCAAAGCCAGAAAAGGATCATACACTGCCACAGAACTTCAGACCCATATCGGTCATGAATAATGATCTCAAGTTGTTTGGTAGACTTCTGGCTAACCGGCTGGCAGAACACATAACTATATTGATTTCCCCAGACCAAACAGGTTTCATACCGGGAAGGCAACTGACAGATAATATAAGGCTCACGGCTAACATTATACAAGATGCGAATCGAAAAAAATCACCGACATGCATGGTCAGCTTGGACATCCACAAAGCCTTTGATAATGTCAGCTGGGAATATATGGAAAACCTTTTGCCAAAATATGGTCTGGGTGAAAATTTTGTTCATGGTTTCAAGGCTTTGTATGATTCTCCACAAACAAGAGTCCGCATTCCGGGATGTAATTCTGACTTTTTTTCTATTAACAGGGGCACACGGCAGGGGTGCCCGCTCTCACCCCTGTTGTTTGCCCTTGCCATCGAGCCCTTGGCATGCGCAATTAGAGGGAATCAAAGGATTAAAGGTTATAATAAAGAAAACAATGAGTATAAACTTAGTCTATATGCGGATGATGTTCTTTTATATCTGGCAGACCCTCACATCTCTCTACCACATGTTTTAATTGAATTAGCTGAATTTCAGACGTTATCTGGTTTGGGTGTCAACATTTCTAAATGCTCACTGATGCCACTACACATGCCCTCCTGGATGCAGACATCCATCAGAGAGAGCTTTTCTTTCTCGTGGTGTTCTGGATCCTTTAAATACCTAGGCGTACTAATTACCCCCCACTTTGAATCCCTATACATTACTAACATTCCCCCTATGTTTAAGAAACTAGGAGCTCTGCTTCAATTTTGGTCATCTCACCATATCTCGCTACTGGGCAGAGTGGCGGCGGTGAAGATGGTGATTCTTCCGAAAATCCTTTTTTTTTTTTAGAGCACTCCCGGTTTTGGTGCCTAAATCGCATATTTTGAGATTCCAGAGGGAGTTGTCTAGGTTTGTGTGGAACGGAAGGAAACCTAGGCTTGGTAAGCAGGTTTCGCATGCACCACAGGATATGGGGGGGGTTGGGTCTTCCTGACCTGTGGTCCTACTACCTGGCAACAAAGTATATACAGATTGCACATTGGCACTATGATGGGAATGATATACCCTGGCTTTCATTTGAAAGGTCCTCTATTGCGCCATATTCTTTGCCAGCCTGCCTCTGGTCATCACATATTATACTTAAAAACCGCTCTCAATCTAATAAACTTGTGTATAACCTCCTTCAGTTATGGCATAAATATAAAGATACTTACTCTATGCTCTATGAGTTCCCCATTGGCAACCTTTATGTCAGAGGTAGACTCTCTGTCATTCCCCATAGACAGGGACCTTCTTGGTCCGTGGATTCGGAAGGGTCTAGTTTCCCTTAAGGCTCTTTCCACGGGAAATGTATTCTATTCATTTGACCAAATCCTAGCGATACATGAATTACCAGAATCCGAACGTGCCCACTATGAGGTCATTAGAGATTTTTTCAACTCTAACCACTCCTTAACATTACTCCCTCCCTTTACATAGAAAACATAGAAACATAGAATGTGTCGGCAGATAAGAACCATTTGGCCCATCTAGTCTGCCCAATATATCTGAATCCTATGAATAGTCCCTGGCCCTATCTTGTATGAAGGATAGCCTTATGCCTATCCCATGCATGCTTAAACTCCTTCACTGTATTTGCAGCTACCACTTCTGCAGGAAGGTTATTCCATGCATCCACTACTCTCTCAGTAAAGTAATACTTCCTCATATTACTTTTAAACCTTTGCCCCTCTAATTTAAAACTATGTCCTCTTGTGGTAGTTTTTCTTCTTTTAAATATGCTCTCCTCCTTTACCGAGTTGATTCCCTTTATGTATTTAAAAGTTTCTATCATATCCCCTCTGTCTCTTCTTTCTTCCAAGCTATACATGTTAAGGTCCTTTAACCTTTCCTGGTAAGTTTTTCCTGCAATCCATGTACCAGTTTAGTAGCTCTTCTCTGAACTCTCTCCAGAGTATCTATATCCTTCTGGAGATATGGCCTCCAGTACTGCGCACAATACTCCAAGTGAGGTCTCACCAGTGTTCTGTACAGCGGCATAAGCACTTCTCTCTTTCTACTGCTTATACCTCTCCCTATACATGCAAGCATTCTGCTGGCATTTCGTGCTGCTTTATTACATTGTCTTCCCACCTTTAAGTCTTCTGAAATAATTACTCCTAAATCCCTTTCCTCAGATACTGAGGTCAGGACTGTGTCAAATATTCTATATTCTGCCCTTGGGTTTTTACGCCCCAGGTGCATTATCTTGCACTTATCCACATTAAATTTCAGTTGCCAGAGTTCTGACCATTCTTCTAGTTTTCCTAAATCCTTTTCCATTTGGCGTTTCCCTCCAGGAACATCAACCCTGTTACATATCTTTGTGTCATCAGCAAAAAGACAAACCTTACCATCGAGGCCTTTTGCAATATCACTTATGAAGATATTAAACAAAATTGGTCCCAGTGCAGATCCCTGAGGTACCCCACTGGTAACATGACCTTGTTCTGAATGTTCTCCATTGACTACAACCCTTTGTTGTCTGTCACTCAGTCACTGCCTAATCCACTCAACAATATGGGAGTCCATGCTCAATGACTGCAGTTTATTGATAAGTCTTCTATGTGGGACAGTGTCAAAAGCCTTACTAAAATCTAGATATGCAATGTCTACTGCACCTCCACCGTCTATTATTTTAGTCACCCAGTCAAAAAAATCTATAAGATTTGTTTGACATGATCTCCCTGAAGTAAACCCATGTTGTTTTTCATCTTGCAATCCATGGGATTTAAGATGTTCCACAATCCTATCCTTTAATAGGGTTTCCATTAATTTGCCTACTATTGATGTCAGACTCATTGGTCTATAGTTGCTCGATTCCTCCCTAGTACCTTTCTTGTGAATGGGCACGACATTTGCCAATTTCCAATCTTCCGGGACGACTCCTGTTACTAATGATTGGTTAAATAAATCTGTTAATGGCTTTGCCAGCTCACCACTAAGCTCTTTTAATAATTTTGGGTGTATCTCATCAGGACCCTGTGACTTATTTGTCTTCACTTTAGACAGCAATCTTAGAACGTCTTCCTCTGTAAAGACACATGCATCAAATGATTCATTAGTCATCCTTTCGAGTGGAGGTCCTTCTCCTTCTTTTTCTTCTGTAAAAACTGAACAGAAGTATTCATTAAGGCAGTCGGCTAGCCCTTTATTCTCTTCTACATACCTTCCGTCCTTTGTTTTTAATTTAGTTATTCCTTGTTTTAATTTCCTTTTTTCATTTATATATCTGAAGAATGTCTTATCCCCCTTTTTCATAGACTGAGCTAGCTTTTCTTCTGCCTGCGCTTTAGAAGTTCTTATAACTTGCTTGGCCTCTTTCTGCCTAATCTTGTAGATTTCCTTATCTTCATTGCTCTGGGTTTTTTTATAATTAAAAAGTGCTAGCTTTTTATTTTTAATGATTTGGGCCACTTCTGCTGAGTACCACAGTGGTCTCTTCCTTTTTTTGCTTTTACTGACTAGTCTAATGCAATTTTCTGTTGCCTTCAATAATGCACCTTTTAAGTAGTCCCATTTCTCCTGGACTCCATGTAATCCGTTCCTGTCCGATAAGGACTCATTTATGACTAATTTCATTTTTGAAAAGTCTGTTTTTCTAAAATCTAAAACTTTTGTTTTTGTGTGGTGTGACTCTTTCACAGTTCTTATATTAAACCACACTGACTGGTGATCACTAGATCCCAAGGTTTCGCCTACAATGACATCATATACCGAATCCCCATTTGTGAATACCAAATCCAAAATGGCCTCCCTCCGGGTTGGCTCCTCAACCACTTGTTGCAGAGACAACCCCAGTAGGGAATTTAGAATATCTGTACTCCTGGTAGAACTTGCTTTTTTGGTTTTCCAGTTTATATCTGGAAGATTGAAATCTCCCATAATGATAACTTCTCCTTTCATTGTCATTTTAGCTATTTCTTCAACTAGTAGATCATCTAGTTCTTTAACTTGACCAGGTGGTCTATATATCACACCTACACGAGTTACTGCATGATTAGCAAACTGCAACGTAACCCAAACTGACTCTATGTTGGCCTCACCAACTTGTATTAGGTTAGATTTAATGCTATCTTTCACATACAGGGCCACTCCTCCTCCTTTCTTGCCTTCTCTGTCTCTTCTGTATAAAGAGTACCCTGGTATGGTTATGTCCCAGTCATTTCTTTCATTAAACCATGTCTCCGTAACAGCCACTAAATCTACATTCTCAGATGCCATTATTGACATAAGTTCATTGTTTTTTTTACCTAAACTGCGAGCATTTGTGGACAGGACTCTGAGCTTATCATTTCTTAACCTCTGTGCTTCTGACCTGTTCTGGCATTGTTTCGGGGGGCAATTGGACTCTTGTATTTCCACTCTTTTGCCCCCCCCTTCCTAGTTTAAATACTCTTTCGCAAATTCTTGGAGTTGTTCACTAAGTACATTTGTTCCTTTGAGAGAAAGATGCAAACCATCTTTTTTGTACAGTTCCTTTCTATTCCAAGTAGAGCTATCATGAGAAACAAAGCCAAATCCTTGCTCTTGACACCATTTACTAAGCCATATGTTGAACTCCTTTATGCGCCTCTGCCTATCATTCTGAACATTATGCACAGGCAGAACTTCAGAAAATGAAATCGTGGATGCAAAATCCTGTACGTCATTACCAAGTGTGATAAAAGATTTTTTCACCTCTGACACTTCATTGCAAGCCAGGTCATTTGTCCCTAGATGGACAAGAACATCCACGTCCCCTTCCTGCTTTGCTTGCTTAACAATATTAATAATACGTCTTCTATCTCGCCTAGCAGTAGCACCAGGGGGACATCTCACAAAACCATTTTCTTTAAGCTCCACACTTCTTATGATTGAATCACCCAGCAACAGTTGCTTCCTTTGAGACTTCACTTTATCTTTTTTGTCCTTGGCTGCAGTCTTGCATACATTAGACATAGGAGTCGATGGTTTCTCACCCTCTGTGCTTGAGTCCATATCCATGTTGTCCTTACATTCTGAGAGTGTTGCAAATGAATTATGGAGAACCACCGACTGTGGGACATGTCTTCTATCCACCACTTTAAGTCTTCCAGAACCTACAGTAACCCATCTGCCATTTCTGGGGGTCCTCTGTGGCAGTGGCATTGCAGCAGTCCCAGCTGGAGTTTGTTTAACAGATAATTTAAATATCTCTGATTTCAAAAATGCAATTTCCTGCTGCAGTAAGGAGAATTGTCTACAGATCTGACAGCATCCGAATCTCCAAAGAGTGGAAGATGAAATAAATGCACAACAATTCCTGCACTGAACCAAGTCTGACATTTTAAAGAGGAGAAAAAAAAAAATTATAAATTTAAGTCAAACAAATCTTACCTTTTTTTTTTTTTCTTATTTCCACCTTCCAGCCTACCTCCTGACTATCTCCTGCAATATCTCTTCACTGTACTTAAAATGGTGTACTTGAATGGTGTACTTGCAGCTAATAAATTAGGCCAGCTAATTAGTATGTCTTTATATATACACTCACTCCTTCACAGCTCCTCCCCCAGCAACAAATGTAACACCTTAATCAGCTGGTCTCATTAGCAAATGCACAATAGCAAACACCTGACCAAATTCCTTTCCTCTTCTCAAGCAATGGTCAGCAAAAAATACACAGATGAGTCAGTTGCAAACTCCAAGCCAATCTCTTTCAGTATCTCTTCAATTTCTTCAATCTCCTGCAATATCTCTTCACTGTACTTAAAATGGTGTACTTGAATGGTGTACTTGCAGCTTTTGAAAATATATGTTGCTCATTCCCTAGAGGTAAAGGCCTAATCTCCCTGTTATATAATCATATTAATAATTCTTCTTTACCAGAGAAGCACAAGTACATGCTTAGATGGGAGGAGGAACTGAATACCTCCTTCTCCATCTTGGACTGGAGGTGTATGATAAAAAACATGAGAGCCGGTACCAGATCATCTACAAGTAGGGACTCACCAATCAAACTGATCACCAGGTGGTATCTTACGCCCTCTCTGCTACATTCATATTATGACTCAGTCTCCGCTAGGTGTTTCAGAGGTTGTTCTGAAGAGGGCACTCTTTTGCACATATTTTGGGGGTGCAACCATCTCCAGCCTATCTGGAAAAATGTAAGCCATCTATTATCAATCATAGCTGATTCTGCCATTTCCCTCACGCCAAGCATGTGCATTCTGTATACTAACATCAGGGGAGTACCATTCCAAAAATCCAAACTATTCTACACCCTTATGTCATCTGTTCAATGGATGGTGGCTTCCAATTGGAGGTCTGATTTGATCTCCTGGAAGCAGGTAGTCTCCAGAATGGAAAACATAAAAATGTCAGAAAAGGTACTGCATTCAATTCAGGGTAGCATGTCAGTTTTCCATGCTAAATGGGATATATGGGACAAATTTGACTGCTAGCTACGTCCACATATGTTTTTTTTATTATTTTTTCACCCTTTGGATGGTCAACAATTTGAATGGAGATAATCTAGCATGCTTGACTTGTCTTTTTGCAACTATATGACTACCTAATGCCCTTTGTGCTCTGTACAATCTATGCAAAAATTGCCTTTATGTATTGTACTGTTACTATATTGATCACCATACTGTTGTATTGATCGTTTTGTTATTCTTGTATGACTTTCCAATAAAATATTTTATACAAACAAAAAAAAAAAAAATATTATATAAAGTAAGAAAAATAAAAAGGTGTATGTAACATTAATAATGGTATGTTTGACATTATAATTAAAACATGAAAATTTAAGCTAAGTGAATATATTACTCATGGATATTAAAATATCCTGCATAAGGTTTGCAGACAATGAAAAATATATAATCTATTAGTATGTAGTATGTAATCCACTGTATACTCTTTATCTGGATACTAAACATTGGTGAGGAAACATTTTTTTTTTAACCCATATGGATGTAAGGTGCCCGTTTTGTATACCCATTGAGTTCCCTTCTGGGATACCTCTTTCATCTTGTCTATCCCCCTCTAATTGTCCTTCACTTTGTCTATCCTATAATCTTTTGTATAGGAAATGGTCCAATAAATAGACTGCTGAATATCTTAGAAGGTGTATTGAGGCATAAATTCTTAGTGGATAACCACACCAAGTCCCCAACTCTATAGGGAGGTGCGGGTCTCCGTCTGGCATCATAATATTTGTTTTGACAGTGTTGGGCTTGGGAAATACTTCTTTTTAAATGCTGATGGATACAATGTAGGAATTGAAGATAATCCTGAGATGCTGGATTGTTGGAGGATAACAATTGTGATGGGAAAAAAGATGGGTGGTAGCCATAATTTGCAAAGAAAGGCGCTTTTCTGTAGTGCAGCTAATCGTATTATTGTACGCAAACTCCGCAAGAGGAATGAGTACTTGCCAATCATCCTGTAGATGAGTGCAGTAACAACGAATGTACTGTTCCAGAACTCTATTGAGCCGCTCTGTCTGCCCATTCGTCTGGGGATGATATGCACTGGAATATTGATGCTCAATTTGGAGAGCAGAACAGAGAGATCTCCAAAATTTGGAAATTAACTGGGAACCTCTTTTAGAGCGTAAAGAGAATGGAAGACCATGTAATCTCACTATTTTTCCAATGAAGGCTGTAGCAGTTTCTTTTGCTGTAGGAAGCTTTTTTAGCAGAATGAAATTAGCCATTTTAGTTAAGGTATCAACTACAACCAACACTGTGTTGTAACCCCCTGAGGGGGGTAAATCTACAATAAAAGCCATGGAAAGAGTCCCCCAAGGTTTACTTGGTATGGGTGAGTTAGTAAGTTGACCAAAAGGTGGGCGCATGCGCAGCGCGGAGCTGGACGGTTGCTAGAAGCGCAGCTCCGTCGGAGGGGAGAGAGATCGGCGTGATCCCCGGGGCCATTTCAACTTACATCAACCCGAAAACTACCAACACCCCTGGGGGAACTCTTTGTGCATGCCATCAGCGAAGAAGAAGAACCGGGGAGGTCCACCAAAACGATCCCTGACTACTTATTTGCTGCGCACTAAGGAGATCAGCAGGATGTCCCAAGATGGCGCCCAGGCCTCCCCTCCACCGCAGGCAGAGACCATGCAGCCACCTTCTACCCCCAACACACAGTCTGGGAACCGTGAGTACTCGAACGGGGTCACCAAGGCAGACTTGGATGCAGGGCTTGCAACCATGTACGAAAAGTTGGCAGACAAATTCCAGTCTGAGATTCAAAAATCCACAAATACTTTGACACAAGAAATAGCGGCTTTGGGTGGTCGCACAGACCTATTAGAAGCAAAGCACGATGAACTTTCTATTGCCCACAATGACCTTAGAAAGGACTTTGAGCTGCTTTCAGACAACTACAGTATGTTACAAACACAAGTGGAGGATTTGGACAATAGGAATCGCAGGAATAACCTGCGACTTAGAGGCATCCCAGAATCGGTCACTGATTTGCTTTCTGCAGTTTCTAAGCTTTTCATTGACCTGCTACCTGACAAGCAGGAGTCTGATTTTATCTGTGACAGGATTCATAGAGCCCTGCGGCCTAAACCACCCCCGGATAAGCCTCCAAGAGATGTGATCCTTTGCCTCAAGGACTTCCTGATCAAAGAGGATATTTTGAGCGCCTCCAGAAACACCCCTAATATTTTGATGGAGGGCACACGCATTCAAATTTACCCTGACATATCTCAGGCTACACTTGAAAGGCGCCGTAAAATGAAGGAGGTCACCACAGTGCTCCAAGCTGCTAGGATTGGATATCGATGGGGCTTCCCCTTTAAATTATCGGTCCCGCATAATGGTACAGTGTATGTGGTCTATAACCTGATAGAAGGAAAGGAACTTCTATGTAAGCTAGGCCTCCTGGAAGCCGCCCCTGATGCCCGCCCGCAGAACACTCCCAGGCCTTCGCCTACCTGGTCCACCCCAGCCACCAGAAGGGACCAGCGCAGGTGGCGTAATCCCTTCAGGGACGGAGCCTTCTGAGGAAGTTCGTTATCAACAGAAACTTTTTTGGACGCTTCATATAAGGTGGTGCACTGTTAACATGGGTTGCGTGGGCGCAGGCAGACCCTTGCGCCTGGGTGGCCGCTCCTTTCCCGTGGGGCGGCTGTGCAGGGGTGAATATGTCTGTTGATGTGAAAGCAACGTCACTCAAGTGTTTTTTTTTCTTCTTTATATACATATTGGCACATATAAGGAATATTGATTACAATGCCGTTCTCTCTCCTCTCCCGTTGGTTTGTCCCCTATGTGCTGTTTTGTGAAGATTCGGGTTCCTGGTTTGTGTGAGCCCTCTCGGGCCTCCCTCGCCTAGGGATCCCGGGTCTCCGCACTCGGCTGTTGGACGGTCATGTCCAAAGGATATTGATTTTTTGGATGGGTTTTTGTTATATGCCCATCTCCAAAAAGTATGTTCATGTTCATTATTTTTGGTTGATACTTTCTAAAATTATCAGTTGTTATTTCAGAGAAAATTAGTTTAAAATCAGAAAGTCATTTTTTCAGGTCTTTACACTTATAATGCAAGTATATTGGTCAATTTACATTCCTGGTATTCTTGAAGTAGGACTTAGCCCACGGTCAAGGGTAGATGGGTGTCCGTCCTCATGTGGATCATGGCCTTATCATGGTATGTTTCAGGAAATTTACATGCTATTACAATCTGGACTGGTTCTGGTCGATTTGTCCTTCAGTTTCATTCTATATCCTCAGAGGCTCAAATGCGATAGTTGTCCTTTTTACATAGATCATGGGGCTTAAAATATTGTCACACAATGTCCAGGGATTCAACTCCCCCAATAAGCGGCATAAAGCCTTTAAACAGTACAAAAGATTAGGCGCGGATATACTCCTTTTGCAGGAAACACATTTTGCTGTAGACAGACAACCAAAATTTTTTGATAAATCTTTCAGACAGTTTAAATGCTCTTCATTTCATAATAAGACCAGAGGGGTAGCTATTTTTATAAGAAACAATATAATATTTGATATCTCCTCCACGTATAGTGACCCAGAGAGCATATTCCTGATTATAAAAGGTACGGTTGCAGGCAAATCGATAACAGTTGCATCTGTTTATGCCCCCAATGAAGCACATGCCTACTTTTTCAGGCATTTTTTTGAGGTGTCAGGTAGGTTCGAGTCCCCATATGGTATGGGGGGGGGATATCAATTTGGCTGCTCATCCATCATTAGACAGGAGTAGTGTTACAACAGTTGACCCGAGCACTCAGTGATATGCAGCTGATTGACGCCTGGCGCGCCCATAATGTAGGCGTAAAGGGTTACACCTTTTACTCTCACCCTCATGATAGTTCTGCTAGGCTAGACTATGTCTTTTGCACACCGGTGTGGTTGGCGAACTCTTCAGATGCGCGGATACATGTCTGTCCATGGTCCGATCATCAGATAGTATTGTTTGCAGCCGGAGGAGTGGGATTGGACAACACAACATATAATTGGAGGTTAAATAATCAATTACTAAATGACCCTGCACTGGTGGCCCAGATTTCCTCTTCTCTGGTGGATTACTTTGAGATCAATAAAGATGGCGTTTCACCTGCACCAATAGTTTGGACAGCACACAAGGCGGTCATCAGGAGTAAATTGATTGCACTGGCCTCAGCTAGGAATAAGGCTAGACTGTCTGACATAAAATCACTCACAAAGGATTTAGATATTATATATATATATATATATATATATATATATATATATATATATATATAGGTTATATAACCAACATAGTCCCTCTCCCTCTGCTGCACTCTTAGACCAAATTTACACTAAAAGGAAGGCCCTTGATGATATTCTATCTAACAATACTGAAAAGGCTCTTAGATGGTCCAAAGCTAAATTTGTCCTTCATAGCAATTCTAATTTCAATATCTCTTTATTTTAATTTTTTACATAGCAAAATAATATACAAACCACAAAAAATAGTACAAAATCCAGTAGCAAAAACAAGAACAACATTGTTGCAGTAAATTTGTCAGTTATAACATTATACTACCAGAGGAAAAGGAAGAGAAAAAAAAAAAAAAAAACAACCACTCCTCCCCTTCCTTCCAGCATAGTTTTGACCCCCACTAAGGGGGTTACCATATTTAGAATACCGTTATTTCAAATCTCTCTCATTTAACATTAATTTTTATGGAGGGAGGTAAAGCAAGTCTAAAACTGCCTAACGATATTTATATTATCCCAGCTGCTTTAATCCTATTCCAATGTTACTATGCATCTTCTATTATTTAACCATGATTTCCAACTAACTTCATAGAAACATAGAAACATAGAATGTGTCGGCAGATAAGAACCATTTGGCCCATCTAGTCTGCCCAATATATCTGAATCCTATGAATAGTCCCTGGCCCTATCTTGTATGAAGGATAGCCTTATGCCTATCCCATGCATGCTTAAACTCCTTCACTGTATTTGCAGCTACCACTTCTGCAGGAAGGTTATTCCATCAAACATTTTCTTTGTTGCACTTAAGGTAGCCACAATTTTTTCCATCTGACATTGTTGATTTAACCACTTTACCACCGGAGGATTTTCCTGCTAAAAGACCAGGGGTTATTTTGCGATTTTTTACTGCGTGACTTTAACGGACAATCGCGCGGTCGTGCGACGCTGTACCTAAACGAATTTCACGTCCTTTTTTTCCCACAAACAGAGCTTTCTTTTGGTGGTATTTGATCACCTGTGCGATTTTTTGATCACGCGCTATAAACAAAAAAAGAGCGTAATTTTTGCAAAAACAACAATATTTTTCACTTTTTTTTATATGAAATTCCCCCAAAAAAAAATGTAAAAATCAAAATTTTTTAAAATTTTCGGCCAATTTGTTTTACGCTACCTATGTTTGGTAAAAAAAATCGCAAAAAGCGTATTTTGTTTGGTTTGCGCAAAAGTTATCGCGTTTACTAACAAAGGGAAAGATTTTTGTCATTTTTGGTGTTTTTTTTTTTAAACGAGTAATGGCGGCGATCTGCGATTTTTTTTGCGGTACTGCGACATTGCGGCGGACAGATCGGACCCTTGACTGACATTTTTGACACTTTTGGGGGTACCAGTGACATTACTGCAGTAATCAGTGCTATATATATGCACTGTTACTGCAAAAATGACACTGGCAGGGAAGGGGTTAACAGTATTGGACAGGGAGGGGTTAAGTGTGTCCTAGGGGCGTGATTCTAACTGTGTAGGGACAGGTCTACTAGTGTAAAAACAAAGATCAACAGTTCTACATAGTAGAACTGTTTAATCTTCACTTTTACACAGGGAGAACTGACAGGTGGCTTGTTTACACAAGCCGCTCTGTCTTTCTCCCGCTGTAGCGGCGATCGTAGTGTGACCGGCGGACATCGGGTCCGCCAGTCACACTCCCGCACTCCTCCGTGAACGAGCCGAGGCGGGCGCGCGCCCGCCCGCTATTGGCTCTGGAAGGAGTGACAGGCGAGCGACGTAGACCTACGTCACTCTGCCTGGCCGGGGCCGACTGCCGCAGTAAATATACTGTGCGCAGTCGGCAAGCGGTTAATAATTCAACAGCGTCGGATGGAGTTGGTACCTCCTGAGAGTTCCATCTTCTAGTGATTAAAAGCTTTGCCGCTAATAAGAGATGCATAACTACTACTCGGAACTCCAGGGGAATCTCGTATATATTTAAGTGAAGGATCGCCATTTCAGAGTTTGGGACTATATTTTTTCCCACCAGTTCTGATACCAGGGAGAATATTCTGTACCAAAATGCTCTAAACGATCTGCAGTCCCAAATTATATGAAATAACGATCCTTGCTCACCGCATTCTCTCCAACATAATGCTGATGTTGAGGAATAGAATCTCGACAATTTCATAGGAGTTAAATACCAAAAATTCAAGATTTTTTGGTATAACTCCCAATGGTTGATACATTTGGATGAGATGTATGTAATATCAAAGGCTTTCAACCAGCTTATTTCGGGAAAAACTTTCCCCAATATTCTCTCCCATTTCAAAACAGTAGTGGATTTAGAGTAAATATTATGTTTATTCAATATATCGTAGATAATTGAAATACCATTAGAGGTAGTCATTGGTTCTTGATACAATTTATACATAGTAGTTGGTAATTTAAGATATAAAGTGAGATTGTCCTTCTGTAAAAACGAACGTATTTGATAATAGCTCATTAATGCTGATGGTGGTATTTTGTACCGATCTGTCAAACTCTCAAATGAATAGATACCTGTGTCGCTATACAAATCTTTCAAACTATCAACACCACTTCTTAACCATAGGTTTATATCAAGGTTAGGGATAAAGCACGAAAGAACTGCCAGTGGAGTGGGGAATTCGCACATCATCCCATGTTCTAGTAGCTTTCCTACAATTTCTGCCCAGACTGTTAGGGCTGTTTTAACCACTATAGATTGTATAACAGGGACCTCGGCTCCTAATATTACAGCCAACATTGTGATTCTAAGGTTCTCCTGTTTACAGTCGTTCATCTCGATTCTCAGCCATCTTTTATGCTGCTCAGGAGACCACCAATACTTCAGTTGGTCAAGGACAGATGCTCTATAATATGCGAGAACCGAAGGGACCCCCATCCCTCCGTGCCTCCTATGTCTCCTCATAATAAGGGATGAGCATCGAGGTGGTTTCCCTTGCCATATAATTTGGTTAAATTGCTTTTGAACCGAAGTGCAATATTGAGATGGAAGGGTAATTGGCAATGTACGGAACAAGTAAAGTAATTTAGGCAAAATAATCATTTTTAACGTAGCCACTCTTCCTGCTGTGGTCAAGTCTTGTATTTTTAAATCCCTAGCTTGTAAAAATAGGTTATCCAAAAACGGTTTATAATTATGATCGTAAAGCTGGGAAGTATGTGGGGTTAGGATAATCCCCAAGAAAGGTATACATGGAGACCATGCGAATGAAAATTTCGCTTTTATCCGTTTTTGTGCCAAAGTGGTGATATTAATGCCGATAATTTGTGATTTTGTAATATTTAATTTATAAAATGACACTGCGCTAAATTCATTTATCATTCTCTCAACCTCTATCAAGGAAGAGAGTGGGTTTGTGATGATTAACATAACGTCATCAGCAAACAAGCTGATCTTATGTTCTATTTCAGCTACCCTCCAGCCAGTTATCCCCGCGTTGTCCCTAACGCTCTGAGCAAAAGGCTCCATAAGCAACGCAAAGACAACTGGTGAGAGGGGACATTCCTGCCTCGTCCCATTGGTTATCCCAATGGTTTTAGATAACAATCCAGATAATGATACATTCGCTGTTGGCGCAGAATAAAGAGCCATTATATTCTTTTTCAGCCATCCCTCTATCCCAAACTTACCCAAAACTGCTTCTAAGTAGCCCCAATGGATCCTGTCGAACGCCTTCTCCGCATCCAAAGATAGGAGCAGTGAAGGTGTCCGACAGGATCCCATCCGCGCCAGCAGATTTACAATTCTTCTAGTTCCATCGGGGGCCTGTCTCCCTGGCACAAACCCCACTTGGTCCGCGTGTACCAAGTGAGGTAAAAACTCCTGTAGTCTATTCGCGACCAATTTTGCAAAAATCTTTATGTCTGTATTTAGTAAGGCAATGGGCCTATAAGATGAGGGATCTTTAGGATCTTTTTTCTGTTTAGGGATAGTAACTATTAACCCCTTCAGCATTTCCGACGGGAATGAACCAGTAGTGGCTACCAATTCAAATAGTGATTTTAGCTGGGGGGCCACTTCTGAGGACAAACTCTTATAATATTCATTAGAGAAGCCATCTTCTCCTGGTGCTTTCTGATTAGGTAGCTTGTTAATAACCAATCTAATCTCCTGAATGGAAAATGGTTCAGAAATTGAATTTAATTGGTCTTCCGTAAGCTTAGGTAGGGAAATCTGTGCTAAATAATTTGAAATGATCTCGAACAAATGATATTGTTGGCTGGTGTATAGTTTTTTTTTTTTTTAGGTCATACAGTGATTGATAATAATCTGCAAAGGCATTTGCAATATCTTTAGGGTTTATAAGTCTCTTATGTGTAATAGGGTGTATGAGCTCATCAATTCTTTTGGTAACTTGTTTTGCCTTTACTTTCCTAGCTAACCAGCGCCCCACTTTATTCCCCATGCTATATTATTTTGCTTTAAGGACCTTTAAATGATATTCTTGGTGATTTAATAATAATAACCTTAATTCTTGTCTAATTTTTATTATGGTTTGTGTACCTTGTGGCGTAGGGTTTTTTTTATTTGTCATTTCATTTATTGCTATACTATCCATGATATCTCCTATCTTTTTTCCCCTCTGTCGATTAATGTACGATGACATTTTGATCAAAATGCCCCTCATATATGCTTTATATGCATTCCATAATACAAACCTATTAACTTCCAAGTTATCATTAAATTCAAAGTATTGTTTATGCTCACTCAATATTTTTTGGCACAGTTCGGTGTTCTGTAATAATGATGTATTCAACCTCCATCGTCGGGGTGGAGTACTCGACAATCTATCATCTAGGGTCAAAATAATCGGTGCATGGTCAGACCATCCAGCTGTGCCAATTTTTGATTTTTGAATGTTTTGTAACATGATTTTATCTGTAAGAAAAAAATCTATACGAGAGTAGACCATATGGACCGGAGAGAGAAAGGTGTAATCTCTCTCTGTACCATGCATGGCCCGCCAGATGTCAAATAATTCGTATTTTGCCAATAGAGGTAGTATAGACTGTGTTGTTCTTCTAGTGGGGTTTGAGGTATCCAATTTTATATCGAGAATTGTATTAAAATCCCCTCCTATTATTAAGGCCCCTTTCCTCTCCTCCTTAATTTTTCGTAAAAGGGGTGATAAAAATCGACGTTGACCAGTATTAGGAGCATACAAATTTACCAACGTAAAGACTGAATTATTAAGCTTACATATTAATATTATATAGCGTCCCGTAGGGTCCCGAATAGTACGTATGTGTTCAAACTTAACTACTTCTAATCGCAATTAAGGTCCCGCTTGTTTTTTTTGGGCTGTTGGCCAAGAATATGTGTGGAAAGTGTTCGAACTGAAAAAGTGGACACTTTGAAATAGAGAAGTGTGTCTCCTGAGCAAATATTATATCGGTATTGTTTAATTTAGCTTCTTTCAATAATGTATTTCTCTTATATGGGCTATTAAGGCCTTTGGCATTTATTGAAAAAATGGTCAGTGGCATTTAATATGTATCTTTTTTATTATTTTGCCGGTATTCTTTTTTAATTTAGAATAATTTTGTATCTGTATTTGGTTTATGCAGTTATTTATATCCTTATTGAAAATATTATCCAAATTCATCTTTAGTGTTTTTGTTATTAGATTTTCTGGAAGGGAGGGGGTATGAAACAATAAATCAAGAAGGTGAAAAAAAAACACGAGAAAAATATACACAGTACATGATAATAAAAAAAAATACCTGAACCATTGCAGGCAAATGGGCAGTTAATACTGCTTCTATCAGAGGCAGAATTTATTGGTGTATTATAACACCGACCTACTCTCTCACATGAGAGACACATATTTTCTAAGTAAGGCGTCCTCCCTATCCCTTCCTGCCTCCCCTTGCAACCCTTTACAAATAGTACAGATTTTCTCTAATCATTTATGTGAAACTTCAAAGCCCCCAATCCTCTTCTATACCATCCCCCACTCCCCATACCCCCCCTAAAAAAAAAAAAGGGGGGGGGAGGGAGAGGATAAAAGGCCGCCAGTTCCCCCATATTACATTAATTATGATTCCTTTGGGAGAGCATCAGTGGGTAACAACTGCCATTGTTTAAGGAGTAACAGTCCCTTCTCTACACTATAAACAGGAAAAAATTTTCCCTTCCAAGTGATTAGTAATTTTGTAGGGAAACCCCATCTGTAAATAACCTTATGTGTTTGTAATATCTTAGTGATAGGGGTTAATTTTTTTTGACTCATCACTGTTTGCTGAGATATATCAGAATACAATGATATCCCTTTGAATTGTTCCGGGAGAACAGGATTTCTCCTTGCAGCCAGCATCACTTTCTCCTTCACATGGTAATAGTGTACTCTAGTAAGGACGTCTCTTGGTACTGTGTCCGGTAAAAACTTTGGTTTAGGATTTCGATGTGTTCTATCTATACACAGTTCTACATCATTTAATGTGGGTATGAGAGATTTCATGTATTGCTGGACATAATTCGTTAGATCCCTATGCAGAACCGATTCGGGGATTCCTCTAAATTTAAGGTTGTTTCTTCTTGCTCTGTCCTCTAGATCTGCCATTTTATTTTGGAGTTGCTGAATCTATGTTTCATGGTCTGCATAGGCATCCACCAGCTCATTATGGGCTACATATAGCTCGGACATTTTTGTCTCTAAATGTTCAATCTTATTACCATGTAATTGTGTAGCGATGCTGGTTGGGGCGATCATATCTGAGATATCTGCAAACAGTGATTTTCGAAAAGATAATAACATTTCTTTCATTGTCGTTTCAGATATCATTTTGTCAGAGGTGGGGGAAACCCTCAATCATTCCTTCCTTCGGTGTATTTGACAAAGTGGAAGGTCTATGGTCTTGTTCAATTTCATTTGAGTTGCGACCAGTGACTTCCCATTGGTCATTCTCATTAACTCTATTGTCCCCCACTTTAGCTGATATATCCGGGGCTTCAGATATTGCCTCCCAGATTACCGATGAATTGGGGACAAATGCTAAGTTGGTTATTAATGGGGTTACGTTTTCTCTAAGATCCAACAATGGCTCCACCGATGGTTCAGCTAATTGAGTCACGAGTTTATCATCATTCATACCCATCGGGGGAACCACCGCTGGGTCTTCTATATCCATAATCTCAGTGTCTAAATTTTTTGCCTTTTCCTCTCCTGTTTTTGCTATTTTTTTTGCCCCCAGAGGGCCTTTTTCAGTCAGGGGGAAAAAGTCTGTAAGCCGTTGGGGGGTTTTAGGGTTTTTACAACGTCTAGGCATCTCCCTATTTTCCAATGCTTGTACCGATGTTTTTTCAATTTGTTCACTCAGAGAGTTTTGTACAGTAGCTAAACCTGAATCAGGGACGGCAGTAGATATAAGTGTGGGGTTGGGATCCAGATTTGAGGTACTATGAGAGTTATGAACCTCCCTATGGGTTGGTACAATAATAATGTCAGAGGTAGGGGAATGAAAATGGGTAGGATCAGAGTTATGAATAGTATTATTAATATGAGTCGGGATATGAGTAGCAAAATTGTTAACCTTTGACCTTGTAAGCATTGTCTTTTTGGCTTTATCCTCTCAGACTTTTATAGATTCTGTGTATTTTCCCTTTCCTCTCTAGACACTACTTGGCCCCAAAAAAATAGGGGGAAAAAAAGGAGCAAAACGTCTCTGTATCTATGTCTAAAGAGGAAAAAATAGCAACACTTGAAACAGTTCCCTTGAGGAAAAAAAAAAAAAAAAAAGCAGTGAAAAGGTCATATCACATTCCAAAATTTTGTTACATAGTAAGATAGTTACATTGTAGACAAATAACAATAAACAATTAGACAATGAATGTCCAATTGTGGGCTTATTTGTATATCTATCTACTTTGCAAAGCAAACAGACTCTCTCACCCAATAACAATAGGCAATTAGACAATAAATGTCCAACTGTATATTTATCTACCTTGCAAAGTAAACAGACTCTCTCACCCACATTCAGCGCCTGCAATCTGCGGGTTTAGACTGAGTTTAAACTAAATTTTTAGCTTCCACTGCTGCTGCTTAATGAATCCTTCTTATACAAACTGTGGTACTTGGATTCCACTGCTGCTATGTTGTCCCTGGATAAACTGCTACTGCTATAGAGTCCCTGGGTTTAACTCTTCGTTGGTACAGGTAACTCCTAGGTGTCTAAATCATTCCCAACTGATCCATCCAGTCGATGTGCAGCATGTGCAGTTATCAATGGAGCTTCTATTTATATGTTACACCCACTAGTAATGTCCATACATAGTGGGATATGATTTTGTTATAATAGTTATATATAAAAAAAAAAAAAATATTGTATCAAAAAGAATTCTTAAACATTCCCAGAGAGCTTGTCAAGTATATATAACAGTCTTAAATTTTTAGAGCTTTTTTAGAGCATCAAAGAATAGAAATCCAGTCCATTTGTCTCCTCAACAAATTCTTGGGCGCAGTTGCTGTGTGATATTCACTTATCTGATATATAATTACAATGGCTTATTTTTTTTTCAAATATGAAATTTTTATTCAGGAATATTCATACAAAAAACAAAATACAAACATTACTTCAAAGTGAAATTTACAACATTTTTTAACACGTAATTTAATCTTCCTCTTCCACTTTTTACCTCTTATATTCCTACATTTTTTCTCTCTTCCCTCCCTCCCTCCCTCCCTATCAAAACCCAAGAAAAAAAAAAAAAAAAAAATTTAAAAAAATTATTAAAAAAAAAAAAGGGAAAACCCCCATAAGTTTTTCTCTCCTCCTCTCTCTCCCCCCCTCACCCCTCCATCCATAGCCAATGTTCAAGTGATCAAAGCAATCAATAAGTTTTTCCAGATTACTTTATCCTATTGTAAGTTGTTTCCCTTCTTCCGAGATTATGAATTGACTCCACTCCTCCCATATTTTCTTATATCTTCCCTGCCTATTCTGAGAGGATGCAATCATTTCCTCCATTCTCCTTATTTCCTCTACTCTATTTACCCATTCTCCTATCGAGGGGGGGTGTGCTTTTTTCCAATTACTCGGTATACATGCCTTTGCTGCATTTATCAAAAATGGGACGATCGAGTTTTCGTAACTCTTTGTCGGTATATCCGACAAGTGCAGCAGAAAAAGGGCTGGTTTTTCCTCTATTCTATTTTCAGTAAATTTCTGGATTACCTCCTTTACTCTTCCCCAAAAGGGTTTAACTTCTGTGCATGTCCAGAGAATATGGACCAACGTACCTATTTCTTTTTTACATCTCCAGCATTCACTGGTTTCTCTTGGATACCAATTATGCAATTTCTCAGGAGTAATATACCATCTCATCATGAACTTATAGTTCATCTCTTGAGTCTTGGTACATCTTGCTGGTTTAAAAGTTAGTCTCACTATTCTCTGCACCTGCCCTTTTGTTAACTCAAACCCTAAATCCTTCTCCCACTTTCCCACCCACTGAGGTTTAACTTGCTCTTCTGGTTCCATCAGTAAATCGTAGGAGATTGACAGTGTACGTAGTAGTTTCCCTGGTTCTACACATAGCTTTTCAAATTTTGTTAATGCTCTACCATACTTCTCTGAGTCCTGTATGGAGTCCAGGAAATGATGTAGTTGCGCTGCTTGCCAGAAAGATAAGCTATATGCACCATCTCTCTCCAGCAATTCACTGATCGAAACCCAGTTATTTTGTATAAGAAATGATGAGGCCTGTTCCTGTTTCTTTTCTCTCAGCTGTATAAAGCTTCTGGAGTCTAAGCCCGGAGTAAACTGCGGATTCCCTAATATTGGAAATAAAGGTGATTCCTTCTTCGTTAGTTTACTATATATGCTCGGATGCGAGCATATCCGCAGTGTATTTCCTATTATTGGGTGATTTTTCAACTCCTTAGGCAACCACTGGTAGACCCATATCGCCCTCTTTAAGTCTATTTCTGTTTGAGTCTGTTCAATTTGTACCCAAAGTTTATTTTCTGAATGATGCCACCAATCCAATATCCTGCTCATATGTGCTGCAAGATAATAGACTCGGACATCTGGTACAGCCAGACCCCCATTCTTTTTCGGTAGGGTTAAAGTTCTACGTGCTATGCGGGGTCTTTTATGGGCCCATATATACTTTACAAAAAGAGAGTGTATTGTCTTGAAAAACGCGCTTGGTATCTTAACTGGCAAGGCACGTAATAGATATAAAAATTTAGGTAGTACTATCATTTTTAATAAGTTGCATTTACCGAACCAAGAATGTAGCCCGCCATTCCACTGTTTAAGTAGTTTCCTAGTCATTTCCAAAAGTGGTAAAAAATTAAGGTCAAACACCTGTATTAACCTTGCTGGTATATATGTCCCCAGGTATCTCACTGCGTCCTTCTTCCATTTAAAGCCAAAACTGTCTCTTAATAGGTTAATTTGAGCTATAGATAATCCTACGCCCATTGCTTCTGATTTTCCATAGTTAATCTTTAAATAGGACAGGTTATTAAATTTTCTAAATTCCTGTAGGAGATTTGGCAGTGAGATACCCGGTTTAGTCAGGGAAAATAATAAATCATCTGCGTAAGCAGCTACTTTATATTGCACTTCTTTTACCTCTATCCCTTCAATATCCTGATTCAGTCTGACCCTGCACAGAAACGGTTCCACCGTTAAGGCAAACAGGAGGGGTGACAGGGGACATCCCTGTCTAGTACCATTCCTTATTGGGAAAGCTTCTGATAATAACCCATTGGCCTTTACTCTAGCTATCGGTTCCGTGTACACCCTAGTAATCTTCTCTAGCATATTTTTTCCTAATCCGATGTGTCTGAGTACGGAAAACAGAAACGGCCATCCCACTCTATCAAATGCCTTCTCTGCATCCGTACTCAGCACAACATAAGGGATCTTTTTTTCTTTTGCTACTTGCATCAAATTGAGGATTCTTGTTGTATTGTCTTTTGCCTCTCTAGATGGCATAAAGCCTACCTGATCTAGGTGTATTAATTTTGGAAGGAATTCTGCCAATCTACTTGCCAAGATTTTAGTCAGTACTTTTAAATCCACATTTAATAGGGATATTGGCCTATAGCTGCCACATGCCGCTGGGTCCTTACCCTCTTTTAATATTAACGAGATGTGAGCTGTAAGTGTATCTCTCGCTAGTTTCCCTTCTGGACCTGATGCATTATACAGCTTTGCCATATACGGTCCCAAGATATGGAACAGTACCCGGTAATATTGTACCGTTAGGCCGTCTGGGCCAGGCGCCTTCCCGGGATTCATGGCTCCAATTGCCTGTTTTATTTCCTCTAGTGTAATCTCGGCTTCCAGACTTTCCCGGTCCTCCTCTGAGAGTCTAGGCATCTGTGACTGTACCAGATACTGATCCATATCTTGCTGTTGAGGGGGTGCCTCCTGTAGATTATATAGAGAAGTATAGTATATCTCAAATTCTTTCAATATTTGTTTTGGCAAAGTCTTTTTAATTCCCTCTCTTGATGTGATAGATGGTATATAGGCTCTTGTCCTCTGCTCACGCACAGTTCTAGCCAGTACTTTCCCGCATTTATCTCCCGCCTCATAGTTTAATTTGCGGCATCTTTGTAATGCAGCTTTTGCTTTATACTGTAACAGGTCTGTTATCTGTTTCCTGACTAATTTTAACTCAACCAAGGTTACATCTATTGGTCTTTGTTTATGTTCTATCTCTAGTTCTCCAAGTTTTCCCAATAGCTGTGATAATTGCTCATTCCTTTCTTTTTTAATACGTGCTCCATGTTTTATAAGGAGTCCTCTCACAACTACCTTATGTGCCTCCCAGAGTATTCCTATCTTACAGTCTGGTTGTTCATTTATTTCAAAAAAACTTTTCATTTCTTTCTCAACTTCCCTTAATATCTCTTCCTTTTGTAGCAGACTTTCGTTTAGCCTCCAGAAGCTCCTCCCCTGTGCAGAATTCACCACCAAATTATACAGCAAGGATATAGGTGCGTGGTCTGACCATGTGATACTACCTATACTTGTTTTTTGAACTGATTGTAATTGTGCATGTGGTATAAGAAAAAAATCAATTCTAGAATAAGTCTTATGCGGCGTAGAGAAAAAGGTGTATTCTTTTTCAGAGGGGTGTTGTAACCGCCATGCATCTATAAGTTGAGCTTTATGTATTGTCTTTAAAATTTTTTTATTCCTTCCCGCTGAAAAAGTCGATGTCCCTGTAGATATATCCAATGCTGGTGTTAATGGGCAATTAAAGTCTCCTCCCATAATTAACTGTCCCTCTGAAAACCTCATAGATTTCTCTATTACTTTAGCTATGAACCTTTCCTGTCTTTTGTTGGGCGCATAAATTGTTGCTATTGTTATTTGTATTTCTCCTATTTTCCCCTTCACAAACAGAAATCTTCCTTCCGGGTCTTGCATTTTATCTTGGAAAGTCCAAGGGACAGAGTTTGCAATAAGTATGGAGACTCCTCTTGCTTTAGATTGTGTATAGGTGGAATGATATGCATAAGGGAAATTTCTGTTTTTAAGAAAGGGTAGTTTATCCGTCCTGAAATGCGTTTCTTGGATCAGTGCTATACTAGTATGTAACTGCTTTAGGTCAGATAATAGCATGTGTCTTTTTTCTGGTACATTGAGTCCCTTGACATTATATGATACCACCTTTATATTTTCCATCCTTAGCTCGTGACGCAAAAACGAGCAAAAGGAGGAAGAGAGAGAGAGAGAGAGAGAGAGAGGAGAGAGAGAGAAAAAAAAAAAAAAAAAAAAACCCCTCCGCTTTCCCTAAACCCCCACCCCTCCCTTCCTACGGGTTTGAGGGGGACGATCTCCACAAGAGAGCGACCCTCTCCCCCGTAGTTTCGGATAATAACAAAACTTATCCTTATTTCACACGGTCACTTTCGTGCCACTTGTGTGACTCTATAGATAGGGTCGTGCCCTGAAGTGATTCTCTGTGGACTCTCCTCCACCTCCTCCCGCCGTTTTTTATGTGCTTATTCTATCCTTTTTTTATTCTAAGATTTACCGGAGTTTCCTTTTCCCCTCATATTCTTCAGTTTCCCCCAGTAAGTAGAGGCCTTCCCTTCTCATTAAATTACCAAAGGACATTAAAATGTCTAACTTATGGCCCTGGGGATAGGTGGGGGGGTAGCAGGTTTGAGAGTAACCTCCCTCTTCCCTTCTCTCCCTTCCCCAACCATCCCTCCCCCCGATCCCCTGAGCGTCATTCATCACATAATAAACATCACAACATTTTCAAATTCACTAATTCAATCCCCTCCTTCTTTCCTCCCCCCCAATTGTTAATCTATCAATCCCCCATAAGTTTAGTAATTAGAAGAATAACTTCCATCATAGTTTCAAAAATAAACAAACAAAAAAAAAAAAAAAAAAAAAAAAAAAGGGGGGGGGGAAACCCCTCCCCAAAATTAGTGATTAGAGGAATAACTTCCATCATAGTTTCAAAATTGTGTAAAAAAAAAAAAAAAAAAAAAAGGGGGAGGGGGGGACCCCTCCCCAAAATCCCTCAAAAATTAGTGATTAGAGGAATAACTTCCATCATAGTTTCAAAATTATGTGAAAATCCCAAGATCCCCCGTAAAATTAGTGGTTAGAGGAATAACTTCCATCAAGAATTTAAAAAATTGTGTAAAAAAAAAAAAAAAAAAAAAAAAAAGGGGGGAGATTATTAACCCTTAATTCCCATAAGGGGACCTCACTACAATCTCTTAATAGTTAAGTCTCTTTATCTTCTTTCTTCTCTTGATAGTATCTCTGATCTTTTCTCCCTTTGTTGAAGGTATGTTGACGGTTTTTCGCTGGGCAATCGGTTCAGCCAATTCACTATTTGAATAGGATCTGTTTCAATAAACCGGAAAAATGCCGTCTTGTCCTGATATGTCCTAAGGTTAAAATACTGTCCGTTCCTACGGAATGTTACAGAGAATGGGAACCCCCACCTGTATGTACATCCTGCTTTTCTTGCCAGATCTAATAGCGGTTTCAAAAGAGTTCTTCTTCTCAATGTTCCTCTGGCGATGTCTGCATATATCCTAACTATCCCTCCTTCCACTTTTATATCCTGGGATTCCCATGCCAGTCTTAAAATCCCTTCTTTATGTACGTAGTGAAATAGTCTGCAGATCACATCCCTTGGGCTTCTCTCATCCTTATTTCTGGGGCCAGTGGTTCTATGTATTCTTTCTATCTCTAGTTGTTCCGGATATTTATCCTTCATGATCTGTTTAAAAATATCTTCCGCTACTTCTAATAATCTCTCTTTTCCCACCGTTTCAGGTATGCCTCTTATGCGTAGGTTATTACGTCTATTTCTGTTTTCTATCTCCTCCAACTGTAATTGTATCTTCTCATCTATCTCCCTTTGTATGTCTCTTGTTAATTCCAATGATGTTACTCTCTCTTCAATATCTTTTCTGGCCTTTGATTCCTCTACTAGAGCTTGCGAAATATTTTGTATATCTTTCTTAATTTCCTGCATTTCTCTCTGATGTGCTTCCTCTATTTTATGCACCATCTGTTCTATGTCTATTTTAGTTGGTAGAGCTTGTAGCATAGCTTTTAACTCCGCACTGCACTCCAAGCTCTGTGTATAATTACAAGATATTTCATTCTCCCTTTGTCTCGTCTCCGGACTTTCCAGATAATTCTCCGAGGTAGGAGAAGTAGTCATAGAGCTCGGCACATCCCCTGACTCTGGGCTTGTTAAGGCACTGTTTCCAGATCTTGCCATTTTTACTTCCCTTGGCGTTTTATGATTATTAGCAAAATATTTATCTATTTCTCCTTCTGGTTTATTTATCTTGACTTTTATCGTGTTTTTCTTTCCTTTCCTTTTTTTAGTTAATGTCATGCTTTCCTTTTTAGTTCAATAACCAGTTCTCTCCCAGTTTCCAATAATTCCTCTAGTAGGCTTTATTTCAATAACACCAAGAGGCAAACAGGTATCCGGCACAGAGGGGATGTAGTCCCTTTTTCTTCCACTTTACCTGCTATGGATATCACAGTCTATGGCCATCCCACAAGCAATGGAAATAGGTAGATATAGGTAGAAAAAGAACAAAAAGGTATTATCTCACCCACGTTCGCAGCTGTCCTCTTTCGGTAGGTATACAGTCCTTTTTCTCTGGGGGAAACCCTTCACATTAAGGAGCTTTAAAATAATATAATAACCTGCAATAGGTATCTTGTGCTTGTTCGGGCCGGCTTTTCCAACCGGGTATCCCACCTCCTTTTCTCTACAGTGCGGGAGCTCAAGAGGTTGATGTCCTATTTCCTCCTTCTACTCTCCTTGTCTTCTCCACACCGTTACCCCGGCGTGCTCCAGCAGCAAGGAGCTTGGCGGCAGAGACACCCAGCGGGAGGTCCGGGACACGGTCCCCTACCCGGTCAGGCCGCCCACGTTCCGAACGGCGGGATCTAGCCGGGTTCCACCTCTCTCTCCACGCACGGGACAGCTGCTCCTCTCTCCCCTCCCGAGGCACGAGCTGCTCAGATGTCGGCGGTTGGATCACAGCCAAGTTCCGGCTCTATAGCTCCGCTGTTTTAGGGCGTCCTCGCGGCGTCTCTGTCAGCTCCGGCGGGAGAGGTGTTCAGCGAGGAGATACACAGCCCACACTCACATCCTCACTTCCGGGCACGCCCCCTACCGACCCGGTGTTCCAGCACAATGGCTTATTTTAGCATGTCATCTAAGGTCATCTAAGACATTGAATAGAAACGTGGGGGAAAGCAGATGGGGAGCCGTGGGCACTTCAGTTACTTCAATCAGCCCAAAAATGGAGCAGGGTAGGGCAAACCCCCCCCCCCCTCTTACAGAGCCGCTAGATCCGATGGCTCAGAGGTCAGCCGGTAGGTTATTGGAGTCTAATAGCGCGGCAAACAGGCACACAGGCTACTGGCAAGTTTACAAGCAAAAGGAAGAGGAATGCGGGCACTAGAGAGTAAGTGCGAGAGACAGTGGGCATAAATCCCCCACATAAGATGAGGTGTATTGTAGCAGACAGGTCCTGGCAAAAAAAAAAAACACAGGCAGCTAGCAGCTCAAATTCTTCGCAAGGCTTTACCTTACTTGGTGTTTGCCGCACTCAGTCCTGCAGCCCTGTTTTGCCAAAGGGATCCAACCGCTCCACCGCTCATTGATCCATTCACAGTAGCCCCAGCTGTCCTCTCCGTTCCAGCCGTCCAGCCGTCCTTGTATGCTCCAGCGTGCCCTGGTAAGCACCTTCAGTGTGCTGACAAATTTGCACGCCGCTTGTATGCTTGTATGCCGCTTGTATGCCGCTGTAGCCGTCGCTTCCTCCGCTCCTCCACTACCTCCGCTGCAGCTGCCTTCAGTAGTGTTAGCTGCTGCACGCAGCTTGCTGATCCAGACAAACCAAGATAGACCCGCTGCTGCTGAGTACTCACACAGAGTAGCTGCCTGTAAAAGTCGTCTCCTATCTGCCAGGCATCCGGGAGGATCACAGGGGATCACAGGTGGAGCAGCTTCTGATCATCATCTTGCTCGGGGAGGCTTTCGGGAGTAATCAGGGAACACCTCACTCACTCAGCTTCTCAGCCATTCTCGGCTGGCCATACGCCCTCCTCAGCTGGCCACACATAGCAATTCTATATCCACTATGTTTGCTAAAAAGTTAACTCAATCTACTAAGCCCACTCACGTTTACAAGCTCAGAGGGCCTAATGGAAAGGTTGTCTCCCATCCTAAAGAAGTGTTAGACATTTTCACTAACTTTTACAAAGACCTTCTCTCAGTGCCTTCTTCGCTCCCATTGAATGAGTTCCACCCTTGGATAGATGGTCTGTCAATCCCGTCGCTTTCGGATAGTCAAAAAGAGTTGTTAGATGCACCCTGTACGGTTGATGAGGTTCTAGAAATAATCAAATCACTTAAATCATCTACATCCCCAGGCCCAGATGGTTTTTCCTCTTTTATAAATCATTTGCCTCAATTTTAGCCCCTAGGATAACTAAGCTTTTTAATCATGTTCTTCGGGGGGGGTTTCCCAGAGGAAATGCTCCTTGCGAACATGTCCCTGATACCAAAACCAGATAAAGACCACTCTCTACCACAAAATTTCAGACCCATTTCAGTCATGAACAATGATCTCAAACTCTTTGTAAACAGACAGGATTTATTCCTGGGAGACAGTTATCGGATAATATTAGGCTGGTTGCGAATATTGTCCATGATGCCAACGTTAGCAAATCCCCTACCTGCCTTGTGAGTTTAGATATTCACAAGGCGTTTGACTGTGTTAGCTGGCCTTATTTAGAACACCTTCTTCCCAAGTATGGTCTAGGTGAAAGGTTCATTCATGGCTTTAAAGCCCTGTACGAATCCCCACAAACAAGAGTCCGCCTCCCTGGATGTAACTCCAACTTTTTTCACTTAAAAAGAGGTACAAGACAGGGTTGCCCGCTCTCCCCCCTTCTGTTTGCTCTAGCGATTGAGCCTTTGGCCACGGCCATCAGGAAGAATGTTCATATAGCTGGATACAATAGTGGGGGGAGAGAATTCAAACTTAGTCTTTATGCGGACGATGTCTTATTGTTTTTGTCTAATCCACATATCTCTCTACCTCATCTGCTAATTGAGTTGGAGAAATTTCGGTCCATGTCAGGTCTAGGGGTGAACCTCTCTAAATGTTCACTTATGCCAATAAATTTGCCAAACTGGATGCAGGTATCCATTAGGGAAAGTTTTTCGTTTGCTTGGTGTATGAGATCATTTCGCTACTTAGGGGTTCAAATCACTCCTCATTACGACTCTCTTTTCATTTCAAACTTCCCTCCAGTGTTCAAGAAACTGGGCCTCTTGTTAAAGGCATGGTCTTCGTATCATATTTCATTCCTGGGGAGAGTCATGGCTGTAAAAATGATTATCCTGCCAAAGATTTTGTTTTATTTCAGGGCTCTCCCCATTAATGTGCCTAAATCACATGTCATCTCTTTCCAGCGTGAGATTTCTAAATTTATCTGGAATGGTAAAAGGTCCAGATACAATAGCCACATCCTTTATGCACCCCAGTCCCGCGGGGGTCTGGGTATCCCAGACTTATGGTCCTATTATATCTCAGCTAAACTCATACAAATTGCACAGTGGCATGCTGAGTCTGACTGCATCCCCTGGCTCTCCTTTGAACAAGCCTCAGTCTCCCCGTGCCTTCTCTCGGCTGTTCTTTGGAGTGGTTCAAATCCGGTTAATTATGGCCCATTTGCCAACAAAATTGTCAATCATCTATACCGGCTATGGCTGAAGTGGAAAACCCCCCTTAATTTAGTTTCCCGGATCTCCCCCTTGACATCCTTTCTAGATCATATTGGCACCCACTCACTTCAGCTGAACAGAGATGACTTATCTCCTTGGATAACCAGGGGTTTGGTGAACTTTAAGAAGCTCTCAGTTGGTAACATTTTTTGCACATTTGAACAACTGATGGACCTACATAAGTTCCCCAGCTCTGAAAGAAACCACTATGATATTCTCAGAGAGTTTTTCCAAGCACAGGGCTCTTTATCACTGAACCCACCATTCACGATTCTAGAGAACATATGTTCCTCCTCATCTAGGAATAGAGGGCTTATATCATTGTTATATTCACAACTAGTTACACTCACTCTTCCAGAAAAACACAAATATATGCTGAAATGGGAACAAGACCTTAACTGTGTCTTTTCTGTCCCTGAAACGCATCGCATGCTGTCAAATATGCGTAAATGCTCGCGCTCTAGTGCTTGCAGAGAGTCCCCTCTTAAGATTCTTACCAGATGGTATATGACCCCCTCCCTAATACACACCTTCTACGGCTCAGTTTCTGCTAACTGTTACAGGGGCTGTAGTGAAGAGGGTGACCTACTCCACATTTTTTGGAGCTGCAATTTATTGCGGCCAATCTGGAATCAAGCTCAACAGCTCATTTCTAAACTGGTGGGTTCATTGATATCTCTTACACCAAAGATATGTCTTCTGTTTGTGAAAGTTCCAGTAGTTCATAACTCCACCTCCAATCTGATACACACACTGATGTGCTCCATTCACTGAATGATCGCCCTTAATTGGCGCTCAGACACTCTACTGTGGTCTCAGGTTCTTTCCAGAATGGAATGCATCAAGCTAACAGAAAGAATCTTTCGCTCCCTACATGGTTCAATGTTGACTTTCCATGCTAAGTGGGATCTTTGGGATAGAGGTGTGTAGATTTCTTTATGCTTCGGGTGAGATGGGATATATTTGGAATGAAGGTTTTGACCCTATGCTAACTACGGTCTGTTTGATTAGTGATTAGCTTTTATATATTTTTTTTTTTTTTGAGCAGTAAATATCTCGTGATTTATGCAATTTCCATGTTTTTTCTCTATGCATTGTATAAGAGAGAAAGAATATTCTTTTTTTTGTACGATGATACATGTTTGACCTGTATTGTTCTTTTTTTTATGACTTTCTAATAAAATCTTTTGTAAACAAAAAGTTGACGAAAAGGTGAACCGATGTCATGTTTGGACTGTACACAAGTTTCACAAGAACCAACATAATCCCGAACAGTCTGGTACAACCCGGGTCACCAATAATCTCTTTGTATTGGTTCCAAAGTTTTTCATACCCCGGGATGTCCAGCGAGGGGAAGATCATGGTTAATTTGCAAGATTTTACTACAAAGTGTTTTGGGAACATAGAGTTTTGACCCTTTATAAAGGATGCCTTCACCACCCTTCTGCAATTTTAATATGGGTTATTCTTGTGAGAGGACGTATTTGAACTCCTCTTTGAGTACATCCATTACGTTAATGAATTTCTCTTGTTTAACTATGTTAATGTAAGGCGTAGTGGAGGACGAACCCTCAACCAGTCTGGATAAGGTATCAGCTTTACCATTCTTAGACCCTGGTCTATATGTAATGTTGAAGTTAAATCTATCAAAATAGAATGCCGATCTAATCTGTCTGGCGGATAATGTTTTACACTGCTGTATGTACTGCAAGTTACTATGATCAGAATAAATAATTCTTGTTAGTACAGTACCCTCTAACAAATGACGCCAATTCTCTAAAAGATGCCTTAATAGCGAGAAGTTCTTTTTCGCCAATTGGGTAATTCTGTTCTGGGCTGGTTAATGTGCAAGAATGCAATCGGATGTAATAGTGAGGAAGCATTGGGTTTTTGGGAAAGTACTGCTCCTATTGCGTCAACTTCAAGTATATACTGCAGATTCGGATCAGGTAACCTGAGAATAGGTGCAGAAGAGAATTTTCCTTTTAAGTTCAAGAAAAGCTTTTTGGGCTTGGGAGTCCCACTGGAATTTGGTTTTACTACTGGTTAAGAGGGTCAAAGGCCTAGCAATGTGGGAGACATTTTGTATGAATATATAGAAATTGGAGAACCCTAGAAAACTTTGAACTGCCTTTTTACTGATTGGTGTTGGCCAGTTCAATATACAGTCAACCTTTATGTTTTCCATCTGAACTCCTTCCTTGGAGATGGAGTAACCAAGGAAGGAGATATTTTCAGCTTCAAAGATACATTTCTCAAGTTTGGCGTATAAGTTGTGAGCTCTTAATCTAGCCAATACCCATCTAACATGTCTGCGATGGTCTTGGACGTTATTGGAGTAAATTAAGATGTCATCGAGATAGACAACCACACAGATGTCTAGGAGGTCTCGAAAAATGTCATTGATGAAATACTGGAAGGTTGCCGGGGCATTGGAGAGGCCAAAAGGCATCACTAAATATTCATATAACCCGTACCAAGTTCGGAAAGCTGTTTTCCATTCATCACCTTCTCTGATGGGGATGAGATTGTAAGCGCCTTTTAAATCAAGTTTTTGTAAAATTGAGGCTTCCTGTAACCGCTCTAAGAGTTCAAGGATTAATGGGAGGGGGTACCTGTTCTTAATTGTAATTTTATTCAATTGTCTGTAGTCAATTATAGGCCGAAGGCTACCATCCTTTTTACGGACAAAAAACATCCCGGCCCCTGCAGGTGATGTGGAGGGGCATGTAAACCCTTTCCTCAAATTCTCATCCAGATATTGTTTTAAATGTACAAACTCAGGTTGTGAAAGAGGGTAAATATGCCCAAAAGGTATCTTACTGTCTGGTAAGAGATCTATGGGACAGTCATAGATCCTATGGGGTGGTAGGGCCTCTGCATTCTTATTGGAGAAGACGCCACTGAAATCCACATAGGGAGGTGGCATTAAGGGATTTGTTTCTGCGTTGTTTAACGCATATGAGGGATATGTGCTGTGGGAGTTTAGACAAGTCTCTTTGCAATTGAATTGAACTGCAAGCTGAGGGACTCCCAGAGGAAAGTGGGTTTATGGGTTAATAACCACGGTAGACCTAAAATGATCGGGAACCGGGGTAAAGATATGATGTCAAATTACATCAATTCTACATGACTGTTCATGATTACGGTCAATAGTGGTTGTGTTTGTTTGGTAATAGGACCTGCATTTAATACTTTGCCATCAATGACCTTCACAAACACAGGGACTATCTTATGCATAAACTGAATTTTATTACGTGATACTATGGTGGTAACAATGAAATTCCCTGTGGCCCCTGTGTCGACCAGAGCAATGAGGTTAATCCTTTTTTGAACCCACTGCAAGGTTAAGCAGATAATAATGTAATTAGGCAGCTTATTATGTGAAGTGACAGAATGACTAACAGAGAGTAATTCACCCCTGGGTTTTTGTTTTAGGAATGGACATGCTTCTACGGTGTGATCAGGTGCTGCGCAGTACATGCATAAATGCAATTCCTTTCTTCTGGCCCTCTCCATGGGAGTTAGTGGCCCGCGAATGGAGCAAATCTCCATGGGTACCTCAGGTTCAACGTAGGTAGGCTTGAATGGGATGTAACTAGGCCCAGACACCCTCTCAGCTTTTCTTTCTCTGAATCGCCTGTCAATTGATATACATATTTTAATCAGTGCCTCTAAGGAAGGAGGTAAATCAATGCGGGCTAGTTCATCCTTAATGATTTCTGAAAGTCCGATTCGAAATTGGATGCGAAGTGCACTGTCGTTCCACTGACAGTCAGTTGCCCAGCGTTTGAATTCTGCCACATAGTCCTCAACATGTTTCTTGCCCTGTTTTAGGGAACAGAGTGCAGTTTCTGCAGTGGATTGTTTACTGGGGTCGTCGTAAAGAAGCGCAAGGGTGGAACAAAATGCAGGAAATGACTCTAGGATGGGGTCATTCTTCTCAAGGAAAATGTTGGCCCAAGCTCTGGTCTCCCCTCTTAAGTAAGAAATGGTTGTCCAGACTTTAATTCTCTCAGAAGAATAAGTGCATGGTTTGAGATCAAAAAGTAAGTGACATGCAGTTATAAATTCCCTGTACTTCCTTCAATCCCCAAAAAAAGTGTCAGGGGGACTGATCTTGGGTTCAGGATTTATGAGGAGGGGTGTGCGACCCACTAGTGTGTTTTTAAGTGCCTGGTTCTCTAGTTGTAACTCTGTTACTGTCTGGGTAAGTGTCTCTAATCGTTGGTTCAAGTTCATAACATGGGTGGTTAATTCCGCTGGATCAAGTTTTCAGGGTCTACGCAAACTGAAACAACCTGAAACAACAATTTGTATATGGAACTCAGCTGCGGTAGTCAACCACTCAGTAAGGAAGCAATGCGTACCAATATTTAGGGGTGGTGATACCGGCTACAATAACATCACAGTGAGACCTTAAGCAGAGGAAACAATACAGGGTTATACTTGCTGTTTGATGGTATCAATGGTAATTTAAATCAGCAGGGATTGTAGTTCCACTGTTCCGCCAGTAGATGGGGCAGTGATTCAAGGAATGGAGAGAGGAAGAGAAAAAGAGAGAAAGAGAAAAAGAGAAAAAGAGAGAAAGAGAAAAAGAAAAAGAGAGAAAGAGAGAAAGAAGCTGCTCCCTGGCGTCTGCGGTGTTGCTGAGACGCCGAGAGATTGAAGTTTGCGCCTTAAATTGTGGATGGGCGGAGTCACGGGTTACAGCGTTTGAGTTGTGTTGGCCACATGAAGCATGTTAAGTACTTTGGCTGTGTTGTATTTCTTCTAAAGTTATGGGCTCGTCAAACTGTTTCCGGATTTCAGGAAGGAGGTTAGGTAATTGGGATGAGGAAATGTATTCTTCTATGTGAGTTTGAGAAGAAGAGTGATCCGGCAGGTTGTATAAGGAAGAAAAGAAGTCTCTGAATACCTGTACAATCTGTTTGGGTAATATCATTTTTTGGCCTTTTGAGGACAGAACCTAAGGTACATACAGTATGTGGACAGCTTAAGCTCTCGGACTGATCTAGCTAATGTTTTGCCACATTTATCCCCTGACTAATATCCCATTTTGCGGCAGAATTGTAAGGCTTCCTTAGCTTTGTATAGTAATAGGTCAGTGATTTGTTTACAGAGGGAAGAGAGTTCTGTTCAAGGAGGGGAGTAGGTGTAGGTTTATGTTGAGATTCCTTACCATGAAGTTAAGTAAGGAGCAGCGTAAGTTGCTTCTCGCGTTCTTTCTTTTTTAATTCTTGATCAATGTTTGATAAGTATACCCCTGATAACTGTTTTGTGTGCCTCCCAAAGAATTCCCGGGTCACAATCCGGCTGGTCATTTGTTTGAAAGTAAGAGTGGAGTTCCCCAGATACCTCCTAAAGAACCTCTGGCGTATGAAGAAGACTTTCAGTCAACCTCCAAAAGTGAGTCCCAGAGGTAGGAACTTCTGAGAGTGGGTAGAATAGGGATATGGGAGCGTGGTTGGACCACGTTATTTTCCCAACTGAAGTGTCAGGTACTGCATGGAGTTGTCTTTGAGGGAACAGGAAGTAATCTAGTCTTAAGTAGACTTTGTGTGTGTGGAGGGGGGGGGGGTAGAAGAACATGTGATCTTTCTCCCGAGTGCTGTAGTCACCAGATGTCTACCAGCTCAGCTTTATGTAGTGATTGTGTCATCCGCTTGTTAGAGCCAGGAGGGACAGGGGACATACCCGACGAAGTGTTGGCTGACAGGATCAGGGGGGTAGTTGAAATCTTCCCCCAAGATCAGTTGACCTTCGGTGAACAGTGCATATTATTATCACTGATTACTGTAGTAATGTCACTGGTCCCCTCAAAAGTGTCAGTTAGGTGTCTGATCTGTCCGCAGCAATGTTGCAGTCCCGCTAAAAATCGCTGATCGCCGCCAATACTAGTAAAAAAAAATAAATATAAATTACATAAATCTATCCCCTAGTTTTTAGACATGATAACTTTTGCACAAACCAATCAATATACACTTATTGGGAATGTTTTTTTACCAGAAATATGTTGCAGAATACGTATTGGCCTAAATTGATGAAAAACTGTGATTTTTTTTTATTATTATAATTATTATTATTAGGAAGGTTTTTTTAGCAAAAAGTAAAAAAATTGTGTTTTTTTTTTTCTGAATTTTCACTCTTTTTTTGTTTAGGACGCAAAAAATAAAAACCGCAAACGTGATCAAATACCACCAAAAGAGAGCTCTATTTGTTGGAAAAAAAGGACATCAATTTTATTCAGGTACAGCATCATCATGGGCGTCCACAGAACTTTTTTTAGGGGGGGGGGCAACATTTTAAGGTCACCCATGCTCTGCCACTTTTCAACAATGTAATGAAGGGGAGGGGCTAAGTCATTATACTTATTTTGAGTATTTATATTTAAAAAACAAACAGCAGCATTTATTTTTAAAGCATTTGTTACCTAACAAAAAAAAAGAATTCTAATAAAGCATGTTCTACAGCACAGTGCTTTGCTGTGTAATTTGGCCCCTTCTATTACCTAAAATACCTGGCTGATCCTCCTATCTGTAAACTGACCATGGTATACCATGACTGCTAAGCCCTGGCACTGTTGTCCGTTCACGTGCCTCCGCAGCCCTCCTGTCCTCCTCTGTCCTCTCTCCCCCCTCCCTCCCTCCCTGCTCCTTTGTCAGTGACCACCCCCTCCCCTCCTGCTGCTGTAGTTTTATTTAAAGTTTCATATCCTGTCTACAGTCTGTTTAATAATCCTGTGTGCCCGTGTGTCTGTGTTTTATAAAAATAAGCCATTCTTTACAAGTTTTCAGAGCGCTGCTCACGTGACCCTCCCGACTGACATCAGTGAGGAATCCTCGGCCCGCCCGCTGCAGGCAGCTGTCAGACGAGGAGAGGAAAGAGCTGATGGGTCACGTGAGCGGTACTCGGCCCTCTGAATACTGGTAAACTATAGCTTATTTTTTAAAACCCATACAAAGGGGCACAGGCACACAGGATTATTAAATAGACCAGACAGGATGGTATAAAGTGGCTTAACAACCACTTGAACAGGAAGTTGAGATTCCAGGGGGGGGGGCATTTGCCCCCCCTTGCCCCTACCTGCGGATGCCCATGAGCATCATATGACCGCGCAATTGTCAGTTAAATTATCGCAGTGCCGACTGCTCTCCTGTATTTTGTTACTCTTGCTGTGATCTATGTGCACATGACCTTTCTCACTGTTATATTTACTTTCTACAATGTACCTTGTTGGCAATGTTTATTTTTCTGACCGTTACTTTTATCAATAAAACGTTTCTGTTAAAAAAAATAATGCATTGCCATATAGCAACAAATGGCCTGGTCATTAAGGGGGTAAAACCTTCTGGTCCTTAAGTGGTTAAAGTACTGTCTTCTCTTTCCGAATGCCTCATCCTCGCAGTCACTCCAAAACACTTTTGCACAGTTCAGCAACAAAGAAATGGAGCACTGTCTCTTTAAAGCAACTTACTTTCCTGTTGCAGGTTCTCCTCACATTCACACACAGCTTGTGCTGTCTCATGCACAAAACACAGTTCATATAATGGATGAACTTACTTATTTGCAGGGATCTTCAGTTTTGCCCGAATCAGAGCACCATATGTGAGAACTAGCTTCAAGTGATATAGCTTTACAGGATATAGCCCCTCACTTTTCTTTTCTGCTTTTCTTGTCCAATTTTGTTTAAAGAAAGTTCCAGAAAATAACAAAACACGAGTTTCCCCTCTGGCCAAACCCTCTGTAGGCCCTTTGTCTCCTATCCTCATGCATTCTCATGCATCTTCATACAAACCTATGTGCACATACCTAGCGCCCCTTGCTTCTCTGGCTCCCACCTGTCTCGTTCTAACTCCTGGGCAGAAACCTACTTTGAGTGGAGTCCAGAACCCTAGTCCTGGCTCTACAAAAAAAACCAAGGACACACCTGCACAATCAGAGTGCTGGCTTTTCAGAAAACATGGAACCAGGATTGAAGATTTCATCCCTCCCAGATCTCTAAGAAATATCCAGGTTCTAGGTCCCAAACCTATCCAGGTGAGAATCCTGGGTCATAACCTTTTTCATACAGTGGCCAAGCTCAGTAATGCCACTATACAGTCAGGTCCATAAATATTGGGACATCGACACAATTCTAATCTTTTTGGCTCTATACACCACCACAATGGATTTGAAATGAAACAAACAAGATGTACTTTAATTGCAGACTTTCAGCTTTAATTTGAGGGTATTTACATCCCAATCAGGTGAAGGGTGTAGGAATTACAACAGCTTGTATATGTGCCTCCCACTTTTTAAGGGACCAAATGTAATGGGACAAATTAACAATCATAAATCAAACTTTCACTTTTTAATACTTGGTTGCAAATCCTTTGCAGTCAATTACAGACTGAAGTCTGGAAGGCATAGACATCACCAGAAGCTGGGTTTCATCCCTGGTGATGCTCTGCCAGGCCTCTACTGCAACTGTCTTCAGTTCCTGCTTGTTCTTGGGGCATTTTCCCTTCAGTTTTGTCTTCAGCAAGTGAAATGCATGCTTAATCGGATTCAGGTCAGGTGATTGACTTGGCCATTGCATAACATTCCACTTCTTTCCCTTAGCTCTTTGGTTGCTTTCGCAGTATGCTTTGGGTCATTGTCCATCTTCACTGTCAAGCGCCGCCCAATGAGTTCTGAAGCATTTGGCTGAATATGAGCAGATAATATTGCCAGAAACACTTCAGAATTCATCCTGCTGCTTTTGTCAGCAGTCACAGCATCAATAAATAGAAGAGAACCAGTTCCATTGGCAGCCATACATGTCCACGCCATGACACTACCACCACCATGCTTCACTGATAAGGTGGTATGCTTTGGATCATGAGCAGTTTCTTTCCTTCTCCATACTCTTCTTTTCCCATCACTCTGGTACAAGTTGATCTTGGTCTCATCTGTCCATAGGATGTGTTAGCTCAATTCTCGTCAGGAGGCAATCACAATGATATACAGCCTTTCAGTTGCTAACCCCCCAATAGATAGTGAATTCTCTCTCGTCCGGCCGGGAGTTATGACGACACATAGCACTCAAACTTAGCGCAGTCACAACTGATTTTATTGCGTGGCTCTTATTTAAGGCACGTTTAAGTGGGAAAAAACTGCTTCAACTGGTTTACAATTCATCAGTCAAATTAACAATAGCACCCGTATCTGAATCTGTGTTTTGTCGGAGGGTCGCCCCGTCTGCATTCAGTTGTCATGTGTTAATGTAAGCAATTGTCAATTGTTTATGGGTGGCGTCAGCAATCTCTTATGCAAAATGTCCAACTGTCAAGTGTTCAAATGAATGAATGGACAGGTGGTTTAACATGTCGTCTAAATGCAAAATATAGCTGTCTGCTGTCCCGGGTGGATGAAATGGGTGTCAGTCTAGCTCGTTACTATGTAAATGCAAGGGCCCATATTTCATCATGGAATGGGCATAAGCTGAAATATATATGAAATGTAATAAGGCATGTTAATACAATCTTTCAACCCAACCTTTGATCCCAACTTTATTCATAACGGTGGGATCACTTAGAGTCTCTAAATAGCACTATGTGCCCTCCTGGGATATATGTCCAACTCTGAATGAGCTGGACATTCTTGACATACCTGGGTTGTGGGTTTGTATGAGTGCATGTCATATTATTGGTAACTGATTAGCACAAAACAGGTGACATTATATTCCAAGGTGTATGTAGGCTGGTGACTTGGTTGTGTGCACATAGGGATATAACTTCTTAGAATTCTATCAAACCAAAACAGACATGTTCAATGGGGAGGGTCATAGCTTGCAAGAATCCATGGCCTGAAAAATCCAACTCCATTATTATGGCAATAAAGTCACTACAAATAGATCATGGCAGCACATACCACCTGTTGACTATGGCATGTAATTTTTCAACATGTCCTAAGGCCTTTTCCAGGAAAGGGCAAAAATAAACCTCCCCACATTACATTTCAGGATGTTCCAGAACTGTGAAGGCTTTTTTAGATGTTGTTTGGCAAACTCTAATCTGGCCTTCCTGTTTTTGAGGCTCAGCAATGGTTTACATCTTGTGGAGAACCCTCTGTATTCACTCTGGTGAAGTCTTCTCTTGATTGTTGACTTTGACACACACACACCTACCTCCTGCAGAGTGTTCTTGATCTGGCCAACTGTTGTGAAGGGTGTTTTCTTCACCAGGGAAAGAATTCTTCGGTCATCCACCGCAGTTGTTTTCCGTGGTCCTCCGGGTCTTTTGGTGTCGCTGAGCTCACCGGTGATTTCTTTCTTTTTAAAAATGTTCCAAACAGTTGATTTGGCCACACCTAATGTTTTTGCTATCTCTCTGATGGGTTTGTTTTGTTTTTTCAGCCTAATGATGGCTTGCTTCACTGATAGTGACAGCTCTTCAGATCTCATATTGAGAGTCGACAGCAACAGATTCCAAATGCAAATAGTACACTTGAAATTAACTCTGGACCTTTTATCTGCTCCTTGTAAATGGGATAATGAGGAAATAACAAACACCTGGCCATGGAACTGCTGAGCAGCCAATTGTCCCATTATTTTTGGTCCCTTAAAAAGTGGGAGGCACATATATAAACTGTTGTAATTCCTACACCTTTCACCTGATTTGGATGTAAATACCATCAAATTAAATCAAATCCACTGTGGTGGTGTATAGAGCAAAAAAGATTAGAATTGTGTCGATGTCCCAATATTTATGGACCTGACTGTATATAGATGTAGCAACCTCCTAGGTAGGTGCTAGTGAGAGAGTATAGTTTTGAGCTCTGTCTGCTTACCAGAGGGGCTGCAGGTAAATCTATATTGCTTTCTACCTACCAGAGAGCAGGATCTGTTAGTGAGGTCTGCTCGTTGTGCTCAGTATGCGATTCATTCAGTCTAGAGAGTGTTTTGCGCTGGTCCAATAGGGAGGCATGTTGGACAGTGGGAGGAAACCTGACGAATGGGTGCATAGGCTTTTGATACAGTCCTGGTGATTGGCAGAGGGCAGGTACCCTCTGTGCATTCTGGGATACTGTATGAAAGCCAGGAGCACATGTGCTGCAAGGTCTTTGGCTAGAGAGAGAAGTAAGAAGATGCTAGTGAGAGTGTCCTGAAGATAATTGTCATTTCACAAAGTTGTCTTAAGGAAAGAGACTTACTTCAAGTTCATCCATAGTGGCAGGGTGAATCAAAAGCCTGGCTGTATCGAAAGATAGGAGTCTCAAACATTGTCTATAGTTCAAATTGGAGTATCCCACTATTCCCTTCTCCTATCCCCATTTAAAATAAAACAAAAACAACAACCAAATACCCCATGCACTGATTATTGGAGCGAGCCAAGGAAGGAGAAAGTAAGAACTTGAAATTGTCATTATTGTATGCTGGTAACTCGGGGGGACCCGTAAAGTGGAATCTAGCAGTCCTTACAGTGCTACATTTGGGGGTGTCATCCAGGATGTATCCCTGGTTTACAGCAACGGTTGCTAGCAGCAATGGCCGAGCAGTATCATTAAGTAATGCCATGTCTTTTAAAGTAATGTGCTGGAGTGTCAGTGAAGAAAGCAATGTCTGCTCTACAGTGATCAGTGAAAGTGTGGTGATAAGTCATGATTGCGGCAGTGGTTGCTATGGGCAATGAACGGACATTTACCAAAGAAACAGTATGTTTTCCCAAATAAAGTGCTGGAGAGTTGATGGAGAAGAAATGCACTGAGAACAAGAGAACTGTCTGCTTTACAGTAATCGGTGCTAGTGTGCTTTTATATGTGTTGTGTTTACGGTGAAAGCAGTGACCCGGGACAAAGGGATCGGTGCTTCGGGGGTCATGTCTGTACATGTACTGTGGAGAAAAGTGTTGGCCGTGCAGTTAATGAACAGTTTTCACTAACAGTATGGGAGGTCAGTTGGCTTGTGAAGAAAGAAGTGCAACTGAGGCCCAAGTGCAGATGGAGGAGGCAGATGTGTGTGTCGGTGAAGACAGTCTGCAACGCAGTGCCATTTGAGCTGACTGAGCAGAGTTAAAGCAGCAGGGAAGGGGTTACTGCACCACGCGGGAAAGTGAGCGCTGAAGAGGTCTGCCCTACATGAGGAGCCACTGCCAGAAAGTCAACTAGCCTGGAGACGTGGGCAGAGTCGTCGCCCGTGAACTGCCAATCCGAGCGGAGGTAGAGAGCGGAGACATCACTTCCGCCATCGGTGTAGCTGAGGAGCAGACACGTGTGTTGAAAAGCAAGATGACAGATGCCGGAGTGAGCCGGAGTGCAGGGGCTATCCCACGTGTTGGTGGAGTACCTGGAGAGCAAACAAAATCACCAGACTCTGTCCTGTGGGATACAGGAGTGTGATTGGTGCCCATCGGGATACTGGTGCTGTGAAGCCAAGGGGACAATGAGCATCTCGGGCTGGTATGTAGCCGATGCTTGAACTTGTCCATGCGGCTGCGGGCATGGAGCCAGTGTGGGCACTATGGTGATATGCTCGTGCAGGCGGTGCGGTGTGATTGTCTGCCCAGAAAGCTGAGTGTGAGCTGGGAGACAGGATTCACTCAAGAATTGCTGATGCCTTTGAGGATCCCTGTGGGCAGAGTAAGAGGAGTGTTGAAAGCACTGCTGGGGCCGGGACTAGTTGAGCAGACCTACACTACTGTAGGCCAGGGAGACTTACATTTCAGAGGTGAGATGCACACAGATTATGCAGGCTGAGTCGTGGCCAGAAGAAGGGAAATTCCTGCAAGGGCAGAATCCGTTACTTTCAGAAAGGCAGAGGGGAATCAATGGGCTCCTGGGAGAAAGGCCTCTAGTGTGTCCAGTGAGGAAGAGGCTGGAGCCATTTATACAGGGTCACCTCGTTTCCAACATTGGTTTGGATCCCTGGAAGAGGGTATTGATGTGTGGAAATCAGAAGAGGAAACTGAATGGGACTGGGGAACAAAGAGAAGCAGCTCTGCGAGTCCCAGTTCACTCGAAGTTGAGACAGAGGAGGCTGTGGTGCGCATACAGTGTGCCAGGAACCTGGGGTTCTGTGAGGCCTATGCCACAATGGTCCCAGATTTGTCCCCACCTCGTACCTACACTCGGGCTCGGGATCAGAACGAGGCCTACACCCATCTCATTAAGAGAGAGGAGACCCTGTACACCCCACCTGGAAGAGGAGACAGGCAGAAACTCCCCAGGTTCTCAAGATGCCAGCACCTGATAAAGAGGAAGGTGGCCCTGGAGTATAGGTATGACTACCCCTATGCTCCTGGGGAGATTATGGAAGAGATTGAGGCCAAGAGAAAAGAGTGGTGTGACGAGGCAATTTGGGAATTTCTGTACATCCCTAAGCCGTATCGTAACCAGAAGAGGCCTGAATTCTGGGACACTTTTCTTTCTGTTAAGGCCAACTGGAAGCTTGGGCGGTCCATCCACATAGATCGTGTGGAGGTTCACCGTCCAAACTGAACAGACCAGGCTTGTGATGTTTGGGTACAAGACTCTACAGGGAAGACTGTTCAGGTTACTGTTGAAGGTACAGGATTCCTACCCCTGTAGAGTTGTGTTACAAGGCTGGCTAGCCTGGAAGTTTGTTGGAAAGGGGCTGGAGAGCCCGAAGAGAATTCAACATGGAACAAAATTGTTGATTGGGGCCGAAAGCCCTATTTCCAAATCCCCTTTCCCTTCTATCCTTGCAAAAAGGGATTGGGAATTAGCAGAACCATCACTAGGTAGCCGACCCTCTAACACACAAAGAGTTTCTTGTTCAGAGAACTTTCATAGGCACTCAGCTCTGTGCCTTAGTTTGCTACAAGAAGCAAAGTTCGCTGGATGTTTCGTAAGGATCCTTTGGGCCAACAGGCCAGGATCACTAGCTGAAAAAAAAAGTTAAAAAGACACTTTTGCAAAGAAATTTGGGCCAACGGGACAGGAGAGTGAAGTACAGAAGAAGAGGACCCCTTTACAAAAAAAACCTGTTGGGCCAGTGGGCCGGGTGAAAGGACTTTGTGTAAGTTGCTACCTTGGGAAAGGAGGTAGTGGCTTATTGTCTCTTTGGAGAAGGGGATGCCAGAGTGGAGGACCCCTTGAAGAGATTTGCAAAACTCACAAGTTGGACAAGTTTGCTCAGGCTTCAGCAAGAATAGCTTGTCACAGAAGATATGTTGCCTCGGTTATACAGAAGGAGAGGATACTGTAAACACCAGTCGGGTGGACTCCGCATTTCTTCATTCTGAACTTGTGGGTCTATGATAGGAGAGAGTCAGTGCCCTAGTGTTGGGGAGGGACTGTGCCTATTATTTAGTCAATAAAATAGTTCTTAGAAAGAACTAATGGTGAAGTGTTAGTTAGCTTGATAGGGTCTGTTTGTTGTCTATTTCAGGTGTAACAACAGAACGTCGAGTCAAGGGGGCCTGGAAATAGTGAAGATCTCTACAAGAATGTAGCAGTTAGAGATAAATGTGGTGAGAAGGTCGCCTCTGAGGAGAGGGCAGTCTTACCGTGAGTAGGTAACAATGTATCAACTTGTGCTTAACTGTATTCCCCTTGCAGGCTTGCTTAGGACTTCCGGGCCTGGCAAGGCCCTCCACTATTCAATGCACATTTCTATGCAATGTAGATATTATATTTAGTTAGTCAGACAGGGTAATGTCTTTTACCTGTCAAGCAGATTTTTGTTTGGCGGGGGGGTGCATTGGTTTAAATGCACCTGGTATGTGTGCATACATGTGTGAATATTCGTACAGCAGAGTCTTATATTTTTCCACGTAATTTATTGTATCTATTGGCCACATATGGGGTATGCCCCATGGGCCTGTACATTGGTTATTTCCCTTTTCCAAGTTTGTGGGATACTCCGTGAAACATTTGTGCAAAATAATTTTTGTAGGGGCAGCTGCCCAGAGCCAGTGAGGACATGGCTCGGTTTGGCAGGGGGTGAGTGTAGCAACCTCCTAGGTAGGTGCTAGTGAGAGAGTATAGTTTTGAGCTCTGTCTGCCTACCAGAGGGGCTGCAGTTAAATCTATATTGCTTTCTGCCTACCAGAGAGCAGGATCGGTTAGTGAGGTCTGCTCGTTGTGCTCAGTATGTGATTAATTCAGTTTAGAGAGTGTTTCACGCTGGTCCAATAGGGAGGCGTGTTGGACAGTGGGAGGAAACCTGACAAATGGGTGCATAGGCTTTTGATACAGTCCTGGTGATTGGCAGAGGGCAGGTCCCTCAGTGCATTCTGGAATACTGTAAAAAAAAAAACAGGAGCACATGTGCTGCAAGGTCTTATGCTGGAGAGCAGAGTCCCGGAGGGAGGGGGCGGCTGCCGCCTCCTCCTCTGAAGAGGAGCCATTTGGTCACAGGAGGTCAATCTGAGGCCCTGAGAAATGAGAGGAGCTGAACACTGAGGTCCAGAAGAGCTGACTGAGAGGGGAGACAATAGAGATCCTGGAACCACAGTATCATGAATACAGGGACTCGTTTCAAAGGGCCTGACCTAAGGGGGGAGGCACCCCTAAGTGGAGGATAGTCAGTGGACAGGTGTCAGCAGTGGAGAAGAAAGAATATGCTAGTGAGAGTGTCCTGAAGATAATTGTCAGTTCACCAAGTCGTCTTAAGGAAAGAGACTTACTTCAAGTTCATCCATAGTGGCAGGGTGAATCAACAGCCTGGCTGTATCGAAAGATAGGAGTCTCAAACATTGTCTATAGTTCAAATTGGAGTATCCCACTATTCCCTTCTCCTATCCCCATTTAAAATAAAACAAAAACAACAACCAAATACGCCATGGACTGATTATTGGAGCAAGCCAAAGAAGGAGAAAGTAAGAACTTGAAATTGTCATTATTGTATGCTGGTAACTCAGGGTAAAGTGGAATCTGGCAGTCCTTACGGGGGCAGTGCTACATAGACTTCTGTAAATCGGTTTTATTTTTCCCAGTCTTGAATAATATAACTATTCAATTTCATTGTAAGGTTCACCCATTCATACATATTTGTATTGGTAATAATCAGATATTAGTTATTAGATTAAAGAAGGCTTCTAACAGGGATGCATGGCTTGATAACTATATAATACTAGGTATGATACAGACATTTTTTTCTTTGCTTGTGTCACATTATCAACATATACTATTATGTTGCTTTAACGTGCTACCTTATTAGTTCCATAAATGTTGCACTAGACATGCAAAAACCTGAATAATATGGAAAGTATCTACACAAAACAAGTATGATGCTAGTTTGAACATTTTCAAATAAGTAAAGGAATTTAGTAAACAGAAGGGAAAAGAAAAACAGCAAGCAAGGAGCAATTGTTGCAATTGTTGTAACCTATGGGCATTGGACTACATAAGACCAGTTCATTGGACTCCATAAGGCCATAATGTTGGCTGCCATATGGTCTGCTGGGTAAAATAATAGCAGCTAGGCACCTGACACTGTAGTGTAGTTCAGTTAACAAACTCATAAAAAACAGGATGTTTGGCAAAGTTGGCATGAAGAAGTAAGGCATGGGTGATTTTTTTAAAATTCTGCTTGGGGCTGTAGAAGGGTCTGCTCGGGAGAAAAAGGAGAAAAAGAAGCATGAGCAGAAATGGAAAGGCAAGCAGTTGCTTTGTTGCCCTTAAAGAGGAAAAAGGCAAATGTAATTATGTAAATAGTACTCATCAGAGGCAATTTGTGAGAGAGAGCAGGCAGACTTCATATGTGAATCCAAAAATTAAATTGTATTCTCCCTGGGACAAAAGAAAAAGCTTTGAGCAATTATTTGCACATATTTAAAAGTACTGTTTATAGGCCAAATTTTCAAAAAGGTAAAGAGTGAGATCGGGCTGTTTTCATATAATAAATTACTATATAAAATCCAAAATGTTGGCTGCGCATATCCATGTGCAATCCAATTGTTTTTAAACCACAATCTTACACCGTTTACATGTGTGGGCGGGACTTGCGTATGTGTTCACTTCTGCAGGGACAGGGCACGTTACTTTTTTTTTTTCCTATTTATTTTATCTATTATTTTTTATTTTTACACAGTTTAAAAAAAAAAGATAATTTTTATTCCTATTACAAGGAATGTAAACATCCCTTGTAATAGAAATAAGCATAACAGGACCTTAATATTGTGAGATCTGGGTTCAAAAAGATGCTAACCTCACATCTACACAAAAAAAAAAAAGAGTCATTTTTTTCATGATGAAAGAAAATTGGCTCTTTAAATGCATTGCTAGGAGATGACGTTTGGCGTTGCTCCGGTCCTTCAAGACCATAGAGTCGAGTGGGGTCCATCTTGCCCTCACTTGCCTTCCTGCCTGTGAGGAGGACGGACCGGATCATTTTCCACACTGCCGGCGGGTCCAGTAAGCGGGGAAAGCGACCGGGAAGCGGCGGGAGGGGTGATCCCACGGCGAATCCGCAGCTGGGACTACCCTTATGTGAAAGAGGACCGCCCACTGTTTCAAAAATACTGGGGTTATGGCAGCTATCTGCTGCCATAACCCCGGTATTTAACGTCAAAGTACTGACGTAAATTGGTGGTGGGCGATCCGGAAGTGGTTCAACTAAAATCATTCATTCTGTTTTCGTACAAGAAAAATTTTGGAGTTTGTTCCTTTAGAAATTTTAATTCTGAAGGTCAGAATCGGCTGTCGAAAGTTGTGCACGCACTATCAGAAAATCGTACGATCGTTCCTCCAACGAAAATGTTCATCCTCTGGTGTCCCTGGCCTACCGAGGAGGTGCCCGGTGTGTGCTAGGGCCTGGTATTTGTATATTGATATCATATCCCCTCTCAAGCATCTCTTCTCCAGAGAGAGCAGTGGGGGGGGCAAAGAGCACTGGGGGAGCCCAAGAGCATGGGGGAGAGCACTGTGGGGCTGGAGAGCACTAGGGGGTGCGGAGAGCACTTAAGGGCTGGAGAGCAGTTGGGGGCTGGAGAGCAGTGGTAGGGGGCCTGAGAGCACAGTGGGGGGGCAAAGAGCACTGGTGGGAGCCTGAGAGCATGGGGGAGAGCAATGTAGGCTACAGAGCACTGGGGGGGGTGCAGAGAGCACTGTGGCCTGGAGAGCACAAGAGGGCTGGAGAGCAGTCAGGGGCCAGAGAGCAGTGAGGGGGAGCCAGAGAGCTGGGGGAGAGCATGGGGGGGGGGAGTAGAAGGATAGGAGGACCAGCTCCATATACAGTAGAAGAATCAATCTGTCAATTTCTTTCCTGCAACCCCTGAATGCCTGCAGGAGGGAGAGAAGAAGAAGGCTTGAAGGAGAGATTGACTCTTCTACTGTATATGCAGCCGGACCTCCTATCCAGACGCACACAATCGGAGCTGAACTTACTTTCCCTCCCTCTTCATGGTCACAGCTCACCTGACCTGTAGTTTCCGTCCCCCAGCTCTACGGCCAAGCTGCGGAGAGGCCGCGTAAGTGGTGCCACCGGTTTAAGGAGCAGCTCCACTGCCTTGGCCCCACAAGAACATGTGGCCCGGTGGCCCCGGCCTACCGGGCAAGTGCCCGGTGTGCCCAAGGGCCTGGTATTTGTATATTGATATCATATCCCCTCTCAAGCGTCTCTTCTCCAGAGAGAATAAGTTCAATGCTTGTAGTCTTTCCTCATAGCTGAGATTCTCCAGTCCCTGGAGGAGGTTGTATAGGAAGGTATACTATTATCTGCATTCAGCTCACATGGATACCTTGTGGTGAATGGTGTCAATCAGCTGCAGAAAAATGCCACCCATTGCACACAGTACAAAACAGGCCCTATATGTTAAAGAAAAACATTACCACGTCACCTAAAGACATTTGTGGTAAGCTGAATCTCCGCTCTGGGTGCTCGTTTACACTAGTGTCGTCTGCTGAAGAAGTGATCCATGGCAGATCTTTTTTCAGATAGTTCTAGACAGGTAATGAGGAGTTGCCAAAATCATGTGCATTACATGCAGTTGTGGTGCAGCTCCATTCAGTTAACTAGGTCGTGTTTGCCAAGTGATACTGCCGTCTGAACATAAAAGGGAGTTTAATCCTTTCTTTGTTGCTGTGGCTTGTGTACACCCCTGTCTGCTCTCTTTGCAGCTCCAAGGGGAACGATTGGGGGGCAATAAAAATGTGGCTCAGCCATGTCTTTTAGCCATTCTCCAACTGTCAGTGTAAACAAAGCCTTGAATTGCTATAGTAGTGCAGCTTTCTCAGAGATTATTTTTTATTTACTTTACCTGTATTGCTCTTCCACTGCTAGACTTCATCTCCTGTTGACAGAATGAAAGATTTTATTTATTGATAGCTTTGTCATCTATATAAAATAATTAATGAACTAAATACTAAGGCCTTGTTCAAGCTAATTCACATCAAAATCACATCTACATGCACTTTTGTATGCGATTTGTGCTGGTTGGTAGGAGCTGGTACCCGCCAGCATCCTAACAACCAGTGACTCATCCCTGCTGTTAGCAGCAGGGATGAGTCATTGGTTGTTAACCACTTTACAACCGGAGGATTTTGCTGTCTTCCGTCCAGGCCACTTTTTGCGATTCGGCGCTGTGCGACTTCAACTGACAATTGCGCGGTCGTGCGACGCCGTACCCAAACGAAATTTACGTCCTTTTTCTCCCACAAACAGAGCTTTCTTTTGGTGGTATTTGATCACCTGTGCGATTTTTACTTTTTGCGCTATAAACAAAAAAAGAGCGTTTATTTTGAAAAAATAACAATATTTTTCACATTTTTTTATATGAAATTCCCCCCAAAAAAGATGTAAAAACCAATTTTTTTAAAAGTTTTTGGCCAATTTGTTTTATGCTACATATGTTTGGTAAAAAAAATCGCAATAAGCGTATTTTGATTGGTTTGCGCAAAAGTTATTGCGTTTACTAACAAAGGGAAAGATTTCTGTCATTTTTGGTGTTTTTTTTTTAACGCGTAATGGCGGCGATCTGCGATTTTTTTTGCGGGACTGTGACATTGCGGCGGACAGACCGGACCCCTGACTGACATTTTTGACACTTTTGGGGGTACCAGTGACATTACTGCAGTAATCAGTGCTATATATATGCACTGTTACTGTAAAAATGACACTGGCAGGGAAGGGGTTAATTTTATTGGAGAGGGAGGGGTTAATGTATGCCTGGTGCTTACTGACGTGTAGGGGGGGAGGTGACTATGTGATTCATGGACAGATCGGATGTCCAGCTATGCTGAACAGTCCGATCTGTCACTCCCTGTCACTATGGAGATCCGCCCGCTGTGTTTACACACAGCGGGCGGATCTCCAGACTCGATCCCCGACGATCGGGTAAGAGCAGCGGCGATCGCCGCTGCTCCTCCCCTGGCCCGACTCCCGCTGTGAATGAAAACAGCGGGAGCGAGCCTCCGGCGGCGCGCAAGCGCCGCCCAGAAGGGGAGGAGTCCAGTCACGTTAATACTACGTGACTGGACGGGAACGAGCCACTCTGCCGCAGTACTATTACCGTGAGCGGTAGTAGAGTGGTTAAGAGCCTGCCACTAGACATACGTAGGATGAAAAAAATTGTTTAGTTTTGTTTCGTTTTGATTTGTTATTTAAATAAGTTAGTTTTGGTAAATTCTGTAAATTTTTTTTCATTCGTTTTTGGAATTCGTTTAGTTTAGTTTCTTATTTGAGTTCAAAAGATCAAACCAAATTCGAAATATTTCAAATGCATTCTAAAAAATTGTAAAACAATTATTGAATTGGTATTCAAATTTGAAAGCGCATTCAAATTAGATTTTTTTCCCCATTTAAATGCATCTGTTGCATTAAACTATTAACCACTTAAGCCCCGGAGGATTTGGCTGCTCAAAGACCAGGCCCTATTTTGCGATTCGGCACTGCATGACTTTAATGGACAATTGCGCGGTCGTGCGACGCTGTACCCAAATTAAATTGACGTCCACAAACAGAGCTTTCTTTTGGTGGTATTTGATCACCTGTGCGATTTTTATTTTTTGCGCTATAAACGTAAAAAGAGCGACAATTTTGAAAAAATAACAATATTTTTCAAATTTTTTTAGATGAAATTCTCAAAAAAAGTAAAAATCTAAATTTTTTTATATTTTAGGCCAATTTGTTTTCTGCTACATATTTTTGGTAAAAAAATTGCAATAAGCGTATTTTGATTGGTTGGAGCAAAAGTTTTTGCGTTTACTAACTACGGGAAAGATTTATGTAATTTTTATTGTTTTTTTTTTTAACTAGAAATGGCGGTGATCTGCAATTTTTTTTGCAGGACTGCGACAATGCGACGGACAGATCGGACCCCTGACTGACATTTTTGACACTTTTGGGAGTACCAGTGACATTACTACAGTAATCAGTGCTATAAACATTCACTGTTACTGTAAAAATGGCATTGGCAGGGAAGGGGTTAACTTTACTGGTGATTAAGGGGTTAAGTATGTCCCTAGGGGCCTGATTCTAACTGTGGGGGGCGTGGCTTGTGATGGTAGTATAGTGATAGTACTACGTCGCTTTGCCTGTAAGCAGCTGAGTGCCGCAGTAAATATACAGGAGGCAGTCGGCAAGTGGTTAATATTGATTATCTGACAATTAGAAAATTATAACAGAATGGAATAAAATCAAAAAAATATATAGATGGATTTGCATTTGAATTCAAATAAAAAAGCGTAAAATAGAATAGAAAATCATAGAAAGGAATAAAATAGAAAATAAGAGAATAAAATAGAATAGAATAGAAAAACAATAGAAAAGAATTGAAAAAAATAGAAAGAATATAATATATAACCATGTTCTAAAATTCTAATTTGGAACTGAATGAATTTGAATTCAAATAGAAATATTAGAATAGATTAGAACATAATAGAAAAGAATAGAATAGTAAATAGGAGAATAGAATAGAAAACGATAGAATAGAATACAATGCAATAGAATAGAAAGAATATAATATATACCCATCTTCCGAAATTTGAATTTCGAATAGAATGAATTTGAACTTGAATACAAAAGAATATAAGATAATATATTACATTGTTTTGCATGGAAATATGTTGTTTTATAATTTATGCCTGTAAGTCTTAGGAATAACCCACCTAAAGCTGTCCAAACAAGAGTCTAGTAGACATCCCGGGTATGATAAAGTTTGAAACACGAAATCATAAATTATAATATGATAATAATACATGTTATAAAAAGAATAGTCCTGGTAGGGGCTATCTACAGCGCTTGCTAAATATAAATAAATGTGCAAATGTGCAAAATATATTGTGCAAACAATATTTAGCAAATGTGGTCCCAATATTTAATAAAATTGTACATATATATTGAAAATGAATGAATCATATAAACTGTATCAAAAATGTGACATAAAAAGCATAAAACATTTATAAATATTTGAAGTTCATCTCGTGATATAAATAAATAAGTGAAGGTGAAAAAAGTCCAATTTTTTTGTCGTTATTCCTTGCTTCAGAAAACTGGATAATATAGTGAAGGTGCTCGGTGATATTATTCCACAGTTTTTATAGTGACTTTTCTTATAAAATGCAAGTGCTGATTTCCTTCTTCCTGTGATATCATTTAAAAGATGGGTGACTTACCAGATGTAATGGGTCTCATATACCATACGATATTGAGACCAATCACGCTTGCCGGCCCTCAGGGCCCGGTAGGTCCCCTTGTGATGCCTCCTGGCTGTGCTGGTGATGATTCCCTCCTCACCGCTCCATAGGACAGCATACAGTGTTGTTTATAAAAGAAGATAAAAAGCTCCAGATGGTGTGATATCGTTTTTAAAAAGGGTTTTATTCCCATAAATATATAACAAGGTTTCAATCAAGATAGGTAGCAGTATTCAGCAAAAAAAGGGTTTAGATTCCCGTGACTGTATTGTACAGCTAAGCAGAGTGGCGAGCGGAAGTAAATCCGGCTTGCGATCCAGTGTATGTCACGCTGTGCGGTCTACATTCTGACGCGTTTTGTCACATCCGGTGACGTTTTCAAAGGGTATTTTATTCAATAATATAATCAAACCAAAAACACTTAAATATGTACAAACAAGGGGTGCGATATTACTAGTCACTGTAATAAAGGTTTAGCAAACATCTCGGGTATGAAATATTTTGAAACATGAGACTGCACAAAGTCCGACGTCACAATCGGGACAATAAAATCTGGTTTCTTTTCTTCTTTTCCTTCCACTGTCATCTCTCTGTTCGAGCAACAAACCATGCACATCCTTGTAGGTGCTGACTTTTTCTCAGTTGGTGGGATGTAGTCCATGAAGTGAGGACTAGTCAGGCGTTCCGGGTTGACAAGGCCAACAGCACGACGTCCAGATCTGTTCAAAGCCATTGATGGTGCTTGGTGACTCGGCAACTTTTCAAATAAAGTCCACATGAATCAAAGGCTTGTCACTCTTTTTTGCAGAATGTAGGCATTCCACAAGTATTGCTCAAGAAGATGTCTGAAAATCTTTTTATAGTATTTTTTTTTTTCTGCTTCCTCATAGCTGGGTAGAATGTCATTGCTTGGTCGGCTCTGTCGACACCTCCCATGGTGTTGTTGTAGTCGATCACTACTTGTGGCTTCATGACTTCTTTCCCACCTTTCGTGCGTACCATAACAGTGGAGGTGTTATGCATTGTACTCATTAGGCACACATCTTTCTTGTCCTTCCATCTCAGTGCCATAATTATGCCTTTCTGCCAGGCAACCATTTTTCCTGTCTTGAGTTTCTTTTTAACAAACATTGGCGGCATGTCCCAGCGGTTAGCCCTTACGAAGGCTCCATAGGCATCAGTTTTGTTGTGCAGTAGAACCTCATAAATTCAGGAGATGTATAAAAGTTGTCTGTTGTTACACAATAGCCCTGATTTAGCAATGACTAAATTAGTGAAAGAACAGAAGATGTTGCCATTCCATAATTACTGTATTTTTCATCAAATTTTGTTCCTTTTGCAGCGTATATCACTGAATTCCAAATGTAGCCAGTTGACGATTCGCACAGCATGTAGGATTTTACACCAAATCGTGCCCTCTTTGATGCAATGTATTTCTCCCAGCTGAGCCTTCCCTTGTAGGCCAGTAGACATTTATCTATGCTGATGTCTCTTTCTGGCACATAGCTCTGTTGGAATTTCTGAAGAATCATTTGATATATTTCCCAATTTTTTTTTTAGTTTTGGTGCAGGATAAGTAGTTTCATTAAATTCTTCACTATTTTCAAAGTGGAGATATCTTATTATGAGGCAAAATCTGTATTCGGACATGACCGTGCCAAAGAATGGAGTGGCAAGTAATGTATTGGTTGTCCTATACCACATCTGCAGGGGTTTTCCCACCACTCCCTGAAGAATTATTAGGCCCAGAAATTTCCAAAGGTCATCTTTGGTCAGTGGTTCCCACTTTCTGCATCTTGCAAACCTCTGATGTGTAGCGCATTGTTGGTCTTTGTACCGGTTGGTCTCGGTAACAATTTTTTCAGTAACCTCATCCGTCAAAAATAATTGGAGGTATTCCAAGGGGTTGTCATGGTCATCATAAACTTTCATACCAGGTGCTCCTGTAAATGGGAATCTTGGGGGCACTGCCTGATCCGTACCGCAGTCAAAAGAGCACCAAGTCGTTGAGCTCAGTCGCAGAATCGTTGCTGTCGTCGTCACTTTCCATACCCGATGACAAATTTTCCCACGAATCACTATCCCTCAGTTCTTCAAGTAACTCAGTTTCGCTGTCGCTGTTTTCCAGTTCGTCCAAAAGCACTTTTGCGCAAAAAGAACGCTTTTTGGACGCCATGGTCATTCTCAATTTTCCAGGCACAAAGAACCAGAAAAGCACAGGCAGGGCACTGGAAAACTCACCAGGTGAAATCCTAAAGTGAAATGACTTGATACAGTGTAATCCGTTAGGGTACCAACTTTGTATCATGTCATTTATTTTATTTACTTTTTTTAAAATTGCCGCCGGTTCCACCCCCCTCTCCCCCCCGCGTCATGACGCTCGCAGGGAAGGGAACCGAAAGACAGGTGCCGACATCTGCCGAGCACACAGTGGGAGGACAGCGTGAGGATGCCTGGAGGATGGCTGGGGAGGACGGCGGGGGATCGCAGGGGAAGGTGAGTTTGATTGTGGGGTAATCCCGAGTGTGGCTCGGGGTTGCCGCTTTTGCCACTCTATATTAACCCAGAGCCACACTCGGGAATACTGCTAGGAAGGTTAATGTCTAAACCACTGGCAATAAAATTGAGTACGCCACTAAGTCTAAATGTCCAAATTGAGCCCAAAGTGTCAATATTTTGTGTGTCCACCATTATTTTCCAGCACTGCCTTAACCCTCTTGGGCATGGAGTTCACCAGAGCTTCACATGTTGCCACTGGAGTCCTCTTCCACTTCTCCATGACGACATCACGGAGCTGGTGGATGTTAGAGACCTTGCGCTACTCCACCTTCTGTTTGAGGATGCTCAATAGGGTTTAGGTCTGAAGACATGCTTGGCCAGTCCATCACCTTTACTCTCAGCTTCTTTAGCAAGGCAGTGGTCATCTTGGAGGTGTGTTTGGGGTCGTTATGTTGGAATACTGCCCTGCGGCCCAGACTCTGAAGGGAGGGGATCATGCTTAAATATGTCACAGTACATGTTGGCATTTATGGTTTCCTCAATGAACTGAAGCTCCCCAGTGACGGCAGCACTCATGCAGCCCCAGACCATGACACTCCCACCACCATGCATGACTGTAGGCAAGACACATTTATCTTTGTACTTCTCACCTGGTTTCTGCTACACACACTTGACACCATCTGAATCAAATACGTTTATCTTGGTCTCGTCAGACCACAGGACATGGTTTCAGTAATCTATGTCCTTAGTCTGCATGTCTTCAGCAAACTGTTTTGCGGGCTTTCTTGTGCATCATCTTTAGAAGAGGCTTCCTTCTGGGACGACAGCCATGCAGACCAATTTGATGCAGTGTGCGGCATGTGGTCTGAGCGCTGACAGGCTGACCCCCCACCCTTTCAACCTCTGCAGCAATGCTGTCAGCACTCATATGTCTATTTCCCAAAGACAACCTCTGGATATGATGCTGAGCACATGCACTCATCTTCTTTGGTCGACCATGGCGAGGCCTGTTCTGAGTGGAACCTGTCCTGTTAAACCGCTGCAGCTCTACCACTGTGCTGCAGCTTAGTTTCAGGGTCTTGGCAATCTTCTTAGAAGCCTAGGCCATCTTTATGTAGAGCAACAATTTTTTTTTTCAGATCCTCAGAGAGTTCTTTGCCATGAGGTGCCATGTTGCACTTCCAGTGACCAGTATGAGATAGTGAGGGCGATAACACCAAATTTAACACACCTGCTCCCCATTCACACCTGAGATCTTGTAACACTAACGAGTCAAATGACACTGGGTAGGGAAAATGGCTAATTGGACCCAATTTGGACATTTTCACTTAGGGGTGTACTCACTTTTCTTGCCAGTGGTTTAGACATTAATGGCTGTGAGTTGAGTTATTTTGAGGGGACAGCAAATTTACACTGTTATACAAGCTGTACACTCACTACTTTACATTGTAGCAAAGTGTAATTTCTTCAGTGTTGTCACATGAAAATATATAATAAAATATTTACAAAAATGTGAGGGGTATACTCACTTTTGTGAGATACTGTAGTTGTAGTTTGTATTTCCTTTCTAGAGTACCCTAACTGTTGAGGCTTCTGATGATATAGCGGGTCTGCATTATTATTTTGTACTCTAGATGTACTGACTACAGGGACAGTTTGAATTGTTTTAATTACCTTATTTTTCTCTTAGTTAGAATGGAGGACGATTCAACAGATGCAATGGATTACAGTTACACTTCCGGCACAATGCAACCAGAGCCAATATGTGAACAAGAAGAAACTGAAAGATTTTTAACGTCTTATATATCTCCTCTTTTCTATGTACTGTTCTGTTTAAGTGTGATTGGCAACTGTGTTATTCTAATTATTCTGGTTAAGAAAGAAAAGTTTAATTCAGTTACTAATATTTTTTTCTTGAATTTGATTGTCTCTGATTTAATATTCTCTACTACATTGCCTTTCATAGCAATTGATCATAGTCATGACTGGATTTTTGGAGAGTTGTTATGCAAAATGCATGTAGCTGCTTTTCAGATTGGTTTCCAAAGCTTTGTTATCTTCATTACACTAATAACAATTGATCAGTACTTTACCATAGTTCATTCTTGGTCTACAACTTCAAGATTAGGAGTCAAATGTGCTGTTTATGCAAGTTGCTTTGCCTGGTTACTTAGTATGCTTTTTAGTATCCCAGACATTAAAATCTATACAGTGGCAAACAATGATTATGGGGCAGCAGTTTGCAAAGCTCATATTAGTGTGGAGGAACAAGCGTACTGGTGGTTTATTTTAGGTCACTATAAACATTTTTTTCTGTTTTATATTTGTCCTCTAGCTATTATTATGATCTGCTATCTTGGAATAGCAGTAAAATTGTCCAAATGCCGTGTCAGAAAAAAGTCAAAAGTTATAAAAGTGATATCAGTTATTGCTATACTTTTTTTCCTTTGTTGGACTCCATACAACATACTTATGTTTCTTATGTTTAAAAAGCATATTGATTTGTTTGAACATTGCAACAGCACTCTACAGTATACATTTCATATCTGTCAAGCTATCGTTTACATTCATTGCTGCATGAACCCATTTCTGTATGCTCTTTTGGGAACAAAGTTCAGACGACATTTAAACTGTACTTTCAAAAGCTTAAAATTAAAAAGTGTGTCACAACAGCAAGACCTGAGCTTAAAAACCAGCATGGTTAATGGACTTTAATTAAAAAAAAGCATTTTTTATCAGTAGTAGTCAGTACATTATAGTGATCCTACCCAGATATAGCATGTTGTTTGAGGCCATATTTACTCTTCCCCATTGCAATAACACACATTGCTACATCTAGGTGCATGAAAACATGCGGCGATGCAGCATAGTGCATTGATGTATGTTGTATCCAAAAATAAGGCTTCACATACATTTTTCAGCCCACAAGGAATTAAATGAGCCCTAAAAATAGAATAGTAAATGTGTTCATTGCCTATGCACAAAATTAATGTATGCCTTACACTGTGAAAAAAGAAAGCCCTGTATAAACACAAAGTTGTGATTTGCTTGCACAGCACTAGGACCTCTCCCTTCTCCCATGTGACAACACCCCTGCTGTCATGTAGCAGAAAAGAGGGAGAGTCCCACGATCCCCTCATGTGGAAGTAATGCTTCGACTCCTCTGTGTCAGTCAGCGGCGACTGCAGGGGAGAGGAGGGAGCACCGATAATGGCTGGGACATGGGAGCCTATGAGTGATGTCACATTTCCCAGAATTTCCGACTGTTGTTGAGCACTCCCTCATATGCACTGCAGTCCCTGCTTACTGACACAAAGGATTATGTGACCAGACTGAGAAGACTACATATAGAAAAGTATACACATCTTTTTTACACAGGTTATCCAGTATAGATATCAGGAGGGGTGAGGGAAAAATTGTAAGATTAGTTAGTGTTAAGCTGGCAACATGTGTATTGAAATTCATCCAGTTCAAAAGCCAAATCATTAGGCTGGCTTCTGTCATACGGTCCTGCTGGAAAACCAGCATTCAATCAGCCACTGCAGCCAATAGCTGCAGCAATGATCAATACGTTTTAAGGGGGGATTGGGGTCCTCCCACTGCCAGATTACAATAACACAGTGGGGGAGATTCCTGCATCCACATTGCTTACAAGGATGCAGGAATGTGTGAGGGTTTTTTTTTTTCATTCAGCCTGCTGTTTGAACGAAAAACAAAAATTAACAGTGTGTACCCAGCTTTAGACCTGGAATTCTGCTTTAAATATGCAGAGAATCAAAAAATTGCATTTCTCAATGATCACACTGCTGTCCTACCTTTGATAGTCATGCATGAATATTCAAGAGGATTCCTGCTATATCACACACTGTACAGAATAGATCAGGGCCGTCTTTTCCACTGGGCATACCCGGCGGTTGCCCGGGGGCCCCACTTGCCAAGGGGCCCCATGGATCGATGGATTGGTGGCATGTGATGTCCCACTCCCTGGTGGTCTAGGGCCCCCCCCCCCGTTCCGTTGTCCGCCGGGCGTCCGGGCCCCCTCCCCCTTGTTGCTTCCTCCCCTCCGGTCCGGAGTCCGGCAGCGGCCGTGGGTGGCTCGAGTCTGCACTGCACACACTGGTTGCTAAGGCCAGCCCGACTGGCATCTAGCAACCAGTGACGTGAGCAGCAGAGCAGACCCAGGATGCACAGCGCCGCCGCCTCAGCGGAGGACTCGGAGGAAGATCCTCCTCCTCGTCGGCTCTCCTCCTCACTCTCCTCTCCTCCGGCTCCATCCGTCGAGTCGACCCTAGAAGAAGACTGGCTCCGCCTCCGCCTCCTCCCACCTCCTCCCATGCCATGTGCAGCCGTGTAAGGTAAGGTAAGTCTGCCAGACTGCCACAGCCTGCCAGTTTTTTTTAACTCATTCTCAATTCTCATGGCATGATGTGAAGTGATAATGATGGCAATGTATGATGAGGGGATCTAATCGATGTGACAGTGAGTGACACAAGAGACAGTCAGACAACTACTACCTGTCCTGGCTGGAGGATATACTACCTACTATATATTGGTCCCTGGCCTATATGTATATAGTAAGGTATATATCCTCCAGGTAGTAGTTGTACTCTCTTGTAGTATATAGTGTTCCCTGTAATGTGTATATAGTCTATATACATATTACAGGGAACACTATATACTACAAGAGAGTACAACTACTACCTGGAGTATATACCTTACTATATACATATTACAGGGACCAATATATACTACAAGACAAGAGACAACTACCTGGAGTATATTATATACCTTACTAACTATATACATATTACATGGAACACTATATACTACAAGAGACTCTTGTAGTATATATTGGTCCCTGTAATATGTATATAGTAAGGTATATACTCCAGGTAGTTGTCTCTTGTCTTGTAGTATATATTGGTCCCTGTAATATGTATATAGTAAGGTATATATCCTCCAGGTAGTTGTACTCTCTTGTAGTATATAGTGTTCCCTGTAATGTGTATATAGTCTATATACATATTACAGGGAACACTATATACTACAAGAGAGTACAACTACTACCTGGAGAGGATATATACCTTACTATATACATATTACAGGGACCAATATATACTACAAGACAAGAGACGACTACCTGGAGTATATACCTTACTATATACATATTACAGGGAATCCTATATACTACAAGAGACTCTTGTAGTATATAGTGTTCCCTGTAATATGTATATAGTAAGGTATATACTCCAGGTAGTTGTACACTCTTGTAGTATATAGTGTTCCCTGTAATGTGTATATAGTCTATACACATATTACAGGGAACACTATATACTACAAGAGAGTACAACTACTACCTGGAGTATATACATATTACAGGGACCAATATATACTACAAGAGACAACTACCTGGAGGATATACCTTACTATATACATATTACATGGAACACTATATACTACAAGAGACTCTTGTAGTATAATTGGTCCCTGTAATATGTATATAGTAAGGTATATCCTCCAGGTAGTTGTCTCTTGTAGTATATATTGGTCCCTGTAATATGTATATAGTAGGGTATATCCTCCAGGTAGTAGTTGTACTCTCTTGTAGTATATAGTGTTCCCTGTAATGTGTATATAGTCTATATACACATTACAGTCGCCCTCTTCCTCCAGGCACCCCTCCCATTGGCCGCCGGGCTATCGCTGCTCCACATGGGGGCCCCAGTGCACTGCATTGCCCAGGGGCCTATAAGGCTCTTAAGATGGCACTGGAATAGATGTATGTTTCCTTATAACACAGAATGTAAAAGTTCCTTTCTCATGCAATATAGCAGGATGAACTTGTTTTATTTGTCTCACAGTGAATGTATAAAATTACACTTTTTAGGAGGAGGCTTCATCTTCTGTTAATGTCTGTGTATTAATTTACTCCCAGTTATGACACTGTCTATTCCATTCTATCAGTACTGGGACAAGGTCATCCAGCGCCCAGGGCAAACATTCAAAACTCCCCCCAGGGCACACATGACCAATTATCTTACCTATATCGGATCGCAACACCTGATCATTATACAGATAATTATACATTTTATAGAGTTCAGAAGTCCGGATTGGATAAATTACAAAGTGCAATAGTCAGGAGCAAAAAAAAATTTACAGAGTGCGGGAATCAGGAACAGGGTTATTTTTTAATAATAAACTGGGTCCTGCTTCTAGAAGAAAAGAAAGTGCAGTAGGTGGCAAAAAATTAATGTGGCTTTCAATGTGCAGACTATTGGGTGTAGCTTAAAAGATAAGTATTGGTTCTGGCTTTTTTTAAGATTAATACTTACCCAGGTGGATGCAGCTTCGGTCTGATGCTGCCTCTGTCTCCCAGCGCCTCTGCGCTGAGAACTGAGCGATCGAACACTGCCAGTCAGCAGCTCTCCGTTCTGCTCCCTCCTCACACATTAGAGCGCTGAGCTGTGGAGGGATGGGGAGCGGCCAGCTCAGGCTCTCAGAGGCTCGCTGAGAGGCTGAGCTGGGTGCCAGTCCAGGCACCTGGCAGATCCAGACTCTGTTGTCGCGATGACGCGGTGCCTGGACTGACTTCTGTGGTCTCAGCAGAGGGCGGACTTCTGTAATGTCAGCAGAGAGCTGACTTCAGTCTGCTCTCTGCTGAAAATGGGTTACAGGAGTGAAAAACTAATTGCACTCCTGTGATCCATAGGAGTAGTACAGCCAAACGAGCTCTGGCTATACTTCTCCTTTAAAGGAATGCACAATGCAAGGATTTAGTAGTAAGTGATGCAGAGTTCAGGGGGCAGTAGTGACAGAGTTCATACATTTATGATTGTGGAAGTGGGGGAAGGGGGGCATTCAGAAGATCCAAAGGTTTTTTAGGGTAGGGAGAGTCCACGTTAATGTTATTTTACTGTTTGTTCAGAATATCCACAATACTTAATGTGCGTCAACTAGGGAGTGGTTCACTTAACTAAATATTAACCTGGAAACCAAAAATGTAATATATTGCAGTTTACCAACCATTTGATGTGGCGGCTGCATTTGTTTTGTTTTAAGGCTTTTTTCCGCTGTTGCCGCCTGGTGCTCTGGCCAGTAACACACCTCCCGTATTAGGTAGTTACATAGATGTTAAGGTTGGAAAAAAGACACCAGTCCATCCAGTTCAACCTATGATGTGTGTGTGTGTGTGTGTGTGTGTGTGTGTGTGTGTTTATGTCAATAGTACATTGTATACCCATGTATGTTGTGGTAGTTAAGGTGCCCATCTAATTGTTTTTTTTTTTAAACTATTGCCTCTCCCTGCTTATACCACTGCTTGTGGAAGACAATTCCACATCCTAACCACTCTGAGAGTAAAGGACCCTCTATGCAGTTTAAGGTTATACGGCTTCTCTTCCAGTTTTAGTGAATGGCCGTGTGTCTTTTTAAATTCCCTTTCACTGAAAAGTTTTTTCCCTATGCTAGGGTCACCAGTAAGATATTTGTTCATTGATATCATATCCTTTCTTAAGCGTCTCTTCTCCAGAGAGAATAAGTTCAATGCTTGTAGTCTTTCCCCATAGCTGAGATCATATATTCCCTTTACTAGCTTTGCTGCTCCTTTCTGAACTCTCTCCAAGTCCAGCACATCCTTTCTGAGGACTGGTGCCCAGAACTGGACAGCATACTCAAGATGCACCTGGAGCAGAGCCTTGTAAAGCGGGGTAAATTGTTGTTTTATCTCTGGAGTGAATTCCCTTTTAATGCATGCCATTTTTGTTTAGGCCTTCTTGTAAGGTTTCCACATCCTGTGTGGAAGTTATTGCCCTGCTTAGCTTTGTATCATCCGCAAATACTGAGATTGAGCTGTTTATCCCATCCTCTAGATCGTTTATGAAAAAATTAAACAGGTTTGGTCCCAGAACAGATCCTTGGGGGACCCCACTTTCCACACAAACCATTTTGAGTACTCGCCATTTACCACCACCCTCTGGACTTGCCCCTGTAGCCAGTTTTCAGTCCAGGTACTCACCCTATGGCCCATGCCTATCTTATTGTGCAGTAAATGTTTGTGGGGAACTGTATCAAATGCCTTTGCAAAATCCAGATACACCACATCCACCAGCTTTCCTTTATCTAGATGGCAGCTCACTTTTTCATAGAAGGGTAATAGATTGGTCTGGCAAGAAGGATTCTTCATGAATCCATGCTGATTACTACTAATGATACAGATTCCATTACTAAAATATTGTATATAGTCCCTTATCATCCCCTCCAATAGCTTTCAGACTATTGATGTTAGGCTAACTGGCCTGTAGTTCTCATGGATATATCTCAGTCCTTTTTTTTTTTCAAATATTTTATTTATGCAAAGACGGACGAACCAGATCAGGTAAATACAACACATGTCAGTAGTTAACAGATAGTGGTAACAAGCACCAACAGAAGTACATTGGTAACAGCGTAACATAATATAAAACATAACAAGGCATACAGGTAAATGTAAGGCAACAACCAGAACGAGGGCATGGGCCCGCAAGGCACTTAAAGACAGCGGTCAATAAGGTGTAGTTGCCGCCGAGGTAGCAGTATCCATTTCGTCCCCCTCTTGATTTTCTAAGGCATGTTCCAAAAAAGGACAGTGAGCACAAGAGAGAGAGAGAATAGAATGAAAAGATATGAAACCAAAAATAAGAAGGGAGCAAAGGGGCAGGTGAAAGAAAGGGAAAAAAAGGGGGGGGGGGAGGGAAGAATAGGCGCGTGCGGTCGTGGTGTGTGTACTGTGGACTCAATTCCCTACCATCAGGAGTTAGGAGAAGCAGCGGCCCTCACAGGGCACAGCAACTTTTGCCCTCTGTCAGAAAGCACAAAGAGATTCCACAGTCCCCACATTATATTATAGAGTTCCCTTTTGAATTGTGCAGATAAACATAGGTCTTCTATTTTATTAACTTCTTCAATTCTGCGAATACAGTCGCTAATCTTCGGAGAAGATTGCGTCTTCCAAAGCAAAGGAATATAGGACCTGGCTGCAATCAGAATATGAAACAGGATCTATTTTTTGTACTATTTACAGTATCTCACAAAAGTGAGTACACCCCTCACATTTTTTTTTTAATATTTTATTATATCTTTTCATGTGACAACAATGAAGAAATTACACTTTGCTACAATGTAAAGTAGGGAGTGTACAGCTTGTATAACAGTATAAATTTGCTGTCCCCTCAAAATAACTCAACACAGCCATTAATGTCTAAACTGTTGGCAACAAAAGTGAGTTTCCAGCACTGCTTTAACCCTCTTGGGCATGGAGTTCACCAGAGATTCACAGGTTGCCACTGGAGTCCTCTTCCACTCCTCCATGGTGACATTATGGAGCTGGTGAATGTTAGAGACGTTGTGCTCCTCAACTTCCATTTTTAGGATGCCCCACAGATGCTCAATTGGGTTGAGGTCTGGAGCCATGCTTGGCCAGTCCACCACCTTTACCCTCAGCTTTTTTAGCAAGGCAGTGGTCATCTTGGAGGTGTGTTTGGGGTCATTATCATGTCAAAATACTGCCCTGCAGCTCAGTCTCTGAAGGGATCATGATCTGCTTCAGTATGTCACAGTACATGTTGGTATTCATGGTTCACTCAACGAACTGTAGCTGCCCAGCACTCATGCAACTCCAGACCAGGACACTCCCACCACCATGCTTGACTGTAGGCAAGACACACTTGTCTTTGTACTCCCCACCTGGTTGCCACACACGCTTGACACCATTTGAGCCAAATAAGTTTATCTTGGTCTCATCAGACCACAGGACATGGTTCCAGTAATCCATGTCCTTAGTCTGCTTGTCTTCAGCAAACTGTTTGCAGGCTTTCTTGTGCATCATCTTTAGAAGAGGCTTCCTTGTGGGACGTCAGCCATGCAGACCAATTTAATGCAGTGTGCGGCGTATGGTCTCAGCACTAACAGGCTGACTCTCCATCCCTTCAACCTCTGCAGCAATGCTGGCAGCACTCATACGTCTATTTCCTAAAGACAATCTCTTGATATGATGCTGAGCATGTGCGCTCAACTTCTTTGGTCGACCATGGCGAGGCCTGTCTGAGTGGAACCTGTCTTGTTAAATCGCTGTATGGTCATGGCCACTGTGCTGCAGCTCAGTTTCACGGTCTTGGCAATCTTCTTCTAGCCTAAGCCATCTTTATGTAGAGCAACAATTTTTTTTTCAGATCATTAGAGAGTTCTTTGCCATGAGATCCCATGTTGAACTTCCAGTGACCAGTATGAGTGAGAACGATAACACCAAATTTAACACACCTGCTCCCCATTCACACCTGAGACCTTGCAACACTAATGAGTCACATGACACCGAAGAGGGAAAATGGCTAATTGGGCCCAATTTGGACATTTTAACTTAGGGGTGTACTCACTTTTGTTGCCAGTGATTTCCATTTCTCAGCTTTGTGCCTTTCTTGTTCTATCTTAGCTGCCTGATTGCACTCTTACATTTCATATTGCATTCTTTGTAATGTTGGAATTCTGACAATGATCCCTCAGCCTTGTATTTTTTGAAGGACTATTCTTTTGCTTTTATATTCATTTTTACATTGGAGTTTAACCACCTAGGATTTATTTAATCTCTTTCATACTTATTTCCCATTGGAATGCACTGGCCAATACCTTTATTTAGTATGCTCCTAAAGCACTCCCATTTTTCCTCCGTGTTCTTTGTTCCTAGGATATTATCCCAATCAATATCTTCTAGCAAATAGTGCAATTCAGGGAAGTTGGCTCTTTTGAAATGCAGTGTCCTTGTATTACCCTTATGTTTCCTATTTTTGTGATATATACTGAAACCAATTGACCTGTGGTCACTGTTTCCTAAGTTTCCCTGTGTTTCTACATCCATGTTCAGGTCTGTATTTTCCTGCAAAACATTTAGGAAATGGTGAGTCTTAGACAAATGCGTGGATCCTTCTGCCCAGTCTATATCTGGATAATAAAAATCCCCATTATAATGATATTTCCCATCCTTGCCGCCATTCCAAGCTGTGATAGGAGGTCCACCTCCCCCTCCTCCATGTGGTTAGGGGGCCTATAGCATACACCCAGTATTACTTTCTTCTTGGTTTCCTCCCTTTGGAACTCTACTCACAAGGATTACACCTCCTCCCTAGCTCCATTAGTGATATCGTCCCTCACATTCACTTGCACATTGTTCTTGATATACATGCAAATCCCCCCCTTTTTACCCTCCCTATCTCTGCGATATAGGGAATACCCCTGAATGATTGCCAGCCAATCATTAGAGATGTCAAACCAAGTCCCTTAAATTCCCACAAAATCAAAATCCTCCACGTACATTAGCAGCTCCAGTTCTCCCCTCTTGTTAGCCAGACTTCTAGCATTGGTATACAAGCCTTGTAATTGTGTCTGGTCACGCATTACATCCTTGTCAGTTGTTCTGAGGTTGCAATTTGGATTTGCCGATTTACTTACCTTGGGTTTTGGTATTCTAGTCACCCTACTGCTAATGCCTCCAATATTACCCGCTTAACCTTGTTCCACACTGGCTAGCTTTACATCTGGACCCCCCATCAGCTAGTTTAAAACCCCCTCTAACTTTTCTGTCATCTTCTCTCCCAGCAGTGAAATTAGTGAAATAAGTATTTGTCCCCTTCGCAAAACATGACTTAGTACTTGGTGGCAAAACCCTTGTTGGCAATCACAGAGGTCAGATGTTTCTTGCAGTTGACGACCAGGTTTGGACACATTTCAGGAGAGACTTAGCCCCACTCCTCTTTGCAGATCCTATCCAAGTAATTTAGGTTTCGAGGCTGACGTTTGGTAACTCGAACCTTCAGCTCCCTCCACATATTTTCGATGAGATTAAGGTCTGGAGGCTGGCTAGGCCACTCAAGAACCTTAATGTGCTTCTTCTTGGGCCACTCTTTTGTTGCTTTTGTCTGCGTTTTGGGCCATTTTCTTGCTGGAATACCCATCCACAACCCATTTTCAATGCCCTGGCTGAGGGAAGGAGGTTCTCACCCAAGATTTTAAGGTACATGGCCCCATCCATCGTCCCTTTGATGCGGTGAAGTTGTTCTGTCCCCTTAGCAGAAAAGCACCCCCAAAGCATAATGCTTCCGCCTCCATGTTTGACGGTGGGGATGGTGTTCTTGGGGTCATACTCAGCATTCCTCCTCCTCCAAACATGGCGAGTTGAGTTGATGCCAAAGAGCTTGAATTTAATCTCATTTGACCACAACACTTTCACCCAGTTCTCCTCTGAATAATTCAGATGTTCATTAGCAAACTTCGGTCAGGCCTGTGCATGTGCTTTTTTTTGAGCAAGGGGACCTTGCAGGTGCTGCAGGCTTTCAGTCCTTCATGCAGTAGTGTGTTACCGATTGTTTTCTTGGTGACTATGATCCCAGCTGCCTTGAGATCATTGACAAGATTGTCCTGTGTAGTTCTGGGCTGATTCCTTACCATTCTTATGATCATTGAAACTCCACAAGGTGAGATCTTGCATGGAGCCCCAGATCGAGGAAGATTGACATTTATTTAATATTTCTTCTATTTGCAAAAATCGCACCAACTGTTGTCACCCATTCACCAAGCTGCTTGGCAGTGGTCTTGTAGCCCATTCCAGTCTTGTGTAGGTCTATAATCTTGTCCCGGACATCCTTGAACAGCTCTTTGGTCTTGACCATGGTGGAGAGATTGGAATCTGATTGACTGATTGCTTCTGTGGACAGGTGTCTTTTATACAGGTAACAAGCTGAGATTAGGAGCACTCCCTAAGAAAGTTCTCCTAATCTCAGCTCGTTACCTGTATAGAAGACACCTGGGACCAAGAAATCTTGCTGATTGATAGGGTATCAAATACTTATTTCACTCATTTAAATACAAATCAATTTATAACTTTTTTGAAATGCGTTTTTCTGGATTTTTTGCTGTTTTTCTGTCTCTCACTGTTAAAATAAACCTACCTTAAAAATTATGGAAGGATAATTTCTTTGTCAGCTGCCAAATGTACAAAATCAGCAGGGGATCAAATACTTTTTTTCCTTACTGTAATTGTGACAAAATGTACTTTGAGTTCTGTTTGCTAGGAGTTAAGTAATCCTGACAGTTTGAACTGTTACTACATTCCTGGTAGTTCCTAGGCCAATTCAGAACATACATCACTAGTCTATGGAAAGCAGGATCCACCATTCAACACATCAGCACACTGGACTCCTCTACTTTCTGTTCACCTGTTCGAAGTCAACATGGGAAAGGAAATGACGAGGATACGCTCTGACACAGGGAACTCTGATTCCCAACCAGGTCTATGGCATTTGCAGCTTGCTAAAATAATGTGTTTCTACAGCTTCTTGAAACTCCCAGCCTTTATCCCCAGCACTGGCCACCTGCACATGCACAGAGCTATGTGTTTACACCTCAGTACAGTTCCTCCATCTCTGCTGAAAATCTCAGGCTGTCAAAGCAGCTCTGCACTATTCCTGTGCTTGCACTGAGCTGTAATGGGGAGGCAGGGGATGAATGAACCAGGTCACACAGGAGGGAGCTCAGGAAAACTGATGAGTCCCATGAACGTGCTGCAAAAATAAATCTGTACTATCAAAAAATCTGGTGCTATTGCTCCATGCACCCTTATGAGAGCTTTTGTAATATCAACTGGCAATACAAAATATTCCTGTTTGCCTGTTCTGACCTACATTTTCTCTCATGTGTCTGCACTGTACTCATTTTCCTTTTTTGCCCAACCCTGGGTTTCTACTAAGTATCTGTTATCAAGTTCCTTCTCGCCAGATTTATTATTTAAATCCCTAGATCTGTCTAGCAGTACCCCGCTATCATGCAACATGTAATATATTCATTCATTGGCCATAGCAATTATTATGTGCAAATAAGTAAAAATGTCTTACTTTTTATACAGTATCTGTTCAAAGATTGCCTAATCAGCAGTTGAACTTTGAATCTGTGCAAAACAATAATTTATATTGTGGTATTTATAATATTGTATGATTTTAATTTGCTAACCTTTTTTCCAGATGAATTTCCATAACAAGTAGGTGAATGGAAATAGAAGAGATTACAGAAAAGGGCAATCAAGATTATTCTCTATTTCTTTTAAAAATTTGATCTGAAATTTCTTATACAACTTTAGTAGATATGTGTATCCCTCTTTTTGGTGGGGTTATAAGAAATAGTTCTCCCCAAGCACCCTCTAGTGCATGGGAAAGCACAAAAATGAATAGACCACAATAAAAAAATATACAACACACAGTGAATTCTATTTAACAGCAGCTTATTGGAATTATTTTGACTATGGTGCTATTTAAGGGGTAACCCTAATTATACCAAACAATAACAATATAATTATACATGTATATATATATATAGCCGTCTTTGGCTAAACCGTAAATAATGAGCCAACATTCAGACACGATGTCTGTCCAGCTAAACTGAACGAATAAACCCCATACACCACAGCCAGCAAAGAACTAGCTGGCTAAGGCCCCGTCAACACTATGGCTAACTCAATAATATTTTGTAAACTCATATTAAATATCTCGAGGCCAATGTCTGATAGATGCACTAGGTCATCCCGAAAAAGACTAGGCAAAAAACCTTCAAGTTCGACATGCCGATATGACAAACCACCAAAAGACATTAGGAAACTGTGGATTGTCCTTTTAAGGCACTTTCGAATTTTGTTAATATAATGCAGCTTACCGTGAGGAGACCATAGGAGCCTAGGTATCATCTCAGAATAGGCCAAGACAGAATGAGGAAACAACAATTTAAATGAGCACAAGTCTCTTTTAAAATTCACGAAGCAGATACCACGTCTTAATCTTACCAATATTGTTACCCCCGGCATGCATAATATTATGTTGGGCAGTGACCAAACATTAGACAAGTGGAATATTTGGTCTCTAACTTTCCTGCAACAGAGGCCTCTAATGCCACACCAAAGAACTTTAAATGGATTAGAATTCAAACCTAAATTTGTAGAATAAGTCCTGGTCTTAGCTTGTTTCTTGGCCCAACAAACAAAAGAGTCGCCAACTCTCCCATCAACCCACCCGTCTAATATCAGCGGGGGGAAACCCAAATTGGACCTACTTTCCCCAAGTCAGTTTAATAACAATGACTGGGACATGGTTATCTACTAAGGGTTTGCTTTGTTGCGGCTATAGTACCTGTAAGTATTGTAACAAACACAAAAAAACAATGTAGTTGCTTCTCTTACCACTGGTAAAACTCTAAAGATTAATCAGTACATATATTGTAATACTACATCAGTGGTATATGTTATTGAATGTAAAAGTTGCAAACTGCAGTATGTGGGATGCCCTATATGCCCCTTGAGGATCAGGATTTTAGAGCACTACAATGATACCAATAACCACAATGCAAGGAATATTTTGAATGTCTCTAGACATTTTAGGATCCTCTATAAAGGTAATCCTAATTATTTTAGTTTTTTTGGCATTAAACAGGTTAAGAAATCCCCAGGCGGTGGTAATGTGTACCACTTACTCCTGCAGAGGGAAGTGTGGTGGAGTCATACTTTGAATACTAGAATGCCAGCTGGTTTAAACAATAGATGGGACATAGGCTTATTTCTTAAAGAGGAAGTAAACCCTCCTCTGCAACTTGTACCTATAGGTAAGCCTATGATAAGGCTTACCTATAGGTACTGTAAATATCTCCTAAACATGTACCATTTAGGAGATATTTACCTTACATGCAGCCAGTGACGTCACTGGCGCATGCGCTCTGAAGGAACGGCCGCTCGTGCCGTTCCTTCAGAGTCCTGTGCCGTGACCGTCGGCTCTTGCGCGCGTGTGCGGGAGTGACGTCACCGCGGCTCCGGCCAATCAGATGGCCCGATGCCGCGATCCCGGAAGACGGGCGACTGGACATGTTGCCCGTCATAGAGGTAAGTGGGCGGCACCGCGGGGGCTCGTTCTAAGGTAAGTATTTCATAATGAGCTAGTATGCGATGCATACTAGCTCATTATGTGTTTCTCTTTCAGGGTGAAGAAAAAAAAAATATGTGGGTTTACAACCTCTAAGTAAATAATGTAATAAATATGTTTGGATATTTCTGATGTAAAACTTTCTTTGAAACGTCTATAGTCATTTATATACTATTGATTTTCTGATGTGTTGTCATCTGGTGTGCACCCTTCATGTCTAACCATTTGATGTTAATTGGTTTTAATTGTAATTATGTTCAGTCCTGCCCTCTCCATTAATTGGTGGGTGAGTTTTTACAATATGTAAGCAATGCCATTTTTTTATATCAAGAAAAAACTTTATTAAACTTTTGTGCAACGAACAATACAGAGTCCAGAACATACAAGCTACATTGTATATAGAACAAAGCAATGCCATTTTAAAGTTAATCTTGCTATAAGAAAGGCTGTAATGGCTGAAGCATGTCCTGCATTGATACTGTGTGTATGATGTAGCCAAATAAAAAATAATACCAATGAGTTATCGAGTTGCTGTCTTAATTTCTGCTTTGGACTTAAAAAATTATCCCAGATTTTTAAGTCTTCCTTGATTTGTCTGGAAATGGTGATATGGGAAAAGGGATTTTTAAGGCCATTTGTGGCTAGAGTCAATCGTTGAGAAAATATTTTAGCGACTAGGATCACTCTAACTGCAAAGGCAAACAGACGGAGAGATTGAACCTCTTTCAATAAAGCCTTCCGTCTGGACATAAAGGAATTATTCATGTATCTCTTGCAAATGTTTTTATTCAAGCAAAGCCTGAATTCCATATTGAAGATATCTTTTCTAATTCCTAGGAACTCAATAATTGTGGTGGGAAATACTGTCTTCTCCTGTGCCAGAGGAATCCCAAATGAGTCACATATATTAAAGAAACAAAGAAGAGATGCTAAACAGATGTTAGAATTGGGGGGCCTTTGAAAAGGAAAAAATCCCATGAATAAAACCGGCTCTAGAAATGTAGAGAATGCTTCAAAGTAGAAGCAAGATAGGGAAAAGCCCATTGGCATGCATTTATCTAAATAAAAGGAATCATTAACCACTTCCCAACCACTCGCTGGCTATTTACTGTGGCAGGGTGGCTCTCCTGCGCAAACTGACGTAGACCTACATCGGTCGCAGACGGAAAGCTAGGGAGCGAGCGTGCGTTGCCGTTGGCGCGCTCCCGCCTCCACTAGTCAGCGGGGAAGCCGATGCATGGGTCAGGCAGCTCCGATTGCCGTCTGAGGGAGAAGGACGGGCAGTTGTTGTAAACACAGCTGACCGTTCTTCTCCCTCGAATGATCATAGAGCCCGTGTGATCCTTCTATATAGGATCACATATCTCTATGGTCATTTCACAAGCCACGCCCCCCACAGTTAGAATCGCCCCCCTAGGCTCACATTTAACCCATTGATCATCCATAGGGTTAACCCCTTCCCTGCCAGTATTATTACAGTAACAGTACATATTTTTAGCACTGATTACTGTAGTAATGTCACTGGTACCCCCAAAAGTGTCAAAAATGTCAGTTAGGGGTCCGATCTGTCCGCCGCAATGTCGATGCCCGGCAAAAAAATTGCAGATCGCCACAATTACTAGTAAATAAAAAAACTATAAAAATTACATAAATCTTTTCTGTAGTTAGTAGACGTGATAACTTTTGTGCAAACCAATCAAAATACGCTTATTGCAATTTTTTTTACCAAAAATATGTAGCAGAAAAGAAATTGGCCTACAATGTTAAAAAATGTTGATTGTTAAATTTTTTTTTTGAGAATGCCAGTGATGAAATAGTGACAGGAACAGCTGGTTTAACAGTAGTTACCATAGGGGCAGTACCTAAAGAGTTAACTTCTCCTTGCAAGATTGAACCAGCGTTCAAAATACACAAAAGTGAGTACAACCCTAACATTTTTGTAAATATTTTAGTATACCTTTTCATGTGACAACACTGAAGAAATGAAACTTGGCTACAATGTAAAGTAGTAAGTGTACAGCTTGTATAACAGTGTAAATTTGCTGTCCCCTCAAAATAACTCAACACACAGCCATTAATGTGTAAACCGCTGGCAACAAAAGTGAGTACACCCCTAAGTTAAAATGTCCAAATTGGGCCCAATTAGCCATTTTCCCTCTTCGGTGTCATGTGACTCATTAGTGTTGCAAGGTCTCAGGTGTGAATGGGGAGCAGGTGTGTTAAATTTGGTGTTATCGCTCTCATACTGGTCACTGGAAGTTCAACATGGCACCTCATGGCAAAGAACTCTCTGAGGATCTGAAAAAGAGAATTGTTGCTCTACATAAAGATGGCCTAGGCTATAAGAAGATTGCCAAGACCCTAAAAATTGAAATGCAGCACGGTGGCCAAGACCATACAGCCGCTTAACAGGACAGGTTCCACTCAGAACAGGCCTCGCCATGGTTGACCAAAGAAGTCGAGTGCACGTGCTGAGCGTCACATCCAGAGGTGGTCTTTGGGAAATAGGCAAATGAGTGCTGCCCGCATTGCTGCAGAGGTTTAAGGGGTGGTGGGGGGGGGGGGGGGTCAGCCTGTTAGTGCTCAGACCATACGCTGCACACTGCATCAAATTGGTCTGCATGGTGTCGTCCCAGAAAGAAGCCTCTCCTAAAGATGATGCACAAGAAAGCCTGCAAACAGTTTGCTGAAGACAATAAGACTAAGGACATGGATTACTGGAACCATGTCCTGTGGTCTGACGAAACCAAGATAAACTTATTTGTTTCAGATGGTGTCAGGCGTGTGTGGCGGCAACCAGGTGAGGAGTGCAAAGACAAGTGTGTCTTGCCTACAGTCAAGCATGGTGGTGGGAGTGTCATGGTCTGGGGCTGCATGAGTGCTGCTGGCACTAAGGATCTACAGTTCATTGAAGGAACCATGAATGTCAACATGTACTGTGACATACTGAAGCAGAGCATGATCCCCTCCCTTCAGAGACTGGGGCGCAGGGCTGTATTCCAACATGATAACGACCCCAAACACACCTCCAAGACAACCACTGCCTTGCTAAAGAAGCTGAGGGTACTTCTTTTAGGTTTGGACATAAATAAAGTGTCTCCTGGGACAACCTGAATAATATTCTTCCCAAATATGGCATACATGGAGAATTTTTACAAATTTTTCAAGCATTATATAAAATCCCTCGGACTAGAGTTCGTATTCCAGGGTGCAACTCTGAATTTTTTCAGCTCCGTAGAGGCACCAGACAAGGATGTCCCCTATCCCTGTTACTTTTCGCCCTAGCCATTGCTGAGGACATGCTACTTTTTATATCCCAACCTATGACATCTCTACCAAACCTGTTTAAGACTTTACAAATATTCTCCTCCTTTTCTGGCCTTATAGTTAATGTCTCCAAATCTATTGGCAAGCCACTAAATATTCCCACTTCACAACTTAGCACTCTTCAACAATCATTTAAATTTAATTGGTCCTTCTCTGCTATCTCATATTTAGGAGTTCACTTCACCCCAGACATTAATTCCCTTTTTGCAAAAAAAATTCACTCCTCTCTTTTAAAAATCAGAAGGACCCTCAAAATGTAGAAGGCCTTTCACATCTCCTTTCTAGGCAGGGTCACTGCGGTCAAAATTACTGACCTACCAAAGGTCCTATACCTATTTAGAGCTGTCCCCATTAGGCTAAACAAGTACTTCATTACAAAATGTCAAAAATAAATTAATACGTTTATATGGTCAAATTCTCGTCCCCGGTTTTCTAAAACAGTTTTATTTACTTCACAACACAAGGGTGGATTTGGGAGTACCTGACTTCTGGCTATACTATTTATCCTCTCAATTTTCTCAAATAGCCCAATGGCATATCCAAAACACCAGAATTCCCTGGATACAGTTTGAAAAACAGTCTATTCTCCCTTACCGTATACCTCCGGAATTCTGTGCTTAAAAAATATTCCATTACACAAACTCAAGTCCTTAAATTTACTTGTCTCACAGACCGTCACTATCACTCTGGAGAACATATGTTTCCAAATTCCATTTGTCCTCTACAACTCCTATTAACGCCACTTTCCTTGGTGACCCAAAATTCCCATTAGGTCTACATAACAAGAGTATCCTCTCTCCTTGGATTTGGAAAAACCTATTAACTCTGTCTAAATTCATTACTAATTTGAGGTTTGTTGATTTCTCTTCCCTACAGTCAAAGTACCAAATTCCGAATTCGGAGCATTGCAACTTTCTACAAATTCAACATTTCTATCATACATAGTATCCACTTCCCAACCTAGATTCCCTTACCTTTTATGAAAATATATGCCTCAAAGACCCTAGAGGTAAAGGCCTTATTTCTTTAATATATAATAACTTTATCAATACCACTCCTCAAAACAAGCTCCCATATATGCTCCAACAGGAGCATGAATGTTCACTTACCCTAACCTTAGAAGATTGGTATATCAGTATTGATCTATTAGAGAAACACCGATCAAATTGGTTACTAGATGGTATTTAACACCTCTTAAAAAAACACGCTATTTTCCCTTCCACTCCTTCGAATCGTTTCAGAGGTTGCTCCTCTCCTGGTTCCTTTGCCCATATATTTTGGTATTGTGATAACATTTCTTTCATCTGGCGCCAGTTGGAAATGTTTTTCTTCGAAAATCGCAGATACTAACATCACTCTTTCTCCATCTAATTGATTACTTTTTTCCCCAATTAATAATCTATCCATACCTCACACTAGATTTATTCACACTATCTCAGTAGCTATACAATGGTTGATTTCATACATTGGAAATCAAATTATTTCCCGGTTTCACAACTTAAAACAAGAATAAATTTGATCTATATTATGGAAAGAATTTTTCATACCATTTACAACTCTATGAAATTTCACACTAATAAATGGGACCCATGGATTATACACTCGGACATTTTTTTTTTTTGAACTACTGTACTGGTGATTAAACATTTAAAATCCCATCATCTGACACCATGTTTGATGCCTAACACTTTAATGTAGTTATGGAATTATCTTTAATAACACAAGACATTATCTTTGATGCTGCTATGTACCTATTTCCAGGAACTATATTTTTGATATCCTTGTTCTTATCTTCATATCAAATTTTCATAATGGACTGAGATAACTTGAGATTACTTAAGAATGTTATATTTTTGTTTACTCTATGTGATGTCATTATTTGTCATGTTAATGTACCAATTCTCTTTGTACCACCATTTTTTGTTTCCTTTCAATAAAGGTTTGTATACAAAAAAAAAAAGAAGCTGAGGGTAAAGGTGATGGACTGGCCAGGCATGTCTCCAGACCTTAACCCTATTGAGCATCTGTGGGCCATCCTCAAATGGAAGGTGGAGGAGCGCAAATTTTCTAACATCCACCAGCTCCGTGATGTCTTCATGGAGGAGAGAAAGAAAACTCCAGTGGCAACCTGTGAAGCTCTGGGGAATTCCATGTCCAAGAAGGTTAAGGCAGTGCTGGAAAATAATGGTGTCCATACAAAATATTGACACTTTGGGCCCAAATTGGACATTTCCACTTAAGGGTGTACTCACGTTTGTTTCCAGTGGTTTAGACATTAATGGCTGTTTGTTGAGTTATTTTGAGTGGACAGCAAATTTACACTGTTATACAAGCTGTACACTCACTACTTTACATTGTAGCAAAGTGTAATTTCTTCAGTGTTGTCACATGCTTGTAACTGACGGACTTAAGTCATTGTATTTTTTGCTCTATCCCTATTTTGATTTGTTGTACTACGCAACCTTTGGTTAAATAAAGGAATTACAAAAAAAAAAAAAATATATATATATATATATATATATATATATATATATATATATATCGGCACACTATGCTCAAAAGGTTGCATGTGTTCTGTGCTCTTCCTATGTAAAGGATATAATAAAATATTTACAAAAATGTTAGGGGTGTATTCACTTTTGTGAGATACTGTATTTTGCAATATTTGAGGTGAATTTTGCAGAGTGACATTTTTCCCAGTATTATTCCAATCACCAGAATACTGAGCTTTAAAGCTTTGTTTAAAGCAATATCCAAATTTTCTCCACTAGCAACAGAAAACTGTGCCCCTGAAACTTTCTCATGGGATAACTCAAAATTCTGTGTATTTTTGGAACCAGCTAGCATATTTGACAACGCTTTAACCATTAATCTCAATTTATTCATATTCGCTATACAAAAGGTCTCGCCAGACTGAAGCAGGAATAGAATAGAATGCCCACTAGAGGCCTCCACCATGGTCAGCTGAGTGGCAGCCTGAGGTGAAAAGGGAGCTGGACAGCCATTTGAACCACAGGGAACACTGCTGAGCAAAGGAGGAGAAGCATTCTTCCTCTGCCTTTTTCTTCTTGTTTGTCTGGCTCGACTGTGCATGCCCTCAGTTTCTTCAGCAATAACTTCAGCAAGAACAGGCGCTTGCACAGAAGGAGGGGGAGGGACAGAATCTTCTTCCAGGTACCGCCTCAGCCATGCTTCCCCGCCGGAGCTTTTAGGCGCCGCAGGAGGTCCACCATTATTGTAAGCTCTAACTAGCAGGGCCCTCTAAATCCTCCTGTATTGAATTGTATTGTAACTGTATTGTCTTCTCTCATATTGTAAAGCGCTGCGCAAACTGTCAGCGCTATATAAATCCTGTATAATAATTATGCGGACATACTGGACTTCAGCCACAGCCAGGTCCCTTCTGAGGAAGCTGCGGCAAGGGAGTGGGTGCTTTTAAAGGGGCAGAAGCACAGGCTGTGAATGCCTGCTAAAACTGGACAAATCTGAAGCCTGTTGCTCCCTGGATCTCCCGTTGCAATCACCAAAGGCAACCTGAAATGAGAGAAAGAAAGGGCAGAAAGATAACCACTCCCTCTCCTTTGTGCAATCCCACTGAGGGTTAGTGACCCAGTCAGGGGTAGACAACCTTTTGAGCAGAGTGTGCTGAAAAGTTAGTTTTTTTCTTAAATTGAGAGTGTTGGCTAAATAAAAAAAAATGTCACATAGTTACAGTGGGGATCGAAAGTTTGGGCACCCTAGGTACAAATTTGTATTAATGTGCATAAAGAAGCCAAGGAAAGATGGAAAAATCTCCAAAAAGGCATCAAATTACAGATTAGACATTCTTATAATATGTCAACAAAAATCAGATTTTTGTAAGATCTTACCGTAAAATCCTTTTCTCTTAGCTCATTGACAGACGTAGTCTTCTTGATTCACAAGAACTGGGTTATGTTGTCTCCGCAGGAGCAGGACTAGGCAGAAAGAAAAAACATTCTGGCTCCACCTTAGGGGCAGTCCCTGAGGGTATATCCTCCCTCTCTCTGCTACAAGGCATCAGTTCTGTCACAAAGCAGCAACAGAGAATTTAACCCAACCCAACTCAATGATAGAGGGGCGGGTACTAAGTCTGTCAATGAGCTAAGAGAAAAGGATTTTACGGTAAGATCTTACAAAAATCCGATTTTCTCTGTCGCTCATTGAAAGACGTAGTCTTCTTGATTCACAAGAACTGGGACATCCAGAAGCAGTGCCACAAATGAGGGGTGGGATTGACCGAAATCAAAATCCAATCTAGAAGGCCCAACCGGTGCCAAACTAGAAGTTTTAAAGGCTCATTATAAACAAAGAATGAGACTCAAATGAAATTTTCCAACGGAAAAAAACCCTCGAGGCAGACCACTGGTCTCCTCAAATGGCGGCCTGCAAAACCTTGCGGCCAAACGAGGCATCAGACGATGCCATTACATCAACTTTATAATGTTTTGTAAAGGTATGCACCGACGACCAGGTAGCCGCCTTGCACACCTGGACCACTGACGCCTGATGGCGAAAGGCCCATGACGCACTAAGTGCCCGAGTGGAGTGCGCCTTAACAGGGAACGGGGGCTCCCGACCCTTAATAGAATAAGCCTGTACCACCGTCTGTCTGATCCATTTGGAAATGGTCGCGGCAGATGCAGGCAACCCCTTTTTGGGTCCATCCGGGATCACAAAAAGTGAATCCGTCTTGCGAAACGAGTCTGTCGTTTTCAAGTATACCCTGATCGCCTGGACCACATCCAAGGAGTGTAAAGCAAACTCCCGAGGATGACTGGGCTTAGGACACAGGGAAGGCAATACAATTTCTTCATTCAGATGAAATTCTGAAACCACTTTTGGTAGGAAGGATGGATTCGGACGAAGAACCACCTTATCTCTATGAACCACCAGATATGGAGAACGACAAGATAAAGCGGCCAGTTCTGACACCCTGCGTGCAGAAGTGATAGCCACCAAGAAGGCCACCTTCTGGGACAACGTAGGTAGAGGAATCTCCCTAATATCTTCAAAGGGAGGTTTCTGAAGAACCGACAATACTAAATTAAGATCCCAGGGTGGTAACGGCGCGCGCACTGGCGGAGCCAGATGTCGCACCCCCTGGATGAAATTCCGCACCAAGGAATGAGTAGCCAAAGGCTTCTGAAAGAAGATAGCTAATGCTGAGACCTGACCCTTGATAGTGCTCAAGGCCAGTTTCTGCTCAACCCCTTGTTGCAGAAAAGCTAATATTCGGCTAACCGAATAAGACCGTGGACGGAACCCCAGAGGTTCACACCATGCAATGTAGGACTTCCATGTACGATGATAAATCTTTCTGGAAGTCGCTTTCCTTGCTTTAACTAGAGTAGGAATAACTGAAGCTGACAATCCCTTGTCCTTCAGCACCTGGGTCTCAATAGCCAGGCCGTTAAAGCCAGCGATCGTAAAGCAGGATGGAAGATCGGTCCCTGAGACGGTAGGTCCTCCCTGAGAGGAAGTCTCCACGGGACGTCCGCCACCAGTCTGACCACGTCGGCGTACCAAGCTCAGCGAGGCCAGTCCGGAGCTACCAGGATTACTGGAATTCCTTCCTCCTCTATCCTGCGAAGAAGTCTTGGCAGTAACCCGAGAGGAGGGAAGGCATACATTAGCTGGTATTGCCCCCACGGGGCGATCAGTGCATCTGCGGTCTCTGCTAGAGGATCGCGGGAGCGAGCCACGAATCTCTGTACTTTCCTGTTGAATCGTGATGCCGACAGATCCACATCCGGGGTGCCCCACCGTAGGCACAACTGGTGGAAAACTTCTGGATGGAGGGACCATTCCCCCTGATCCAGAGTCTGACGGCTGAGATAATCTGCCTGCCAATTCTCCACCCCCGGAATGAACACCGCAGAGATAGCTGGAACAAATCGTTCCGCCCAGCGAAGAATGCAAGCCACTTCTTTGGCCGCTCGGACACTCTTGGTGCCCCCCTGGTGATTGACATAAGCCACGGCCGTGGCGTTGTCCGACTGGATCCGAACCGGGCTGCCCTGGAGCTGCTCGGTCCAGTGAATCAGACAAAGTCTGATCGCTCTCAGTTCCAATACATTTATCGGCAACCTGGATTCTTCCAGGGACCAAAGTCCCTGGACAGATAACTGACCGAGAATTCCTCCCCATCCGGATAGACTGGCATCCGTGGTCACTATCGTCCAATATATTGGCAGAAATGACTTTCCCTGGCTGAGCATCGGAGACCGAAGCCACCAGACCAGAGACTCTCTGGTCTGTTTGCTCAATCGGATCAGATTGTCCAGGGATTCTGGATTCCGATTCCATCTGAGAAGAATCTCTTGCTGAAGAATTCGGGTATGGGACTGGGCAAATGGGACTGCTTCGAAGGAAGCCACCATCAATCCCAGAACCCTCATGCAAGTCCGAAGGGAAGACCAGCTGTTGGATAGTAACAACTGGACTGCTGATTGAATCTTCCGGAGTTTCCCTACCGGAAGAAAAACTCTTGACCTGACTGTGTCTAGAATTAGACCCAGATATTCGAGCCTCTGGGTGGGAACCAGAAATGACTTTTGCTGGTTCACCAGCCACCCGAATTCCTGTAAAGAAATTATAGTAATTTCTATGTTTTGTAGCAGGGTCTGAGGAGACTCTGCATGAAGCAGGAGATCGTCTAGGTAACCTAGAATCGATATGCCTCTTTGGCGCAGTAGTGCCAACATTGGGGCCAACACCTTCGTGAAGACCCGAGGAGCCGTGGCGAGACCGAAAGGTAACGCCACAAACTGATAGTGGTTCTCTTCTACGGAAAAGCGTAGAAACCGCTGATGTCCTGCGAAAATGGGAATGTGAAGATAGGCGTCCTTGATGTCTATGGACGCTAGGACATCCCCTGGATGCAGGAAGGCTGCTACTGTGCGAATGGATTCCATCTTGAATTTCCTTATGTTGAGAAAGGAATTGAGTGCCCTTAAGTCCAGAATTGGACGCACTTTGCCCTCTTTCCTGGGTATTCTAAATAGGTTTGAATAAAACCCTTGAAAACGTTCTGTCCAAGGAACGTGGACTACCACTCCTTGTTGTAGTAAATCCGTGACTGCTCTCCGCAGATCTTCTAAACGATCCGGGGATAGTCGGATATTGGAAGGGAAGAATCGCGCCGGTGGGAGAGATCGAAACTCGATCTTGTACCCTGACCTTATGACTTCGCAAACCCACTTGTCCGGGATTCTGGAAAGCCATGGATCCGGGAACCGGCGAAGACGTCCCCCCACCCCAATTATGGGTGGGGGCGCACCTTCAGGCTTTGGACGATTTATCTTCAGGTCTGGAGGGGGCGGGCTTTTGCTTGCCCGACCAACGTCCCCTGAAGCCTCCTGAAGGAGCTTTGGAGGACTTAATTTTTTCACCCGCGGGACGAAAAAACTTTTTGTGAGCAGAGAAAGAAGGCCCTCGTCTTTGACGAGTTCCTTTACCCTTAACATTTTGCGGTAAAAAGGTGCTCTTTCCACCCGTGAGATCCTTAATGATCTCATCTAAGTTGGCTCCAAATAGACGCTCTCCTAAAAAGGGGATATTAGCTAATGCTTTTTTGGAACCTTGGTCGGCTAACCAATCTTTTAGCCACAGTGTACGCCAGAGAACCACTGCTGAAACTGATGCTCGTGCCAATAATGGAGTGGCGTCTAACGCCGCATCACACACAAAATGTAACCCCTGTATCATTTGTTCCAACAAATCTGATACCGCCTGAGGGACTTCTTCTAAGTCCCGGCGTAACCACTTGGTCCATTCAGTTACAGTCTGCGAAACCAGACCAATAGCAATTATTGGTCTGAAAGCTGATCCAATCAAGGAAAACATGGTGCGAGACATAGCTTCTATCTTGCGATCCACTGGATCTTTAAAAGACAGAGCGTCTTCTAAAGGAATAACCGTGGCTTTATTCAATCTAGCAATTGGTGAATCCACCACAGGTGGTTCTGTCCATTTCTTAATGAGGGTTTCCTCAAACGGATAACTCCTGTTAATGCGTTTAGAAATAGCAGAGGTGCGTTTTGGCAGACTCCATTCTTCTTTGATTGGATTGCCAAAACATTTGGGCAATGGAAAAACCTTCGCCACTTTCATGCGTTTTTTATTTCCAAAAGGGATTTCAGTTTCAGCTATTTCCGACGGAATACCCTGTAATCTTAAGGTTTCTTGAACAGATACAATGAGTGGGTTTACCAACGCTTCCTCTCGGGCTATGGCTGATGCCGAAACATCCTCCTCACTGTCTGAAGAGACAGTACCCGAGACACCAATCCCAGATGAAGTACCTGCAACTGCAGAAATAGGCTCAGAGTCTGAATCCGAAGTTTCAGATAATAAGGGGTTAGGCGGGGGTCGCTTTCTTGCGCCCTGTCCCTGACAAGCCACTTCCACCCGGGACACAAAAGTTTCCATAATAGCTGACAATGATTCAACCATCAGTGGGGTGCTGGAGGATCCTGCAGACACCTTGAGGGGATCCGGTGGAGATACATGAGTGGCAGGGTCCATGTTAATTCAGGACACCTCTGCAAGAAAAAACAAAAAACTTTTTTTTTTTTTTAAATCAAAAAAATACCTCTTTTTTTTTTTTATGTGTCTCCCCCTAGCGCAATAGCGCCCCTCAGAGTACCTGCTTCTCGATCCCCACAGAGAGAGAGAGGGACCCCCAAGGCTCACCACCCGATGCAGAGAAGTTTCCAACCAACTGCAGTCAGCGTCTGTCTTTTACAGACTGGAAAGAGCTGTGTTCGTTTTCCCGGGTGGAAGGACGTGGCTCCGCCCCCTGTGTACGCCTTCCGGCGTTCCCAGCTCTCCACGAGGTAGCTGGGCTCATCAAACATGGCCGCCCCCATACAGGAGACAATAGACTCCAAAAACATGGCGGCCGGCGTGACCTGAGGACATACATGCACCTGGTCTACGGCAAAATGGCGGCGGACCGCCAAAATCGTTTTTCCCAGCACATCCACCTGCCTCTCTGCTAAGTGGCGGTTTATCGATCTGCAGGAGGTACACTACAATTAAGGTAGGATTATACCTCCTATGTCTGCTGTAATACTACAGTCTGCTGGGTAGAGTGTTAGCTCTCAAACCAAGTCCACTTCCCACCAAACACATACTGTATTTACAAGGGGGACTTTTAGTGTCAGATATATACTGACCATGTATGGAGGGGCCCATAATTCATACTGCCTCATAACGAGGAAAAAAGGGAACGTTTACTCACCATACCGAACCGACAGGCACCCTCTCTTCACAATACCCTCTCCACCGGGGTGGGGGGTTGTGGACCACTCCGGACGCCTCGACTCTCTGGTTCCTGGCGTCCAAGCGAGACTTTTAACTCGCAAGGTCAGTCCCTCCAATGGGACTCTGTCGCGGCCGACCCAGCGCGGAGCTCTGGTCTGCACGCGCTCGTAGGCAGAAACCGGGGTGACCACTGGATCTCAACATCCAGCCCGTCGCCCCCGGCCCCGCATACTTACTTGAATGTGTCGCGGCCGACCAAGCGCGATGCAATGGTCTGCGCGCGCTCGTAGGCCGGCTGGGGTGACCACTAGTGTCGCCCAGTCCGGCGTATTTGCTTGAAGATCTCACAGGAAAAAACACTGGAGAAAAAAGTACCTAAAAAAAATATTTTTTCTAAAGAAAAAAGATCCCAGCAAGGAACTTAGGTCCTTACTCCTGACTAGACAGAAAAAAACTGATGCCTTGTAGCAGAGAGAGGGAGGATATACCCTCAGGGACTGCCCCTAAGGTGGAGCCAGAACGTTTTTTCTTTCTGCCTAGTCCTGCTCCTGCGGAGACAACATAACCCAGTTCTTGTGAATCAAGAAGACTACGTCTGTCAATGAGCGACAGAGAAAGTTAGATTTTATTTCCATCATTGACACTTTCAAAATTACAGAAAACAAAAAAATGGCGTCTGCAAAAGTTTGCAAGGCTGAGAACTGCCAGTGTCATGGATTGTTCTCAATCATCATCTGGGAAGACCAGGTGATGTCAATCTCAAAGGTTTTAAATGCCCAGACTCATCTGACCTTGCCCCAACAATCAGCACCATGGGATCTTCTAAGCAGTTGTCTAGAAAACTGAAACTGAAAATAGTTGACGCTCACAAAGCTGAAGAAGGCTATAAGAAGATAGCAAAGCGTTTTCATATGTCAATATCCTCTGTTCGGAATGTAATTAAGAAATGGCAGTCATCAGGAACAGTGGAAGTTAAAGCAAGATCTGGAAGACAAAGAAAAATATCAGACAGAATAGCTCGCAGGATTGTGAGAAAAACAATTCAAAACCCACGTTTGACTGCACGATCCCTCCAGAAATATCTGGCAGACACTGGAGTTGTGGTACACTATTCCGCTATAAAGAGATACTTGTACAAATATGGTCTTCATGGAAGAATCATCAGAAGAAAACCTCTTCTACGTCCTCATCACAAAAATCAGCGTTTGAACTTTGCAAATGAACATATAGACAAGCCTGATGCATTTTGTAAACAAGTTCTGTGGACCGATGAGGTTAAAATTGAACTTTTTGGCCGGAATGAGCAAAGGTACGTTTGGAGAAGAAGGGGCACAGAATTGAATGAAAAGAACCTCTGTCCAACTGTTAAGCATGGGGGTGGATCAATCATGCTTTGGGGTTATATTGCAGCCAGTGGCACAGGGAACATCTCACGAGTAGAAGTAAAAATGGATTCAATACAATATCAGCAAATTTTGGATGGTAACTTGATGCCATCTGTGAAAAAGCTAAAGTTAAAGAGAGGATGGCTTCTACAAATGGATAATGATCCTAAGCACACCTCGAAATTCACGGGGGATTACATCAAGAGGCGTATACTGAAGGTTTTGCCATGGCTTTCACAATCTCCTGACCTCACCATAATTGAAAATCTATGGATAGACCTTAGTGTGTGCAGTGCATGACAGACAGCCCAGAAATCTCAAAGAACTGGAAGACTTTTGTAAGGAAGAATGGGCAAAGATACCTCAAACAAGAATTGAAAGACTCTTGGCTGGCTACAAAAAGTGTTTACAAGCTGTGATACTTGCCAAAGGGGGCAGTACAAGATATTAACTCTGCAGGGTGCCCAAACTTTTGCAGACGCCATTTTTTTGTTTTCTGTAATTTTGAAAGTGTCAATGATGGAAATAAAATCTAACTTTTGTTGACATATTATAAGAATGTCTAATCTGTAATTTGATGCCTTTTGGAGATTTTTCCATCTTTCCTTGGCTTCTTTATGCACATTAATACAAAATATTTTTGGGTGCCCAAACTTTCGATCCCCACTGTACATACATAGTAGGTGAGGTTGAATAAAGACAATAGTCCATCCAGTTCAACCTGTGTAGGTGTGTGTGGCCGTAATCATCTCTCATACCCCTGAAGATGTACGTCTAAGTGTCTTTTGAAAGCCACCATTCTTCCCGCAGAAACCACTTCTTGTGGTAGAGAATTCCACAATCTTGTAGCCCTAACCCCCCACGTTGCCTGAGGTTAAAACACTTCTCCTCTAATCGCATTGTATGCCCTCAAGTCCTCATGCAATCCTTTCGATTGAATAGCTTTTTTTCTATGCTGAGATCACCATTGAGATATTTATAAATTGCTATCATGTCCCCTCTCAGGCGTCTCTTCTCCAGGGAGAATAAATCAAGCGATAACAGACGCTCTTCATAATTAAGGTCCTCCAATCCCCTAATTAGTTTAGTTGCCCTTCTCTGGACTCTCTCCAGCTCCAACACATCCCTCCTGAGGACTGGCGACCAGAACTGGACAGAATACTCCAGATGTGGTCGGGCCAGAGTTTTATAAAGTGGAAGGATTATAGTTTTATCTCTGGAATACATCCCTTTCTTTATGCATGCTAATATTCTGCCGGCTTTGGCAGCTGCCGCTTGACATTGCATGCTTTTTCCCAGTCTATCCTCTACCAAGACTCCCAGATCTTTCTCCATTTTTGATTCCCCCAAATGTTCCCCCCTAAAGTGTATTGTGCTTTTATGTTTTTAGTCCCCAAGTGCAAAACCTTACACTTCTCCACATTAAACCTCATTTGCCATGTCGTTGCCCACTCTGTTATTTTGTCCAGGTCATTCTGTAGGATATCTGCTTCATGCTGTGCAGTTATTGCCCTGCCCAATTTTGTGTCATCTGCAAAAACTGATACAGAACTACTGATCCCGTCCTCAATGCTGTTTATGAATAAATTGAACAAGGTTGGTCCCAGGACTGAGCCTTGGGGGACCCCACTTACCACCTCAGACCAGTCTGAGTATGCGCTATTTATTATCGCCCTTTGGACACGCCCTTTAAGCCAGTTCCGTATCAAAGAGCAAACCTTGCGGTCGATGCCTGCAGACCTTATTTTATAAATTAAGCGCTTGTGGGGAACTGTATCAAACACCTTAGCGAAATCCAGGTACTCCACATCCACTGGTCTCCCCCTATCTAGCTCACAGCTCACCTCCTCATAGAATGTTAAGAGATTGGTTTGACAAGAACGCCCATTTGTAAACCCGTGCTGATTACTGTTGATGGTGTTGTTGTCTTTAGCAAACTCTACGATATAGTCCCTTATCATCCTCTCCAGAAGTTTACATACTATCCATGTCAGACTGACAGGCCTATAATTTCCTGGGACATGCCTCTGCCCTTTTTTGAATATCGGTATCACGTTAGCTTTCCTCCAATCCCCTGGTACATTTCCTGTCATAATACTGTCAGCAAAGATCAGGAACAGTGGTCTAGATATAATCTTACTAAGTTCTTTGAGTACTCTCAGATGTACGCCATCCGGGCCTGGTGATTTATTTGTGTTAATTTTATCCAGCCTTTCCCTGATAATCGTGGTCAGTGTACCTCTCCTTTTCCTGGGTAAAGACTGACGGGAAAAAAAAAAAACATTCAGCACGGTTGCTTTTTCAGTGTCCTCTGTAACTAACCTCCCATCATCGTTAATTATGTGTGCAATATGCTCTGCCCTAGTTTTTTTGCTGTTGATATATTTAAAGAATTTCTTTGGGTTCTTTTTACTATCCTCCGCTATTTGTCTCTCAAAGTTTATTTTGGCCATTCCTCAATAACGAAAAGGAAATTGAAAAGAGTAATTTCTGTAAACAACTTCAATAAACGTAATAAATGAACTTGATCTTTAGGTGATATAAATGGCAACTTACCTTTATTTCAGAAGAGGTGTGGTACGAGGTAAATCTGGTCAATTTGAGATTAATATACCAGTGGAGGACTGCAGTGGAATCTACAGTTGGAAAAAATGGTGAGGTGACATTGGGCATCCTAATAAAGTTCTTTCATATCAGGGTAAATTCCTGCTCCTTCACACATCAAATCAGTACCAATTCGTGCCCCTTCACACCCCAGATCAGGCAACCTTTACATAGGAAGAGCACAGAACACAGGCAACCTTTTGAGCATAGTGTGCCAAAATATATATATATATTTTTTGTAATTCCTTTATTTAACCAAAGGTTGCGTAGTACAAATCAAAATAGGGATAGAGCAAAAAATGCAATGACTTAAAGTGGAGTTCCGGCCACAAAATCGACATAATTGATTTTGTGGACATCCGCTTGCTTTTCTTCACCTGAAAAGAAAATGGATAGTTAGAATTTTTTTTTTTTTTTTTTACTTACCTTGTTATTGTAGAAAGAAATACTCACCTTTCTTCCACTTCCTCCCTCGGCGGCCACGGCCCGCGCCGTCACTTCCGGTTTGCAATGATTCCTGGGAGCTGAACGTCATCGCTCCCAGGAATCAATGCAACAGCACCGGCACCTGCTCGTCACTTCCGGTGCGATGCCGCATTCCCTGCTAAACAGCTTCTGGGCATGCCCAGACGCTGTGGAGGAATGCGGCGGCGCACCAGAAGTGACGAGAGGGGCCGGTGCAGGCGCATTCTGGGAGAAGAAGACACGGAAGAGGACGCAGAAGAGGATAGCGCTGGCTTCAGCTGCACACAACAGAGATGGCAACGCTGGAGAAGAAATTTTAAAAGTGAGTATTTCTTCTTGCAGGTAAGTGCGAACCGGGACAGATCAGAGGCTAGCCATTGTGGAATGTACTAGCCCTGACTGTCCCGGGGGTATGTTCATTGAAATTTTTTTTTGTGGCCGGAACTCCACTTTAAGTCCGTCAGTTACAAGCATGTGACAACACTGAAGAAATTACACTTTGCTACAATGTAAAGTAGTGGGTGTACAGCTTGTATAACAGTGTAAATATGCTTTACCCTCAAAATAACTCAACGCACAACCATTAATGTCTAAACCACTGAAAACAAAAGTGAGTACGCCCAATGTGTCAATAGTTTGTTTGGCCACTATTATTTTTCAGCACTGCCTTAACCCTCTTGGGCATGGAGTTCGCCAGAGCTTCACAGGTTGCCACTGGAGTCCTCTTCCACTCCTCCATGATGACATCACAAAGGTGGTGGATGTTAGAGACCTTGCGCTCCTCCACCTTCCGTTTTAGGATGCCCCACAGATGCTCAATAGGGTTTAGGTCTAGAGACATGCTTGGCCAGTCTATCACCTTTACCCTCAGCTTCATTAGCAAGGCAGTGGTCATCTTGGAGGTGTGTTTGGGGTTGTTATCATGTTGGAATACTGCCCTGTGGCCCAGTCTCTGAAGGGAGGGGATCATGCTCTGTTTCAGTATGTCATAGTACATGTTGGCATTCATGGTTCGCTCAATGAACTGTAGCTCCCCAGTGCTGGCAGCACTCATGCAGCCTCAGACCATGACACTCCCACCACCATGCTTGACTGTAGGTAAGACACACTTGTCTTTGTACTCCTCACTAGGGATGATCTAACTTTTCAAAAAAGTTTGGTTCGGCCAGAACATTCGAACTTCCCGAAAGTTCGGCCCGGATTTCAGAGCCCCATTGAAATCAATGGGACCCGAACTTCGGTAATCAAAAAACACCATTTTGAAGCCCTAAAACCCAATAAATGCCCCTAAAAAGTGCCTAGGGGCCTGGGTCATACCCTAGGGACTATTAATCACACAAAAAAAGTTCTTAAAAAGTGTCATTTTTGATAGAGAGCCAATTATTGAAAGAATTAAAAAAAAAAAAAAAGTCTTTGGATTTGGTATCTGGGGGGTCTAAAAAGTGTACCTGTGAAGTTTCAGCTCTGTAGCATGTCCAGAACCAAAAAAAAAAAAAAAAAAGATTGTTTGTATTTTGTCACTTATAGAACAGGTTAATGGCTTCTCGCTTTTCACACCTTGCCGGTTTAGTAGCAAGCGTTTTTTTGGGCATTTTTTGGGGTCTTTTCAGGCAGGCAAAACATCTGAACTTGTGTATACAGGTATATATACCACTATACACAAGTTCAGATGTTTTGCCTGCCTCCAAAGAACCCAAAAAAATGTCCAAAAAAATGCTAGCGTAAAAAAAAAAAACGCCCAGGTGTGTTGCTGCAGTCATTTTTTTGGGGGTTTTTGGAGGCAGGCAAAACATCTGAACTTGTGTATAGTGGTATATACACACACATACTTATATGTATTTTACACTTAGACATAGATAGGTGTTATAGGAGCGTAACCATATTAGTGTAAATGATTTTATTAGCGCAAGCATATATTTCTGCTACTATCACACCTATATATGTCTAGGTGTGTATATACATATAAGTATGTGTGTATATATACCACTATACACAAGTTCAGATGTTTTGCCTGCCTCCAAAGAACCCAAAAAAATGCCCAAAAAAACTCTAGCGTAAAAAAAAAAGGCCCAGGTGTGTTGTTGCAGGCATTTTTTTGGGGTTTTTAGAGGCAGGCAAAACATCTGAACTTGTGTATAGTGGTATATATACACACATACTTATATGTATATACACACCTAGACATATATAGGTGTGATAGGAGCGTAACTATATTGGTGTTAATTATTTTATTAGCGCAAGTAGTTTTTTCTGCTCCTTTCACACCTATATATGTCTAGGTGTATATATACATACATGGGTGTGTATATATACCCCCTATACACATGTTGAGATGTCATGCCTGACTCCAAACATGTGCTCAAAAGATCCCTATAGACGCCTGCAGCCAAAAAGAATGCTGACGGGGGCGAAGCCATATTACTGCAGCGAAAGTGACACAAGAGAAACTAGCTTTTCTCTATAGCGGTCACCCTGATATGGAAGGGTTTTGTCACCCTGCCATAGCAGTCACTGTCAGTTAACCCTACACTACACTACGGTCACCCTGGCACTTAACACTTTCCCTACAGAAACTGAATAAATTAAAGCTAACTAAAGTGTAAAAGAGCACCCTAACTACACTAGATATCCCTTTCCTCACACTAATAAATGCTAAATGACACTTTGTAGCAGAAGTCCACGAACTGCTTCCACTCACTTCCATGTCCCTGTATAACAATGCTAGGAATTTGGCGGGGGCTATCTTATATACTGGGGGGCGTATTCACTAATGATTGGTCTATGGACCCCCTAGTCACTCCAATCACATTCCTAGCATTCTCCTGCCCCCTCGATTGGCATTTGCTAATGGTTCTGGTCCAATCATGGGCTTTTAAAGCCCATTTCCTGTCCCATTGCATTTTGGTCGGTTCTGGTTACCGAATTCCGAACTTTTTGGGCAAAAAGTTCTAAATTCGGCCGAACCTCGAACAGCCAATGTTCGGGTCGAACCGATGGTCGACCCGAACCGTTCGATCATCCCTACTCCTCACCTTGTTGCCGCCACACAAGCTTGACACCATCTGAACCAAATAAGTTTATCTTGGTCTCATCAGTCCACAGAATATGGTTCCAGTAATCCATGTCCTTAGTCTGCATGTCTTCAGCAAACTGTTTGCGGGCTTTCTTGTGCATCATCTTTAGAAGAGGCTTCCTTCTGGGACAACAGCCATGCAGACTGATTTGATGCAGTGTGCGGCATATGGTCTGAACACTAACAGGCTGACCCTCAATCCCTTCAACCTCTGCAGCACTCATACATCTATTTCCCAAAGACACCTCTGGATATGACGCTGAGCACGTGCACTCAACTTCTTTGGTTGACTATGGCGAGGCCTGTTCTGAGTGGAACCTGTCCTGTATGGCAGGGCTCAAAATTTTAAGTCCTGAGCTACTAGCCATGCCTTAAGTGTTACTCGCCACCAGTTGCCCCACCCAACTCCTACCCTGCCCCACCCCTAAACACGCCTTGATAAATTATCTCATAGAATGACACTGTTAAATGTTTTTGCATTATTGCAGAAGTTAAAAAATAAATATTAATAGCAACATTATCAGTGCCCATCAATGCAGCCTACCAGTGCCCATCAGTGCAGCAGCATCAATGAAGCTTATCAGTACGGCCTGATCAGTGCCCATCAGTGAAACCTCACCAGTGCCCATCAGTGCAGCCTCACCAGTGCCCATCAATGCAGCCTCACCATTGCCCATCAATGCAGCCTCACCAGTGCCCATCAATGCAACCTCACCTGTGCCCATCAATGCAGCCTCACCCGTTCCCGTCAATGCAGCCTCACCCGTTCCCGTCAATGCAACCTCACCCCTGCCTGTCAATGCAACCTCATTCATACCCGTCAATGAAACATCACCCATGCCCGCCAATGCAGCTTCATCCGGCGCCCCTCAATGCAGCTTCACCCGTGCCCATCAATGCAGCTTTACCCGTGCCCATCAATGCATCTTCACCTGTGCCCTTCAATGCAGCTTCACCTGTGCCCTTCAATGCAGCTTCACCTGTGCCCTTCAATGCAGCTTTAACTGTGCCCTTCAATGCAGCTTTAACTGTGCCATCAATGCACTTTTAACTGTGCCATCAATGCACCTTTAATTGGGCCCAGTAACGCAGCTTCACTTGTGCCCGTCAATGCACTTACCAGTGCAGGGGAAGAGAGAGGAGAGGAAGAGGAAATCTGGCCGGATAATCACAAAGCACGATCGTTCCGCTGTAACAGTTTTAATTGTAATTGCCGGGCGCTCGCAGACACACACAGTCCCGCCTCCTAGCCCGACTCCTTTGATAGACGTCACACGTCCCAGTTGGCCAGGTGTTCTGTCTATCAAAGAAGCCGGGCTAGGAGGCGGGACTGTGTGTGTCGGCGAGCGCCCGGCAATTACAATGAAAGCTATTACAGCGGAACGATCGTGCTTTGTGATTATCCGGCCAGATTTCCTCTTCCTCTCCTCTCTCTTCCCCTGCACTGGTAAGTGCATTGACGGGCACGATCCCCGCTCTATGGTAATCCCGTCCATTGGCTTTTCTCTTCCCCTGAGCGGCACCGGGGCGGAGCAGCCCCACGCTCGCCCTAAATAATTTTCCACTCGCAAAATGCGAGAAGGCGAGTGGAAAATTTGAGGGCTGCTGTATGGTCTTGGTCACCGTGCTATAACTCAGTTTTAGGGTCTTGGCAATTTTCTTATAGCCTGGGCCATCTTTATGTAGAGCAACAATTCTTTTTTCAGATCCTCAGAGAGTTCTTCGCCATGAGGTGCCATGTTGAACTTCCAGTGACCAGTCTGAGAGAGTGAGAGCGATAGCACCAAATTTAACACACCTGCTCCCCATTCACACCTGAGACTTTGTAACACTAACGAGTCACATGACATCAGGGAGGGAAAATGGCTAATTGGGCCCAATTTGGACATTTTCATTTAGGGGTGTACTCACTTTTGTTGCCAGTGATTTAGACATTAATGGCTGTGTGCTGAGTTATTTTGAGGGGACAGAATATGTACACACAAGCAGTACACTCACTACTTTGTAGCAAAGTGTCATTTCTTCAGTGTTGTCACATGAAACGATATAATAAAATATTTACAAAAATGTGAGGGGTGTACTCACTTTTGTGAGATACTGTGTGTGTTTTCGCCCCAATTCCAGATAAAAGTTGGAAGGATCCCATAAACTAAAGCCAGGTGACTTGTAGATTGTTATGAGACATTTATATATATATGGAAATGTGTGGAGGCACAATACAGTTTCAAGAAAAAGAGGGGGGCTTTCCTGAGTGTGCCAACATCTTATCTAGTAAAAAAAACAGGTGTTCAGAAGAAACACTTTGTCACGTATCTGGTCCTGAAGCCGAAATGAGAGGGCTCTCCTTGCGGCTGGGTTCTCAGTGTCCCTGAAGGTGGTAACAGTAAGCAGGAAGCCCGAAGTAGCAGGGATTGCCAGCTGTGCCCCAGATGAGGGTTGGTGGTAGGAAGATCTCTCTGCGGGTGAACAACAGAGGAGGTGAGCACTAGGACCCAGGAGCGCTGAGGATAGGGCAGAATGCACACGGCTGGAAGTAGTTTATAATGGAAATTACAGCAGGCAGGATCAACAGGTACTTAAGTACTGAAGGCAGGTACTGCAGGCTGGGTACAGCAGATGGGCACCAAGGCAGATCACAGCCGACAAGGCACAGCAGAAGGTGTAGTCAGGGACAGAAGCAGAGGTCAGTAAGTCAGTGGTCAGCAGATCAGATAGCAGAGTCATGGTTAGGCAAGCCAGGGTCATACACAGGGCAGATGACAAGAGAAGATCCATGTACAATCCGAGGTCAGAGCAAGCCGGGTTGACAACAGGTGATCAGAAGCAGCAGCAAGCACAGGAACAGGAAGCAGGAAGCTAAAGACCAGTCAGCAATGTCCATGTGCCACAGACATCTTTTTAAAGGCCAGAGGGTGCTGGGATTGGATGTCCATTTTGTGCGCCAGTGCGCAGACATCTTCGCCCTAGCAAAAGTGCATTTGCAATACGTGTGCGCGTATTCATGCGCTAATGTGCCAGGTCTGTGAGCAACTATTCTCCGGCTAGTTCCTTGATAGTGCCCCCCCCCCTTATGGGCAGCCTCCGGATGTCCAAACGTGACACCTTCTCAGGGTTTCTGTTGCAGAATTCTTGCAGTAACCTGGGGGCATAAATATTTTCCTCGGGCTCCCGTGAATTTTCTTTAGGTGGGTATCCCTTCCATTTAACAAGATACTGAATATGTCTTCCTCACTTTCTGCAGTCCAGTATTGCTTCCACCTCAAATTTGGTTCGCTCGCCAATAGTAACTGGAGGTGGCGGTGGGTCCTCCCTTCCTGGGAAACGATTTGGAACAGCAGGTTTAAGAAGAGACACGTGGAAGACTGGGTGGATTTTTTAAGATTGGGGAAGAGAAAGTTCGAAAGCCACAGCATTGATCATTCTTTTAATTCCAAAAGGTCTGATGAACCTTGGTCTCAGCTTACGAGAAGGACAGGGGAGTTTTAGGTTGGCTGTAGACAATACCAACCTTGAAGGAAGGGTTCTCCCTTCTCTTCTTATCATAGTTCCTTTTATAGCAAAAATTAGCTCATTAAATCTTTGTTATTGGTTATAGAACGGTACCCTTTAAAATCCCAACCTACGCCCCATTTTTTTGATACTCTTTCTATAGTTCCTTTTATAGTAATCCTTGGCCTTTTGTATTGCCTCCTGCAGGGTCTGGTAATTCATAGAGATGGAGGTAATCTATCTTGTACTGCGGGCACAGCAGTTTCTGGCAGAGAATCTGGAAAAAAGCATGGATGAAAGCCATAGTTATCCCAGAATGGGGTTTGATTGGTGGCTGCGTGCACTGAGTTATTGTAGGCAAATCCAGCACAGGGGAGCAGAGATACCCAGTTGTCCTTTGAAAAGGTGGAGAAACACCGAAGATACTGCTATAAGGTCTGGTTGGTCCTCTCTGTCTGACCATTGCTTTGTGGGTGGTAGGCTGAGGACAAGCAGACATCAATATTTAATGCTTTGCAAAGGGTACTCCAGAATTTGGAGGTGAATTGCATGCCTCTGTCTGATGGAATGCTTCTGGGCAGGCCGTGAAGTCTCACTACTTCTTTAATAAAAGCCTGAGCCGTGTCTGTGGCTGAAGGCATAGCAACCATAGGCACAAAATGCGACATCTTAGATAATCGATCAATGACTACAAAGATAGGTGTCAGGAATTGGTAACGGCCTTACCAGGCCCCAGGCTTTGGTGTTACTTCCCTTATTGCGAAGGCACTTAGTACAGGAGCCAACATAATCCTTACAGTCCTGACTCAGGCCTGGCCACCAAAAAGATCGTTGAATGAGCTCAATGGTCTTGTGTACCCCAAAATGACCTGCCAATTGATGGTCATGACATGCCTTCAGGGCTAGGGTCCTTGCTTCTTGTGGAATGAAAATTTTGTAATTTTGCCAGAAAAAATTGTCTTGTTTTTTCAAGGAACAAACTTCAGACTCCGGACACTGAGTGGAAGCTTGCTGGATGGCTGATTTTAAATCAGGTTGCAACAGCAAAACATTTTGTGGTGAAAGGATGGTACTGGAGGAAGCCACTTCAGGGGTCTCTGGAAACATTCATGAAAGTGCATCAGCCTTGCAGTTTTTTGACCCTGGCCAGTAGGTGATATGAAAATTAAATCGGGAGAAGAACAAAGCCCACCGTGCTTGCCGAGGCCTAAGGTGTTTAGCAGTCCTGAGATATTCCAGATTCTTGCGATCGGTAAATATCATCACTGGATGGACAGCTCCTTCCAAAAGATATCGCCATTCTTCCAATGCTGTTTTGATAGCCAGCAGCTCCCAATCACTGACATCGTAATTTCTTTCTGCTTGACTCAGCTTCCCAGAAGAAAAAGTTACTGGATGGAGCAAGGCTTTAGGCCCCATACGCTATGACAAGATTTGCCCAGTTACGACCTCTGAGGCATCCACCTCCAAGACGTAAGGCAGAGCAGGGTCTGGGTGCCAAAGTATTGGAGCAGAGGTGAAAAGAGCTACCTGGGCCTCCTGGGACCACTGGAATCGGGAGTGTTGAAGTGTGAGCTGGGTAATGGGAGCAATAATGGATGAGAACCCTTTAATGAATCTCCTATTATTGCCCCAAGTGAAAGAGCCCCTCACTCTTTCAACACAAACCACACATATAGAACATGAAAGGCTGAGTCCAGTGTGGTTGTACAGCGAGTCTGATTAGTGCAGACCCAACTGGGGTTCTTGGTCACTCTGTGCCCCTAATAAACACAGGGTGACTTACACATAACAGGGGCCGGGGAAGTTGGACAAGGAGTTTTCCAACCTCTCTAAAGTAATCTGGGTTCCACAAGCCCCCCACCCAAAGTGACTCACGTCACAGTTGGCAAACCCCACAAATCTTTGGATCCCCTTTTTATCCACTGGTGCAGGCCATTCCAGGATGGAAGACACCTTGTGAGGGTCCATATTGATACCATCAGTGGATATGATCCATCCTAGGAAATGGATGGCTGGTCTCTCGAATTCACATTTCTCCGCCTTGGCCTAGAGTCCATGTTTCCTGAGGGTAGACAAGACTTTCTTTACGTGCACACGGTGCAATTCAAGAGATGCAGAGAAGATGAGAATATCATCGAGGTAGACTATAAGGAAGTGATCCAGAAATTCTCTAAAGATGACATTTACAAGGCGTTGGAAAGTGGCTGGGGCATTGCAAAATCCAAACGACATCACAAGGTATTCAAAATGTCCAAAACGGGTTCCGAAGGCTGTTTTTCACTCGTCTCTTTCTCTAATTTGGACTAAGTTGTAGGCACCTTGTAGATCCAGTTTAGTGAAAACTGGAACCGCTCAAAATCTTTGAAATAGTTTGAGTATGAGAGGGAGCGGGTAGCGGTTCTTGATGGTAATTTTGTTTAATTCCCTGTAATCTACACAAGGTCTGAGTGTATGATCCTTCTTTTGAACAAAGAAGATTCCTGCTCCTGCAGGGGAAGAGGATGGATAAATCCTTTTTCCAGATTCTTGTTTATGTAGAGTCATAGAGCCTCCAGCTCTATTTCTCATAATGGGAAAATCCGACCAAAAGGAATTTCTGCACCTGGAAGTAGCTCAATAGGACAGTCATAGGAGCGATGAGGTGGCAACACATTGGCTTTCTTCTTATCGAACACATCCAGGAAGTCATGATAGCTGGTAGGCACACACTGACTGATATCTGAGACTGCCTGAACAGTCAGGCAGCTGGGAGAGTCCAATGGTTCAGGAGCGAAACAGTGCTGCCTTCAGTTCATCTTTGAGCGCCTTGGACAGACCAAGCCAGAACTGGTACTCGAGTGTGGCTTCATTCCAGTCTGTATCTGCTGACCATTTGCAGAAATTCGACCGTATAGTCCTACAGGCCGGTTCCCTTGCTGAAGTGTGTGCAGGGCTGCCTCAGTCGAAGCCATTCGCTGGGGGTCATCATACTGTAGAGCTGTGACATGGCTCCAAAAAAGGCTGAAATTGAGTCTAGGATCTGGTTACTTTGTTCCATAAGATGATGGGCCCAGGATTGAGGTTCTTCTGTGAGCAAGGAGATGATGAATCCGACTTTGACAGTTTCAAAGGCGAAAGTCCCTGGCTGCAGAGCTAGGTATAACTGACAAGCATTTTTAAACTATTTGAATTTTCTTCGGTCCCCGGAGAATCGTTTGGGTATGGGAACCCTTGGTTCAGTTGGAGGTACCACTACCATGGGTGTGACAGTGGTGCGTTCAAAAACAGCAGAAGCTGGAGCAGAGGCCTCATGTGCAGTGTTCTGGTAAGCAGAAGAGGACATAGAAGATATGCTGTGCAGGCGACCTTCTAGTTGCATATAGCCTTCTTGTAGATTCTGAATGGCTTGTGTGAGGGCTGTAACTTGTTGGCACAAAGCCTCTAGCAGAGAGGCACCTCTGTCTTCTGTCATCTTTTAGCTGACTGCTACTGTCCTGGTCCTGAAGCCAAAATGCTGACAGGGCTCTCCTTGCGGCTGGGTGCTCAGTGTCCCTGAAGGTGTTAACAGGAAGCATGAAGCCCAAAGTAGCAGGGATTGCCAGCTGTGCCCCAGATGAGGGTTGGTGGTAGGGAGATCCCTCTGCAAGAGAACACCAGAGGTGAGCACTAGGACCCAGGAGCGCTGAGGATGGTGCAGACTGCACACGGCTGGAAGTAGTTTGTAATGGAAAGAGCAGCAGGCAGGATCAACAGGTAAGTACTGAAGGCAGGTTCTGCAGGCTGGGTAAAGCAGATGGGCACCAAGGCGGATCACAGCAGACGGGGCACAGCAGAATGCATAGTCGGGGATGGAAGCAGAGGTCAGTAAGCCAGTGGTCAGCAGATCAGATAGAGTCATGGTTAGGCAAGCCAGGGTCATACACAGGGCAGATGACAAGAGAAGATCCATGAACCAGCGGAGGTCAGAGTTGGGAGCGAGACAAGAGGAATCCAAGAGCAAGCCGGGTTGACAACAGGTGATCAGAAGCAGCAGCAAACACAGGAACAGGAAGCTGAAGACCAGTCAGCAATGTCCATGTGCCACAGACATCCTTTTAAAGACCAGAGGGTGCTGGGATCAGACGTCCATTTTGTGCGCCAGAGCGCACTTGTCTTCGCCCTAGCGAACGTTTGCAATACGTGTGTGTGTATTCATGCTATGTTGAGATTGGCTAATGTGCCAGGTCTGTGAGCGACTATTCTTTGGCTAGTTCCCTGACACACCTGTATATAATGTGGACTTTAGAGGCACATCATGAGACACATATCAACAGTAGAGATGACCTTGCGGTTCGCCCGGCGTTCGGTTCGCAGCAAACTTTGCTCGTTCGCTGTCCGCCAATCATGCAAACATATGGCAATTTTCGTGGCCGCCATATTCTTTTACATTGTGAAGAACTTTTACCCATGACACATCCATCAGGTGGAACCGGAAAGCCAATTGAGACATTTCAGCACATGGACATACCCCCTACCTTATAAATAGACCTGACCTGGCTGCAACTTTACATTATGCCTTTTGTCAGTGTAGGGAGAGGTTTGCTGTGTGGAGCAGGGACAGATTTTCAGTGACACAAACTGCTCACTAATAGGTCCACAAAAGTCCTTTTAAGGACTGGTATAGGTGTACTGTCTAAGTGTCTATATTAGGTCTTTTGTCAGTGTAGAAAGAGGTTGCTGTGGGGAGCAGGGACAGATTGTCAGTGACACAGATCGCTCGGTAATAGGTCCACAAAAGTCCTTTTAAGGACTGGTATAGGTGTACTATTGTTTGGTGTGCAGTATATAGGGGTGTTATACACTTATAATATACTTTCTAATATAGAAAGCATATTATAGTGTATTTGGGTACTGCAGAAATTTTGCCTCTTTCACTGCGTTAACTCTGCTACACACAGTGACAAAAGTTACTAGTAAATATTTTTCATAACTGGTGTGTGATAAACCAGTGGCCCCCCAAAACAACAGATTGAAGCGGGGTGTTATATACCTTCTTCCACATATACTGCGCTTCTCTAGAGACTTTTGTCACAGGGTCATCTAAAAAATGACAGGCGGAGGAAGAGGCAGGCCCTTCTGCAGGGGTGGTAGGGGTATGGCAGGAGCACCAGGCCGGAGCCAAATTGGGAAGTTGCAGAAGGTGCGTTCGATTACGTCAAAGGACGCACCAGACTTGGTTGAGTGGCTCACTCAGCCTTCTTCTTCTGCACCCTCCTCATCCTCTCTATCTGCACCCTCTTCACTCTCTGCTGTGTGCACCCGCAAAGAGACACCACCACCATATACCCTCCGCTTGAGTCACAGGAATTATTTTCCGACCCATCACAAGACATTTGCGATGCGCAGCCATTGTTGGCATTGGATAAGGAAGAGGAGGTAGCAACAGCCGCCACTCAGCAGTCTGACGACAGTACCCAGAGCAGCCCAAGGAGGTTGGTCCCCACTGTTGTTGCCTACTCCGAGATCTCAAATGTTAGTGGTGGGGAAGGTGACGTAGATGATGACATGTCTATGGACGTCACTTGGGTGCCCACAAGAGAGGAAGAGGAGGGGAGTTCAGAGGGGAGATGGACCAGCAGATAAGGAGGAGAAGCAGGCTGAACTTACATTGCACAGGAGGGACAAACCAGACTGGTAATCTATCAGGAGCAAGCCATCAACCATGTACGGTCACATCTGGCGCTCCCAGGAGGCCGGGAAAAGTGGCTCCGCAGTGTGGGCTTTTTTTTAACCTGTCCGCTGCTGACAATAGTGTTGCCATCTGCAGCCTTTGTAGTCAACGCATAAGTCGCGGTAAGCCCAACACTCACCTAGGGACGACCGCCTTAAGAAGGCACCTGCACTCCCATCACCAAGCCCAGTCAGAGCCCACAAAGCCACACTTCAGGCTCTCACCATCCAGCCTCTTCTCCTTCTCCTCACAATTGTCCTCCACTCCACCTTCCATCATGCCATCCTCAAGTTTTTCTGGAAAAAGGCAGGCTTCCATGGCCCAAATGTTCGAGCGTAAAAAAATTATGATGCCGGATAACCCTCTTGCCCAACGGTTGACCGCTGGCTTGTCGGAACTGATAGCCCGCCAACTACTGCCATATAAACTGGTGGACTCGGAGGCTTTCGAAAATTTGTGGCCATTGGAACACCACAATGGAAGGTCCCAGGAAGGAAATATTTCTCGCAGAAGGTCATCGAAGAGCTATATGGCCATGTTCAGCGGCAAGTGAATGTATCTCTGGCACATAGTGTCGGTGCCAAGATACATCTGACCACAGACACGTGGTCTAGCAAACACGGGCAGGGAAGGTATTTAACTTTTACTGCCCACTGGGTGAACCTTCTGACGGCCGTCAAGCATGTAACCCGGGGCACCCGTGTAGATTTGGTTTTACCGCCACGGATTGCATGCAGGCCTGCCTCTTCTCCTCCTCTTCCATCCTCCCTCTCCTCCTTGGCTGACTCCTCCTTTTCCGCTGCTACTTTCTCTTCCGCTGCACTGCCCAAGATCCCCAGAACCTATTTGACATGGCAGGCGAGACATTGCCATGCTGTGCTGCGTCTGTTGTGCCTGGAAGCCAAGAGCCACACTGGTCCTGCACTCCTTTCAGCTTTGCGTTCACAGGCAGATCAGTGGCTAACACCACTCAATTTTACAGTTGGTAAAGTGGTGTGCGACAAAGGTGCCAATCTGCTGAGCGCACTGAAACAGGGCAAAATTACACAATTGCCATGCATGGCGCACGTCCTGAACTTGGTCGTGCAGCGATTCGTTGTCAAATACCCTGGGGTCCAGGATGTCTTGCGGCAGGCCAGGAAAATCTCGGCCTATTTAAGAAGATCTTACACAGCCATGGCTCGCCTTGCTGACATTCAGTGGCGATACAACCTGCCTGTCAGACATCTTTATTGTGACTGCCCAACGTGATGGAACTCAACCTTGTATATGCTTGATAGGCTGCTCCAGCAGCAACGTGCAGTTAACGACTACCTGGGGAGCTTGGATTTTTTTCATCGCGCCAGTGGCTGCTTATGCGCGACGCATGCAGACTTCTGAGGCCATTTGATGAGATCACAAAACTGGTCAGTCGCAGCCAGGGCGCCATCAGTGACCTTACGCCTTCTTTCTGGAGTGTGCATTGCGTTGTGTCCTTGATCAAGCCGTCGAGGAGCAGGAAGTCGCAATGCTGGATGAATTCCCAGGGGGGGCTACTCCATATGAGACAAGTCAACAACAGGAGTCTGAAGAGGAGTCAGAGGAGGATGGTGGCGGGGCGGATGAGGAGGAGCAAGAAGAGCATGTTTTAAACCTTTCTGGGATCCCTGGTGTTTTCCGTGGATGGGGGAAGGAGAATGAGGATGACATTATCCTGGATGATGAGCAGGAGCCAGGCCTTTACACTGCTTCCAGTTTAGTGCAAATGGGGGCCTTCATGCTCCAGTGTTTTAAGAGGGACCCCCGTATAAAAAGCAAGGACCTGTTCTGGGTAGCAACGTACTTAGACCCCCGGTACAAACAAAAAATGGCGGAAATGTTACCACCATCACAGAGGGCTGTCAGAATGCAGCACTTCCAGGCCTTGCTTCTGGAAATTCTGCTTTTGCGTGTGCTGGCAGAGGAATTTCCACTCACAGAGAAACAGTTACGGGTAGCAATCCAACAGCGCCTGCAAGAAGAGGGCGGTTTGAAGATTGGTCACTTATGATATGAGATCATTCTTTCAGCCGACCCATCGACAGCTGTACTCCAGATCCAGCATCAGGGAATGCCTAGACCGACAGGTGTCCGACTACATCGGGTTAACGGCCGATGTGGACACTCTGAGAAGTGATGAACCCCTGGAGTACTGGGTGGGCAGACTTGACCTCTGCCCAGAGCTTGCACAATTTGCAATGGAACTGTTGGCTTGCCCCTTGTCCAGTGTCCTGCACGAAAGGACGTTCAGCGCAGCAGGGGGGATCGTGACTGATCAACGCACTAGCCTAGCTCACGACAGTGTTGAGTACCTCACATTTATAAAAATGAATGAGGCATGGATCTCGGAGGAATTCAACATATGTGACCAGTAGACCATGCATGACAGCCCACAAATATCCACCACCACCCATAGCAATTCATGGTCCCTGTCTTAGGTAAATACAGTGGCATAAAAGGCCTTTTATGTCCGTTGAATGCCTAATTTTTGGGGCCTGTAATGGCCGACACTCATTTATCCTGTGAATGCCTAATGTACCTCCAGCCACAGAATACCAAGTTCTTTGCTGTCAGGTGAACGCCTGTTGGCTAATTTTTGGGGCCTGTACTGGCCGACACTTTCTTCTGTATCCTGTGAATGCCTAATTTTTTAGACTGGCATTGAAAATCAATGGGTCTATAAACGTTCCGCTAAATTGTGTAACGGATGCAGACACATTTTACAGATGTGTGAATGGACCCTTTATATATTTAACATGTATTTACCGGCTGCTGTCAGTTCTGGCTGATTTAGAAAAAAAAAATGTTTTGGCTGAAAAAAAAAAAAAAATTTATGACAACTTTTCCAATATTAATACTTCTGGTATGTCAGTGTCCATGTTGTGGGACTATGCGTGTAAAGCTAGTAAGTATTTTGTGGCTGCAAATATGACCTGGAGGTTTTTAATGTTCGCCTGTCATTGAAGACAACTTGCGGTTTGCGAACATTTGAGAAAGTTTGTGGGTCGCGTTCGCGAACCGCCCTGTCCAATATTCGTCCATCATCAACAGTACTATTCCCATAAAATGTAATTAATTAAACAATCATTTAAAACACACAGGAGATAGGAATCTCCTTACAATATACAGCACCAAACAAAAGTGAGTACACCCCTCACATTTTATAAATATTTTATTATATCTTTTCATGTGACAACACTGACTAAATTACACTTTGCTAAAACGTAAAGTAGTGAGTGCACAGCTTGTATAACAGTGTATTTTTGCTGTCCCCTCAAAATAACTCAACACACAGCCATTAATGTCTAAACCACTGGCAACAAAAGTGAGTACACCCCTAAGTGAAAATGTCCACATCGGGCTCAATTAGCCATTTTCCCTCCCCGGTGTCATGTGACTCGTTAGTGTTACAATGTTTCAGGTGTGAATGAGAAACAGGTGTGATAATTTGGTGTTATCACTCTCACTCTCCCACACTGGTCACTGGAAGTTCAACATGGCACCTCATGGCAAAGAACTCTCAGAGAATCTGAAAAAAAGAATTGTTGCTCTACAAAAAAATGGCCTAGGCTATAAGAAGATTGCCAAGACCCTGAAACTGAGCTGCAGCATGGTGGCCAAGACCATACAGCTGTTTAACAGAACAGGCCTCGCCATGGTCGCCCAAAGAACTTGAGTGCATGAGCTCATATCCAAAGTTTGTCTTTGGGAAATAGATGTATGAGTGCTGCCTACATTGCTACAGAGGTTAAAGGGGTGGGGAGTCAGCCTGTCAGCACTCAGACCATACGCCGCACACTGCATCAAATTGGTCTGCATGGCTGTCGTTCCAGAAGGAAGTCTCTTCTAAAGATGATGCACAAGAAAGCCAGAAAAAAGTTTGCTGAAGACAAGCAGACTAAGGACATGGATTACTAGAACCATGATCTGAGGCCTAATGAGACCAAGATAAACTTATTTGGTTCAGATGGTGTCAAGGATGTGTGGCGGCAACCAGGTGAGGAGTACAAAGACAAGTGTCTTGCCTACAGTCAAGCATGGTGGTGGGAGAGTCATGGTTTGGGCTGCATAAGTGTTGACGGCATTGGGGAGCTACAGTTCATTGAGGGAACCATGAATGCCAACATGTACTATGACATACGGAAGCAGAGCATATGATCCCCTCCCTTCGGAGACTGGGGCGCAGGGCTGTATTCCAACATGATAACAACCCCAAACACACCTCCAAGACAACCACTGCCTTGCTAATGAAGCTGAGGGTAAAGCTGATGGACTGGCCAGGCATGTCTCCAGACCTAAACCCTATTGAGCATCTGTGGGCCATCCACAAACGGAAGGTGGAGGAGCGCAAGGTATCGAACATCCACCAGCTCCGTGATGTCATCATGGAGGAGTGGAAGAAAACTCCAGTGGCAACCTATGAAGCTCTGATGAATTCCATGCCCAAGAGGGTTAAGGCAGTGCTGGAAAATAATGGTGTCCACACAAAATATTGACACTTTGGGCCCAAATTGGACATTTCCACTTAGGGATGTACTCACGTTTGTTGCCAGTGGTTTAGACCAGGGCTCAAAATTTCAAGTCATGAGCTACTAGCCAGGCCTTAAGAGTTACTCGCCACTTGTTGCCCCACCCAAACCCTACCCTGCTCCGCCCCTAAACATGCCCTCATAAAATATCTCATAAGCGTGCCCCCTTTCAATGCAGAGTGACCACAGCGTGCCCCCTTTTAATTCAGAGTGACCACAGCGTGCCCTCTTAAATGCAGAGTGACCACAGTGTGCCCCCTTTCAATGCAGAGTGACCACAGCGTGCCCCCTTTTAATTCAGAGTGACCACAGCGTGCCCTCTTAAATGCAGAGTGACCACAGTGTGCCCCCTTTCAATGCAGAGTGACCACAGTGTGCCCCCTTAAATGCAGAGTGACCACAGCGTGCCCCCTTAAATGCAGAGTGACCACAGCGTGCCCCCTTTCAATGCAGAGTGACCACAGCGTGCCCTCTTTCAATGCAGAGTGACCACAGCATGCCCCCTTAAATTCAGAGAGACCACAGCATGCCCTCTTTCAATGCAGACTGACCACAGCATGCCCCCTTTCAATGCAGAGTGACCACAGCATGCCCCCTTTCAATGCAGAGTGACCACAGTGTGCCCCCTTTCAATGCAGAGTGACCACAGCGTGCTCCTTTTCAATGCAGAGTGACCACAGCGTGCTCCTTTTCAATGCAGAGTGAACACAGCGTGCCCCCTTAAATGCAGAGTGACCACAGCGTGCCCCCTTTCAATGCAGAGTGACCACAGCGTGCCCCCTTTCAATGTAGAGTGACCACAGCGTGCCCCCTTAAATGCAGAGTGACCACAGCGTGCAGAGAGACCAGTGCACTTACCTGATGCAGCAGCGGCTTCTCCTCAATCCTCCGTGTCTCCCTCCTCCTCCTTGGCCAATGTCAATTGTTCACCTTTCGCCAATCAGGAAACGGGTCTCTGACCCGCTTCCTGATTGGCCAGGAGGAGGATCAGGTGGAGGATCCGTGTGACAATAGTGAATATTCATTCGCTATTGTCACACAATGGGTGGGCTCAGGGTGCACTGCTCTGCGCCCCGGGTTCACCCTTTTCTGAAGCCAACGCACTGGCCACCACTGATGCTTGCGCTGCTGTGAGGGGCTGGGACATTTAGGAGGCGGAGAGGGGCGGTCCAAGGTGCAGGAGGTGGAGAGGAGCTGTACGAAAGAATGCAGGCTGCACTGGGAATGGCGGCAGTGGCGGTGGCAAGCACTAATACATTCCCCACACAGCACAGCCCTTACTCGCCATCCTCATCATTCCACTCGCAAAATGCGAGCAGGCGAGTGGAATTTTTGAGGGCTGGTTTAGACATTAATGGCTATTTGTTGAGTTATTTTGAGTGGACAGCAAATTTACTGTGTTATACAAGCTGTACACTCACTACTTTATATTTTAGCAAAGTGTAATTTCAGTGTTGTCACATGAAAAGATATAATAAAATATTTACAAAAATGTGAGGGGTGTACTCACTTTTGTGAGATACTGTATATTGTGTACACCTTACATATGAAATGTAGACAAGAAAGTTGAAATAATACATATTATGGTTGCATGAATAAATGGATTTTTGTAAGATCTTACCGTAAAATCCTTTTCTCTTAGCTCATTGACAGACGTAGTCCTCTTTGATTCATATCAATTGGGTTATGCTGCCCTCTACAGGAGTAGGACTAGGCAGAAAGAAAACGTTCTGGCTCCACCTTAGGGGCAGTCCCAGAGGGTATATCCTCTCTCTCTCTGCTACAGGATGTCAGTTATGTCACAAAGCAGTGTCAGAGAATTTAACCCAACCCAACTCAAATGTAGAGGGGCGGGTACTACGTCTGTCAATGAGCTAAGAGAAAAGGATTTTACGGTAAGATCTTACAAAAATCCGATTTTCTCTGTCGCTCATTGACAGACGTAGTCATATCAATTGGGACGTCCCAAAGCAGTGCCACAAATGAGGGGTGGGATTAACGGAAATCAAAATCCAATCTAGAAGGCCCAACCGGTGCCAACTAGAAGTTTTAAAGGCTCATCAGACAAAAAAGATGAGACTCAACTAAAACTCCAACGGAAAAAAAAACCCTCGAGGTAGACCACCGGTCTCCTCAAAATTGCGGCCTGCAAAACCTTGCGGCCAAAAGAGGCATCTGACGATGCCATCACATCAACTTTATAGAACTTTGCAAAGGTATGCACTGACGACCAAGTAGCCGCCTTGCAAACCTGAAGCACTGATGCCTGATGGCGAAAGGCCCATGACGCACTAAGCGCCCGAGTGGAGTGCACCTTAACAGGGAACGGGGGCTCCCGACCCTTAATAGAATAAGCCTGTACCACCGTCTGTCTGATCCATTTGGAGATAGTCGCGGCAGATGCAGGCAACCCCTTTTTGGGGCCATCCGGGATCACAAAAAGTGAATCCGTCTTGCGAAACGAGTCCGTCGTTTTCAAGTATACCCTGATCGCCCGAACCACATCCAAGGAGTGTAAAGCAACTCCTGATGATGGCTGGGCTTAGGACACAGGGAAGGTAATACAATATCCTCATTCAGATGAAATTCTGAAACCACTTTAGGAAGGAAGGATGGATTCGGACAAAGAACCACCTTATCCCTGTGAACCACCAGATATGGGGAACGACAGGATAATGCGGCCAGTTCTGACACCCTGCGTGCAGAAGTGATGGCCACCAAGAAGGCCACCTTCTGGGATAACGTAAGCAAGGGAATCTCCCTAATATCTTCAAAGGGAGGTTTCTGAAGAACCGACAGCACTAAATTAAGATCCCAGGGTGGTAAAGGCGCGCGCACTGGCGGAGCCAGGTGTCGCACCCCCTGGATGAAATTCCGCACCAAGGAATGAGTAGCTAAAGGCTTCTGAAAGTGCTCAAGGCCAGCTTCTGCTCAACTCCCTGTTGCAGAAAAGCCAATATTCGGGTCACCGAATAGGAACGTGGGGGGAACCCAAGGGATTCGCACCACGCGATATAAGACTTCCATGTGCGATGATAAATCTTTCTGGAAGTCGCTTTCCTAGCTTTAATTAGAGTAGGAATAACTGAAGTTGACAACCCCTTGTCCTTCAGCACCTGGGTTTCAATAGCCAGGCTGTTAAAGCCAGCGATTGTAAAGCAGGATGGAAGATTGGTCCCTGAGACAGCAGGTCTTCCCTGAGAGGAAGTCGCCACGGGACGTCCGCTACCAACCTGACCAAGTCGGCGTACCAGGCTCGACGAGGCCAGTCCGGAGCTACCAGGATAACTGGAATTCCCTCCGCCTCTATCCTGCGAAGAAGCTTCGGCAACAAGCTGAGAGAAGGGAAGGCATACAGTAGCTGATACTGCCCCCACGGGCGACCAGCGCGTCTGCGGCATCTGCTAGAGGATCGCGGGAACGAGCTACAAACCTCCGCACCTTCCTGTTGAGCCGAGATGCCAACAGATCCACATCCGGGGTGCCCCAACGAAGGCACAATTGGTGAAAAACGTCTGGTTGAAGGGACCATTCCCCTTGATCCAGAATCTGACGGCTGAGATAATCTGCCTGCCAATTCTCCACCCCAGGAATGAACACCGCGGAGAGAGCTGGAACAAACCGTTCCGCCCAACGAAGAATGCTGGCCACTTCCTTGGCCGCCAGGACACTCTTGGTGCCCCCCTGATGATTGACATAAGCCACAGCTGTGGCATTGTCCAACTGGATCCGAACCGGGCTGCCCTGGAGCTGCTCGGTCCAGTGAATCAAACAAAGTCTGATCGCTCTCAGTTCCAATACATTTATCGGTAACCTGGTGTAATGTTCTGGTACCTCTGGTACCCCTTATTTCACTTCCCATTCATGTATGCGTCCCACCATTCTTTTTTGGTAGGTGCGCATACACCTTTAAGACCGATGCTGTCATCACTGAGCGCCTCAGAGCGTCTATTTCAACCGCTGGCGTTCTCACTCACATGTTCGTTCAACCTGCCTTGAAGCTCATATGCTCACAAGCGTACCTCGCTGTCGGAACCTCGCTACTGATCCCTGTATCCCGCTACCGGATCACTCGCTCATACCGAACCTCTCTACTACTGCTTGCTATTAGTGATAAGTACCCCGCAGGGGAATCCTCCATAAACCTTCCTACTAAGCTTACACTATCTAGCTCTGCATATTAAGGACTTACTATCATCTGCACTGTTGTTTAGATTGCTAGCTCTTGAGCCTACTAACATCTATCCTTGCACTGGGTTAGTCTCTCCTGTATGTCATCTGCTATCCTACCACCTACTACCATACATGATTGCTAACCTATCTGCATCCTACCTGTTACCATCTATACTCTCATGAACATTTCTCTCAAGTGCTGTTCACCTATTGTCACTGTTCCTACCTGTCTCTTCAGCTCATCACCACTATACTGCTATATACATCTATCACTCCAGGAACATCTTATTGAGTGTGTATATTTGTATGCTGAATCAGACAGACCACAGTGATGAGTCTTGGGAGTTGGAATTGGTATTTCAACGTATCTCTACATGACTGCTGAGTGGAGTTTTTCTGCAGCTGCAAATCCATCTTGTTTCAGAAAACGCAGGAGCGTTACAGATTGAACGAACCCAAAATGGATTCAGCAGATTTACCCACTCAAGTGACACAATTAAAACAACAAGTGACTGCGTTAATACACGCTCTTACTGAATTAAAAGAAGACAATCAGGCTCTGAAGCAGCAGGTAACCAGTCTATCACAACTTGCCGCTGCTCAGCCCCCTGAACCCAAAATAAATCCTCCTCTAGTGTTTACAGGTGATCGCAAAAAATTTCGTGAATTCAAAAACGCCTGTCAGTTACTTTTCTTGCTAAAACCTCGTACCTACCTTACTGATCATATCAAAGTCTGTACTATTATTTCATACCTAACGGGTGATCCACGGGCCTGGGCAGACTTTCTCTTTGAGAAAAATGATCAGCTTCTCAACTCCTATGCTTTATTCCTAGCGGAACTCGCTAGTCTATATGATGACCCCAATAGGCAGAGTACTGCCGATATTCAATTGAGGTCCTTGAAACAAGGTAGGAGACCTGTAGAAGACTTTGTAGCAGAGTTCAAAAGATGGACCCTTTATTCAGGGTGGAATGATACATCTCTGAGAACTCAATTTAGACTCGGCCTATCAGAAGCCGTTAAAGACGAGCTCGCCCGAGCGGATTTACCGGACACCCTGGATGCTTTGATACAACTCAGTATCAACATAGACAGGAGGCTGCGAGAAAGAAAGGCTGAAAAAATGGGAATGGCATTGTCCAGTCCTTCTCGGATTTCGGCCGTTGACCCTACTCCTATGGGAGGTAGGAACCATACGCCCACCTTTATCAACTACTGAAAGAGCCAGGAGACGATCCAGTAATCTTTGCTTGTACTGCGCATCCCCGGATCACATGATAAGCCTCTGTCCCCTTGTCCGCAAAAAAGAGGGTGAGTGTTCACATGTCCTCCTAGGGGGATTGACAACTTCATTTACTAACCCTTATCTTTTTGTTCGTTTGACATTGCAGTGGGACCAGACTAGGATTACCACTAAGGCCATGATCGACACAGGATCTTGCGGAAATTATATCGATATACGTTTTGCTACTTTAAATAAAGTACCTATTATTTCAAAACCTAAGCCTGTCTCTGTGAGTCTTATTAACGGTATTCCGTTATCTTCTGGCCCAATCACTAATCAGACACAAGCACTCCTAGTCACCACTAACGAGTCTCATACGGAGACCACTACCTTCGACCTATTATCTTCGCCCCACTTTCCCATTGTTTTGGGACTTCCCTGGTTACACACACATCAACTAACCATAGATTGGAAGAAACGGACCCTAACCTTCCTCTCTTACTATTGCGAGAGTACATGTAACCTCCCGTCTTATGGAAAGATCCTGTCTGTGGTGTCAGATGAGATTGCACCACTATGCTATCAGGATCTGTCCGAAGTTTTTCTTGAGAAAAATGCTCAAGTACTGCCTCCCCATAGGGATTATGATTGCACTATTGATCTACTCCCAAATACTAAATTGCGTTTTGGTCATGTTTATCCTCTTTCGCAGGATGAACTTTCCCATCTCAAGGAATACTTGGATGAGAATTTGACAAAAGGTTTTATTAGACCTTCCACTTCTTCCACAGCTGCAGGACTTTTTTTTGTCCGCAATAAAGACTCAAGTCTCAGGCCTATTATCGACTATAGGCAATTGAACGCCATTACAGTAAAAGATCGCTATCCTTTGCCGCTTATCCCTGAACTCATTGAACAAGTGCGTGGAGCTACCTACTTTTCAAAATTGGACCTGAAAGGGGCATACAATCTAATCCGAATCCGTGATGGAGATGAGTGGAAGACAGCATTCAGAACCAGATACGGATTGTTCGAATATCTTGTAATGCCATTTGGGCTATGTAACGCTCCCGCAGCCTTCCAACGATTCATAAACGATATCTTTAGAGACTTACTTGATGTCTGTGTTGTGGTATATCTGGACGATATACTTATTTATTAACGATCCTTGTCTGAACATATAAAACATGTAAGACTTGTGTTATCCAGATTACTCACACACAATCTATACGTGAAACTAAAAAAATGCTTATTTCATAAAGAAGAAGCATTATTCCTAGGATACATCATATCCAAAACAGGAATCAAGATGGATATGAGTAAGATATCCTGCATTCAGGATTGGCCTATACCAACCCCCCGCAAAGCACTACAGCGATTCCTTGGATTTTCAAACTTCTATAGGAAGTTCATCAAGAACTTCTCTGCCATTGTGAGACCTCTCACACAACTCACAAGTATTAAGAAACCATTTAAATGGTCAGATGAAGCAAATGAAGCTTTTCGCTTGTTAAAAACAAGCTTTACCTCTGCTCCCATACTACGCCATCCAGACCCATCCCTCCAATACATTCTGGAAGTAGATGCGTCAAATATGGCAGTAGGAGCAGTACTCTCCCAACGACCAACGAATACTTCACCACTCCATCCAGTCGCCTTCTTCTCTAAAGGCCCGTACACACGTACCGATCGTCGGCATACAAACGTCGGTGGACGAAGGATCTGCCGATTGTACGCGTGTTAGTATGGTGCCTCCGACAGATGTCTGCGCACAATCCGCGGACAAAAGTCTTTCGTGCAAACATGAAAATATTTGTATGCCGACACCAGAACGGACGATTGTTCGCCTGTCAGTACACAATTCGGCCGACAGACCGCAGATTTGCAAGACTGGGCATGCTCAGAAAATAGAAAACACAGGGAAAGTTAACCATTACATGACATCACTTCTGCAGTCGGCGAAAAAAAATTCTTGTGCTGTCCTTGTGCTGTCTTTGCACTTTTCAGCAGACACCGACATCCCGGGGAGAAAAGAGGAACATTTGTAAGCCGACCATCGGTACGTGTGTACGGGGCTTTAATCTCTAAGCAGCCCAGAGGTGAATTACCCAGTGGGTGAAAAGGAACTGCTTGCTATAAAACTGGCTCTGGAGAATTGGAGACATCTACTTGAAGGCACCCTATTACCAATACTCATATATACAGATCATAAAAATCTTCAATATCTTCAGACTAACAAAACCCTCTCCCACCGGCAGGTACGATGGTCACTATTCTTCCTAAGATTTAACTTCCTAGTGACCTACACACCTGCAGACAAGAATAAAAAAGCAGATGCGCTATCAAGATTAACTGAAGATAATCGCTCCAAAATCCCTTCCGTTCCTATAATACCCTACAAGCGTATTATTGGGGTTGTCCGTTCCTTGAAGGAAGAGATTCTGCACAGTATAGGTTTGGATTCACCTCCACCACAACTAAGTGCTGATGCAGAAGGCTTCCTCTACTACAACGACAAACTCTACATACCCCCTACTATGCGCACCAAGATCTTGGAATTGTCACATGATGTGCCTATGGCAGGACATATGGGTATGACAAAGACCCTTAATTTGCTTACCAGGCAGTTTTGGTGGCCTGATATGAAGACATCTATACAAAAATTTGTCTCTTCATGCAACGTCTGTGCCAGGTCCAAAATTGACACTACAAAACCATCCGGTCTACTATGCAGTCTACCAATACCCCAGACTCCATGGGAAGTTGTGTTCTTGGACTTTATAGTAGAACTACCACCTTCCAAAGGATTTAATACCATTTTAGTGTCAGTGGACCATCTGACAAAGATGGCACATTTCGTTGCTATTTGCAGACTACCTTCGTCCAAACAAACAGCGGAACTACTGATGAAACATGTCTTTAAGTTACATGGAATTCCAAAAACTCTTTTGTCTGACCGTGGATCACAATTCATCTCCAAATTTTGGCAAGAACTATGTCACATACTACGAATTGAGCGAAAGCTCACTTCACCCTACCATCCTCAGACCAACGGACAGACTGAAAGAGTCAACCAGTGCATCGAGCAATATTTACGTTGCTACACATCATACCTACAGGATGATTGGGTGGATCTCCTCCCTCTGGCAGAATTTGCCTACAACAACACAACCCACAGTACGACCAAACAGAGTCCGTTCTACTTGAACTATGGGTTTCATCCCACTATTCTTCCACCACGCATCCTTCCATCAAGTAACCCAGTAGCCTCAGACTATCTTACCCAAATAAAAGACTCTCTGGGTTTACTTAATACTACCATCTCACACGCTCATAGTCAACAAAAAAAGTACTATGACCTTCGTAGAAGACCTTCTCCTCAGTATGCTATTGGGGACCTCGTTTGGCTATCAACAAAAAACTTAAGATTAAAGATCCCTAGCAAAAAGCTTGGGCCTCTATTCTTGGGACCCTTCCCAATAAGGAAACTTATTGGAAAAGCTGCAGTACAGCTCACATTACCAACAGACCTCAAGATACGTCCCATCTTCCATGTGTCGCTACTGAAGCCCCATGTTCCTGACCAAGGAATAAGGCCTACCATCCCACCTCCACCTCCTGTACAAGTTGAAGGCGGAGAAGAATATGAGATAAAGGAGATTCTGGATTCTCGTATCCACAGAAGAAGACTCCAATATCTAGTACGATGGAAGAACTATGGGCCCCAAGACGACACCTGGCTGGATACCTCTGATATACATGCCCCTAGACTGATTCGCAATTTTCATGCGAAATACCCGGAAAAATCAGCTCTAGAGGCCTTCAGGAGCCGGCCTTAAGTGGGGGGTACTGTAATGTTCTGGTACCCCTTATTTCACTTCCCATTCATGTATGCGTCCCACCATTCTCTTTTGGTAGGTGCGCATACACCTTTAAGACCAATGCTGTCATCACTGAGCGCCGCAGAGCGGCTATTTCAACCGCCGGCGTTCTCACTCACATGTTCGTTCAACCTGCCTTGAAGCTCATATGCTCACAAGCGTACCTCGCTGTCGGAACCTCGCTACTGATCCCTGTATCCCGCTACCGGATCACTCACTCATACCGAACCTCTCTACTACTGCTTGCTATTAGTGATAAGTACCCCGCAGGGGAATCCTCCATAAACCTTCCTACTAAGCTTACACTATCTAGCTCTGCATATTAAGGACTGTTACTATCATCTGCACTGTTGTTTAGATTGCTAGCTCTTGAGCCTACTAACATCTATCCTTGCACTGGGTTAGTCTCTCCTGTATGTCATATGCTATCCTACCACCTACTACCATACATGATTGCTAACCTATCTGCATCCTACCTGTTACCATCTATACTCTCATGAACATTCCTCTCAAGTGCTGTTCACCTATTGTCACTGTTCATACCTGTCTCTTTAGCTCATCACCACTATACTGCTATATACATCTATCACTCCAGGAACATCTTATTGAGTGTGTATATTTGTATGCTGAATCAGACAGACCACAGTGATGAGTCTTGGGAGTTGGAATTGGTATTTCAACGTATCTCTACATGACTGCTGAGTGGAGTTTTTCTGCAGCTGCAAATCCATCTTGTTTCAGAAAACGCAGGAGCGTTACACCTGGATTCTTCCAGGGACCAAAGTCCCTGGGCAGATAATTGACCGAGAATTCCTCCCCATCCGGATAGACTGGCATCCGTGGTCACAATCTTCCGGTATATTGGCAGAAATGACTTCCCCTGGCTGAGCATCGGAGATCGAAGCCACCAGACCAGAGACTCCCTGGTCCGCTCGCTCAATCGGATCCGATTGTCCAGGGAATCTGGATTCCGATTCCATTTGAGAAGAATCTCTCCTTGAAGGATTCGGGTATGGGACTGGGCAAATGGTACTGCTACGAAGGAAGCCACCATCAAACCCAGGACCCTCATGCAAGTCCGAAGAAAAGGCCAGTTGTCGGATAGTAACAACTGAATTGTTGACTGAATCTTCTGGAGTTTCCCCGCCGGAAGGAATACTTTTGCCCTGGATGTGTCTAGAATTAGACCCAGATATTCGAGCCTCCTGGTGGGAACCAGAGAAGACTTCTGCAGGTTCACCAGCCACCCGAACTCTTGCAAAGAGATCATGGTGATCTCTAAGTTTTGTAACAAGGTCTGCGGAGACTCCGCACGGAGCAGAAGATCGTCTAGGTAACCTAGAATCAATATGCCTCGTTGTCGCAACAGCACCAACACTGGGGCCAACACCTTCGTGAAGACCCGGGGAGCCGAGGCGAGACCAAAGGGTAACGCCGCAAACTGATAATGGTTCTCTTCTACAGAAAAAACGCAGGAAACGCTGATGTCCTGCGTAAATGGGAATGTGAAGATAGGCATCCTTGATGTCTATGGATGCTAGAAAATCCCCCTGATGCAGGGAGGCTGCTACTGTGCGAATGCATTCCATCTTGAATTTTTGTATCTTGACAAAAAGATTGAGTGCTCTTAAGTCCAGGATTGGACGCACCTTGCCCTCTTTTCTGGGTATTGTGAACAGGTTTGAATAAAACCCTTGAAAACGCTCTGTCCAAGGAACGTGGACCACCACTCCTTGTTGCAGTAAATCCGTGACCGCCCCCCGCAGAGCTTCTAGGCGATCTGGGGAAAGTCGGATGTTGGAAGGGAAGAATCGCACCGGTGGGAGAGATTGAAACTCGATCTTGTAACCTGACCTTATGACTTTGCGAACCCACTTGTCCGGGATTCTGGAAAGCCATGGATCCGGAAACCGGCGAAGACGTCCCCCCACCCCAGCTATGGGTGGGGGCGCACCTTCAGGCTTTATTAGTCTTATCTTCAGGTCTGGAAGAGCCGGACTTTTGTTTGCCCGACCAGCGCCCCTTGAAACCTCCTGAAGGAGTTTTGGAGGTCTTTGCTTTGTCGCCCGTGGGGCGAAAAAACTTCTTATGAGTGGAAAAGGAAGGCCCCCGTTTCTGACGAGGTCCTTTACCCTTAGTACTTTGTGGCAAGAAAGTGCTCTTGCCTCCAGTGAGCTCCTTGATAATCTCATCTAAGTTGGCCCCAATAGGGAAAAGGAAAGGGAGATTAGGGAGATTAGCCAAAGCTCTCTTGGAACCTTGGTCTGCTGACCAACATTTTAGCCACAGTGTACGCCTGAGGACCACTGCTGAAACTGAAGCTCGCCCCAATAAAGGAGTGGCGTCTAGAGCAGCGTCACAGACAAACTGTAACCCTTGTATCATCTGTTCCAACAGATCTGATACCGCCTGGGGGATATCTCTCCCCTCTAAGTCCTGACGTAACCACTTGGTCCATTCTGTCACAGTTTGTGAAACCAGACCAATAGCAATTACTGGTCTGAAAGCTGACCCAATCAGGGAAAAGATGGCGCGAGACACAGCTTCCACCTTACGATCCACTGGATCCTTAAAGGACGGAGCATCCTCCAATGGGATAACCGTAGCTTTGTTCAATCTGGAAATTGGAGAATCCACCACAGATACTGTCCATTTCTTGAGGAGGGATTCCTCGAACGGATAACGCCTGTTAATGCGTTTGGAAATAGTAGGGGCTCGTTTTGGATGACTCCATTCTTCCTTAATTACATTAACGAAACTTTTGGGCAAGGGAAATACCTTTGCCATTTTGGTGCGTTTATTAGTACCAAAAGGGATCTCAGTCTCAGCTACTTCCGACGGTGTAACCTGTAGTCCTAAGGTTTCCCGGACAGATACAATTAGCGCGTTCACCAACACTTCCTCTCGGGCTATGATAGATGCCGAAACATCCTCCTCACTGTCTGAAGAGACAGTACCCGAGACACAAACCCCAGATGAGGTACCTGCACCTGCAATGACAGGCTCAGACTCTGAATCTGAAGTCTCAGATGAAATGGGGGTAGGCGGGGGTCGCTTCCTTGCGCCCTGTCCCTGACAGGCTACTTCCACCCGGGATACAAGAGACTCCAAAACCGCTGACAATGCATCAATAGTAAGTGGGGAACTGGAGGGTCCTGCAGCCACCTCGAGGGGATCAGGTGGAGATACATGTGTGGCAGGGTCCATGTTAATCCAGGACACTTTGCCAGTGAAAAATTTGAAAAAATAAAAAATACCTTTTTTCTTTATATGTAATCCCCCAGCGCAATAGCGCCCCTCAGCGTACCTGCTTTGGACCACCACAGAGAGAGAGAGAGAGACCCCAAGGGCTCACCACCTGATGCAGAGAAGTTTCTATCAAACTGCTGTCAGCGTTGTCCTATGCAGACTGGGAAGTCCTGTACTAGGTTTCCCGGGTAAAAGGAAGTGGCTCCGCCCCCTGTGCACGCCTTCCGGCGCTCCCAGCTACTCCTCGAGGTCGGCTGGGCACATCAAACATGGCCGCCCCCATGCAGGAGACACCAGGCTACGAAAAAATGGCGGCCTGCGTGACCTGCGGGCGGCCTATGTAGACAATGCAGACGTGCGGTCTACAACAAAATGGCGGCGGACTGCCGATCTAGCGTGGCTCCTCCAGTGCAGTGGCCTGTGAACGCTCTGAAAAGGCTGATGGCAGCCTGTCGGCCTGCGGGAGCATGGCGATAGCCCTCAGTATAAGGTAGGTGCTTGCTATTACCTCCTTTGCCCTGGATGTTTTATATTTTACTATAGTAAACCGAACCAGGCTTCCTTGGATCAAATCTACTGGAGAAACCAAGGCTGCTGGAGTGTCAGCTCCCAAGCCAAGCCTGCTGGAGTGTCAGCTCCCAAACCAAGGCTGCTAGAGTGTCAGCTCCAAACCAAGGCTGCTAGAGTGTCAGCTCCCAAACCCAGCCTGCTGGAGTGTCAGCTCCCAAACCAGATCACACTATCACAGGGAGATATGTGAACATGTCATAGGCTAGAGGGGGAACCTTAATGTCAGAAAAGGATCCGACCATACACAGAGGGGCCCGTATCCCAAAAACCCCACAGGGGGAAAGGGGGAACATCTACTCACCATACCGGAACTGACGGGCACCCTCTCTTCACAGTACCCTCTCCACCGAGGTGGGGGCTGTCGACCAATCCGGACGCCGTGACTCTGCTGGTTCTTGGCGTCCAAGCGAGACGTTTAACTCGCAGGGTCAGTCCCCGTCCAATGGGACTATGTCGCGGCCGACCCAGCGCGGAGCTATGGTCTGCACGCGCTCGTAGGCTGAACCGGGGTGACCACTGGATCTCAACATCCAGCCCGTCGCCCGGCTCCAGCATACTTACTTGAATGTGTCGCGGCCGACCCAGCGCGGAGGGGCAGTCCACCTTAGGGGACTGCCCCTAAGGTGGAGCCAGAACGTTTTCTTTCTGCCTAGTCCTACTCCTGTAGAGGGCAGCATAACCCAATTGATATGAATCAAAGAGGACTACGTCTGTCAATGAGCGACAGAGAAATATATGTTCTCTGATCCCGGGTCAACTCGTTTAGCACAAAGCTTCTTCAGGACCATATGGGTGTAGATGTACAGACAATATTCTCTTAAAATAAACAAATGTTATTAGAATCTAATTTCATATAATATGATCAGTAATATTGCTAAACAAATATAAATCAAAATAAACTGACATGGCTTACTGAAAACGGCGTTCTTCCAATCCCCTAGCATAACAGTCTAGGGGGTGGACACAGGGGAGCAAATAAGGCCAATCCAGAGTGTGTGCCTGAGTACACAGCCCAATAATCCTAGACATAGAATGAAGCAAATAGACATAAATATTTAGGGAAGGGAGATGATAAACTTACTAGGGATTTTACTGTAGATGGATGAGCAATCGCTCACTCAAGTACATCTCCATAGAGACGGAAACAGGGTCCACATGGTATATTGGGGTACGTAAGAAATCACGGTAGAGTTCTAGACATGTGAGAAAAAGGGGGTATATTTATGCATATTCGTTACCATTAGGTTTGAGTCGAAGGTAAGTTTGGCTCAAAAATTGCCAATTCGATCGTTCGTCGAATGGCAAACAAATGTGCTTCTTCGCGGGAAATTCAAATTTCCCATAATGCACTGCACGCGCACCGCGTAATTGGCCAAAGCATGCACCCTGACCTCATGCTTTGGCCAATCAAATGATCTCTGCCTTGATTGGACTAAAGGCAGGCTGCCTTTAGCCAATCATGGCTCAGGGGCCAAGTACATGCCCCACACTACATAAAGGCTGCTCGCACAGCCGCAGCATGTAGTGTCAATGTGCGGGCGATCAGACAGGGACAGGCACGCGATTCAGGCAGGAAGAGAGTCGTTTTTTTTGAGTCAGACAGTGCAGAGAGACATTACTAGCAGTGTAGGGAGGGACAGGTTCCTGTGTGAGATAGGGATAGATTGATTCTATTCTGACAGTTTAGCGCCAGTGAGTGAGTAGCAGTGTAGGGAGGGCCAAGGTTCCTGTGTGAGGTAGGGAGAGCTGTTTTTCTTTACATCAGATACCAGTCACAGTATTGTTCATCGGTCAGTTTCTGCAACATTCTAAAATATTCATAGACCTGTAGGAATAGAGATCACTGCTGATATCAGCCACAGTAACCTTTGCTCAGTTTTGGATCTTTCTATAGGGGTCTCAGACCTGTAGGAATAGAGATCATTGCAGATATCAGCCACAGTAACCTTTGCCCAGTTGTGGATCTTTCTATAGGGGTCTCAGACCTGTAGGAATAGAGATCACTGCAGAAATCAGCCACAGTAACCTATGCTCAGTTGTGGATCTTTCTATAGGGGTCTCAGACCTGTAGGAATAGAGATCACTGCTAAAATCAGCCACAGTAACCTTTGCCCAGTTGTGGATCTTTCTATAGGGGTCTCAGACCTGTAGGAATGGAGATCACTGCAGAAATCAGTCACAGTAACCTTTGCTCAGTTGTGGATCTTTCTATAGGGGTCTCAGACCTGTAGGAATAGAGATCACTGCTGATATCAGCCACAGTAACCTTTGCTCAGCTTTGGATCTTTCTATAGGGGGTCTTAGACCTGTAGGAATAGAGATCACTGCATATATCAGCCACAGTAACCTTTGCCTAGTTGTGGATCTTTCTATAGGTGTCTCAGACCTGTAGGAATAGAGATCACTGCAGAAATCATCCACAGTAACCTTTGCTCAGTTGTGGATCTTTCTATAGGGGTCTCAGACCTGTATGAATAGAGATCACTGCTGATATCAGCCACAATAACCTTTGCTCAGTTGTGGATCTTTCTATAGGGGGTCTTAGACCTGTAGGAATAGAGATCACTGCATATATCAGCCACAGTAACCTTTGCTCAGTTGTGGATCTTTCTATAGGGGTTTTAGACCTGTATGAATAGAGATCACTGCTGATATCAGCCACAATAACCTTTGCTCAGTTGTGGATCTTTCTATAGGGGTCTCAGACCTGTAGGAATAGAGATCACTGCAGATATCAGCCACAGTAACCTTTGCTTAGTTTTGGATCTTTCTATAGGGGTCTCAGACCTGTAGGAATAGAGATCACTGCATATATCAGCCACAGTAACCTTTGCTCAGTTGTGGATCTTTCTATAGGGGTCTCAGACCTGTATGAATAGAGATCACTGCTGATATCAGCCACAATAACATTTGCTCAGTTGTGGATCTTTCTATAGGGGGTCTTAGACCTGTAGGAATAGAGATCACTGCAGATATCAGCCACAGTAACCTTTGCTTAGTTTTGGATCTTTCTATAGGGGTCTCAGACCTGTAGGAATAGAGATCACTGCAGAAATCATCCACAGTAACCTTTGCTCAGTTGTGGATCTTTCTATAGGGGTCTCAGACCTGTATGAATAGAGATCACTGCTGATATCAGCCACAATAACCTTTGCTCAGTTGTGGATCTTTCTATAGGGGGTCTTAGACCTGTAGGAATAGAGATCACTGCAGGTATCAGCCACAGTAACCTTTGCTTAGTTTTGGATCTTTCTATAGGGGTCTCAGACCTGTAGGAATAGAGATCATTGCATATATCAGCCACAGTAACCTTTGCTCAGTTGTGGATCTTTCTATAGGGGTCTCAGACCTGTATGAATAGAGATCACTGCTGATATCAGCCACAATAACCTTTGCTCAGTTGTGGATCTTTCTATAGGGGGTCTTAGACCTGTAGTAATAGAGATCACTGCAGATATCAGCCACAGTAACCTTTGCTTAGTTTTGGATCTTTCTATAGGGGTCTCAGACCTGTAGTAATAGAGATCACTGCATATATCAGCCACAGTAACCTTTGCTCAGTTGTGGATCTTTCTATAGGGGTCTCAGACCTGTATGAATAGAGATCACTGCTGATATCAGCCACAATAACCTTTGCTCAGTTGTGGATCTTTCTATAGGGGTCTCAGACCTGTAGGAATAGAGATCACTGCTGATATCAGCCACAGTAACCTTTGCTTAGTTTTGGATCTTTCTATAGGGGTCTCAGACCTGTAGGAATAGAGATCACTGCATATATCAGCCACAGTAACCTTTGCCTAGTTGTGGATCTTTCTATAGGTGTCTCAGACCTGTAGGAATAGAGATCACTGCAGAAATCATCCACAATAACCTTTGCTCAGTTGTGGATCTTTCTATAGGGGTCTCAGACCTGTAGGAATAGAGATCACTGCATATATCAGCCACAGTAACCTTTGCTCAGTTGTGGATCTTTCTATAGGGGTCTCAGACCTGTATGAATAGAGATCACTGCTGATATCAGCCACAATAACCTTTGCTCAGTTGTGGATCTTTCTATAGGGGTCTCAGACCTGTATGAATAGAGATCACTGCTGATATCAGCCACAATAACCTTTGCTCAGTTGTGGATCTTTCTATAGGGGTCTCAGACCTGTAGGAATAGAGATCACTGCTGATATCAGCCACAGTAACCTTTGCTTAGTTTTGGATCTTTCTATAGGGGTCTCAGACCTGTAGGAATAGAGATCACTGCATATATCAGCCACAATAACCTTTGCTCAGTTGTGGATCTTTCTATAGGGGGTCTTAGACCTGTAGGAATAGAGATCACTGCAGGTATCAGCCACAGTAACCTTTGCTTAGTTTTGGATCTTTCTATAGGGGTCTCAGACCTGTAGGAATAGAGATCATTGCATATATCAGCCACAGTAACCTTTGCTCAGTTGTGGATCTTTCTATAGGGGTCTCAGACCTGTATGAATAGAGATCACTGCTGATATCAGCCACAATAACCTTTGCTCAGTTGTGGATCTTTCTATAGGGGGTCTTAGACCTGTAGTAATAGAGATCACTGCAGATATCAGCCACAGTAACCTTTGCTTAGTTTTGGATCTTTCTATAGGGGGTCTCAGACCTGTAGTAATAGAGATCACTGCATATATCAGCCACAGTAACCTTTGCTCAGTTGTGGATCTTTCTATAGGGGTCTCAGACCTGTATGAATAGAGATCACTGCTGATATCAGCCACAATAACCTTTGCTCAGTTGTGGATCTTTCTATAGGGGTCTCAGACCTGTAGGAATAGAGATCACTGCTGATATCAGCCACAGTAACCTTTGCTTAGTTTTGGATCTTTCTATAGGGGTCTCAGACCTGTAGGAATAGAGATCACTGCATATATCAGCCACAGTAACCTTTGCCTAGTTGTGGATCTTTCTATAGGTGTCTCAGACCTGTAGGAATAGAGATCACTGCAGAAATCATCCACAGTAACCTTTGCTCAGTTGTGGATCTTTCTATAGGGGTCTCAGACCTGTAGGAATAGAGATCACTGCATATATCAGCCACAGTAACCTTTGCCTAGTTGCGGATATTTCTATAGGTGTCTCAGACCTGTAGGAATAGAGATCACTGCAGAAATCATCCACAGTAACCTTTGCTCAGTTGTGGATCTTTCTATAGGGGTCTCAGACCTGTAGGAATAGACATCACTGCTATCAGCCACAGTAACCTTTGCCCAGTTGTGGATCTTTCTATAGGGGTCTCAGACCTGTAGGAATAGAGATCACTGCAGAAATCAGCCACAGTAACCTTTGCTCAGTTGTGGATCTTTCTATAGGGATCACAGATCATCCATCTATAGGATTATAGATTATATCAGATATCAGTGAGAGTATTGATAATCGGTCACTTGCGTACATCTATAACCACCGCAGCTCATCTATAGGGCTATCAATGACATCATATCAGGTCATTGAGTATCTGTTGGTCAGTTGCGTATACTCTATATTAATCTGTATCAACATCATGTCCGAAAGGCCGACAAGGAGAGGCTGACGCTCACAGGCCAGAAATGAGGAACAATGGCCTCTGTGTCCATTGTGAAAAGTGATGGTCATAGTCGACATAGTGCAAGAGTAACTGCGAGGCCTTGGTTACAATGTTCAAGCACCTCCAACGGCAAAGGCCCAATTTTTGGCACTTGTATAGCACATGCTATTTAAAATTTGCATGGAATTCTTACCAGCAGGTCCCGTTCTGGAACCCAGCAAGAGTAACTGCGAGGCCTTGGTTACGGTGTTCAGGCAACACCTACCACAAAGGCCTAATTTTTGGCACTTGTATAGCACATGCAATTTCACATTTGCATGGAATTCTTACCAGCAGGTCCCTTTCCTGCACCCACCAAGAGTGCATACTATAGAGCATCATTTCTCAATCTGGCAGGTGAGAAGACGTGTCAGGGTGACCAGCTTCCGTGTCAGGGTGACCTGCAGGTGGTGCTGTGGAGCAGAGGAGCAGAGCAGAGCGTGGGATCAGTGGCTGCATGCGAGTGAGAGGAGCGGGTGTGTGACCGACCGCGTGTGAGTAAACCCCCCCAGTAGAGCGGCGGCGGTGAGCGGTGCTAGAAACCCCCCCCCAGAAGTAAAAGCGGGCGGTGAACGGGTCGGTAACCCCCTCCCTAGTGCGGGTGGCGAGCGGTGCAGTAACCCCCCCCTTTGCGGCGGGCGGTGCAGTAACCCCCCCCGACAGAGAGGGAGAAGAGGAGACTATCAGAGCAAAGGCTGACCGGGAAGTGACAGAGGGAGGCGAGTGCAGAGAGGAAGACTGACCGACTGAGGGAGGAGGAGGAGGGAGGAGTCGCTGCCAGGAACTGCAAGTGACAGGCTTAAAGGGACACACACTAGGTAAGTAAGACTGGTGACTGAGATTGAACACTGACTGAGGGTGTAGTGTAGTACCTGAGTGTCTGTGAGTACCTATTACTACCTGAGTGACTGTGAGTACCTATCACTACCTGGGTACCTGTGAGTACCTATTACTACCTGAGTGCCTGTGAGTACATATTACTACCTGAGCACCTGTGAGTACCTATTACTACCTGGGTGCCTGTGAGTACCTATTACTACCTGAGTGCCTGTGAGTACCTATTACTACCTGAGTGCCTGTGAGTACCTATTACTACCTGAGTGTCTGTGAGTACCTATTACTACCTGAGTACCTGTGAGTGCCTATTACTACCTGAGTACCTGTGAGTACCTATTACTACCGGAGTATCTGGGAGTACCTATTACTACCTGAGTGCCTGTGAGTACCTATTACTACCTGAGTGTCTGTGAGTACCTATTACTACCTGAGTGTCTGGGAGTACCTATTACTACCTGATTGTCTGGGAGTACCTATTACTACCTGAGTGCCTGTGAGTACCTATTACTACTGTGAGTGTTGTGCGACTGACCGGGCTGTGCGTCTGTGACTGTTGTGCGACTGAGTGTTGTGCGACTGTGAGTGTTGTGCGACTGAGTGTTGTGCACCGGGCTGTGCGACTGGGAGTGTTGTGTGACTGACCAGGCTGTGCGACTGACCGGGCTGTGGGACTGAGCGTTGTGCGACTGACCGGGCTGTGGGACTGAGTGTTGTGCGACTGACCGGGCTTGCGACTGTGAGTGTTGTGCGACTGACCGAGTGGTGCGACTGTGAGTGTTGTGCGACTGACCAGGCGGTGCGACTGAGTGTTGGGAGTCTTTGAGTGTTGTGCGACTGAGTGACAAGTGAGTGTAGCGAGTACTAGAAGGGGAGAAGTTAGGAATTAGGAAACAGCCACACAGGATAGACTAAAATTACTGAATCCCCATTAGAATAGATTAGTAGGTACAATGCCCGGCGGGGGTAGTGATGCGATTTGGTGTGCATCTTGTGATATGTATGCATTCCTCGATCATGTGATCGAGGGTGAATACAAATGCACAAAATGTAAGCATGTTGCTTCCCTGGAAGCTTAGGTCCTGAATCTAGGGATGCAGCTGGCAACACTGACCTGAATGTCCATACCGAAGGAGAGCCGGGATTGTACCCGTCAGGCGCAGGCAGGGGCCTGCACAGAGGTGGGTGGAGTATTGGAGGTGCAGGCATCAGAGCAGAGTAGAGGGGTGACAGTTAGGAGGGGTAGAAGGGGACAAGGCAAGGAGGCCGGTCCTGGGCTGGAGCACCCCAATAGATACGCCCTGTTGCGTGATGTTGGGGAAACCAGTCAGGGACCAGCATTGCTGGAGCAGAGCGACGCCCCTAGCTGCCAGGGAAAGAACTCCTCCAGGGAGGCCAGGAGAAAGGGAAAGGAAAGACAGGTGCTGGTGGTAGGGGACTCAATCATTAGAAGGACAGACAGTGCAATCTGTCACAAAGACCGTGAGCGCCAAACAGTCTGTTGTTTACCGGGCGCTCGGGTTCGGCACATCGCGGATCGGGTGGACAGATTATTGGGTGGGGCTGGGGAAGACCCAGCTGTCATGGGACACGTGGGTACTAATGACATAGGCAGAGGAAGATGGAGAGTCCTAAACGATTTCAGGGACTTAGGAGCTAAGTTGAGGACTAGGACCTCCAAGGTAGTATTTTCAGAAATACTACCTGTACCTCGAGCCACACCAGAGAGGCAGCAGGAGATTAGGGAAGTTAACAAGTGGCTGAGAAGCTGGTGTAGTAAGGAGGGTTTCGGGTTCCTGGAGAACTGGGCCGACTTCTCAGTCGGCCACCGGCTCTTTGGTAGGGACGGATTGCACCTAAATGGGGAGGGTGCAGCCGTACTGGGTGAGAAGATGGCCATAAAGTTAGAGGGGCTTTTAAACTAGGTGATGGGGGGGGAGGGTACAGATGTAGAATTAGCCAGTGGAAAGTAAGATCCAGAGGGCACAAATGGGGACATAAGCGGTAGGCTATTCAGAGCTCCTAAACCCATGGTGGGTATGGGGAAAAATCTCAAGAGCAGCCTAAAAACAGCAAATGAGGATATATGTAACCGGTCAAAATTAAGAGGTTTATATACCAATGCCAGAAGCCTAGCCAACAAGATGGGAGAGCTGGAGCTGCTGATGTTTGAGGAGGACTTAGATTTTGTGGGGATCATAAAAAGATGATCCCAGATGGTGAGTGACCCATGATTACCATCATCCCATGAAACATTCAAAAAGTAACACTGGTGTGTTGTTCTCCTCTTGGGGGGGGGGGGCATTTTTAAGGCAATCAAAGATAAGAAAAGAAAAAGAAGCAGCAAAATATGTAAAAATATATAAATATTTATTAATCCAAAGTTGATTTAAAATGACACTGAACCAGACATGGACGGTTTACATAACCTCATCCCAATCCCATGGCCAAAAATGGAAGAGACCAGAGTCGGTCATGGGCATCTTGGGACCAAGGAAATACACAACACAATACAAAAAAGGGGAAAAGGGAAAGAGGGGGTGACACAGCTCCCACCCTCGGGTAGAACCCCCCAAGGGAGGGAAAGTAGATAAACCAACGCGTTTCAAAATAATTGATGAACTTTTAGAGTTCAAATCTTCATCAGCGATGTCTACATGCTGTGATGCCCTTTATGAAAAATCAAAAAACAAACATACAAAGAAAAAACATAGATCAATATATTACATCACCTGCTTGACACAAAATGACCAAAAACGTGAGTGCTCCACACACTGACACATGAAGCACCACCCACTGAATCTCCTGCTTCAGCTTAGTTCATCCATCTCTTCTGAATTTAAGTTTTTGGTGCACTGATAACCGAGAGAAGGGGAGGGGAGGCCGAGGACCAATCCAATCCCAATATGGTGGAAAAACTTGATACTCCCAGTGGGGTCAGGGTGTACGGATATAAAGAAACCCCTAAGATGCGGTGCCTTTAACAAAGAGAGAAAATAATAATAACTATTGGTAATCCCACAGATGGGAGAGGAGATTTACCCAATGCTATAAGGGGAGGGGGGAGAAAAAAAAAAAGGGGGGAGACATGGGATCAAAATGACCAAAACCATCCCCAACCACCAAGACTGCCAGTTCATATCCAGGAAATACTATGCCAGACCAATGTACAAAAAGTACTTACAAAAAACTCATAGGGTTGTATCCTGGGTTTCATGTATGGCAAAGTCCATGTAAAGTTGCAAGCAGCACAACCCCGATCTGTGTAATCCAAATATGAACTGCAATCAGCTGAACCGCCTCCTTACCTCAGAGGAGAGCGGAGAGCAATGGCGCTGGCAGTGACCCCTGGCGTCCCCCGTATATACCCATGCACAGCGGGAAGCCGCGCTGGGTTCCTCCCCTTGCTTGGCGGGACTCGGAGGCAACCAAAGGACCGGAAGTGTCGCACCCGGCACTCCGGAAGTGACGTCGGGAGCTAACACCGCTGCATCCAGAGCAGGAGGAAATGCCGGGGGACCAATAACCACCGACACAAGGAGGGCGAGCACTCAACGGGCAGGGGCATATAGCCACTGCCACATAGTGTGCATCGCCAAATGCCTGCCACATACAGATATGTGAGCAGGCTTGCCTGTGCCGGACTGGGAGAGCAAATCAGACCCCATACAAGCTTCTACTCAAGTGCACCAAAATAACGTGACAATGCATATGGGAATAACAAAACCTCGGACCCCTGCATGAAACCTGCAAGGGAAACCAAGGGGAACCCCATTAGTATCCATATATGAACCCACTACCCCATATGTGTGTGTTAGACACATTGGGAAAAGAAGGGGGGTAAAAGATGAAAATAGGAGAGGAAGTAAATGTAGAAATCCAATAAAGAGCTGGCAATCCAGGGATATGGGTGGTCGGTGCCGCACGTGCCGGCAAGCAGAAAATCCATCACAATCTGTCAGGTCACAAAGAGTCAAACAGTAAGATGCACTTCCCATATAATCAACGAAATAAATAACAGCAATTGCCTAATCAAAAATGAATGCAATTACAATAATAAAGTATCTTAATATGACAAAATGGAGTACAAAATGTACTCATATTTGAACAAAACAATATACATTATTATTCATCAGCCCTGTATCAAAATATATGTCAGTGGCCCAAACAATAAGGAAGGAACAAAGAAAAAAAAAAAAAAAAAGGAAGGATAAAAGAATAAAAAAGTAGAGAAGTGGGAGAAAAAACCACTGGGGGGACTCAATTCGTTTGACCAGAGCTAAACCCCTCCAAGAAGGGTCTGAAGCTCTCAGCCTCATTGAGGCCAGGTCGTATCGTGGCATTAAGGATCCTAATCCATCGTGCCTCTCTTTGAAGCAAGAGCTTGTTCCAGTCGCCGCCTCTTGGTGGAATGTGAATGCGGTCCAAAACAGTGAAGTTGATTTGAGGCATGTGATAGTGATGGTCCCAGGCAACATGTCTGCCCAAAGGCAGATAGAGGTTGCCTATTCTCATGCCGGCTAGATGTTTGTTAGCGCGTGCTTGAAGCTCTTGTTTTGTCTTCCCCACATAGAATGAACCGCATTCACACTCCACCAAGTAGACGACCCCCCTTGTTTTGCAGTTGGCAAAGTGGCGCAATCTAAATCTCTCACCATTAGGAAGGGTGAAAGAAAGTCTTCTCTGTACATGGGGACAGAGAGAGCATGCGCCACACGGGTAGGTACCCCAAGTTTTGCAAGGATCGTGTCTGCGTTCCCCCCTAAACTCACTTTGAACTAATTTCTCTCCAATCGATCCTGCCCTCCTGTAAACTACATAGGGTTTCTTGGAGACAAACTTTGACAGGGTTTGATCCTCTGTCAAAATGTCCCAATGTTTAGTAAGGATTCTTGTGATATCCTCATGTTCTTTCGAATACCGGGTGATCATCCTAACTGTATGATCCTCTCGTTTTTTGCTGGATTTGACGATCAAATCCCTTCGTTCAAGATCCTTGACTCTATTAAAGGACTTCCTCAAGCAAGACTTTGTGTAACCTCTCGCCAAAAATCTAGCTGTAAGATCATCAGCCTCCAACTGGAAATCGTCAAGGGTCGAACAGTTTCGTCTGGCTCTGAGAAACTGGCTATAAGGAATCGACCTCTTGAGCGATTCCGGGTGGAAGCTGTTGGCATGTAGGATATTATTTCCGGCTGTCTCTTTTAGAAAAAGTTTGCTCAATAATTTGCCATCCTCATTCTTAAAGATTGTCAAATCAAGAAAATTGATCCGCCATTGATCGGCCGTCATAGTGAAAAATTAATTGGTCAAGACCATACAGCAGTTTAACCACTTACCGCATATCGACGTGTATTTATACGTCGGCAGACTTTGCGGTAGTATACCGGGGTGATGCCTCTAGCTAGAGGCATCATCCGGTACCGTGGTTAACAGCCAACGGTCGGCTTTCTGTCGGTAACAACTGATGCGGCTCGGGAGCCGCTCGATCGCTACCCGGGTGAGCGGGAGGGGACGTCCCCCCCTCCCGCCGCCTTCCGTGACTTTGCTCGGGGCACCCGTCCCACCGGGAGCCCCGAGCACCCAGCCGGCACGTCCGCCGGCTGGATGGAGTCCCGATCAATGCCGGAAACGGCTTCGATCGGGTCTCTGATGACGTAACACAGAGGCGGCGTCCATGACGTCACTTCCGGGTTACTGTGCTGCAAAAAGCAGCAAATTTAAAAAACGGCTGTGTGCAAAAATGCAGTTTTTGGCGTTTTGCATACATGGAAGTGTAGTGGAGGGGTCTAGGGTCTTTTAGACCCTCGATCCCTCCATAAAGAGTCACTACATATTGATGTCACAAGGGATGTTTACATTGCTTGTGACAGCAATAAAAGTGATCAGATTTTTTTTTTTAAAAAAAAACCTGTAATAAAGTTAAAAAAAATAAAATAAATAGTAAAAAAAAATAAATACATTTTAACCACCCCCGTCATCGTTAGCTCGCACACAAAAAAAATGTATACGGAAGTCGAGCCGCAAATGAAATCGCTGTTCAAACCACACATGTGAGGTATCGCCGCGATCACCAGAGCGTGTGCAATAATTTTAAAAAAGAGCTACACTCTAACTCTAAACTGGTAACCGTTAAATAAATTTAAAGCGTCGCCGATTGAGATCTCTATTGACCGTAGTTTGTCGCCATCCCACGGGGTGGGGGGCGAAATTTTAAACCGTAACATGTTGGGTATCTATTTACTCAGCATGACATCATCTTTCACAATATACAAAAAAATGGGCTAACTTTACTGTTTAGTATTTTTTGAATGCAGTGAAACGTGATTTTTCTAAATTTTTCCAAAAAAATGGCGTTTTAAAGACCGCTGCGCAAATATCGCGTGACAAAATATATTGCAATGACCAACATTTTATTCTCCAGAGTCTTTGCTAAAAAAGTATATATAATGTTTGGGGGTTCTAAGTAGTTTTCTAGGAAAAAATACTGGTTTTAACTTGTGAACAAAAAGTGTCCAAAATAGGGCTGGGGCTTAAGTGGTTAACAGTAGGGATGATCGAACTTTTGAAAAGTTCGGTTCGGCCAGAACATCCGAACTTCCCGAAAGTTCGGCCCGGATTTCAGAACCCCATTGAAATCAATGGGACCCGAACTTTGGTAATCAAAAAACACAATTTTTAAGCCCTAAAACCCAATAAATGACCCTAAAAAGTCCCTAGGGTTCTGGGTCATTCCCCATTAACTATTAATCACACAAAAAAAAGTTCTTAAAAATTGTCATTTTTGATAAAAAAGCCAATTATTGAAAAATTAAAAAAAAGATTTTTTGATTTTTACTTTGGATTTCGTATCTGGGGGGTCTAAAAAGTGTACATGTGAAGTTTCAGCTCTGTAGCATGTCCAGAACCAGAAAAAAATAAAGATTGCTTGTAATAGAACACTTTCAGCTCAGGGGGTTAGCTTCTCTTCTCGGTTTTCACACCTTGCCGGTTTCAAAGCAGGCATTTTTTTCGGTTCTTTGCAGTCAGGAAAAACATCTGAACTTGTGTATAGTGGTACTGTGCACAAGTTCTGATGTTTTGCCTGCCTCCAAAAACCCCCAAAAAATGCCAGCAAAAACACACCTGGGCATTTTTTTTTTTTGACGCTAGCGTTTTTTTTGGGCATTTTTTGGGGTTCTTTTGAGGCAGGCAAAACATCTGAACTTGTGTATAGTGGTATATATACACACATAATTATATGTATATAGACACCTAGCCATATATAGGTGTGATAGTAGCAGAAATATATTACTGTAAATGATTTCATTAGCGCAAGCATATATTTCTGCTACTATCACACCTATATATGTCTAGGGGTATATATACAGACATATATGTGTATTTATACCCCCTATACACATGTTCAGATGTCATGTCTGACATCAAACATGTCCTCAAAAAAGCACTGGCAGTGGCAGCCCCTGCAGCATGAAAAATGCTTGGCTGGTGAGAAGCCATATGGGTGTGCCGAAGCAACTCAGAGAAATGATCATTTCTCTATAGCGGTCACCCTGCTATGGAAGGGTTTTGTCACCCTTCCATAGCAATCACTGTCAGTTAACCCTACACTACACTACGGTCCCTTTACACTTAACACTTTCCCTACAGAAACTAAATTTTTGAAGCTAACAAGTGTAAAGGAGCACTCTAACTACACTAGATATCCCTTTCCTCACACTAAAAATAGCTAAATGACACTTTGTAACACATTAGAACAGAATTCCACTCTCTTCCATGTCCCGTACAAGAATGCTATTAATTTGGCGGGGGCGATCTTATATACTGGGGGGCGTATTCACTAATGATTGGTCTAGGGACCCCCTAGTCACTCCAATCTCATTCCTAGCATTCTCCTGCCCCCTCAATTCGCTTTTGCTAATGGTTCTGGTCCAATCACGGGCTTTCCTGAAGCATTGCATTTTGGTCGGTTCTGGTTGCCGAATTCCGAACTTTTTGGGCAAAAAGTTCTAAATTCGGCCGAACCTCGAACACCCAATGTTCGGGCCGAACCGATGGTGGACCCGAACCGTTAGATCATCCCTAGTTAACAGGACAGGTTCCACTCAGAACAGGCTTCACCATGGTCGACCAAAGAAGTTGAGTGCACGTGCTTAGCGTCATATCCAGAGGTTGTCTTTAGGAAACAGAAGTATGAGTGCTGCCAGCATTGCTGCAGAGGCTGAACGGGTAGGGGGTCAGCCTGTCAGTGCTCAGACCATATTCCGCGCACTGTATCAAACTGGTCTGCATGGCTGTCATCCGAAAGGAAGCCTCTTTTAAAGATGATGTACAAGAAAGCCCGTAAACAGTTTGCTGAAGACAAACAGCCTAAGGACATGGATTACTGGAACCATATCCTGTGGTCTGATGAAACCAAGATACATTTATTTGGTTCAGATGGTGTCAAGAGTGTGTGGCGGCAACCGGGTGAGGAGTATAAAGACACAGGTGTCTTGCCTACAGTCAAGCATGGTGGTGGGAGTGTCATATTCTGGGGCTGCATGAGTGCTGTCAGCACTGGGGAGCTACAGTTCATTAAGGGGACCATGAATGCCAACATGTACTGTGACATACTGAAGCAGAGCATGATCCCCTCCCTTCAGAGACTGTGTCGCAGGGCAGTATTCCAACACAATAACGACCCCAAACACACCTCCAAGACGACCACTGTCTTGCTAAAGAAGCTGAGGGTAAAGGTGATGGACTGGCCAAGCATGTCTCCAGACCTAAACCCTATTGAGCATTTGTGGCGCATCCCCAAACAAAACGTGGAGGAGCGCAAGGTCTCTAACATCAACCAGCTCCGTGATGTCGTCATGGAGGAGTGGAAGAGGACTCCAGTGGCAACCTGTGAAGCTCTGGAGAACTCCATGCCCAAGAGGGTTAAAGCAGTGCTGGAAAATAATGGTGGGCACACAAAATATTAACACTTTGGGCCCAATTTGGACATTTTCACTTAGGGGTGTACTCACTTTTGTTGCCAGCAGTTTAGACAATAATGGCTGTGTATTGAGTTATTTCAAGGGGACAGCCAATTTACACCGTTATACAAGCTGTACACTCACTACTTTACATTGTAGCAAAGTGTCATTTCTTCAGTGTTGTCACATGAAAAAATAAAATAAAATATTTACAAAAATGTGAGGGGTGTACTCACTTTTGTGAGATACTGTATAAGCAGTGGGGTGGAGAAGGGGGGCAAAGGTGAGTGAGTTTGAGAAGAGAGGACACAACTGCCAGCAGGAGTGGTAGAAAGTACATAATTACAGTAAAATTACATAAATAAAGTTACAGAATGGGAAAAGAGCTGAATAGAGACAGGGTCACATGAAGCCCAGATTGTAAAGATATAAAATATTTACAAAAAAATGAGGGGTGTACTTATTTTTGTGAGATACTGTACACAATTTTAGTAAAAAAAGGTATCATTAGTAGTAATCAGCATGGATTCATGAAGAATCGTTCTTGCCAGGTCAATCTATTAACCTTCTGTGAAGAAGTAAGCTCCCATCTAGATAAAGGAAAGCCTGTGGTTGTGGTGTATCTGGACTTTGCAAAGGCATTTGATACAAACGCTTACTGTACAAACTAAGGTATGGACCATAGGGTGAGTACCTGGATTAAAAACTGGCTCAGGGGGGGAGTCCAGAGGGTGGTGATTCATGGGGTGTACTCAGATTGGTCAGGTGTGGAAAGTGGGGTCCCCCAAGGATCTGTCCTGGGACCAATCCTGCTTAATTTATTCATAAATACAATCTCAGTATTTGTGGACGATACTAAGCTAAGCAGGGCAATATCTTCTATACAGTACGTGGAAACCTTACAAGAAGACCTGAACAAAATATTGGGGCGGGCAACTACTGTCAGGGCCGGAGCCAAGCACAAGGCAGCCAAGGCCTGAGGGTGCCAGAAGAGGAGGGGGGGGAGCCAAAGCAAGGGACTCCCCCTAGAGTTGCATAAGGCGTGAGGAGCCGCTGGCTGGCCCTGCTCGCACTGTACCAGCCGGCAGCTTAGTACACTGACAACAAGAGGAGGCTGCGCTGCATAGCCCCGGCCGCTGTTTAATTCACTGTGACCTGTTCCATTCGCAGCATCATCCCCTGCAGCACCGCTGCCCCTACCCTACAGACTGCGTCCGACGGTCTGAACGAGAGGCGTCTTCCTACTCCTCCTCCCCTCTGCCAGCTGCAGCCTGCAGCTGTCCCTCGGGGATGTTCACTATCTCCGGAGGCAGCCGGAGTTGGTGGGCGGGGCCTCTTCCACTTCTCCTACAGACTCCTACCCTCAGGCTGATCTCACCGCTAAAGGAGAAAGAGCAGGAGGAGACAACACAGCAGCCCGGGAATCTTCATCACCTGCTATGCTGTAAGTGACTGAGCAGTGCAAACACTGTCACTACATACAGCCCTAACCTGCCACTATATAACCTTAACCTACCAATACTACCCTAACCTGGTTCTATACCACCCTAACCTGCCACTATACCACCATAACCTAGCCTGCCAATATACCACCTCTATACCAACTTAACCTGCCACTATACAACCTTAACCTGGTTCTATATCACCCTAACCTGGCTCTATATCACCCTAACCTGGCTCCATATCACCCCAACCTGGCACTATACCACCCTAACCTGGTTCTATATCACCCTAACCTGGCTCTATACCACCCTAACATGCCACTATACCACCCTAACCTGGCTCTATACCACCCTAACCTGCCACTATACCAACCTAACATGGGTCCATACCACCCTAACCTGGCTCTATATCACCCTAGCCTGGATCTATACCTTCTTAACCTGCCACTATACAACCCTAACCTGGCTCTATATCATCCTAACCTGGCTCTATACCACGCTACTCTGGCTCTATAGTACCCTAACCTGCCACTATACCACCCTAACCTGCCACTATACCACCCTAACCTGCCACTATACCGCTCTAACCTGGCACTATATCACCCTAACCTGGCACTATATCACTCTAACCTGCTACTATATCACCCTAACCTGCTACTATACCGCTCTAACCTGGCACTTTATCACCCTAACCTGCCACTATACCACCCTAACCTGACACTATACTGCCCTAACCTGCCACTATAACACCCTAATCTGCCACTGTACAGTCACTATATCAACCTAACCTGCCACCATACTGCCACTTTACCACCCTAACCTGCCCCTATAATGCTACTATACCACTCTAAAATGCCACTCTACCACCCTATGTGTAATGTAAAGGGGTCCAGAGGTATGGGAGCTGTGTAATCTGAAGGGGTCCAGAGGTATGGGGGGCTGTGTAATGTAAAGGGGTCCAGAGCTGTGGGGGCTGTTATGTAAAAAGGTCCAGAAATGTGGGGGCTGTGTTATGTAAAGGGGTCCAGAGGTGTGGGGGCTGTGTAATGTAAAGGGGTCCAGAGGTGTGGGGGTTGTGTAATATAAAGGGGTCAAGAGGTATGGGGGGCTGTGTAATGTAAAGAGGTCCAGAAGTGTGGGGGCTGTGTAACGTAAAGGGGTTCAGAGGTGTGGGGACTGTGTAATGTAAAGGGGTTCAGAGGTGTGGGGGTTGTGTAATGTAAAGGGGTCCAGTGGTGTGAAGGCCCAGGAGGAGCGCGGTTTGAAGGGTGTACAGCACAGTCAGTGATCAAGTTTTCTTTCTCCTATGTCTGTGGAAGGTGAGGCAAGCAAGTGTATATTATTGTACCGGTCCCGCTCATGTATGCAATCCCTGACCATCCCGTGTGCCATGCATGCAATCCCTGACCATCCCGTGTGCCATGCATGCAATCCCTGACCATCCCGTGTGCCATGCATGCAATCCCTGACCGTGCCATGCATGCAACCTATGACCATCCCATGGTGCCATGTATGCAACCTATGATCATCCCATGGTGCCATGTATGCAACCCCTGACCACCCTGTGTGCCATTTATGCAACACCTGACCATCCCGTGTGCCATTTATGCAACCCCTGACCATCCCGTGTGCCATTTATGCAACCTCTGACCATCCCGTGGTGCCATGTATGCAACCCTTGACCATCCCATGGTGCCAGGTATGCAACCCTTGACCATCTCATGGTGCCATGTATGCAACCCTTGACCATCCCGTGGTACCATGTATGCAACCCTTGACCATCCCGTAGTGCCATGTATGCAACCCTTGACCATCCCGTGTGCCATGTATGCAATCTTTGACCGTCCCGTTTGCCATGTATGCAGTCTCTGACCGCCTCTTGTGCCATGTATGCAATCTCTGTGGACTGTAATGTAAGGGGGAGCTCTATGGACTCTTTTGTAAGGAGGGTGCTGTGGTGACCAGAGACTACTTTACATTAGAGTTTCCTTTTACACTGGGTTCTGCAACAGTCCCTTTTACATCAGAGTCCACAGAGTTCCCCCTTACACTGTAAAGGAGAACCCTGTGATAAGTTATATTAACCGGATCTTCATGTAACTGTAGAAATATGTTTTTTGTTATACCTTTTTGGCAATACTGCACCCTGTTAAAGTGCCCCCCACTATGTATCTTGGGTTCAGCTTGCCCATTAGCGGGTCCAGGACCAGCATAGTGGGTGCCGCTGGGTAGAGGGGAGGGAGAAGAGTGAACATATGTCCGCTCTCTTCCCCTTCTTGTTCCTGGCCAAGAAGCAACGTGAATGACATCACTTCCGGATCCCCGTTGACCGTTTCCCCCTGCCATAAAGGCTGGGAAAGAATGTAATGCAGTGTGATCTGCATTGCATGAAATTCAGTTAAGCACAGGGGAGACATGCAGGGTCTTTTAATCTGTCACCAAAAATGTATAACTCAGGGGACTTTTTGTCCTCTATGTGATGAAAAAAAGGTTAATGTAGAATTCCACCCTAACACTAAAATCCCTGCATCTTCAGACATACACGATCTAACACTACCCTATCTAGCCCAGTAATGAAGAAATCAGTATACATACCTTTTCTGAAGCCAAATCCAACACTGTGGAGCCGGGTGCAGAGGACACTACCAACAACGGAAGCCGCATAGTAAGTCTATGGGTGACGTCACTTCCCATTCATTTCACTGCCATTGTCAGCTCTGTCCTCTGCAGAGCTTCCGCCGCTGGAGATCGGATCAGATCCGCTTCAAAAAAGGTAAGTATACTGATTTCTACTTTACAGGTCTCTATAGGTTAGGGTTAGATCATGGAAGTCTGTAGATGCAGATATTTTAGTTTTAGGGTGGTACACTTTTTTTGTTCATTGTCCCCCACCCCCACATATACGCATGTACAAAGATAAATGCACGCGAGGGTGCCTGCGCATGAAAACGTCTGCTCGTGAAAATGTGCGATACACATGTTAGATATCATACAGAACTTTGACCTCTTTAACTTCTGAGGTCACGTTATTTGTCATCTGTCAGATATTTGAAGCTATTTTGCTCCAAAAAGTGAAAATGCAGGTATAGCAGCTTTCTCCCAAGAGCGTCCTTTCGCCGCTTCGCCCAGTCCAGCACCAACCATGGGCAACCTCATGTATGCAAAGAATAAAACATGCTATAGTGCATTACCAGGACATACTAAACTGCTTTATTAAAAAGGTATGTACTTACATCAAACTTTACTAGGATAAAGCAAAAAATAGTGTAATTGTCCTGGTAATGCACACTATAGACAATTATCACAAATCTTTGAGCTAAATGGCTGTGAAGTGTTACTTTTTGAGCGAAGTGGCTGCAAATATGCGGCAGATGACAAGCGCATTTGACCTCAGTTTTTGGTAAGCAGATGGTGTGTGCTCTGTCTTGGCGATGCTCTGTCCTGGTGAAGTCGGTGCAAACACCTTGCAGTGGATCTGCACAAGTTTATCCCAGCACAATTTACTTAAATGTTTTCCATGAAATGTTTGTTTTATGCATATTATTTACTGTAATAGCACTTTGGAATGTACATATATATTCTCAATATTACATTGCACTTTATTGTGGTTCACGATTATATGATAAATGTTTTTTCTGCGTTTATGTTAGCTTATGCAAGATATTTTGTTTTGTTGTGATTTTTGGACATTTGAAAGCACTTTGATAGTTGTGATAATTAACTACTTGCCACCAAATCTCAAACATGTATGCATACATAGGTCATGCATGCAGATGTAAACGGTATTTGCACCACACGTGAGGTTTCTCTGCGATCATTGGAGTGAGAGCAATAATTCAAGTGCTAGACCTTCTCTGTAACTGTAAACTGGTAACCTTTAAATTGTCACCTATGGAGACTTTTAGATATCGTAGTTTCCGCCAAGCGTGCACAATTTTAAAGCGTGACATGTTTGGTATTTATTTACTTGCTGTAACATCTTTAATATTTTACCTCACAATTGGGTATTGTGTTTTTTTTTACATTAAAAGCGTGGCGGGTACAGGAGGGCGAGCCGTTTCTAGTAGTTTAACTACTTCCATACAGAGCAGTTACATCCCCCTTCCTGCCCAAACCAATTTTCAGCTTTCGGCGCTCTCACACTTTGAATGATAATTACTCAGTCATGCAACGCTGTACCCAACCAAATTTTTTATAATTTTTTTCACACAAATATAGCTTTCTTTTGGTAGTATTTAATCACCACTGGGTTTTTTATTTTTTTGCAAAATAAGTGAAAAGAGAGCGAAAATATAGCTTTCTTTTGGTAGTATTTGATCACCACTGGGTTTTTTATTTTTTGCGAAATAAGTGAAAAGAGAGCGAAAATTTTTGAAAAAAAACACATTTTGTTTTAGTTTCTATTATAGAATTTTGCAAATAAGTATTTTTTTTTTCATAAATTTGGGCCAAAATTTATACTTCTACATATCTTTGGTAAAAATAACCCAAATTTGTGGTTATTATTTAGTCTGTGTGAAAGTTATAGAGTCGACAAGCTATGGTGCCAATCACTAAAAATTGATCACACCTGATGTACCGACGGCCTATCTCATTTCTTGAGGCCCTGAAATGTCAGGATAGTACATATACCCCCCAAATGACCCATTTTTGTAAAGTAGACATTCCAGGGTATTTAGTAAGAGGCATGGTGAGTTTTTTGAAGTTGTAATTTTTTCCCACAATTCTTGGGAAAATGAGGAAATAATTTTATTTTTTTTTTTACACAAAATTGTCATAATTACAAGTGATTTCTCACACACAGTATATGCATACTTGTAATTACACCCCGAAATACATTCTGCTACTCCTCCTGAGTATGGCAATACCACATGTGTGAGACTTTTACACAGCCTGGCCACATACAGAGGCCCAATATTCAAGGAGATACAATAGAATTACCTACAAAATGACCCCATTTTGGAAAGCAAACACCCTATTTTGTATATTTTATGAGGCATAATGAGTCTTTTGAACATGTCATTTTTTTCCACAAGTTTTTGGAAAATGTGGAAAGAAAATGAAAACGCATTTGTTTTTTTACACAAAGTTGTCAATTTATAGGATATTTCTAACACATAGCAAAAATGACACCCCAAAATACATTCTGCTACTCCTTCTGAGTATAGCAATACCACATATGTGGGACTTTGTCACAGCATAGCCACATACAGAGGCCCAACATGCAAGGAGCACCGTCAGGCGTTCTAGGGGCATAAATTACACATCTAATTTCATTACAATCAAACGTTTTTTTAATCAGTACTGCTTGGATCCTGTTCCCTGTATACGAAGATTCACACTACCAATTATGTGGCCTATGAACATGTATACATCACTGACACTGCTCCCTCAGTTCCCGGTTGGACATGTTTGGATGCTTTGATATACCGCAAAACTTGTAACACTTCATACATTATTTTTGAGCTGGCATTGAAAGGTAAAATCCCTAGGAAGGGTTCGGATCGATATGGTCGGTTTTTCCCCCTTCTGGAGCTCCCCTCCCCCCTATATTATTTGTACTAGTCTTTAATTAGATGCTTTTCCAGCAAACCCTCTTATCCTTAACATGCTTTTATACCTTTTACAGACCATTGCTTGCATCTGCTTTTGAAGAAGTGGAAAATGCTCCACGAAACGAGTCAAGCATTTAGGATGCAACTTTCCAATTTTATGTTGACATGTTTTGGTTACTCAGGTGGAATGTGAGGCGCTAACAACTATAGTACATTATTCCAAAACACAACCTCAGTTAGTGAAGGAAACAACATAATGGGGTGAGTATCACCAATGAAAAAGTGCTAAAGTGACTGTGTACAAATAAATTATAAATTAAATAAATTATATTAAATTAACATATAATGAATAAAGTGCTGGTGCTTAATCTTACACGGTTCATGTGTTGTAATTATGAGTGCTACAATAAATACATAATAATATACTTAATTCAATAAATAAACACCAATCCGTGACACACCATATAATGATTACACAATAATGCGTTTGGCAAGAGAGTTCATAAAAAAATATATAATGTGAATATTCCCAAAAACGTGTGGTGCTTTGTTGTGCATTTTTTCTCTTTAACATGCTTCTTACTATTGGTGGGGTGCCAAAGTGATGCAATGGGTGTCTGATCCTTCACCCAGTGAGCCGGGGTCACTTACCAGATGCACCCAGGCCTCAAGGCACCTATGGTGCAGGTAGAGCTCTTTAAAGGATCTTTCAGCGAAACCCTCTTCCAAAGTGGGGTTTCAGGGGTGGTTTTCCCTCAGAATGGATGGCTCAAAACTCCTGTTTAAGTAGCTCAGATTCCAAGTGGCTCAAGAAAATGACAGCGAGAAAGCCTCATGGTGCAGTATGTATTTATTAAATTAAAAACTAAGCAGAAGAAAACAACTCACGTTTTCTGGTGCCACACAAGCACTTGACATAGGCAGTATAAAAACGCAGGCAGGGGAGCCGCTATGCTGATCACCAGGAAGCCGCTCCTTACTTCCGCGTTCCAAGCTGTAATTACTGCAAACCGGATGTGACGTCGGACGTGCTGGACCTCGATGCATTTCGCTACATAAGCGTCATCAGGAAGTCGCTAAAAGATCTGAAAGATCCTTTAAAGAGCTCTACCTGCACCATAGGTCCCTTGAGGCCTGGGTGCATCTGGTAAGCGACCCCGGCTCACTGGGTGAAGGATCGGACACCCATTGCGTCACTTTGACACCCCACCAATAGTAAGAAGCACGTTAAAGAGAGAAAAAAATGCACAACAAAGCACCACGCATTTTTGGGAATATTCACATTATATATTTTTTTATGAACTTTCTTTCTGGTCAAACACATTATTGTGTAATCATTATATGGTGTGTCACGGATTGGTGTTTATTGCATGAAGTATATTATTATGTATTTATTGTAGCACTCATAATTACAACACATGAACCGTGTAAGATTAAGCACCAGCACTTTATTCATTATATGTTTACAATTTGCTCATATTTGCAATATCACCTATCTTTATATGTAATTTATTTGTGCACAGTCACTTTAGCACTTTTTCATTGGAGATATTCACCCCATTATATTGTTTCCTTCACTAACTGAGGTTGTGTTTTGGAATAAAGTACTATAGGTATTAGCGCATCACATTCCACCTGATTTTCATTTAAGTAATACATGCTTAACCGGTTGCCGACCGCCGCACGACTATATACTGCGGCGGTCAGCCCCGGCCAGGCAGAGTGACGTATCGGTACGTCACTCGCCTGTCACTGACCTGTCGCGGCTCGTTCACAGACAAGTCAGTGCGTGTGACCGGCGGACTCGATGTCCGCCAGTCACACTGCGATCGCTCCTGTGAAGGGAGAAAGACAGAGCGGCTTGTGTAAACAAGCTGCCTGTCAGTTCTCCCTGTGTAAAAGTGAAGATCTGTCCGTTCTACTATGTAGAACGGTTGATCTTTGCTTTTACACCAATAGGAATGTCCCTGCACAGTTAGAATCACGCCCCTAGGACACACTTAACCCCTCCCTGTCCAATAAAGTTAACCCCTTCCCTGCCAGTGTCATTTTTGCAGTAACAGTGCATATGTATAGCACTGATTACTGCAGTAATGTCACTGGTACCCCCAAAAGTGTCAAAAATGTCAGTCAAGGGTCCGATCTGTCCGCCGCAATGTCGCAGTACTGAAAAAAAATCGCAGATCGCCGCCATTACGCGTTAAAAAAAAAAACACCAAAAATGACAAAAATCTTTCCCTTTGTTAGTAAACGCGATAACTTTTGCGCAAACCAATCAAAATACGCTTTTTGCGATTTTTTTTACCAAACATAGGTAGCATAAAACAAATTGGCCGAAAAATGTTAAAAAATTTTGATTTTTACATTTTTTTTGGGGAATTTCATATAAAAAAATGTGAAAAATATTGTTATTTTTGCAAAATTTACGCTCTTTTTTTGTTTATAGCGCGTGATCAAAAAATCGCACAGGTGATCAAATACCACCAAAAGAAAGCTCTGTTTATGGGAAAAAAAGGACGTCAAAATCGTTTAGGTACAGCGTCGCACGACCGCGCAATTGTCCGTTAAAGTCACGCAGTAAAAAATCGCAAAAAAACCCCTGGTCCTTTAGCAGCCAAATCCTCCGGGGCTTAAGTGGTTAAATGGAGAGTAAAGCCCCGTACACACGTAGCGATTGTCGTCCGCCGACCGATCGGCCGATTGCCGGCTTGTTAGTATGATGCTTCCGACAACCGACTGCGACTTTTCGGCCGAACATAATCTGGCGTGCAGACTTTAAAATTTTTGTTGGCCGTCACCAGAACAGCCGATTGTTCGCCAGTCAGTACAGAATTCGGCCGACAAACAGCAGATTAGCAAGACTGGGCATGCTCAGAAAAGAAAAAACACACGGAAAGTTAACATGACATCACTTCTGCAGTCGGCTGTTGTTGGCCGACAAAATTTGTGTGCAGTCTTTTGCAGTTTTCAACCGACAGGACAGCGCTGGACAAAAGACGGCCGATCGTTCGGCCGTCAATCAGTACGTGTGTACGGGGCTTAACTCAACACAGTTTGTAATTAAAAGGGAGGCGCCCATCACTCTTTACACCATTCCAGCATGTTTTGTTTACTAGCAGTTACATTATTATTTTTTTGATCCTGCATTTTCCAGCTCTCAATCATTCAGCTTCTACTGCTTATGTACTTATGGCATACCTTGTTTTATTGTGATGTATAATTTTGTATTTTATAACTGTCATTACCAAGTATTATACAAGTTTTACATTGTTGTGATGATGATTTAAATAAATACTGTTCATAATGATTATTATTTTTGGGTGCCTTGTATTGGTGTGATTACCCATCACACATTGCCCTGGTTCAGTAATACACCTCATTTAAAGTCCTAACCTTTATTTTTTTCTATGTTTCAATTAGGGATGGAGACACATGTTTTTCCCCCCCATTTGCCTCATGTAAAGTCCCACACTAAAAAAGAATAGCGCACACATGCAAAAGAAATGACTATCAAATATGAAGACAATCCATAAATAAAAATGGGTATTTGGTCCCACCATATGGCCATATTGTGCTCAAGCCCACCACTATGTCAAAGTACCCCATTGTCAGTGGGTCCTACACTATCCATAAAAAAGGATGAATCCAGCCTCTCTAACACTTGGAGACAACACTCCTTGCTGGGAGAGATGTGCTAATGCACTACAAGCACCCCACCCCACACACACCTGTACTCTATCAGTGTCCACTATCAAGTAGATATAGGACGAGTCCCTTGTAGTGCATTAGCACATCTCTCCCAGCAAGGAGTGTTGTCTCCAAGGGTTAGAGAGGCTAGATTCATCCTTTTTTATGGATAGTGTAGGACTGTCTGACAATGGGGTACTTTGACGTAGTGGTGGGCTTGAGCACAATATGGCCATATGGTGGGACCAAATCCCCATTTTTATTTATGGATTGTCTTCATATTTGATAGTCATTTCTTTTTTAAAGTCCCACATTCCCCCTCCTATATATCTTTACCCATGTGATCGGCTGTGTCCAACCATAGCTTGTTAACATAACATGTAAACACGAAAATGCTGGTTAAATAACCTTTTCATATCTTAACGTAGTACCCATTTGGTCTAGCCATTCCTTAAGGGATTTAGGGGAAGTGCTTTTCCAGTGTAGGAGAATAATTTCACGTGACCGAAACAAGGCTCTGGAAACCGCTTCCTTTGTAAAACCCTCTAGTATATTATCATCAAAAACTCCTAGCAGAGAGCGCCTGGGATCAGAAGGGATGTCGGTTTGGAATACTCTATTGACCTGAAATTTGTGCCCATCAGTGATGTAAATCTGTGCCCATCAATAATGCCAGGTCAGTGCTGATTTTCAGTGCCGCCTAGCATTGCCTATAAGTGCCGCCTATCAGTGCTGCATATTACTGCCTCATCAGTGCCCTTCAGTGCTGTCTCATCAATGCAGCCTCTCGGTGCCCATTAGTGAAGGAGAAAAATTACTTATTTAAAACATTTTCTGACAAACTAAGAAAAAAACTTTCACATTTTTCAGTGTTTATTTGTTTTGTTTTTTAGTAAAAAAAAAAAAAAAAAAAACAGCGATGATTAAATACCACCAAAATAAAGCCCTTTATAGTGTGAAAAAATTATAAAAATTTCATATGGGTAAGGTGTTGCATAACAGCGCAATTGTCATTCAAAATGTGACAGTGCTGAAAGCTGAAAATTGGCCTGGGTAGGAAGGGGGTAAAAGTGCTCAGTATTGAAGCGGATAAAGATAAATTCTAGGTATGGTATATTGTACATACATTGGCCTAGTTTTAATCAATCTAGGTATACCTAATACATGGTCAACGCCTTTGCAAATCAGTAAAGTAGACACCACTTCACCAGTGATCTCCACTTGCTTCCTGGTCCTGTGCTAAGCAGGGCACCGTTGAGAGTATGCATTGCATTTTCTGAATGAATATAACATGCTCTCTGATTGTAAAAATCTACCAGACTTGGAATTTATATTTAGGAGGTTACTGCATTATATGCATGTTTTCTCTTTTGTCATTCAGCTTTTCAAGACAATTACTGCAAATAACACTGTTGTTTATTTGTATTTATAAATCTTTCACCATGCTAAAATAATAAAGTGCTATACCAGACGAGGAGTGTGCTGCCTTCAGCAGTTATATGAGCAATGCAATTGGATCTATGTATATAATGATGCTCTTTGACTAGTTGTTTGTGGTTATGTTGCCACCCTGTGGTCATTCGTAATTATAAGTAATTTTCTCTAATTCCTCCTTTTTTTGTATGATGTAATTTTCTACTTGAAACACTACAACCCTTCTGCATGCAATAAAGATATTCGTGGATGTTAAGCGTTTGGTAAATTCACCAATCTGGTGAGGATTCTCTGGAGTGATCGCCTCTGCTACACTCAGGCCAGGCATAAAGGCCTCAGGAAGGGATAAGTCAATAATGGAGTCAGAATAAATTTAGAGGTTGATGTGTTGCCATGCACAGCTGTTTCAGATTATGTCTGCTTCAGTTAAAGTAAATATCCCTGGCACTGTCCTCATCAGTTTCCTCAGCTGAATAGACAGCAAAACAATGTTGTTTTTCTTTTTTTATACCACTAATCACATCAACCCAATCTATTGGAGATGAACAAAGGCATACTGTACATGTTTTGTCCATGTTTCCAGTTGGAAATCATACCTCGCTCCAGTGGGGAGAATTTACAAAAACTAGAGCAGATAGAATCTGGAGCAGCTGCCATTAGAAACAAGAAAATTCCAGCTTCAGCTTGTTCAGTTAAGCTTTGAAAATGAAAGTTAGAAGCTGATTAGTTGCCATGCTCCACTGCTCCACTCTTAGTAAATTCCCTCACTTTTGTCGAAGGATTACCAGATAAGAGAAAAGGGGGGAAAGCCTAAAAAGAGAAAACTAACACAAACATCTCATCTAAGGACTAGTAAGCTGCAATACTTTCAATTTTTGTTTTTGGGTTTATATACATTTTAAGAGCAAGACTGGGTAGTTAAGAATCTTTCACAGAAGAAACATTGCAGTGAGAAGACAGAAAACTGCACAATAAAATGACAACTACATTTAATAAATTAATAGACATTGTTGTTTGAGATTTATAATTAAGACAGTCTGCTTAATGGGATACTCCTCCAAATTTCTTCATCTGGATAATATGTTCATTTGTACAAAGCAAAATGGCCGCAATAACCAAATCAAAACATGTGAGAAGATGAAGGTGTTGATCACTGTCAAAGCTGAAAAAAAATGTGGTAGACTGTACATGTGAACTGTCTATAGAGAAGTATGCTATAGGACAATGAAATATGTAAATGTAATAAAAACAGACAAAGCAATGTAGAAGTCTCTGGAGGTAAAAGAACCTTGTTCTTTCCTTTTCACTTCTAATCCTGCACTATTTGAAAAGGATGTACTGAAGGAGAAGTGGTGGATTTGCTCGACTTCCTTTCATAATTTACAAGGCGCTGGCCAACAAGATACCTAAGAGCAAACAAACAAATGTTAGACATAAAAAAGAAGGAAGAGGGGATAGGAAGGGAGGAAAGAAGCAAAGAAAGAAACAGACAGCCAGGACTGCTTGTATTTTTCATATTGTTATATCAGGTGTCACAACAAAAAAGTACAAAAAAACACAATATAGAAGTATGAAGAAACACTGAGAGCGATCCAATAAAGGCTTTGCAACATAATTCTGACAACATAGCTGTACACAGAACTCTTAATAAATTTATAAAATATGTGTGACAATTCCATAGCTAAATATGATACGTGCAACAGGTTAATAAAGTTCTTATTTGCAATACTTTCCCAATATGTCACGATTACTGTATTCAATAATGTCTAGGGAATCTTTGTGACAAATTCACATACATGTTTCCAGCAAATATGTGAATCTGTCCGACGCAAAGTCTTGTCATTAAGCAATGCAAGACAAACTTCTAAAGGCTGTCTGCACCCCTCTTTATGAATTTCAGGGACTATACTTAAAGATATGCATTAAAGATGACCCATATGATCAGAATTAAGGTTGTTGAGGCTAGATTCCTGAATGGTTATCTTGATTCTGGCTTTACTACCTACTGAGCCACAGATCTGTAACAAGCATTCAAGATGAGAGTTCACATGTTTTAAACTTGACTGGCTATAATGCTTGTTCAAGGTCAGTAAATCCCTTGTTAGGTAGGGCTGAACTGAGATGACAGCCCTAGAGCTTGCATCTTTATTAAGTCAGCAAGGGCAGCTCCCATATTACTCTACAAAATATATGTTTAATCCAAAACCCCACATTAAGTATTACATATTTAAAGTAATTGTAATTTTTTAAAAAAATGCCATACTTACCTGCTCTGTGCAATGGTTTTGCACAGAGCAGCTACCAATCTCCTCTTCTGGGGTCCCACACCAGTGTTCCTGGCTCCTCCCCTCTGATTAGTGCCCTCATAGCAAGCTACTTTCTGTGGGGGCATTCGTGCAGGCTCAATCCCAAGAAACGCTTTGGGTGTCCATAGACAGCATGGCTCTGCCCCGGCTTCTCCTTACAGGCTTGTTGCTGCTTCCAGGTTCAGTGAGAAGAGAGTGGATAGAGGCACTGCTCTCAGGCACAGGGCTGGATCAAGATCAGGTTCAGATAAGTATTTAGGGGGGCTGGTGGGGAGCAGGACACAGTTTTTTTACCCTAATACAGAGAATGCATTAAGGTACAAAACCTTCTATCTTTACAACCACTTTAATTTTATTAAAGATGCACCTACATAGACATCCATCACATTTAAGATACTATTTAATGTGTGCAGAGCAAAATATTTCCCCTGTCAAAGGGGATCTTGCCACTCCTAGTTGTACATTCCCTATATTTCACAGAGGTGACCATTTTAATTACATCACGGTTTAATTCACAAAAATACGCCTAAATATTTCAGACTAAAAAGTGTTTATTCATAGTATCTACTTGCAAAAAATCCAGTCACAACATAAAAATATTTCAGTAAAAAATACCTGGAAGCTGTATCTCTACCTCTTTTGATGCTAGTGTTTCTCGATCCTACTTCCTGTCCCAAAGTATGCTTGAAAACAGTTAGGCTGGGTTCACATCTCAGTGCACTGGTTCAAGTGCGATTCAAGTCTGAATTTTTGCCTGGATTCGCATCTGAACTGGACCTAAAGATGCACAGGACCCTTCTGCAATCTGGACCGCGGCCACCCTGGACCTTTGTGAACCAGCTGCATTGAGAGCCAGTCACACTCGCCTGTTACGCGAATTTGATGAGGGGGAAACCCTCATCCAATTCACATATATGTGAACCCAGTCTCAAGCTCCTTGTTCCCCTGTAGCTCTCAGAGATTCTTCCTGTTGCCAACTATGTCACTATGCTCTCCTGTAGTGACGTGGAATTCAGCAGGAAGAACTATTGAAGATTTGTTGGGGACCAAAAAAACTGAATTTTTGTAAAATCTTACCATAAAATTCCTTTCTCTGAGTCCTCTGACAGTCGCCGCCCACTCATACAGTCTTCATCAATGGGTATTGACCTCTTATCCACAGGAGAAAGCTAGGCATAAGACTTGTTAAAAACAAAGCAAATCAGCCTTCCCAACTCAGTTTGGTAGCAAGCAGTTAAAGTCCAAAAAACCCCAAAAGAGGGGCGGGGGCGGCGACTGTCAGAGGACTCAGAGAAAGGAATTTTACGGTAAGATTTTACAAAAATTCGGTTTTCTCTTGCGTCCTCTGACAGTCGCCGCCCACTCATACAGTCTTCACCAATGGGATGTCCCAAAGCAGTGTAGACATGAGGGGTGGGAAGCGCAACCGTCACAAAGGCAACGCAGCACCCAGATCAGAGAAAGGAACCTTATCTGAACAGAAAGGTAAACCCTCTGGGCAACCGAAAAGCTCAACTGGAGCAACAACCCAGGAAGGCAAATAACCAAGGGGAAAACAACCCCAACAGACAGGGACCGGCAAAGCCAGGGCCCCCTCAAGGTACTGCCGCACGCAGAACTTTGCGGCCAAAGGAGGCATCTTCTGATGCCAAAACATCAAGTTTGTAAAATTTTGAGAAGGTGTGCACGGACGACCAAGTCGCAGCCTTGAGCACCTGGACCACCGAAGCCTGATGCCGGAAAGGCCCATGACGCACTCACCGCTCTGGTAGAGTGTGCCTTGACAGGGAAGGGCGGAACCTGTTCCTTAAGCGAATAGGCCTGTACAATCGTCTGTCTGATCCATCTTGAAATGGTTGCCGCAGACGCAGCCGTACCCTTCCGAGGTCCCTCAGGAAGGACAAAAAGAGAATCCGACTTCCTAAAGGATTCAGTGGATGACAGGTAAACCCTGATCGCCCAGACAACATCCAAGGAATGCAAGGCAAAGTCCTTAGGATGCTTGGGATTCGCACACAGCGAAGGTAAGACAATATCCTCGTTAAGGTGAAAATCAGAAACCACCTTAGGAAGGAAAGATTGGTTAGGTCGCAAGACCACCTTATCCCTATGAACCATCAGGTAAGGGGAGCGGCAAGACAGGGCCGCCAACTCCGACACTCTGTGGGCAGATGTGATTGCCACCAGAAAGGTAACCTTTCGTGACAGCAGAGGCAGAGAAATTTCCCTGATGTTTTCAAAGACAGGACGTTGCAAAATGGACAGAACCAATTTCAAGTCCCAAGGAGGTAAAGGTGCTCTCCGAGGAGGAGCCAAATGGCGCACACCTTGAATAAAGGTGCGTATCAAAGAATTTAACGCCAAGGGGTGCTGAAAAAGGATCGTCAGTGCAGATAGCTGGCCCTTAATCGTGGTCAACGCAAGACGCTGGTCCACACCAGATTGCAGGAAGACCAACACCCTCGCCACCGAAAAGGAGCGAGGATGAATGCCCCTGGATTCACACTAGGCAAAATAAGCCTTCCAGGTACAGTAATAAATCTTACCGGATGAGGCCTTCCTAGCCTTGAGCAGGGTAGGAATGACTGCCGACGAGAGACCCCGATCTCTCAAGACCTGGCTTTCAACAGCTACGCCGTTAAAGCCAGCGACCGTAAAAGAGGATGGAAGATCGGCACCTGAGACAGCAGATCGTCCCGTAACGGGAACCGCCACAGAGGCTCGACGACCAGTTGTACGGTGTCCGCGTACCAAGACCGGCGCGGCCAGTCTGGGGCCACCAGGATCACCAACTTCGGTTCCAAGACCAACCTGCGAAGGAACCTGGACAACAACTGAATCGGAGGGAAGGCATAAATCAGGCGACACTGATTCCAAGGCACCACCAGCGCATCCGAGGCGACTGCCAGAGGATCGCGTGTTCTTGCCACAAACCTTCCCACCTTGTTGTTTAGCCGAGATGCCAACAGATCCACATCAGGGGTTACCCATCTCGCACACAGCATCTGAAACACCTCCGGGTGTAGTGACCATTCTCCCTAGTCCAGGGAGTGGCAGCTCAGATAATCTGCCTGCCAGTTCTCCACACCCGGAATGTGAACTGCCGAAATCGCCGTGACGTGCGTCTCGGCCCAAGACAGAATTTTGGTCACTTCCTGGGCTGCTCGGGCACTCCTGGTGCCCCCTTGGTGATTGATGTAAGCCACCGCAATGGCATTGTCCGTCTGGACCCGCACATGGCGGCCCCGAAGATGATCCGACCAACGGAGCAAGCACGGTCTGATCGCTCGCAACTCCAATATGTTTATCGGTAGGGAGGATTCCTCCTCCGACCAAGTGCCCTGGGCAGACAGAATGCCCAGAACACCACCCCAGCCTGACAGGCTGGCATCCGTGGTGATCACCGTCCACAACAACGGGCAGAAGGATTTCCCCTCCGTCAGAGCCGGGGACAGGAGCCACCAGAGAAGATCCTCTCTGACTTGGCGACTCAGAGATATCCTCCTTTTCAAGGATTGAGGATGTCTGTCCCACCTGGCCAAGATCTCCACTTGAAGAGATCGCGTGTGGAACTGTGCAAACGGTATTGCCTCGAAGGCTGACACCATCAACCCCAGGGACCACATGCAGGCCCTGAGTGACGAGGAATCCTTGTCCCGGAGGGACCTGACCTCTTCCTGTAGAGTCCGGAGCTTGTCCTCGGGCAGAAAAACCTTTGCTTGGGCAGAGTCCAGGAGCATTCCCAGATAAGGGAGACGAACAGAAGGGGACAAGGTCGACTTCTGAACATTGATGGTCCACCCGAACTCCTGCAGCGGCTGAACGGTAGTTGACAGATCGCGTAAGAGACTCGGGCTGGCACTCGCTCTTAACAGGAGATCGTCCAGATATCCCAAGAGCGAAATCCCCTGCGCCCGCAACAGGGCCAGAACAGGAGCCAGCACTTTGGAAAACACCCTTGGAGCCGAAGCGAGACCGAAAAGTAACGCCACAAACTGATAGTGATCCTCCGCGATTGCGAATCAGAGGAACCTCTGATGACCCTCGAATATGGGGATGTGTAAATACGCATCCTTGAGATCGATGGAAGCCAGGAAATCTCCTGGGCTTAAGGAGGCCACCACCGAACAGAGGGATTCCATGCAGAACTTTTGAACCCGCACGAAGCGGTTCAGAGCTTTCAAGTCCAGAATCGGACGTACCCTTGCCCTCCTTTCTGGGCACAGTGAACAGATTCGAGCAAAACCCCTGAAACCTGTCCCGATGAGGCACCAGGGCGACCAACCCCTGGACGAGGAGATCCTGAACCGCCCGATAAAGATTGTGTAACCGATCGGGGGTCAAATGAAGATTTAAGGGAAAGAATCTGTCCGCTGGACGCGAAAGGAATTTGATCTTGTATCTTGATCTAATGATTTCCTGAACACACCTGTCCGGAATCCGGAGCAGCCAAGGTTCTAGGAAACCGCGCAGACGTCCCCCCACCCCTAGAATGGGTGAGGGCGTCCCTTCAGGTTGAGGCAGAAGGACCCACCAAGGCAGCGTGGGTGGATTTTTGCTTGCCCGCCCAGGGCTTCCGCTGACCACCCTGGCCCCTAAAGGGTTTCCCCTTGTCCTGTGCCTTGAAGGCACGAAAGGACCCCTGATTTGGTTTGAAGGTTTCTTACCGCAGAAAAACTTACCCTTGGGGTTCTGGGGTTCTGGGGCAGCAGAGTGCTCTTGCCCCCAGTGACCCCTTTAACCAACTCGTCCAGGGAATCCCCAAAAATACGATTCCCCACATAAGGGATGTCAGACACCGTCTTTCTGGAAGTCTGGTCAGTCGACCAGCTCTTTAGCCACATCAAACGATGGAGAAGCACCATGACACCGGACAGCCGTGCTGCTAGAGGAGCCTCATCCAAGGCCGCGTCTCACAGGTACAAAACCGCCAGACGCATCTGCTCCACCATCTCCACAGTAGTCGGAGGGGCAGAATCCGCCTCAAGAGTGCGTTTGAGCACCTGGGCCCAATCAGCCACAGCCTGAGAGACCTATTACAGAGGCGAAGATGGGCTTCAGTAAGGAACCCACCACCATATACGCGTGGCGAGTAAGAGATTCCACCCACCTATCCGTAGGGTCCCTGAACACTGGAGAATCCTACGAGGGCATGAGAGTGGCCTTGTTTAATCTGAACTCCGTGTGATCCACTTTAGGGGACACGGTCTATCGCAAATCTGTAGGAGACGCGAAAGGGTAACGGAATTGAAATCGTTTTGGTACCACAAAAGGGCGCTTTAAATTACGGCATTGTTCGTTCACCGTTTCGTGAAACTCAGCGGGACAAGGAAACACCTGTGTCGCTTTCCGGGTTCTGCGAGTCCCAAAGGAAGACTGCTTACCCGGTGGGTTGGGCTCATCCTCTAAATGTAGTGTCTCTTTAACAGAAGCAATAAGCGCAGACACAGCAGCGCGTTCTTTTGCCGCTTCAGGGGAAGGATCATCCTCATCCTCCACCTCCACATCAGAAAGAAAGGACTGAGACCCCTCAGGGGGTAAACTGTCCAGGGCAACCATATCAGACTCAGAATCAGAGGATAATGAAATCCTATCCCTTTTTCTAGAACCCCGATCTGACATCAATAAATCCACCTTGGACGCTAAAGTCGCAAGTGCAGCAGCAAGAGAAGGTGAAGATTCAGGAGTACCTGAATCATTCACCAAGGCTGGGGGGAATTTGCAGTCCTGGGACTCCATGAGAAAAATACTATGGCCCTTTAAGACGTGATAGCGGCGACCCACCGCAATAAGGATTACACTAAGTTACCCCCCTGAGATGGGGCACTGAAAACAGAAGAATATTCCCCAAAACCAGCAAAAAAGAACCCCCAGAAGTGTTACCACGCTGCTGAAACCTGTCAACTGGTTTACTGGTATTGGAGGGTGGTTCGCAGGTATATTGCATGGTATCCTGTATATTGTTGGAATTATAGTATTGATCATACTGATAGTTAAATGTGTACCAATGCTATGCAAATGACTACAAATGCTCGTACTAATACTGCTTCTTTTGAGCTCTCGAGGTCTCGCATAAGGATGGCCCATGAGATGGTTACCCGCATATCTGGAAACCAACTTAAAGACACAGAAGAAGTTTAAAAGTACAAAAGAATGGACACAGAAGAATTCTAAACACAGGAGGGACTGTCAAGCTATGAAAACATATTGAGGACACTTAAAAGACTTTTTATATTACATATTCATGTATCCATACCCAGTATAGCAGTCTAGAGTCCCCGCTTAACTTCTGAATATATTTTCAGCAATAATAGTTTTAGAATTCTGTCTGTTATTGTGTAATTGTTCTATTATGTCCCAGTTGTGTTCCAGATGGTATAAAATGTTCTGCCAAAGATATAAGATTCCCGGAAAGAGATGTTTATGAAAACAAGCATGTTATTACCGTAAAATGTAAAAAGCCCCCAATCAATTATTTTTTGTCAGACTAACCTTTCGCTCGACGTCATTGTGGGGTCAAGATGACCGTATGTGTAATTAGACTGTATTGTGAAATCTTGTGTAATATTGTGAAACTTTGTGTAATCTGTAACTTGGGCTTGTGCCCGTTTATGTACTATAAAAGCTCTGTAACCAATGTAATCTGGGTCACATATCTGTTGGAAGATGTGGACCCGCTATATGGTGTGATATTCTGAAGTAAACATATGGAGACGAATGCAAACCTGATTGGCGTAGATGTCCCTTTATTTCAAGGCTCAAACTTAACATTTGAACTCAACATCACTGCATACAGAAAAGGAAGTGATGTCACCCTCTAGAGGCTGAAAAGGATCTAGGCTAAGGGAAAATGGTTGCCAATGCATCTGAATGGGAGGCTCCGGGAAAATGGCCGCCAACCATGTGTAAAAAAGAACACCTTGCCACACACAAGATGGCGCCCGAAAGCGCCAAAAACACTACATAGAGAGCTGCAGACAGTGCCCACAGTGAGGCCAGAGCAGCTGCCCATACCCAAAATGGCAGACCCGTGGTTTTTTGCACCGCAGCGGTCCGCACCGCCATGTCTGCACCCCCAAACACACTGATTAAGTGGACAGGGATAGGGACCCCCACAGACCCCCCCCCCCCACAGCGATACATGTGCCAAGAGGCCCCCGCAGGGACCGGGAGGGATGCGAGCCCCGGACACAGACATGAGGGGAGAGCACAGACATCGGCAGACTGTCATCCCCAAACAGAGGCCCCACACAGAAGTTACTTACCGCTCCATATTGCGTGGGTGCCTCGATATCGCAGGAACCCCCCACCCCAGATGGCGGGGGGCCGTCAGCCGAAATAGGATGCGTCGCACGGTCAAAACCGCATGTTGAGGCATCCCGGCAAGGTAGCCACCTCGTGGGCTTTTGCCCCTGAGGACAGGGGCAGGTTGTTTGCTAGGCCAGGGCGCATGCATAGCCCGCTAAACGCTCGATGGCGGGCTGGGATTCCATAAGATCCTCTGGACCCAGGACGACCAGTCCGATTCCCAGCTCTGCAAACACTGTAGTCTTCCGAAGATCACACTAACTAAGCGCAGAACAAATAAAAAGCTAGTAGTGCAAAGAAAACACGTTTGTAGAAAATAAAAGTAATAAAACAGAAGAAAGTCTGAGACATGTAGCCCCAGCACAGGGACAGCCCCCTACTGGTGTGTCTATGTAAATTGCTTTGTTTTTAACAAGTCTTATGCCTAGCTTGCTCCTGTGGATAAGAGGTCAATACCCATTGGTGAAGATTGTATGAGTGGGCGGCGACTGTCAGAGGACATAAGAGAAATTCTCCTTTTACAAACTCCAGTTTTAGGCCCCGTTCACATATGAGCATAGAAGAATCATGTTAAGCTACCCGTAATTCTGGAACACGGTAAAAATGCACCAAAGCCCACAACATGCTAAATGGGCTTTCTGTCACACTCCAAAATGCGCTATTCAAATTACACCAAAGTTGGCACCAATATAGGGTACAGGAGCTACTTTGGAGTGGAGAGCAGCCATTCAAGTGAACGGGCTGAACAACATGTCATGCCAAAAATGTGATGCCCCTGCGTCGCTCAAATGTAAGCACAGCTTTAGATTTTAGAAAGGTTGTTCATTTATTATAAAAGGTTGTATAGCTTGTAATATGGTAGCTAAATGCCTGTATAGAAGTTTTAGAGCCTAAACCCCAGGTAAGGTAACTTTGTATTGAAGACAAGCTGAGCAGCAGCTCTTTTAAAAGGCTGCTGTATACAGGGCTGGCGCTACAGCTAGGCGAACTAGGCAGCTGCCTAGGGCGCATGCTGCCCAGGGCACCAGCCATGGTCGCTGGTTTCCCCAGGGCTGGACAAGGGGGGTGGGGACACACAGGCAGGGGCAGACAGGGCCGGGGGGCAGGGTGGCAATTAGACACTACTCAGTCTGAGGTAAAGCTGGGCACTGGGGATAGAAACATAGAAACATAGAATGTGTCGGCAGATAAGAACCATTTGGCCCATCTAGTCTGCCCAATATATCTGAATCCTATGAATAGTCCCTGGCCCTATCTTATACAGTCCCTGGCCCTATCTTATAGATAGGGCCAGGGACTGTATAATGGAACAGGGGATGGAACAACATGTCATGAGGGAGACGGGCAAAGTCCTTACAGAAGAGATGGCAGCTGAGCCAGGATGTGACCCCACAAAGGTGAATGACTACAAGTCCCAGCACAAACCCCTCAGAGCTAAGGATGTGACACCCACCAACTTTTGAAAGACTACAAGTCCCAGCATGAACCCCTGATATCTAAGGGGTCAGATCCTTAGATTTATGGGTTCATGCTGGGACTTGCAGTACTTCACTTTTGGGGGTCCTCACATCCTTGCATCTCTGGGGTTGATGCCGGGAATTGTAGTCCATCACTTTTAAAGGAGCCCCCCCCCCCCCCAAATTGGAGGACTGCAAGTCCCCAGCATGAACCCCTCAGGGCTGAGGACTGGACCCCCCCCGTCCAACTAATGAAGGACTACAACTACATGCTGGGGGCCTGCAGTCCTCCAATTTGGGGGGGGGGGGCAAAAGTTATACATAGTTGGACTCTAAATCATATGCTTTTTTAATAGATTTTATTTTATTTTATATTTCAGGGGAAGGGGGTTTAAGTAGCTGGTCTTGCTTAGGGTGCAAAATAGTTTAGCAGTGGTCCTGGCTGTATATGAAAAATATCCATTATGTGAGCACATATACTGTGATTTAGGATTTGATCACCATAACACAATGTCATCATTGATTGAATCCAAGAGTAGTCTATTTTGCTCTGTATGTTATGCTGTTTTTTTAAGTCCTATATATTGTTTAACGAGACGCACCATAATAACTAGCTGTTAAAATATTCAATAGGTGGGCTTTTGGCCTGACTATACAGATAGTGGCAGTGTAATCCCTATTGTCTTACAGGCATGTTATATTCAGGTTTCAATCCTCTCATATAATATTTTATGTAAAATCCACTATAGGCTCAATGTACCTGTTATGTTAAGCCAAGTGTACAGAGGAACTTTTAGAGAGGTGGGCTGCTGTCTTGAGTATATAGACAGTAGCATTGTGTTCCCTATTGTCCAACAGGGCTCCAGCCAATTGTGCCAAAATATGCTTTCATGGCCACTTATATGCAGCTGTGATGTCTGATGGTTGACTAAACAGGAGTGAGAGGTTCTGTTCACACTAGTGGGACTTGTCATGGGGCTTTGAACACAAAGTCCCATAACAAGTTGAAGACTATTGGTTTCAATGGCACCCATTCTGATCTATGTGACTTAACCACTTGCTGACCAGGCCATAGCCGAGTGACGGCTACAGCGCGGTCAGCTTATTCTGGGAGGGTGTACTATGACGTCTTCCCAGCTTTTCACACCTGGGGCGCACATATGGAAGTGTACGTGCTCGCTGGGTCCCGGGGACCCAGCGCATCATGGATCGTGGTAAAGGGCCAATGACAGCGGCTCTTTACAATGTGATCGCTCTGTCCAATGACGGATCGATTTCTTATCAACAAACTGGCGCATGTCCGGTTCATTTCTCTCCTCTCCTCGCACACTACACAGCGATCGATATAGCGTGCGAGGAGAGAAACTGCAGCTGCACCCATCCTCTGCCTCCTCCATACCTCAATTATGCCCATCCGTGCCTCATCCGTGCCACATCTGTGCCTCATCCGTGCCACATCTGTGCTCATCCATGCCACGCCAGTGCTCATCCATGCCACATTTATGCCACGTTAGTGCTCATCCGTGCCACATCCATGCCACGTCAGTGCTCATCCGTGCCACATCCATGCCACGTCAGTGTTCATCTGTACCACTTCCATGCCACGTCAGTGTTCATCTGTGCCACATCCATGCCACGTCAGTGGTCAATCGTGCCACATCTATGCTATGTCAGCGGTCATTCGTTCCTCATCCATGCCACGTCAGTGGTCATCAGTTCCTCATCCATGCCATGTCAGTGCTCATCCAGGCCACATCCATGCCACATCAATGCCCCAACCATGCCACATCAGTGCTCATTCGTACCACATCAGTGCTCATCCGTGCCACATCCATGCCACATCAGTGCTCATCCATGCCACATCTATGCCACGTCAGTGCTCATCTGTGTCACATACATGGCACATCATTGCTCATCTGTGCAACATCAGTGCTTATCCATGCCACTACAGTGCTTATCAGTGCCCTACAGTGCCTCACAAAACTGTAATAGGAAGTCAGGAAATGACGGTGCTCCCTGCATGTTGGGCCTCTGTATGTGGCCAGGCTGTGCAAAAGTGTCACACGTGGTATCGCCATACTCAGGAGGAGTAGCAGAATGTATTTTGGGGTGTAATTTTTGCTATGTACATGCTCTGTGTTAGAAATATCTTATAAATGGACAACATTGTTTAAAAAAAAAAAAAAAAAAAAAAAGCGTTTTCATTCTCTGTCCTTTTTTATCCAAAAACTTGTGGAAAAAAAATGACATGTTCAAAGGACACATTATGCTTCCTAGATTATGTGTTGGGGCGTTTGCTTTCCAAAATGGGGTGATTTTGTGGGCGTTTCCATTGTTCTGGTGCTCCAGGGTCTTCAAAAGTGTGATAGGGTGTCAGGAAATTATATGAGTAATTTTTGCTCCTAGAACACCTGGGAGGTGCTACTTGGATGTTGGATCTCTGTATGTGGTCAGGCTGTGGAAAAGTCCCACACATGTGGTATCGCCATACTCGGGAGGCGTAGCAGAATGTATTTTGGGGTTTAGTTGCAAGCATGCCAATAAAGTGTGTGAGAAATACCTTGGTAATATGACCATTTTGTGAAATGAAAAAAAAAAAAAAACTGGATTTTTGACTTATCGTAAAATCCTTTTCTCTTAGGTTCATTGACGGACGCAGTCCTCTGATGCATATCAGTAGGGTTATACCGCCCCCTACAGGAGTAGGACACTCCCTGCATAGGATGTCAGTTTTGTATCAAAGCATTGCCAGAGAAAACAACACAAATCCACTAAAAAAATAGAGGGGCGGGTACTGCATCCGTCAGAGAAAAGGATTTTACGGTAAGTCAAAATTTCAGATTTCTCTATCGTTCATTGACGAACGCAGTCCTCTGATGCATATCAGTAGGGACGTCCCAAAGCAGTAACCAAATGAGGGGTGGAAACAGCAGAACACAGAAACAGTCCCCAAGGCAAACATGGCCAACCAGGCAACATAGGACTCATCAGAACAAGATGAGGTCCACCTGTCCACCTGACAACCAAACAGGACACCTCAAGAACACCCTCAAGGAAGGTCAATGAGCCCTCTAAACAGCAGCGTGCAAAACTTTGCGACCAAAGGAAGCATCAGTAGATGCCAGCACATCCACCTTATAAAATTTGGTAAAGGTGTGAACAGACAATCAGGTCTCCATCTTGCACACCTGAAGCACAGATGCCTGATGGCTAAAAGCCCAGGAAGCACTAATCGCCCAAGTAGAATGCGCCTTGACAGGGAAAGGTGGAACCTGACCCTTAATGGAATAAGCCTGCACCACTGTCTGTCTGATCCATCTGGAAAAAGTAGCAGCAGACGCAGGCAGCCCTTTCTTTGGGCCATCAGTGAGCACAAAGAGCGAGTCAGACTTGCAAAAAGACTCAGTAGATGCCAAATACACCTTGATCGATCGAACAACATCCAGGGTATGCAGAGCAAATTCCTTAGGATGTGTAGGCTTAGGACACAAAGAAGGTAACACAAAGTCCTTATTTAAGTGAAAACTGGAAACCACCTTCGGCAGGAAGGACGGATCGGGCCGAAGCACCACCTTATCCCTGTGAACCACCAGGTAAGGAGAACAACAGGCCACCTTCTGAGACAAGGTAAGCAGGGGAACCTCCTGAATACTCTCAAAGGGAGGCCTTTGAAGAACCGACAGCACCAAATTAAGGTCCCAAGGTGGTAGCAGAGGTCGCACCGGAGGTACCAAGTGTCGCACCCCCTGGATGAAGTTCTGCACCAGGGAATGGGTGGCCAATGGCCTCTGGAAGTAAGTAGCCAAGGCTGAGACCTGACCCTTAATAGTACTTAAGGCCAGCTTTTGATCAACTCCCCGTTGAAGGAAAGCCAAGACCCGAGCAACCGAATAGAAGCGACGGTGGGTCCCAAGGGACTCACACCACGCAATGTACGACTTCCACGTGCGATGATAAATCTTCCTAGAAGTTGCTTTCTCCGCTTTCAGCAGAGTGGGAGTCACTGAAGCAGACAATACCCTTGTGACGGTGTTCACCGTCACTGGGAGTGAAAGACAGATAATTAATGGTTTGAATTGCTTCAGATGGGACAGTAATATTTGTCAGCAATATCTTCATATAGAAATATGAAGATTTATTCCCACTTCACACTGGGAGACTTAGACTGTTATAGACCATTGCTATAAAGTCTGACTCCTAAATAATGTGTGTATTCCATGTCCCTGCATGCCAGACATGCTTCCCTATTGTTTGTGTATTGAAATGGAATGTGGATTTTGCCTGTCCCATTGTTAAGTGTTAATGACCTCACATTGTTCTGTCCAGATGGCTAAATAGTTTAGGTTTAATTCTGTTCCTGTATACACTTTCATCTGCATATGCGACTGTAATCAGGCAGAGGGGAGGGATTATGTACACTGTATGGTAGTGCAAAACTCTGTTTTCATTGGATTGTGAATGTCATGTCCTGTTCTCCACAAGGTACACCTTGGCGGCAACGTTGTGGGGGAAAACTGTAAAAAAAAATGGATTTTTGTAAAATCTTACCGTAAAATCCTTTTCTCTTAAGCTCATTGACAGACGTAGTCCTCGTTGATTCAACACACTCAGGTTATGCTGCCCTCTACAGGAGTAGGACTAGACAGGAAAGAAAACGTTCTGGCCACACCCTAGGGGCAGTCCCAGAGGGTATATCCTCTCACTTCCTGCTCTAGCAAATCAGTTATGTCACAAAGCAGTGTTTAGAGAATTTAACCCAACCCAACTCAAAAACAGAGGGGCGGGTACTACGTCTGTCAATGAGCTTAAGAGAAAAGGATTTTACGGTAAGATTTTACAAAAATCCATTTTTCTCTGTCGCTCATTGACAGACGTAGTCCTCGTTGATTCAACACACTCGAGACGTCCCAAAGCAGTATCACAAATGAGGGGTGGGAAAATGGAAAACAAATCCATCTAGAAGGCCCAACCGATGCCAACTAGAAGTTTCCAATGCTCATCAATTAAAGATGAGATTCAACAGAAAATTCCAACAGAAAACAACCCTCGAGGTAGACCACCGGTCTCCTCAAATTGCGGCCTGCAAACCTTGCGGCCAAATGAGGCATCCACCGATGCCATCACCTAAATCTTATAAAATTTTGTAAAGGTATGTACCGACGACCAGGTGGCCGCCTTACATACCTGGACCACTGATGCCTGATGGCGGAAAGCCCAGGAGTACTGAGCGCTCGAGTGAAGTGCGCCCTAACAGGGAACGGAGGATTCCGACCCTTACTAGAATAAGCCTGTACCACCGCCTGTCTAATCCATTTGGAGATAGTCGCGGCAGATGCAGGCAACCCCTTTCTGGGGCCATCCGTGATCAAAAAAAGTGAATCCGTCTTACGGAATGATTCCGTAGCCTTCAGGTATACCCTGATTGCCCGAACCACATCCAAGGAATGCAACGCATGTTCCTGATGATGATTGGGCTGAGGACACAAGGAAGGTAGTACAATATCTTCATACATATGAAGCCTGAAACCACCTTTGGAAGAAAGGATGGCTTAGTTACATAGTTACATAGTTAGTGAGGCTGAAAAAAGACACAAGTCCATCCAGTTCAACCTATGATGTGTGTGTGTGTGTTTGCTTTTAACCGTACATTGTATACCCCTGTATGTTGTGGTCTTTAAGGTGTCCATCCAATAGTTTTTTGAAACTATCAATGCTCCCCGCTGATACGACTGCTTGCGGAAGAGAATTCCACATCCTTACCGCTCTTACAGTGGAGAACCCCTTACGCACTTTAAGGTTAAAGCGCCTTTCCTCAAGTTTTAGTGAGTGGCCACGTGTCTTATTGTATCTCCTTTCTCTGAATAGTTTGTTCCTTATGCTAGGGTCGCCAGTACAGTATTTGTACATTGATATCATATCCCCCCTCAATCGTCTCTTCTCCAGAGAGAATAGGTTCAGTGCTTGTAGTCTTTCCTCATAGCTGATGTCCTCCATTCCCCTAATTATTTTTGTTGCCCTTCTCTGGACTTTCTCCAGTTCCAGCACATCCTTCCTGAGGACCGGTGCCCAGAACTGGACAGCATACTCCAGATGTGGCCGGACCAGAGTCTTGTAGAGTGGAAGAATAATCTCTTTATTTCTGGAGTGAATCCCCTTTTTTATACAACCCAGTATTCTATTGGCTTTGCTTGCAGCGGCTTGGCATTGCATGCCACTTCCAAGCCTGTTGTCTACCAGTACCCCCAGGTCCCTTTCCATCCTAGACTCACCCAGAGGTTCCCCCCCTAGTGAGTAGCTTGCTTTCTGGTTTCTGGCCCCCAAGTGCATTACTTTACATTTTTCTACATTAAATCTCATCTGCCATGTAGTTGCCCACCCCGTTATTTTGTTCAGGTCTGCTTGCAAGATTTCCACATCCTGCATAGAAGATATTGGCATGCCTAATTTAGTATCATCTGCAAATACTGAGATTGTACTAGATATCCCCTCCTCTAGATCATTTATGAATAAATTAAACAGGATTGGTCCCAGGACAGAACCCTGGGGGACCCCACTTTCCACACCCGCCCAATCAGAGTACTCCCCATTAATCACCACCCTCTGGACTCTCCCCTGGAGCCAGTTCTCTATCCAGGTACTCACCTTATGGTCCATACCTATCTTCCTTAGTTTGTACAGTAAGCGTTTGTGGGGAACGGTGTCAAAGGCCTTTGCAAAGTCCAGATACACCACATCCACAGGCTTACCTTTATCTAAGTGGCAGCTCACTTCATCGTAGAAGGTTAATAGATTGGTTTGGCATGAACGATTTTTCATGAATCCATGCTGATTACTACTTATAATACCGTTTTCATTACTAAAGTCTTGTATGTGGTCCCTTATCATCCCCTCCAAAATTTTGCAGACTACTGATGTTAGGCTGACCGGCCTATAGTTACCCGGGATATATCTCGGCCCCTTTTTAAATATTGGTACCACGTTGGCTTTTTTCCAATCAGCCGGCACCATACCTGTCTGTAAACTATCCTTAAAGATCAAGAATAATGGTCTGGCAATCACCTGGCTGAGCTCATTAAGAACCCTTGGGTGCAAGCCATCCGGTCCCGGGGATTTATTTATGTTAAGTTTCTCTAGTTTAGCTCTAAGTCTATCCTCTGTTAGCCATGGCGGCACTTCCTGAGGTGTATTATTTAGTTCGGCCTTACAAGCGGGGTTCGTGTAGCCCCCCGATTCCTTTGTGAAGACTGAAGAAAAGAAATTATTTAACACTTCCGCCTTTTCTCTGTCCTCAGTGGCCATTTTTCCTTTATCATCTTTTATGGGGCCAATGTGCTCTGGCCTCGCTTTCTTACTGTTTATATACTTAAAGAACTTCTTGGGGTTCTTTTTACTCTCCTCCGCTATATGTCTCTCGTGTTCTATTTTAGCCGCCCTGATTTCGTCTTTACATTTCTTATTACACTCTTTGTAGTGCTTAAATGCTGCCAATGACCCCTCAGTCTTGTATTTTTTGAAGGCCTTTTCTTTAGCTCTAATATACATTTTTATGTTGGAGTTTAGCCACCCAGGGTTTAGTTTTGCTCTTTTAAATTTATTTCCCTGTGGAATGCACTGGCCCACCCCCTTGTTAAGTATGCTCTTGAAGCACTCCCATTTTTCCTCCGTGTTCTTTGTTCCCAGGGTTCTATCCCATTTGATATTTTCTAGCAGCGAGCGCAGTTTAGGGAAATTGGCTCTTTTGAAATTCAGTGTCCTTATATTACCCTTGTGTTTCCTATTACTGTAATTAATACTGAAACCAATTGACCTATGGTCACTGTTCCCTAAGTTGTCCCGTAGTTCTATATCCGTGAGCAGGTCTTTATTGTTGGTAATCAGTAGGTCAAGTACCGCATTGTTTCTTGTCGGTGCATTCACCATCTGACCCATGAAATTGTCCTGCAAAACATTTAGGAACTGCCGAGCCTTGGCTGAATGCGCGGTTCCTTATGCCCAGTCTATATCAGGATAATTAAAGTCCCCCATTATAATGACATTTCCCATCCTTGCTACCAATCCTATCTGTAACATGAGGTCCACCTCACCCTCCTCCCTCTGGTTTGGGGGCCTATAGCATACGCCCAATATTACCTTCCCCACCGTGCCTTTCCTTTGAAGCTCTACCCATAGGGATTCTGCCTCGTCCATAGCTCCATTATTAATATCATCCCTCATATTTACCTGTATACTGTTCTTAATATACAAACATACCCCTCCCCCTTTTTTACCCTCTCTATCTCTGCGATAAAGGGAATACCCCTGGATGGTCGCCATCCAGTCATGAGAGCTGTCAAACCAAGTCTCAGTTATCCCCACAAAATCTAAGTCCTCCTCAAACATCAGCAGCTCCAGCTCTCCCATCTTGTTGGCCAGGCTTCTGGCATTGGTATATAAGCCTCGTAATTTTGATGTTTTTAGGCTGCTCTCTTGATTTTTCCCCGTACCCACCCTGGGTATAGGAGCTCCGAACACCCTACCGCTAATGCCCCCATTTCTGCCCTCTGAAACTTGCTTTCCACTGGCTAATTCTACATCTGTACCCTCCCCCCATTCCCTAGTTTAAAAGCCCCTCTAACTTTTTGGCCATCCTCGCACCCAGTACGGCTGCACCCACCCCATTTAGGTGCAATCCGTCCCTACCAAAGAGCCGGTGACCGACTGAGAAGTCGGCCCAGTTCTCCAGGAACCCGAAACCCTCCTTACTACACCAGCTCCTCAGCCACTCGTTAACTTCCCTAATCTCCCGCTGCCTCTCTGGTGTGGCTCGAGGTACAGGTAGTATTTCGGAAAATACTACCTTGGAGGTCCTAGTCCTCAACTTAGCGCCTAAGTCCCTGAAATCGTTTAGGACTCTCCGTCTTGCTCTGCCTATGTCATTGGTACCCACGTGTACCATGACAGCTGGGTCTTCCCCAGCCCCACCCAATAATCTGTTCACCCGATCCGCGATGTCCCGAACCCGAGCGCCCGGCAAACAGACTGTTCGGCGCACACGGTCTTTGTCACAGATTACACTATCTGTCCTTCTAATAATTGAGTCCCCTACCACCAGCACCTGTCTTTCCTTTCCCTTTCTCCCGGCCTCACTGGAGGAGTTTTTCCCCTGGCAGCTAGGGGCGTCGCTCTGCTCCAGCAATGCTGGTCCCTGACTGGTTTCCCCAACATCACACAACGGGGCGTATCTATTGGGGTGCTCCAGCCCAGGATCAGCCTCCTTGCCTTGTCCCCTTCTACCCCTCCTAACTGTCACCCCTCTGCTCTGCTCTGATGCCTGCACCTCCGATACTCCGCCCACCTCTGTGCAGGCCCCTGTCTGCACCTGATTGGTACAATCCTGGCTCTCCTCCGGTATGGACATTCGTCTCAGTGTTGCCAGCTGCTTCCCTAGATTCAGGACCTGAGCTTCCAGGGAAGCAACGTGCTTACATTTTGCGCATTTGTATTCGCCCTCGATCGCATGACCGAGGAACGCATACATATCACAAGATGTACACCGAGTCGCATCTCCACACCCGCCGGGCATTGTACCTACTATCTAATCTAATGGGGATTCAGCGATTTAAGTCTATCCTATGTGGCTATTTCCTGGCTTCCTAACGCTACCTTCTCACCCTCTGGTATTCCGCTTCACTCACTTGACACCGGTCAGTCACCCAACACTCACAATCTCACAGCCCGGTCAGACGCACAACGCTGAGTCGCACAGCCCGGTCAGACGCACAACACTAAGTCGCACAGCCCGGTCAGACGCACAACACTAAGTCGCACAGCGCGGTCAGACGCACAACATTCAGTCGCACAGCCCGGTCAGACGCACAACACTGAATCGCACAGCCCTGTCAGACGCACAACACTGAGTCGCACAGCCCGGTCAGACGCACAACACTCAGTCGCACAGCCCGGTCAGATGCACAACACTCAGTCGCACAGCCCGGTCAGACGCACAACACTCAGTCGCACAGCCCGGTCAGACGCACAACACTCAGTCGCACAGCCCGGTCAGACGCACAACACTCAGTGGCACAGCCCGGTCAGACGCACAACACTCAGTCGCACAGCCCGGTCAGACGCACAACACCGAGTCGCACAGCCCGGTCAGACGCACAACACCGAGTCGCACAGCCCGGTCAGACGCACAACACCGAGTCGCACAGCCCGGTCAGACGCACAACACCGAGTCGCACAGCCCGGTCAGACGCACAACACTCAGTCGCACAGCCGGGTCAGACTCACAACACTGAGTCGCACAGCCCGGTCAGACGCACAACACTGAGTCGCACAGCCCGGTCAGACGCACAACACTGAGTCGCACAGCCCGGTCAGACGCACAACACTGAGTCGCACAGCCCGGTCAGACGCACAACACTCAGTCGCACAGCCCGGTCAGACGCACAACACTCAGTCGCACAGCCCGGTCAGACGCACAACACTCAGTCGCACAGCCAGGATGAAGAACTACCTTATCCCTCTGAATCACTAAATATGGAGACTGGTCTGACAATGCAGCCAGTTCTGACACCCTGTGTGCAGAAGTAATAGCCACCAAGAAGGCCACCTTCTGGAATAAAGTAAACAAGGGAATCTCCCTGATGCTTTCAAAAGGAGGTTTCTTCAGAACCGACAACCAAATTAAAATCCCAGGGCGATAAGGGCGCGCAGACTGGTGGAGCCAGGTGCCGCACCCCCTGGATGAAATTCCGCACCAAGGACTTAATAGCCAAAGGCTTCTGAAAGAAGATTGCTAATGCTGAAACCTGACCCTTGATGGTGCTCAAGGCTAGTTTCTGCTCAACCCCCTTTCGCAGAAAGGCCAATATTCGGGTCACCGAATAGGTACGTGGAGGAATTTCTAAAGATTCGCACCACGCGAAATACGTCTTCCATGTGCGATCATAGACCTTGCTGGAAGTCGCTTTCCCTGCTTTAATTAGCGTAGGAATAACTGAAGCTGACAACCCTCTGTCCTTCAGTACCTGGGTCTCAATGGCCAGGCCATTAAACCCAGCGATTGTAAAGCACAATGGAAGATCGGTCCCTGAGACCGCAGACACTCCTTGAGAAGAAGTTCCCAAGGAACGTTCGCGACTAGCATGTCCAAGTCGGCCGGACCGGCTTGACGAGGCTAGCCTAGAATTTCCAGGACAACTGGAGTTCCCTCCATCTCCATCCTGCGGAGAAATCTCAGCAGCAATCTGAGATGAGGGAATCCCTTTAATAGCTGACACTGCCTTTACAGGCCGTTCAGCGCATCTGCTGCGTCCACTGAAGCATCGTGGGCGCGCGTTACCAATCTCCGCGCCTTCGGGATGCTGTGAAGAAGGCACAGATGGTGAAATCCTTGGCGAATGACTACGTCATCACCCTGATATTGCCTGAGTGGATCCGAACCAGGCTGCCCTAGAGCTATCTGGCCCTGGCAATCCGACAAAGTCTGATCGTTCTCTGTTCCCACACATTCTTTAGACACCTGATTCCTATCACGAGTGGTGATTTCTCCTGGTTAAACATTAGAGACCGAAGTCACCCGGCTAGAGGCTCCTTGGTCTGTCCGTTCAACCGGATCCGATTCTTGTGGGGAACTGATGCTAATCTTTGGAAAAGGTAAAGAAAATGATCTGTTCAGGGAACGGTAACTACCGCTCCCTGTAGTACTTACGCTGACCCAGCATTTTAACCACAGCACACGTCTGAGGATTACCGCTGACATAGATGCATGCCCTAATAGCGGGGTAGCATCCAAGGCTGCGTCACAGACAACCTGTAGTCTTTATATAATCTGTTCCATCAAAACAGATGTTGCCTGGGGGATACCTTTCCCCTTCAGGTCCTGGCGCACCAATCTTGCCCATTCCGTAAATGTCTGAGAACTAGATCAAATGACAATAACTGGTCTAAAGGCTGATCCTATCAGGGAAAGATAGTGCGGGACTCCGCTTCTACCTTCCGATCCACCGAATTCTTAAAGGACGAAGCGTCCTCCACTGAAAAAAACCGCGGCTTTATTCAGTCTGGAAATAGGTGGATCCACCACTGGTGATACCGTCCATTTCTTAATGAGGGATTCCTCAAACGGATAGCATCTAGTAATGCGCTTGGAACTAGTAAAGGTACGCTTAGAATGATCCCATACCTCTTTAATCTTTTTACCCAAACACTTGGGTAAAGAAAAAACCTTCACCGTCCTGGTGGGTCTGCTAGTACCAAAGGGAAATTCCTTTTTATTTGCCTCTGCCGGAAAAAACCTCAAGTCTTAAGGTTTCCCGAACCGCACAACTAGTGCGTCCACCAATGCTTCTTCCTGATTTATGGCGGAAGCATGAACGTTCTCCTCACTGTCTGAGGGAACCTTACCTGAGATAGCCCCTGCAGAGGGGCCTGCAGCTGCAATAACCATCTCAGCATCTGAATCTGAAGTCTCAGACGATATAGGGGTAGGCGGGGGTCGCTTTCTTGACCCCCGTTCCTGACAGGCCGTCTCCACCCGAGCCACCAAAGACTTCAAAACTGCTGTGAATGCATCCATACTCTGTGCACTGGCGGGTCCCGCAGCCCCCCCGAGGGAAACCGGTGGGGGTACCTGTGTGGCAGGGTCCATGATAATTCCAGATACTGCTCGGAAAAATCAATTTGCCAAAAAGAAATAAAACTTTTTTTTTTTTTTCAGACCCCCAGCGCCACAAAGCCCCTCAGTGTTGCCTGCTTAGGGACCCCTATAGAGCGAGAGAGAGATAGACCCCAAAGCTCACCACTTACTGCTCAGAGTTTCAAAATGCAACTTGTTTCAGCATTGTCTAGAACAGACAGGAAGTCTTCCCGGGAAGAAAGGAGGCGGCTCCGCCCCTCTGCACGCCTTCCGGCGCCTCCCCTAGCTCCACGAGGTGTTTGAGTCACCTCAAACATGGCCGCCCCCATGCTGGAGACACGAGGCTACGCCAAAATGGCGGCCTCGTGCAAACTACCAGACAATGGTGGCGGCCTGCACAGAATAGCGGCATGTCTGCAGAAGGATCTCGGCCTCACAACCCTTCACCCTCATGGTGGTCAGCGTGGTCGGCGGTACCGGACCCTGGCGGGCCGTATGCGGTCCATGGCCGTCGGGAGGCATCTGCTTAGCTGGAGGAATGATCTGGAATGCAGTATACATATCTAGACATCGCCCTGTGGCTTCTGACAGGTAGGATACTTTATACTATCACAGTAAAGTTCTAGTACTGCCACTGACTTCATCATTTTAACATCTTTGCAATTAGATTGTCAGCTCCCAAACCAAGCCTCCTGGCTTTTTGTTCACAAAAATCACACTCAAACAGGGGGATCTGTGACATGTTATAGGATAGAGGGAAGACCCATCCTTACCATTACAGCGAGGGGCCCGCGTTCACCACAAGACCCGTCAGGGGGAAAGGGGGAACATACTACTCACCATACCGGAACCAGGCGGGCGCCAACTCCTGACAGTACCCCTCTCCACCAAGGTGGGAGGGCTGTCGACCAGTACGGACGCCGTGACTCATGGTCTTAGGCGTTTCGGCGAGACGTTTAACTCGCAGGGTCAGTCCCCGTCCAGTGGGACTATGTCGCGGCCGACCCAGAGCGGAGCTATGGCCTGCGCGCGCTCGTAGGCTGAACTGGGGTGACCACTGGATCTCAACATCCAGCCCGTCGCCCAGTTCAGCTTTCTTGCTTGAAGATCTCACAGGAACACTGGAGAAAAAAAGCTGTCTAAAAAATCTTTTCTAAGAAAAAAATCCTGCCAGGACCGAAGATCCCAGCAAGGTATCTAGGTCCTTACTCCTAACTAGACAGAGAAAAACTGATTTGCTAGAGCAGGAAGTGAGAGGATATACCCTCTGGGACTGCCCCTAGGGTGTGGCCAGAACGTTTTCTTTCCTGTCTAGTCCTACTCCTGTAGAGGGCAGCATAACCCGAGTGTGTTGAATCAACGAGGACTACGTCTGTCAATGAGCGACAGAGAAAGTCGGTTTCTTGTTCAATAAAGAGTTATACTTCACCCTCAATCTAGAGTCTCGTCTCTTATTGGGGGAATCGGATACAAGGGATTTCTATGCTCTTCATACACCCTTGGATAATCACTAAGCTCTTGTAAGAGCTTGTGTAAGAGCTTGTTCCTGCTTCACTCTCTGGGGAAAGAGCTGGTCATCCAGGGAAACCTAGCTGCGGCAGTTCGTGGGGTCTGAGGCAGTTATGGTGTCTGGTGGAGTGCTTGGAGCCCTTGGGAAGCACTAGGAGCATCCGTCAACGAAGGTGCCGGATGATCCGTTACATTGGTGGGATGGCGTCCTAGTGCGAGGAGAAGCAGCTCTCTGAGACACCAGTAATGTTATCGAGCAAGCTAACACTCGTGCGGCGTCCCCATAAGAGGAGAGGTACAGATATCAGCCACCATGGAAGAGGAATTCGTACGGAGGTTGCAAGAGATGCAGATACATCACAGGGGACCAGTGTCATACCAGGTTCTGCTAGGATGGCATGATTCTGTGCGCTTGGATTTCTGTAAGGAAACACTAGCTCCTGAGCAGCGCCACCAAGGAGAAATCCTCCCCCCCCCATCCAGAAAAGGTACTGGTTGCAGTATGGATTGCGGGAGCTGTTTTTGGAAGATACACCGCACAAGGAGCAGACAGCTGAATTAAGCAGGCTGGTCTGGGCAGAGATGCGGTTGGAAGAGAGCTATAGAGCCCTTCGGTGGCATGTATCCCAAACATGCCCTTGGATAGCGGATGACAGACCAGCGGAAGGCTTTGGCTACGGCGGCCGGAGACTGTTGTGCGAGAAGCTGTCAGGGAACCCTAACTTTGGGAGCGATTTGGAGTAGCAGTTAGAGGAAATTATGGATTACAGAGAAAGGATTCTTTACATCTTGGAAGTGCTCTGGGCACTGGAAGATGTGTAGTTTCTGGCCGTTAAGGAATGGGAGCTGGAGATCGCCTACAGACGGCTGCTGGACTCCGCTCAGTGCCAGGGCTGGGCTCCCCTTGCCTGGGAATATCCAGAAGAACCAGCTGACAGTCCAGAAATCCTGACTGAAGAATCGACAATATGGCACAGTAGTAGTGTGCTTTGCTCACCTGCACCCACGGACCTGGATACGGAGGTCTTATGGCGAATGCAGCAAGTGCTGACTGACCTGGATGAACCTGTTTCTTCACAGGACAAGCTTGGATGGAGGAATGTGTCTGTCCAGCCACTGGATAAAGGTATGGGAGAAGAGGAAGCCATCTTCATTCCCAAACCACGGATCACAGATGTAATTGACTTTTCATCGGAGGATGGTATGGATAAGTCACCTGCCAAAGTGTTGCCACTGGGCCCAAGTGCCACCAGCCCATGCCCTGGACTTTCAGCAATTCCAGAGACTGCTGGAGGATTTAAAAGATTTTTCTGCTGAGGAGGAACATCCCAGTGAGCTTACAACAGAAGAGCGGGCATCCACCCGAAGCCAACAGATCAGGGACTCCTTGGTCCTGTGGCTTACCCAAATCCGAAGGTCCAGAGAATTCGGGTGTTTGTTTCACTTGAGAAGAATTTCCCTGTGAAGAACCCTTGTGTGAAACTGAGCGAATGGGACCGCCTCGAAGGAGGACATCAACAGCTGAACCGCTGACTGGAGCTTCTTGAGTTTTTCCGGGGGAAGAAACACCCTGGCTGAGGATGAGTCCAAAGTCAGGCCCAGACAGACCAGTCTCATGACAGGGGTCAGAAACGACTTCTGAAGATTCAAAATCCACCCGAACTCCTCCAGAGTTCTCATGGTGACCGCCAAGTTTGCTGTCAGCAATGCAGGGCACTCCGCATGGAATATCAGATTGTCCAGGTAACCCAGGACCGATATCCCCCACTACCATAACAGTGCCAGGACTGGGGCCAACACCTTTGTGAAGACCCGGAGAGCGGAGACGAGACCACAGGGTAACGCCACAAACCGATAGTGATCCTCTCCCACGGTAAAACGGAGAAACCGTTGGTGAGTGGCACAGATTGGTATGTGAAGGTAGGCATCCTTGATGTCTATGAAAGCAAGGAAATTCCCCTGATGTAGGGAGGCCACCACCGTGCGAATAGTGTATATCTTGAACTTTTGAGTGTACACAAACACATTCAGTGCCTTTAGGTCCAGGATCGGACGCACCTTGCACTACTTCTTGGGAATCGTGAACAGGTCGGTATAAAACCCGTGAAAGCGTTCCGCGCGCGGAACCGACACCATCACTCCTTGCTGTAGCAGGTCTTGCACTGCCCCATAGAGCGCCCGCAAGCGATCCGGGAACAGGCGGACATTGAAAGGGAAAAACCTGACCGGAGGTACGGATCGAAACTCGATCTTGTATCCGGACCGCACGACATCCCGGACCCACCTGTCTGGGATCCGGGCCAGCCACAAGTCTGAGAACTGCCAAGGGCGTTCCCCCAACCCAGTCACGGGTGCACCTTCAGGCCGAGGGGGCCTTGTACGCAGGCCTAGAGGAACAGCACTAGTAGAACCCACCAGAAAACTTTGAAAAAAATGACAGAAAAAGTCCCACAGCGCTACAGCGCCCCCCCTGGAGGTCAGGAACATGCTGAAAAACCCCCGCAGAGAGAGATTATGCCCCCAGAACTCATTGTCCTCAGATAGCAGCAATCGGATTAGGAAGGTCTGCACGTGTCAGCAGCTGCTCAGCAAAAAGGAGTGAGCCAGGAAGCGGCCCGGGGTGAAGGGAGAGGCTCCTCCCACCAAAAAACAACTCCAGGTACACCCACCAGCCTGCACAGCAGAGACTCCACTGCAAAATGTCCGAAAAGGGATGTACCAAGATGGCCGCCATCATAGAAGCAGACGAGGCTACAAGAAAATGGCAGGCCAGTGCAGTAACCAAGCCCTACAGGGGGACCCCCCGCCAGCCCTCCTAACACCATCCAGCTGGAGAAACCCACCGAGGACCCCCCCGCACGATCGCCCTAGAGCCGCGGACGGCACACCCCCCGGCCCCCCATGTGTCCACCCCAAAATATGCCAGGGAAGAGGGGGGGGGGGAATGTTTACTCATCGTACCAGGATCACAGGCGGGAGCGATCTCCTGACAGGACCCCTCCCTGCCGAAGTAGGGGGGCTGTCGGCCAAATAGGAACGCTGAGACATAGGCCTAGACCCTGCCGTGTGCGACCTGGCAAGACGTTTAACTCGCGGGTCCAGTCCCCGTCCAGTGGGACTATGTCGTGGCCGAACCAGCGTGGAGCTAAGGCCTGCATGTGCTCGCTGGCCAGCTGGGGTGACCACTGGATCTAGATTATACAGCCCATCGCCCAGATCCGGCATAGTTGCTTGAAGATCTCACAGGAAAAAATTCTGGAGAAAAAGGCTAGCTAAAAACAAATCTACATAAAAAAATACTTTTATGCCAAGACCAAAGATTCCAGCAAGGAACTAGATCCTCACTCCTGACTAGGCAGATTAAAACTGACATCCTATGCAGGAAGACAGAGGGTATACCCACAGGGACTGCCCATAGCTTAGCCAGACATTTTTCTGCCTAGTGTCCTACTCCTGTAGGCGGATGGTATATCCCTACTGATATGCATCAGAGGACTGCTTTCTTCAATGAATGATGGAGAAAAAACAATTTTGGTTTTGGGTTTACTACTTTAAGCTTTGTTGGTTCTGGTATATTGAATATCTTACATGGTTACATAGTTAAATAGTTAGTGAGGTTGAAAAAAGACACCAGTCCATCCAGTTCAACTTATGATGTGTGTGTGTTTGCTGTTAACCGTACATTGTATACCCCTCTATGTTGTGGTCTTTAAGGTGCCCATCTAATAGTTTTTTGAAAATATCAATGCTCCCTGCTGATACCACTGTTTGCGGAAGAGAATTCCACATCCTTACTGCTCTCACAGTGAAGAACCCCCTGCGTATTTTAAGGTTATCCGCCTTTCCTCTAGTTTTAGTGAGTGGCCACATGTCTTATTGTATTTCCTTTCTCTGAATAGGTTTTTCCATATGCTAGGGTTGCCAGTACAATATTTGTACATTGATATCATATTCAGTCAATATCAATCAATCAATCAATCAATATCAATCGTCTCTTCTCCAGAGATAATAAGTTCAGTGCTTGTAGTCTTTCCTCATAGCTGATGCCCTCCATTCCCCTAATTATTTTTGTTGCCCTTCTCTGGACTTTCTCCAGTTCCAGCACATCCTTCCCGAGGACCGGTTCCCAGAACTGGACAGCATACTCCAGATGTGGCCGGACCAGAGCCTTGTAGAGTGGGAGAATAATCTCTTTATTTCTGGAGTGAATCCCCTTTTTTATACATCCCAGTATTCTGTTGGCTTGGCATTGCATGCCACTGCCAAGCCTGTTGTCTACCAGTCCAGTACCCCCAGGTCCTTTTCCATCCTAGACTCACCCAAAGGTTCCCCCCCTAGTGAGTAGCTTGCTTTCTGGTTTCTGGCACACAGGTGCATTACTTTACATTTTTCAACATTAAACCTCATCTGCCATGTAGTTGCCCACCCCATAATTTTGTTCAGGTCCGCTTGTAAGGTTTCCACATCCTGCCCAGAAGATATTGGCCTGCTTAGTTTAGTATCATTCGCAAATACTGAGATTTTACTCGATATCCCCTCCTCTAGATCATTTATGAATAAATGAAACATGTTTTCATGTGGTGCGTATTACAAAAACATGTAGAAGGAGTTCCCCTCTGGGTGGGACTTTAGAGGCAGAAACCAGGACTTGAGTTATTTGAGTAATATATTTATTAGTACAATTGACACGTGTTATATACAAACTGGTATAAATAATAATATGGCATAAGACATGTAACAAAACCACATGGAAAGCTTTCTTTTGTGTCTATTTAACTTTCCATGTGGTTTTGTTACATGTCTTATGCCATATTATTATTTATACCAGTTTGTATATAACACGTGTCAATTGTACTAATAAATATATTACTCAAATAACTCAAGTCCTGGTTTCTGCCTCTAAAGTCCCACCCAGAGGGGAACTCCTTTGTTCTACATTTCATAGAGGGATGATGGCAGTACCCAGGATATAAGCACTGAACCCGAATAACTTTTCTGTATTACAAAAACAGATATGATCACAATGCATTAATAAAATGAATATATTTGTTAATGTAACCTTTACTGGCACAGACTTTTTAGTCTGACACATGTAAGCAGATACTGTAGCTTTGCTTCTATTTGTGATTGAATAAAGGTGGCAATTTATTAGGACTGCAGGAGTTTTGCGTGTATGTGTGGGTACACACACAGTATATATACGATACAAGTGGTTACAGCATAGTAAACATGACTTTTCACACTTGCTCATAATACTGATGCTAAACAAACTATAGTGTTAATATGATTTGTTTAACGCATGTTAAAAAAGCCCCCCAAATACCCTGTGCGCATTTGACCTGCATTAAAAACGCATCCCAGATGACTATTTGTTTGTCTGTTGTGAGCACGGGAACCCCACCGCAAGAGCATGCTAGTGCGTTTATGGCTCGTTACCAAAGATTCAAATGGAAGGAGTTAAGATGCTTTAACTCCTTTCAAACTCAACATGTAGCTTCAATTTTGAAGCACAGCAACACAACAAAAACCCTTCATGTTTTGATAATGTGAACAGCTCTGTGTGCTGTCTATATTATCAATAGCAATATTCAACATAGCATTATCAATTATCAATAGCAGACTGCTTTATGAGGTATTTGAGTAGCATTAAAAATGTGCCTCAAACTCTGTTTTTAATGCCAGTGTGAACAGGGCCTTATTGTTAGATCAGAGAATACAGCAACTTCAGGCATCCCTGCCCTTTTTAATTGTTAACCTGCGTTATGCAGTGAAAATGGAGATGTGTGTTCAGGTACCAATTAGCTGGAATACTATTCATAACACACTCTTGCTTACAAAAAGGAGGATTCTTAGTTTCCATATATTGCAATACATGTATGAGCTGGCTTGCTCTGCAGTTGGCCAGCTTGAACATTTATGAAAACTAAGAATCCCCTATTTTATCAGCAAGAATTTGCTATGAATATGTATGTAAGTGGCTGCACCTCTTTGTATCACGTGCTGTATATATGGAAGCTTTTTAGGACCTTAACACATCACCATTTATTAATGAATAGAGAAGGTTAATTAAAAAGGGCACGGATGCCTGAAATTGCTGTATTCTCTTATGGAACAATATGTTAAACTTACTTGTGCATTGTATTTTGTCCATTTATTCTTGGTAATACACCTAGCAGCATGCACAGATGGCTATTTTTGCCTGCTGGTGCTGTCTATCCTCCTAGACTTTGTGTGGGTGTATGCTATGCTGGTAAATAGAATAATTACTTACTTGTCATTTTTTATGTGTTCATAAAGGCGCTTAAACTGTCGTATCTGAAAAGACAATATTCCCATCAAAATAACCACCATGAGCAGAAAAGGATAAATACGACGTTGAACCAGATTCTGCATTTCAGCAGTGACACCTGTAAGTTAAACCAATAAGTTTATAACATTTGCAACATGAAAAACTTTGAATAATAGGTACAAAAATGAGTAATTAATACAAACACCTCTGCAGTAAAATAAAAATAAAATGCTCCATCATTTTCAGTGCACTGGGAGCATGTGCATTACAGGAAATGTTATTTTTACTGCATGCTTAATGCCTTATTAAACCTGACTTAAAGCATTTGTAAAGTTTATGAAACTAAGACACAGGATATATTCTAGAGGATCATATATACATAAAAATGTTACATTTATTATAATAAAAGCCTGTCAAATATAATTTTGGAGAGCTTTTTTCCTGCAGTCATATGACTGCAATACCTCCAGATCAAAAGTGCTGAGCATGGTGGGGGGCATGTTTTCCTATGCAGAAAGTGATCTCCCTCTGTGATTGGTCACTGGGTGGCCTCACACTCTGCTTTCAACAGTTGGGGAACCATGGATCAGTCACAGCAGTGTGTAAATCCTTTGTGTTTGGGAAGGCATTCCTTGCTAAAGCCTGTTAATACTTTCTTAAGCTAGCTATCAGGGCTGCCAATAGGGGGGTACCATTGGTCCTGTAGGGGGCCCGGGCACACAGGGGGTCCCAGACAGCAGGGGGGAAAGCAACTGCAGACCGATGTCTTTTGCAGCTCTCTGCAGCTGCTGAAAGCCAGTTTCTCCCCCTCTCCCTCCAGCTGCTGGAGGGAAAGGCACAGACCAGTGCTGCCAACCAGCGTAACCATTGAAAGTACTGCTCATCTGAGTAAGAGGGAGTGACTGTTGATGAGTTGGCCCGCCGCCTCCTTAGCCAATCAGCATACCTCTGTAACCCACCCCTTACCCAGTCCGGCACATTTGACCACAAGATGCTGGCGGCCAGAGCAGGGATGGAGAAAATTTGATATACCGGAGTATAGGCTCCCTGCTAAAAGGTGGTATAGTCACATTCAGATCAAATCAGTCATGCAGCTCCCACACATGAAAACACTGGATAATTGTCACTAACAACATGTCACACACTGTAGAAGTCTAATCATCATCATCATCATCATCAGTGAGTTTTCCCATCCTGTGTGCAGTGTGCAGATTAGGCAATTCACACACAGTTCAGGGAATGACTCTCCTCAGTCTACTCACAGTGTTCATTTTTGTTTTTAGGTATACTTGTACACTGCTCAAAGGATGGGTGAACACACTGATGATTAGACTTCTGGAAGACCCTGCAGCCGGCAGTAAATGTGAGTGGGTGACATGTTAATGATGATCTTCAGCTGTTTCCATAGAGCTATATGTGCAGAAGACATGTGTGAGCCCTCCAGGATTTTTTTGACATTTTCCTTTCAGATTACCTTTGCAGGATTTAGGCTGGTGGGGCTAGGAGCTTCACGGACTTGTCAACCATTTACTGTCCTCCTGTGCTTGAACAATTGGCTGTTAGAAAAGTAGAAATTGGAACTGCTAATTTATTTTTTGGGCACGTTGTTATATCCTTGTAAGGCCCCGTTTACACATAGTGCATTGATCAATGTTTTCCACACTGGAAGAACACTGCTAGGACACACTTGTAGTAGGATTGCAGTCTCTGACCATCTCCTATAGTATGTCTGCAGTCTCTGACCTTCTCCTGTAATATGTCTGCAGTCTCTGACCTTCTCCGGTAGTATGTCTGCAATCGCTGACCATATCTTGTAACAAGTCTGAAGTCTCTGACCATCTCCTGTAGTATGACTGCAGCCTCTGATCATCTCCTGTAGTTTGTGTGTAGTTTCTCACCATCTCCTGTAGTATGTCTGCAGTCTCTGACCATCTCCTGTAGTATGTCTGCAGTCTCTGACCATCTCCTTTAGTATGTCTGCAGTCTCTGTCCATCTCCTGTAGTATGTCTGCAGTCTCTGACCATCTCCTTTAGTATGTCTGCAGTCTCTGTCCATCTCCTGTAGTATGTCTGCAGTCTCTAACCATCTCCTGTAGGATGTCTGCAGTCTCTAACCATTTAAGAAACCATTCTTTACTTGAGAACTTTGCTTTCGGAACACTACAAACCCGACTAGGAGTTTCACCAGGAGGTTTTGTATAGTAGGCATTGCAGGATATATTTATCTTGGAGATACTTATGGCCAAGCCAGGTAAACCCCCTGATCTCAGCAGCATGGCAAATCCACCAGGGGGTTCTAAAAACTCTAGGCCACAAAGACACCTGTTGTCATTTGGGTTGGATAGTGAGGTAACAGTCGATGTATGTCAGAAGGTGCAGGTGATGACCATAACTTTCCTCGATTTAGGCAGGGGTTGAAAAAAATAGCCAACCTGCAGGTTAGGCTGAAAATACCAACTGTGTAAAACAGAGCTCAATTTTGGGGGAACATCATATTGCTATGTTTGAGTCATGTCCCCTCTATTTTTTTTTTTTAAATATATCTTGTGAACATATTTTTGTCTATTTGTGTATTAACTTGTTATCTTAGGTATTGACAAGAATATCTGCAAATACAAGGGCCACTTACTTATACTTTAGGTGGTTTAAGTACAGTTATCATTTAACCACTTAAGCCCCGGAAGATTTTACCCCCTTCCTGACAAGGGCCTGCAGAAGTGGTAGCTGCAAATACAGTGAAGGAGTTTAAGCATGCATGGGATAGGCATAAGGCTATCCTTCATACAAGATAGGGCCAGGGACTATTCATAGGATTCAGATATATTGGGCAGACTAGATGGGCCAAATGGTTCTTATCTGCCGACACATTCTATGTTTCTATGTAAGGGCCTATTTTGCGATTTGGCACTGCGTGAATTTAACGGACAATTGCACGGTTGTGCGACGCTGTACCTAAACGAATTTGGCGTCCTTTTTTCCCACAAACAGAGCTTTCTTTTGGTGGTATTTGATCACCTGTGCGATTTTTTGATCATGCGCAATAAACAAAAAAAGAGCGTCAATTTTGCAAAAATAACAATATTTTTCACATTTTTTGATATGAAATTCCCCCCAAAAAATGTAAAAATCTAAATTTTTTAACATTTTAGGCCAATTTATTTTTTTACCATATGTTTGGTAAAAAAAAAAAAAAAAATTGCAAAAAGCGTATTTTGATTGGTTTGCGCAAAAGTTATTGCGTTTACTAACAAAGGGAAAGATTTTTGTCATTTTTGTTGTTTTTTTTTTTAACGCGTAATGGCGGCGATCTGAGATTTTTTTTGCGGGACTGTGACATTGGGGCGGACAGATCGGACCCTTGACTGACATTTTTGACACTTTTGGGGTTACCAGTGACATTACTACAGTAATCATTGCTATACATATGCACTGTTACTGTAAAAATTACACTGGCAGTAAAGGAGTTAACTGTATTGGAGAGGGAGGGGTTAAGTGTGTCCTAGGGGCATGTTTCTAACTGTGATTGGCTGTGGCTGTGTGTGTAGTAGATAGTAGAACCGTTTGATCATCATTCCTACACAGGGAGAACTGACAGGCGGCTTTGTTTACATTAGCCGCCTGCCTTTCTCCCGCTGTCACGGACGATCGCGAGTGCCCGGCGGACATCGGGTCCACCGGGCACACGCGCGGGGGGGTCCGTGACCGAGCTGGAGCGCGCATCCAGCGGCGCGCGCTCGCTCCCAAAACCCTTACAGGCTAGCGACGTACCCCTACGTCGCTCTGCCTGTGAGGGGCTGACTGCCGACGTAAATAGTCGTGCGGCAGTCAGCAAGTGGTTAAGTTAATGAACACTGCTTCAAACACCTCAGATTTATAGCTATATAAATGGAACACTGCTGTCCTGTTAGTTAGACTCCCTGTAGGGATCTGTAAAACATGCTATCTGACTTTTAATTAAGTAATAGGTAATACATACAAGATGCTGCCAAATTACTAATTTGGTAACTGACAGCAACATATTCTGCTGTAAAGACTATCAAACGTGAAAAGAAAACTTCAATTATTTTTTCTTACCAGTGTATATACTTACTAGAAAAGGTTATCAGAAATCATATATCAGGGGTTTTCACATGATCTGGTTCTCAACCCCTACTTAACAACTACCAGCAAACACTGTAGCTGAGTTACCATTAGAAATGTTACCTGAATTCATCTTTTTCTGACTTTTCTGTAATAACATGTTAGCTGATGAAAGTACACTTCTTCAAACTTGAATCAATCTTCCAAAGCAGATTTGAATTTCATTGAGGATTATAAAAAAACACCTAGCATTTTGTGCATCATTATTGTTTTTTGGGTTTTTTTTTGTATTGTAAATGAAGTATACCTTTAAGTGATATTCCCTTTCCTATTGGAGATACATTTAATACTTTTTGTGACTTTGCTTTAAATACTAAAGGAAATGTTTGTCATATTGTCCACATCACAACTGATGGGCCTGGAAAACAGACACATTTTCTATCTGATGAAAGCTACATCCTTTTTTTTTTGTTCTTTTATTTCTAAGATATAACTTTAAGCCCCGGTTCACACTACTGCGTGTGCGGGGTTCGCATGTCATGTCGGAGCGCACTGCTCCGACATGACATGCGATCAGCTGTGCGGTGCGAGTTTAGCCATACAGTTTCTATGGCTAAATTCGCATTGCACCCGCAGCAAACACGCACAGGAGGCATTTTTGCTGCCGCATCAGGATCGGATCGCACAGCGGTTCACACTTGTGCGATCCGATCCTGTGCGAACTGCACGATCGCACTGCGATATGCGATCAAACTGGGGGTGTCGTTAAGATTACATTGACACCCCCAGCGGATCGCATATGGCAGTGTGAACTGCCTGGGGTGCGTGTGCGATGCGGGAACAGGCTGCGAATTCGCAGCCTTCCCGCATCGCATCAGTGTGAACCGGCACTAAACCTGGATTCTTTTTGGTTAATTAAGAAATGTATTATTCAGCTTATGTCATCAATATTATATTTGTAGGTTGCTTACCTCTATTATTCAAAATATTTAAATACCATTATGGTGTACTAACATTCCTACATATTTCTATTATGCAAACATTTATCTGAATGTAAATATTTACAAGGCTTTCACATTTACATAGTAGTTGAGGTTGAATAAAGACATCAGTCCATCCAGTTCAACCTGTACAGGGTGTGTGTGTGGGTGTGTCAGTGGCCTGCTTATTTCCCATAACCCTGAATGTTGTGATCTGTGAGATGCACGTCCAAGAGTCTTTTAAAAGTAGCCATACTCCCCGTAGCTACAGTGCCTTGCGAAAGTATTCGGCCCCCTTGTAATGTGCGACCTTTTGCCACATTTCAGGCTTCAAACATAAATATATAAAACTGTAATTTTTTGTGAAGAATCAACAAGTGGGACACAATCATGAAGTGGAACGAAATTTATTGGATATTTCAAACTTTGTTAACAAATAAAAAACTGAAAAATTGGGCGTGCAATATTATTCAGCCCCTTTACTTTCAGTGCAGCAAACTCTCTCCAGAAGTTCAGTGAGGATCTCTGAATGATCCAATGTTGACCTAAATGACTAATGATGATAAATAGAATCCACCTGTGTGTAATCAAATCTCCGTATAAATGCACCTGCACTGTGATAGTCTCAGAGGTCCATTTAAAGCGCAGAGAGCATCATGAAGAACAAGGAACACACCAGGCAGGTCAGAGATACTTTTGTGGAGAAGTTTAAAGCCGGATTTGGATACAAAAAGATTTCCCAAGCTTTAAACATCCCAAGGAGCACTGTGCAAGCGATAATATTGAAATGGAAGGAGTATCAGACCACTGCAAATCTACGAAGACCCGGCCGTCCCTCTAAACTTTCAGCTCATACAAGGAGAAGACTGATCAGAGATGCAGCCAAGAGGCCCATGATCACTCTGGATGAACTGCAGAGATCTACAGCTGAGGTGGGAGACTCTGTCCATAGGACAACAATCAGTCGTATACTGCACAAATCTGGCCTTTATGGAAGAGTGGCAAGAAGAAAGCCATTTCTTAAAGATATCCATAAAAAAAGTGTTGTTTAAAGTTTGCCACAAGCCACCTGGGAGACACACCAAACATGTGGAAGAAGGTGCTCTGTTCAGATAAAAACCAAAATCAAACTTTTTGGCAACAATGCTGTCAGAATTATTGGGGAGATCAAATAAAGGAAAAATTTAATTTTAGCATAGTCATATATAGATATTCTATCTTATATAGAAACTTTAAGCAGTGGCCTCCATATTGTTAGAAGGTCACTGAAAGTTTAAACTCCCTTTTAGGCAAAAGTGTCTATTCAACAGATTTCTAAAAGTTGACCTAAGTTAATAAATAGTCTGTTTAACTTTCTTTAGATAAAGTCTAGCTGATGCTATACCAAGTTAATCTTGTTTGTGTGGTGATCATAAAACACTGGTCAAGTATTCTGTGTTTAAACTCATTTAAAAATAAGATTTACAGATACATTATAATCTTATGTAAAGGAATATTAACAATGAAATATATATATGAATAACATACATAGATATGTAGGAAAACTTTATATATTATAGTGGTTTCATTATTGCTAAATCCTAGCTTTAACTGATATTGATGACCTTGCCAGAGTCTAGAAGGTCTGAGATTGTAAGCTCTTTGTCAATATGAGGGTTCAAAGTTTATTTTTAGGTAAATAATGCTGCTTTATTGCTATATACTGAATCTAAGAGCAATACAATACTGCCATCTTTGGTGACTGACTGCTACTAATTGAAGACTTACGGCCCGTACACATGTAGCGATTGTCGGCCGTAAATATTCGGCCACCGTCCGATTGTCGGCTTGTTAGTATGATGCTTCCGACAACAGACTGCGACTTTTCGGCCGAACAGAATCTGGCGTGCAGACTTTAAAATTTTTGTTGGCCGTCACCAGAACGGCCGATTGTTCACCAGTCAGTACAGAATTCGGCCGACAAACAGCAGATTAGCAAGACTGGGCATGCTCAGAAAAGAAAAAACACGGAAAGTTAACCATCACATGACATCACTTCTGCAGTCGGCTGTTGTTGGCCGACAAAATTCGTGTGCAGTCTTTAGCACTTTTCAGCTGACAGGACAGCACCGGACAAAAGACGGCCGATCGTTCGGCCGACAATCAGTACATGTGTACGGGGCTTTAGGCTGAAAAGTAATTTCCAATATATCTAGATATATATATATATCCCCAACCAATAAAGTTACTCCTTTTGGGTTCAACATATGGTAATTTTACAGCCCTTTTGTTCAATACAATATAAAAAGGGAAGCCCAGACGAGAGAGAGACACATCACATTACACAACAGTCATTACACATACAACACACACGCTACTCACATCCATACTTATACTCATCTATACATACTCCATTTTGCTCCATCATTTATCTGAAACTTTGAGGGATGCCAAACAAAACTCCTCCCTAAATGGCCACCATCTTGGGAAGGCAGCCATCTAATGCCCCATACACACGTGCAGATTATCTGCAGACTTTTGTCTGCAGACTTACCTTTTCTATGTAGTGCAAAGGCCTGCCGGATTGCATACAAATTGAAAGTGTTTAGGTTTGACCTCATATTATATGGTTTTGGTAAGTCTGCAGACAAAAGTCTGCAGATAATCTGCACGTGTGTATGGGGCATTAAGGACTCTAGTAACGACCATTTAAGCTAGCCGCCATCTTAAGTGTGGTAAATATACCTTGCTGTTTAATTGATTTTATTCAATATTGTTTATTTCCTTCCTTATATGTTTTATATTGCATATTTAAGGGTAATAAGATTACAATCCCAGCCGTATAAACCATGGCAGATTTTTCTCTAAAAAAATGATTTTTGCTTTTTATAAATTTTTATTAATATCAGATTTAGCGCATTATTAGCGTATTAGTCCCCCGTTTTGCATAGCCTATTCTCGCTTCATCTGCAGTGGAGTGACTATCGGCTGCGCAATTCGCAGACAATTAGACAATTGTGGTCCGTTTGTATAGAACACCTATTTATGGTTTATACTATACCTGGAGAAAACGTAATCTTGCTTTATTTTTACTTTCATTATTGAGCTACACATCACATTGCATTCACCGTTTTAAGTTTGTATTTCATGTCAGAGTTATCTCTTTGTGTCACCTCAAGTTTAATCATTTATTGTGAATACATGTCTTGTGAATAAATATTTTTATATATTCCATACTGCAGTTTTCACTAAGATTGGTATATGCTTTTAAAAAGAAATTAATCGATAAAAAGAATTCGCTACATATTGATTTGTGGAAATAAGTGGAGATTCTCCTACCTTACAGATCTTTGCTTATTGACATAAATAGACACTGTTATATTCAGAGCAGTATAAATATTCTGACAATGCAAAACGTTATGTTTGGCGTAAAAGCAACACAGCTCATCACCCTGAACACACCATCCCCACTGTCAAACATGGTGGTGGCAGCATCATGGTTTGGGCCTGCTTTTCTTCAGCAGGGACAGGGAAGATGGTTAAAATTGATGGGAAGATGGATGGAGCCAAATACAGGACCATTCTGGAAGAAAACCTGATGGAGTCTGCAAAAGACCTGAGACTGGGACGGAGATTTGTCTTCCAACAAGACAATGATCCAAAACCTACAGCAAAATCTACATTGGAATGGTTCACAAATAAACATATCCAGGTGTTAGAATGGCCAAGTCAAAGTCCAGACCTGAATCCAATCGAGAATCTGTGGAAAGAACTGAAAACAGCTGTTCACAAACGCTCTCCATCCAACCTCACTGAGCTTGAGCTGTTTTGCAAGCAGGAATGAGCAAAAATTTCAGTCTCTCGATGTGCAAAACTGATAGAGATATACCCCAAGCGACTTACAGCTGTAATCGCAGGAAAAGGTGGCGCTAAAAAGTATTAACTTAAGGGGGATGAATAATTTTGCACGCCCAATTTTTCAGTTTTTTATTTGTTAAAAAAGTTTGAAATATCCAATAAATTTGGTTCCACTTCATGATTGTGTCCCACTTGTTGTTGATTCTTTACAAAAAACTACAGTTTTATATCTTTATGTTTGAAGCCTGAAATGTGGCAAAAGGTCGAAAAGTTCAAGGGGGCCGAATACTTTTGCAAAGCACTGTACCACCAATTGTGGAAGAGGGTTCCACATTCCCTTACAGTGAAGAACCCTTTATGCAGCTTAAGGTTAAACCGCCTCTCCTCTAATCGCATTGTGTGGCCACGTGTCTTCTTGCACTCCTTTGGACTAAATCATTTTCTACCTATGCTAGGATCGCCATTGAGGTATTTGTAAATCGCCATCAGGTCTCCTCACCAAGGAGAATAAATTAAGTGCTTGTAATCGCTCCACATAATTAAAGTGCTCCAATCCCCTTATTAGTTTAGTTGCCCTTCTTTGGACTCTTTCCAGTTCCAGCACATCCTTTCTGAGGATTGGCGACCAGAACTGGACAGAATACGCCAGGTGTGGCCGGACCAGGGTTTTATAAAGTGGTAGGATTATAGCTTTATCTCTGGAGTATATCCCCTTCCTTATGCATGCTAATATTCTGCCGGCTTTGACAGCTACAACTTGACATTGCATGATATTACTTAGTCTATCTTCCACTATCACCCTCAAATCCTTCTCCATTCTGGATTCCCCCAGAGCATAATTTGCGTTTATGTTTTTAGCCCCCAAGTGTAATACCTTACACTTCTCTACAATAAATCTCATTTGCCACGTAATTGCCCACTCAGTTATTGCCCTACATATCTTTGTGTCATCTGCGAAAAACTGAGGTTGAGCTACTGATTCTGTCCTCTATGTTATTGATGAATAAATTAAACAAAATTGGTCCCAGGACTGAGCCCTGGGGTACCCTACTTACCACTCAAGACCAGTCTAGGTACACATTTTTTATCACCACCCTTTGGACACGCCCATGTAACCAGTTTTCTATCCAAGAACCAACCTTGACGTCAATGCCTGCAGACCTTAGCTTGTAGATTAAGCGTTTGTGGGGAACAGTGTTGAATGCTTTAGCGAAATCCAGAAACACCACATCCACAGGTCTCCCCCTATCTAGCTCACAGCTCACCTACTCACAAAATGTTAGCAGATTGGTTTGGCAAGAAAGTTTTTTGTGAACCCGTGCTATTTACTGGTGATGATAATGCTGTCCTTAGCAAACTCTTGGATGTAGTCCCTTAGCAACCCATCCAATAATTTACATACAACTGATGTCAGGCTGACTGGTGTATAGTTTCCCGGAATATCCTTCCTCCCTTTTTTGAATATTGGTATCACATTAGCTTTCCTTCAGTCACCCGGTACAGTTCCTGTCAATATACTGTATGTGAAGATTAGGAACAACGGTCTAGATATATAACCCTACTGAGTTCCCTGAGTACTCTCGGGTGCAAGCCATCTGGTCCAGGTGATTTATTAGTATTAATGCTATCAAGTCTTTCCTTGATTTCACCCTCTGATAGCCACTGCAGAAAGTCTTGCGGTGTTGTGCTAACCAGACAGTCCTGATCTGTATATCCCTCCTTTTCGTGTGTAAATATGCTATGCCTGCCTGCTGATCCATATTTTGATTAGTGTATTTCATAATCAGAGAGAATTTACTATTTCTTGCTGAATGTCTGCTAAAATAAGCTCAGATAACCTTACAGTTTGTTATTTTCAACCAGGTCTGACCTGACTTATAGAATTACGCTGAGATGGAGAAACAATACACAGTACTGTTAGGCAGGAAGTAGATACTGGGCAGGGCATGACCAAATACTACTTACTCTATGTACTGTAGATATACTGTATAATTATAAACTGTACATTGAACCTAGGTTTCTAAAATACTAAAGTTGATATGATAGTTTACAGTAAACTGCAATCACATATACTAAAAAAAAAAAAAAAAAAAAGGAATAATATTGTTTTCATTTAAAGTGTATTTACATTTCTGCAGTCAAATTTGAAACGCCACTTTAGGTTTGGTGGTATGTATTCCCACTCACACAACATACCTAAAATGTTTTTTTAATATTTCAGACCAGAGATATTTCTCAGGAGGAGGTGTCATGGCTAACTTCCAAGGTTTTTTGGACAATGTTAGAGTGAGTCTGTGCCAGGTCTGTCATCAATATACAAGCCCAGCCTCTACACCTTTAACCCTTGGTTAGGGCAGAAGGTGTTCAATTTTAGTTACAATTGATAATGAAGATCTGCCTGCACAGTACAGATGAGGTTAATTATGGCAAACACTGCCCAACCCCCTCAAACAATAAGAGCTACCTTGGTTTATTTTCCTTCCTGGAGGGTCCAGAATAGAGCATCTAAAAAGGTAAGATGCAATTTTTATTTATATATACTGCATGCCAGTTTGTGGGCACGCATGCGCGGTATACTGACCCAACCGGCGTGACATCACATGGCGGTGGTCTCATTGTCAGCTGGGAACTCTCTCAGAAGAGATATATGAGGTGGGTGCTTCCTGGGGCCGGATAGTAACTACCGAACCAGACACAAGGACACAGCAGTGGCTGTGATTGGAGATCTTCTATTGGAGACCTTTCTGCTTGTCACGTAATGCTGGCTGAAGCCTTTGCTTTACTGTCTTTAATGATTTACTGAAACAAGCCTGGAGGTCTCCCCTTTGTTGGTAGAGGGATTCCATAAATCTTGCTTTTCTTTTGGTAGAGGGATTCCTCCATAAATCTTGCTTTGCTGTCCAAAGTTACAACCAAGCACATAAAATTCCCCCCCCCCCCCCAAAAAAAATGTTGAGGCCCTCCACCCCACATATTTGCACGTACAAACGTAAACACACGTTTACATATACGCACCTACATTGATTGCGATACATGTTACATATCCCCGCACATGCTGCAGGGGAAAGTATTATAATACCTCCTCCATAACGCTAAACTGATTACCTATAGGGGGATTTTGAAGGGTCGCCTATAGAAAATATAGGGTACTGAAGTTTGTTGCTATTTCACGGGCGCACACACAATTAAGGTTTGACATGTTGAGTCCACCTTTGTTTTTCAAATGGTTTTATATCTAAAAGGATGTGGTGCTTCCACCAGATGTCCAGGTAACCCCCATCTTCCTTGGTATTCATTGGTATTATTATTTTTATTTTTTTAACCACCTCAATACTGCCATACGTATATTTACTGTACAAGCTGGTATTAAGGTGGTTACACTGGGGTCACGGTTGCAGATACGGCCATGATCCTGGTACTGTTTCTTTCAGGCAGTGATTCTCTTTCATGTACAAATGATCAGAGTGGCTATACAGCTGCTGGATCACTTTTACAGGAGGCAGCTGCAGCCTTTACCGGCCTCTCTCGTCCGATCAGAGACCTGGTAACAATGAGACTGGTTTGGTCACATTTACTGAGAAGAGTGGTAAGAATAGAAGTTCCTGCCCCTTCTAATTCTAGTGCCAGACCTCTTGTGTAACTCTAACCTGGTGACCTGTAAAGGCTTACAAAGCATGGGATATAGATAATTTAAAGGATAAGTTTACCTTTTGTAACACAGTATAGCAATATTCAGGGTGTAACCACACCCACTCAGTCCTTCGCTTTGTCACGATTTAAAAAAAAATGCAGCCATGTGAGGATCTGCCCGCCCATATTCATTCAGTGTTCTGTGAATATGGGCGGGCAGATACTAGTGTACTACAAGTACCGACAGCAGATGTCAGCTTGTAATTCTCAATGAATTACCAGGGTGCTGTTGAGTGCTCTAGGCAGTTCATTGAGTCTTCCTGTAAGAGTGTAACTATGAGAAGACAGCTTACACAGACTGTCTGCAAGAACCCTGCAGTGCACCTGCGATCTGTTGATTGCGGGTGCAATGCTTTGCAGGCTCAAAGTAAAAAAATAAATAAATGCACATTTTTTACCTGCAAAAAGATGTCTACTTATGCATTTTATTTTACAAAGGTGAACTTATCCTTTAAGTGGGAGTAAACTCCAATGCATCATTTTTACCTATAGGTAAGCCTAAATAATAAGGCTTGCCTATAGGTACTGTAAATATCTCCTAAATTATCGCCGTTGATTTAGAGTCCTGTGCTGCATATGCGCGGGAGTGACATCATTGCAGCTCTGGCAAATCACACATCTGGAGTCCACAAACCCGAAAGGAAGACCAGGTGAAGATGGAAGCCTGGTCAGCTGTGATAGCGCGCAACTGGAAGGCTTCATTCTAAGGTAAGTTTCCCATAATGTGCTAGTATGCGATGCTTACTAGCACATTATGGCTTTACCTTGCAAGTTGCAAAAAAACAAACAAACAGCGGTTTACTACCGCTTTAATGGAGTTTCCCAACCTTTTTTCAGCCAAGGCACCCTCTATTTTTACACTTTTAGGTCAATTTGATGCAAATATTTAGGCTTATTGCCAAGGCAGCCCTGTAGAACTCAGAAGGCACCCTGGTTGAAAAAGGCTGGTTTAATGAACCATAGTTTTTTGCCATTAAATGGGCGTACACAATTTTTAAAGTGTGGCAGGTTTGGTAAAAAAAAAAACAAAAAATATTTTTTATAGTTTGCTATAAAATTTTGCAAACAGGTCATTTTTTTCCTTCACTGATGTGCGCTCATGGGCACTGATAAGGCTGCACTGAGAGGTGGCACTAATAGGCAGCACTGATAGGTGGCGCTGATGAGCAGTGATAGGAAGCACTTATGAGGAGGCAGTGATTGTCAGCACTGGTGGGCACTGTTGGGACCGCACTGATAATAAGGATAATGATTATCACTGCCCTGCTTATTAGTGCCTTTGTACCTTAAACACAAGCCCGTTATCGGCTCTCTTCTTCTCTTCTCATGCTGTCAGCGTGAGGGAAAAAAAAATTCAGATAAATGGCTTGTGTTTACATCCGTAATCAGCTGTCACTGGACACAGCTGGTCACCTGGTAGAGCGCCGCTGTGGTTGGAATTTTACCCCGATCTGTGATCAGCTGAGTTCAAAGGGCAGCGCAATCATGGGGGGACATCAATAGACACCCTCTGGACAAACTAAGCCCACTATAGCCGAATTATGGGAAGGGAAGGGGTTAAAAAGTATTTTTCCCAAAAAATTTACTTTTTTAAAATTGTAATCATGTGACATAAAAAATTGCAACATCCACCATTTTATTCTCTAGGGCAGTGTTTCTCAACTGGGGTTGAACGGCTATCTACCTGTCAATCGCAAGCTGACAGGTAAATTGCATCCCCACTGCTTACACTCACATCTGCATGCAGAGCAGTCAGGTAAACAAAGTGTCTCTGTTCTTCTCGGCTCGCCTTTCCCCCACTTCTCGTCCATCCCAGGTGCTTGTACGTGATAGGATGGACAAGAGAGGAGGGGCTGGCCGGGAATAGCGTGCGAGAGTCAGGACTTTTGCAGCTGCCTCCCTGTGTACTTCTGCACGAAAAGGAAACTGCTAATGCCCTGTTTAAACATAGGAATGTGCCCTGCCTCCGTGTAATTGTTCTCTCTGTTCCCTTGTAAATATATGCCATGCTACCATGTGATCCTTTGTCCTGCTCCACGTGCCCTGCTCTCATGTGATCCTGTGCCCTTTTTCCATGTAATCCCATGACTTGCTCCGATGTAATCCTGTGCCCTACTCTCATGTGCCCTCCTCCTATGTAATCCTGTGTCCTGAGATGAAATGGGCCCTAAATCCTCCGCCCAATCCTCCCGGCACTTAAATGACATAGCTCTCGAAATCTGATCCATAAAAGAAGTGTATAAGGAGGAGATTTGTCCCTTTTTTACCGTCAAACTTACCAGGCTAATAAGAATGACCAGGTTACACAGCCCCAAAGTGGAGCTTTTGGACTGCGATGCAATGGCATGCCGTAGTTGCAAATATTGGAAGAATAGGGAGTTGGGTAGGCCAAATTCCGTGCGAAGTGTTTGAAATTCCTTAAGAATACCACCCCTGTATAACTGGGATATAAACTTCACTCCATATCTATCCCAGCTCATAGAGTTAATTTTGTCATAGCCAAATTTTGTCAAGTAGTGTTAGGGTGGGATACTGAGGAAAAGTTCTCAAAACTCCAGCCTCCAAGGATTCAACCAGCGCCCCATCCCTCAGATGCGCCACAAGGACCCGTCGGACAGGATCAGAGTCACCATGCTAGGGGTTCCACTGCCAGGGCAAACAACAGGGGGGATAAGGGACAACCCTGTCTGGTGCCTCTATACAGCGAGAAGGATTGAGAGAGCGTGTTATTAATCCGCAAACAGGCAGTGGGCGCCACATACAGCAGCTTGATCCAATTAATAAATGATGGCCCCAGCCCAAAGCTTTCAAGCACAGCCCAAAGATACTGCCACTCCACGCTATCAAAGGCCTTAGCGGCGTCAAGTGACAGTATTGCCCTGTGTCCACAATTATCCGGGGGAATTTGCATGTTTGAAAACAATCTACGGAGGTTAGTGGCCGTGGATCTTCCGGGTATAAACCCAGACTGGTCCCCGTGAACTATCTTGGCAATCACTTTAGATAACCGTGTGGCCAGTACCTTAGCTAGGAGTTTCAAATCTGTCGTTAGTAGTGAGATCGGTCTGTAAGATTCAGGGTGAGTCGGATCCTTCCCAGGCTTCAAGAGAACAACAACGACCGCCTCATACATAGACGGGGGAAGTAACCCTGTGTCATAAGAGGCCATTATGGTGTGGAGCAATTCAAGCAAAAGGACCCCGCTAAAAGCTTTATACAGTTCTATGGGAATCCCATCCATACCCAGGGCTTTAGAATTAGGGAATGTTGCTAGGGCCTCCTGGAGCTCCTCCAACCTAAAGGGGGGAGTCCAGAATCGCCCGGTCTCCAGCAGAAATCTGCGGCAGCTGAAGCTCCTGCAAGAAGGCCTGCAATTCTCCTGGGTCATAAGACACCTTGGAGGAGTACAGGTCCTGGAAAAATAAACGGAACCCCTGTAGAATGGTAGGAGTGTCTGTGACTACCTGGGCCGCAGGAAGAGCTAACCTATGTATAATTGGAGAAGGACGCTGCGCCCTTGATATAATCGCAAGCATATGACCGTTTTTTTCCCCTTCTTCAAAGTGAGCCTGAGAGGTGAAAAAACGGTTATGATCCGCCTGCTGCCGCTGAATGGATTGAAAGAAACGTTGCGCCTCCAGCCAATGGTTCTGATTATCAGTCGTGGGCGAATGCAGGTAGTCACGTTCGGCCTGGAGTACTGCGGCACTTGCATCCTGAGCCCAACGCCTACTCTTAGACTTAATAGTCGACACCTCTTTAATACATAGACCTCTTATAAACGCTTTCATGGCATCCCAAACCATACCAGGAGCTGCAGAGTGTCTGTTATTGGCAAGAAAATTTTCAATGTGAGTGTTAAATTTTGCATGGTCTGGAAAAAGTGGAAGCCAAAAAGGAGAATGGCAGGAAAATACAGCCTCTAAGGGATGTTTGCTGCGCCAGAGGTCCACAAGACCCAACTCCCCCACAAACCTGGCAAAGGGAGTGTTCTAGATCCCTGGGGGCAGAATCTTTTATGTAGATCCAGAGATGGATCTAGGACATTATTAAAGTCCCCCAGCGCCAATACCGGGACCTGGGGGTGTTTAGCAATAAACCGGGACAGACACTCTAGCACCTCAAAGGCAAACGGAGGAACATAAATATTTGCAATAATGCATTTAAAGATATCCCACATTCCCAGCAAAAAAAATAAACCTGCCCTGAGGGTCAATCAGGGTGTCTAGGGACTCAAACCTTGCAGTGGCCGAAACCAAATAAAAACTCCCCGAGAATACTGAGTATGAAACGAGTGAAACTGAACTGGGTATTTCGGGGTACGGAGGACCCCCGACTGTGTCCTTAGTCAAATGAGTTTCCTGTAGGCAAGCAAAAGTGGGACCATGATGTGACAGAAAGGTCAATACCGCTGTGCGTTTGCGAGTGTCACAAAGGCTGTACACATTCCAGTAGACAAGGGATCCGTTAGGGTTAGCCATGGGCAAAAGTCAACTTGTGCAAGCCACCTGGGAGACACACCAAACATGTGGAAGAAGGAGCTCTGGTCAGATGAAACCAAAATCAAACTTTTTGGCAACAATGCAAAACGTTATGTTTGGCGTAAAAGCAACACAGCTCATCACCCTGAACACACCATCCCCAATGTCAAACATGGTGGTGGCAGCATCATGGTTTGGGCCTGCTTTTCTTCAGCAGGGACAGGGAAGATGGTTAAAATTGATGGGAAGATGGATGAAGCCAAATACAGGACCATTCTGGAAGAAAACCTGATGGAGTCTGCAAAAGACCTGAGACTGGGACGTAGATTTGTCTTCCAACAAGACAATGATCCAAAACATTAAGCAAAATCTACAATGGAATGGTTCACAAATAAACATATCCAGGTGTTAGAATGTCCAAGTCAAAGTCCAGGCCTGAATCCAATCAAGAATCTGTGGAAAGAACTGAAAACCGCTGTTCACAAACGCTCTCCATCCAACCTCACTGAGCTCGAGCTGTTTTGCAAGGAGGAATGGGCAAAAATGTCAGTCTCTCGATGTGCAAAACTGATAGAGACATACCCCAAGCGACTTACAGCTGTAATTGCAGCAAAAGGTGGCGCTACAAAGTATTAACTTAAGGGGGCTGAATAATTTTGCACGCCCAATTTTTCAGTTTTTTATTTGTTAAAGCGGTAGTATAGTGCTTTTTGACACTTTTACCTACAGGTAAGCCTATAATAAGGCTTACCTGTAGGTACAAATAATATCTCCTAAACCGGCATGGTTTAGGAGATATTTACAGTACATGCAGCCGCTTGCGTGAGCGGCGCATGCGCTCTGAAGGTCTGGGGAGACCTTCAATTTATTTGCCGGGAGCTTGCCGGTAAATCACTCCCGCGCGCATGCGCGGGAGTGACGTCATCGCGGCTCCGGCCAATCATCGCGCCGGAGCCGTCTCTTCCGGCCAATCACCGCGCTGGAGCCGCCGAAACCGGAAGAGACGGCGAGGGATCATGGCAGCGCCCGCAGCGATGTCCGGGGGTCCGTGTGGGGGCTTCGTTGTAAGGTAAGTTACACATAATGGGCTAGTATGCGATGCATACTAGCTCATTATGCCTTTGTCTTGCAGGTTTTTTTTTTTTTTTTTTATTCTAGGGTTTACAACCGCTTTAAAAAAAGTTTGAAATATCCAATAAATTTCATTCCACTTCATGATTGTGTCCCACCTGTTGATTCTTCACAAAAAATTGCAGTTTTATATCTTTATGTTTGAAGCCTTAAATGTGGCAAAAGGTCGCAAAGTTCAAGGGGGCCGAATACTTTTGCAAGGCACTGTATGTACCGCATTTAAAACATTCTGGAGCGTAGGCTCTGCAGGTTCATCAGCACCTGGTGCTCCTTCTCCCTCTAGCAGCCCCAACTGGTTACTCACTGCGGCCTCTGACGACGTGGCATCCATATTTTCCTGCCGAAATGACTGGGCTGCCGGTGAAGGTAAGCTGCATGCCCGCGAGCCAGGCGAGGAGGCTGTAGATTTGGAGAGAGGTTTGTGCTTGGCGGGATCATGCGCATATTTCTCCAGCTTAGACAGGTCTGTAGGCTGTTTGTCTTGTCCCGCTCTCTGAGGGAGCGGAGGGCCGCCATGTTGGGCCTGCTTTGCCACGTGGGTCCCTTCCTCTTTCTTCTTAGTAATCGCTGCGTGTTTGATCCAGAGTCCGGGGACCAACTCTGGAGCGAGGCAGACTCGTGTGCAGAGTGACCGGGCAATTGCTGCAGACGAACGGGTCTAATAACAGGATTATAGCCGGCAGGATGTTGGAGCCTATGCGAGACACATCTGCCTACATGAACAGTTCAGCCGCGCCCCCCCTCCCATGTAATTTTGTGCCCTGCTCTGATGTAATCGTGTGCTCTGCTCCAATGTGCCCTGCTTTCATGAAATCCTGTGCCCGGCTCTCATGTAATTATGTGCCCTGATCCCATGTGATCCTGTGTCCTTCTCCCATGTGCCCTGATCTCATGTAAAAATGTGATCCCATGTGCCCTGCTCTCATATAATCCTGTGCCCTGCTCCCAAATAATCTTGTGCCCTGCTTTCATGTAATCCCTTGCCCTTCTCTCATGTAATCATGTGCCCTGCTCTCATGAAATCCTGTGCCCTGCTTCCATGTGCCCAGCTCTCATTTATTCCTGTACCCTGCTCCCATGTGCCCTCCTCTCATGAAATCTTGTACCCTGCTCCCACGTAATCATATGCCCTGAAACAATGTAATACTGTGCCCTGCTCTCATATTATCCTGTGCTTTGCTCACATGTAATCCTGTGCCCTGCTCCCATGTAATCATGTGCCCTGCTCTCCGGTACTCCTTCGCCCTGCTCCCATGTAATCATGTGCCCTGGCCTTGTGTAATCCTGTGCCCTGCTCCCATGTGCCCTGCTCTCTGCTCTCTTGTAATCCTGTGCCCTGCTCTCATGTAATCCTGTGTTCTGTTCCCATGTAATCATGTGCCCTGCTCCCATGTAATCCTCTGCCCTGTCCCATGTAAACCTGTGCCCTTCTCTCATATGCTCTGCTCTCATGTAACCCTGTGCCATGCTCACATGTAATCATTTGCCCTCCTCTCATGTAATCCTGTGCCTATTGTAATCCTGTGCCTGCTCCCATGTAATCCTGTGCCCTGCTTTAATGTATTCTTGTGCCCTGCTCTCATGTAATCATGTGACCTGCTCCCATGAAATCCTGTGACCTGCTCTCATGAAATCCTGCGCCCTGCTCTCATGAAATCCTGCGCCCTGCTCTCATGAAATCCTGCGCCCTGCTCTCATGAAATCCTGCGCCCTGCTCTCATGAAATCCTGCGCCCTGCTCTCATGAAATCCTGCGCCCTGCTCTCATGAAATCCTGCGCCCTGCTCTCATGAAATCCTGTGCCCTGCTCTCAAAGTAATCATTGGCCCTGCTCCCATGTAATCTTGTGCCCTTCTCTCATATGCTCTGCTCTCATGGAATCCTGTGCCCTGCTCACATGTAATCATTTGCCCTGCTCTCATGTAATCCTATGCCCTACTCACATGTAATCATTTGCCCTGCTCCCATGTAATCCTGTGCCCTGCTTTAATGTATTCTTGTGCCCTGCTCTCATGTAATCATGTGCCCTGCTATCATGTAATCCTGTGCCCTACTCCCATGTGCCCTGCTCTCATGAAATCCTGTACCCTGCTCTCATGTAATCATGTGCCCTGCTGCCATGTAATCCTGTGCCCTGCTCTCATGTAATCCTGTGCCCTGCTTCCATGTGCCCTGCTCTCATTTTATCCTGTGCTCTGCTCTCATGTAATCATGTGCCCTGCTTTTTTGAAATCCTATGACCTGCTCTCATGTAATTCTGTGCCCTGCATACATGTAATCATGTGCCCTGCTCTAATGTGCCCTACTCTCCAGTAATCCTGTGCCCTGCTCCCATGTAAACATGTGCCCTGCCCTCATGTAATCATGTGCCCTGCTCCCATGTGCCCTGCTCTCTGCTCTCTTGTAATCCTGTGCCCTGCTCTCATGTAATCCTGTGTTCTGTTCCCATGTAATCATGTGCCCTGCTCCCATGTAATCCTCTGCCCTGTCCCATGTAAACCTGTGCCCTTCTCTCATATGCTCTGCTCTCATGTAACCCTGTGCCATGCTCACATGTAATCATTTGCCCTCCTCTCATGTAATCCTGTGCCTATTGTAATCCTGTGCCTGCTCCCATGTAATCCTGTGCCCTGCTTTAATGTATTCTTGTGCCCTGCTCTCATGTAATCATGTGACCTGCTCCCATGAAATCCTGTGCCCTGCTCTCATGTAATCCTGTGTTCTGTTCCCATGTAATCATGTGCCCTGCTCCCATGTAATCCTCTGCCCTGTCCCATGTAAACCTGTGCCCTTCTCTCATATGCTCTGCTCTCATGTAACCCTGTGCCATGCTCACATGTAATCATTTGCCCTCCTCTCATGTAATCCTGTGCCTATTGTAATCCTGTGCCTGCTCCCATGTAATCCTGTGCCCTGCTTTAATGTATTCTTGTGCCCTGCTCTCATGTAATCATGTGACCTGCTCCCATGAAATCCTGTGACCTGCTCTCATGAAATCCTGCGCCCTGCTCTCATGAAATCCTGAGCCCTGCTCTCATGAAATCCTGCGCCCTGCTCTCATGAAATCCTGCGCCCTGCTCTCATGAAATCCTGCGCCCTGCTCTCATGAAATCCTGCGCCCTGCTCTCATGAAATCCTGCGCCCTGCTCTCATGAAATCCTGCGCCCTGCTCTCATGAAATCCTGCGCCCTGCTCTCATGAAATCCTGTGCCCTGCTCTCAAAGTAATCATTGGCCCTGCTCCCATGTAATCTTGTGCCCTTCTCTCATATGCTCTGCTCTCATGGAATCCTGTGCCCTGCTCACATGTAATCATTTGCCCTGCTCTCATGTAATCCTATGCCCTACTCACATGTAATCATTTGCCCTGCTCCCATGTAATCCTGTGCCCTGCTTTAATGTATTCTTGTGCCCTGCTCTCATGTAATCATGTGCCCTGCTATCATGTAATCCTGTGCCCTACTCCCATGTGCCCTGCTCTCATGAAATCCTGTACCCTGCTCTCATGTAATCATGTGCCCTGCTGCCATGTAATCCTGTGCCCTGCTCTCATGTAATCCTGTGCCCTGCTCTCATGTAATCCTGTGCCCTGCTTCCATGTGCCCTGCTCTCATTTTATCCTGTGCTCTGCTCTCATGTAATCATGTGCCCTGCTTTTTTGAAATCCTATGACCTGCTCTCATGTAATTCTGTGCCCTGCATACATGTAATCATGTGCCCTGCTCTAATGTGCCCTACTCTCCAGTAATCCTGTGCCCTGCTCCCATGTAAACATGTGCCCTGCCCTCATGTAATCATGTGCCCTGCTGCCATGTGACCTGGTCTTGTGTAATCCTGTGCCCTGCTCCCATTAAATCCTGTGCCCTGCTCTCATGTAATCCTGTGCCCTGCTCTCATGTAATCCTGTGCCCTGCTCTCATGTAATCCTGTGCCTTGCTCTCATGTAATCCTGTGCCTTGCTCTCATGTAATCCTGTGCCCTGCCCCCACGTAATCCTGTGCCCTTCTCTCATATGCTCTGCTCTCATGTAATCCTGTGCCCTGCTCCCATTGAATCATTTGCCCTGCTTTAATGTATTCTTGTGCCCTGCTCTCATGTAATCATGTGCCCTGCTTCCATGTGCCATGGTCTCATGTAATCCTGTGCCCTGCTCTGGTGTAATCCTGTGCCCTGGTCCCATGTAAGCATATGCACTGCTCTCAAGTAATCATCAAGAAATCATGTGCCCTGCTCCCATGTAATCATGTGCCCTGCTCCCATGTAATCATGTGCCCTGCTCCCATGTAATCATGTGCCCTGCTCCCATGTAATCATGTGTCCTGCTCCCATGTAATCATGTGCCCTGCTCCCATGTAATCATGTGCCCTGCCCCCATGTAATCCTCTGCCCCGTTTCCATGTAATCCTGTGCCCTGCTCCCATGTAAACCTGTGCCCTTCTCTCATATGCTCTGCTCTCATGTAATCCTGTGCCCTGCCCCCATTTAATCCTGTGCCCTGCTCCCATGTAATCATGTGCCCTGCTCCCATGTAATCATGTGCCCTACTCCCTTCTAATCCTCTGCCCTGTTTCCATGTAATCATGTGCCCTGCTCCCATGTAAACCTGTGACCTTCTCTCATATGCTCTGCTCTCATGTGCTCCTGTGCCCTGCCCCCATTTAATCCTGTGCCCTGCTCACATGTAATCATTTGCCCTGCTCACATGTAATCCTGTGCCTATTGTAATCCTGTGCCCTTCTCATGTAATCCTGTGCTGTGCTCCCAGGTAATCCTGTGGCCTGCTTTAATGTATTCTTGTGCCCTGCTCCCATGTAATCCTGTGCCCTGCTTTCAAGTAATCATGTGCCCTGCTTTCAAGTAATCATGTGCCCTGGTCCCATGTAGTCCTGTGCCCTGCTCATGTAATCATGTGCACTGCTCTCATGTGCCCTGTTCTCAGGTAATCCCATGCCCTGCCCTCATGTGCCCTGCTCCAATCTAATCCAGTGCCCTGCTCCCATGTAATCCAGTGCCCTGCTCCCATGTAATCCAGTGCCCTGCTCCCATGTAATCCAGTGCCCTGCTCCCATGTAATCCTGTGCCCTGCTCCCATGTAATCCAGTGCCCTGCTCTCATGTTATCATGTGCTCTGCTCCAATGTGCCCTGCTTTCATGAAATCCTGTGCCCTGCTCCCATGTGATCCTGCTCCCCTGTAATCCTGTGCCCTGCTCTCATGTAATCATATGCCCTTTCGCTCATGTAAAAATGTGCCCTGCTCTCATGAAATCCTGTGTCCTGCTCCCATGCAAAAATGTGCCCTGCTCACATGTGCCCGGCTCTCATGAAATCCTGTGCCCTGCTCCAATGTAATCCTGTGTCCTGCTCCCACATAATCATATGCTCTGCTCCCATGTAATCCTGTGCCCTGCTCCCATATAATTTTGTTTTTTTAAACAAAGGCCAGGTCAAACAAGCCAGAGGATCGCGGGAGCGGGCTACAAACCTCTGCACCTTTCTGTTGAGCCGAGATGCCAACAGATCCACATCCGGGGTGCCCCAACGAAGGCACAACTGGTGAAACACCTCTGGATGAAGAGACCATTCCCCTTGATCCAAGGTCTGACGGCTGAGAAAATCCACCTGCCAATTTTCCACGCCCGGAATGTGAACTGCGGAGAGAGCCGGAACAAACCGTTCCGCCCAATGAAGGATGTCGGCCACTTCCACGGCCGCCAGAACACTCTTGGTGCCCTCCTGGTGATTGACATAAGCCACGGCCGTGGCATTGTCCGACTGAATCCGAACCGGGCAGCCCCGAAGACGCTCGGTCCAGTGAACCAGGCAAAGCCTGATCGCTCTCAGTTCCAACACATTTATCGGCAGCCTGGATTCTTCCAGGGACCAGAGCCCCTGAGCAGACAGCCTGCCGAGAACCCCTCCCCACCCGGATAGACTGGCATCCGTGGTGACAATCGTCCAATAGATCGGAAGAAATGACTTCCCCTGACTGAGCATCGGAGACCGAAGCCACCAAACCAGGGACTCCCTGGTCCGCTCGCTGCACTTCAACCATAGCATGCGCCGGAGGACCACCGCCGAGAACGACACACGCCCCAGCAATGGAGCAGCATCCAGCGCGGCGTCACAAACAAACTGTAGCCCCTGCACCACCTGGTCCAGCAACTCCGCCACGGCAGGGGGGAGACTTCTCCCTTCCAGGTCACGGCGTAACAACTTGGCCCATTCCGTCAATGTTTGCGAAACTAGAGCAATGGAAAACACTGGCCTGAAGGCTGACCCCGCCAGGGAGAATATAGAGCAGGACACAGATTCCGCCCTACGATCAACCGGATCCCTAAAGGATGGGGAATCCTCTAACGGGATAACAGTAGCCTTATTTAGCCTGGAGACCGGCGGATCCACCGAAGGCGGCACCGTTCATTTCTTAAGGAGGGACTCTTCAAACGGGTAGCGCCTAGCAATCCGTTTGGGCATCCCAGGGGGTCGTTTCGAACGGACCCACTCCTTCTTAATGATATCGTCAAAGCATTTGGGAAAAGGAAACACCTTCGCCACCCTGGAGGGCTTGCGAGTGCCAAAGGCAACTTCCATATCAGTCGCATCCGCAGGTGCAACCTCCAGCTTTAGGGTCTCCCGGACAGACACAATCAGTGCGTCCACCAGCGCCTTGTCTTGCGCTATAGCGGAGGCAGAAAGGTCATCCTCACTATCAGAGGAGACGGGGCGCGAGACAGCAGCCCCAGAGGAGGGACCCGCATCAGCAGCGACTGGCTCAGAATCAGAATCTGAGGCATCAGACGAGACAGGGGTAGATGGGGGTCGCTTTTTAGCCCCCCCATTCCTGACAGGCCACCTCCACCCGGGACACAAATGACTCCAGGACCGCCGAAAGTGCATCAATGGTGAGTTGGGGACCGGAGGGCCCTGTGGCCACCTCGAGGGGATCAGGTGGGGACACGTGCAGCAGGATCCATGGTACAACAGGGGAACCCGTCAGCAAATTATTATTTTTTTTTAAATGTCACCCAGCGCTACAGCGCCCCCCCAGTGGCCAGGCAGCATGCCTAGAGACCCCCGCAGAGAGAGAAGAGAGACCCCCAAAAGGCTCACCACACGATGCACCAGAGTTCAAAAGGACTGCTCTCAGCGCTGTCCACATGAAAAGGAAGTCCTGTGGAGCGATCTTCCTGGGTCTAGGGAGGGGCTCCACCCCCTCACACGCCTCCAGTAACTCCCACTGCAGCCCAGCTCTGCAGAACAACGAGCTGGGTGTACCAAGATGGCCGCCCCCATGAACTACACGAGGGGCTACAAGAAAATGGCGGCCCCGCGCGCTGCGGCGGGAAGGGGGGGTGCCCCCACCAACACCAACAGGCGATAGATCGGCAGGTAGGCCCTGGGGAGTCAGGGAGGCAGCCCCCCTGCACAATAGCCGTCCGCACCGTCGGGACCCCCCACCCCGCCCCCTTAGTGGCCTGCACGCACTGCCAGCCACCCCCCACACACACAGGGGGGGGGATGGGGGGGAGAGGGACACCACCGGAGGGGGGTGCACAGAGGAACAGAGGGGAACCCAGAGCAATGGGGATCCGACCATCCCAGGGAGGGGCCCGCATCCACCCCAGAGTCAGCCATGAGGGAAAGGGGGGAAACATGTACTCACCATACCGGAACAGAGCGGGCGCCACTCCAGACAAAACCCCTCGCCGCCCAGTGGGGGGGATGTCGGCCAAAAGAGACACTGCGACTCGGTCGAGACCGGTCGTATGCGACTCGGCGGGACGTTTAACCCGCGGGCCAGTCCCCGTCCAGCGGGACTATGTTGCGGCCGACCCAGCGCTGACCTAGGGCCTGCACGCGCTCGTAGGCCGGCTGGGGTGACCACTGGATCTCAGCATCCAGCCCGTCGAGCAGATCCGGCATAATTGCTTGTAGATCTCACAGGAACAATTCGGAGAAAAAAAGCTAGCTAAAAAAAAGATTCATCTAAAAAAACTTGCCAGGACCAGAGATCCCAGCAAGGAACTTAGGTCCTTACTCCTGACTAGGCAGAAAAAAACTGACATCCTATAGCAGGGAGAGAGAGGGTATACCCCCTGGGACTGCCCATAGGTGTAGCCAGAACTTTTTTTCTGCCTAGTGTCCTACTCCTGTAGGGGGCAGTAATACCCTACGGATATCAAGAGATGGAATCTGCGTCTGTCAATGAGCGACAGAGAAACACACGCTTTGGGCTTTTGTTTCAAAAAAGCGTGGCAATGCGCATCGCGTTTGTGTTACCATTAATTTGCATCTGCGTTTCCAAACGCACGTAAAAACCCACAAAAAAAATTCTATGCTTTGCTGTGTTTCAAAAATGTGCAGCAATGTATGCCACGCTTGCGTTACTATTTAGACTGCATTCTCACTTACGCATTACAGAATGCAACCACCATGGAAAACATGCACTTAGTCTAGCGTTATGAAAACACGCAGCGTGCTTGCATTACCATTCAATTACATCTTCGCGTTTCCAATTTCACAGCAACTAGCAAGAAAACGCACGCTTTGGCAAATGTTTTGAAAATGCGTGGCAAAGTGCAGCTCATTTGCATTACCATTCTTTCACATCTGAACGTTTCGTTCAGATTCGTTCACATCGTTTCCAAATGCATGGCAACCTGCAATAAAAAAATAAAAAAAAAAAAACACTTTGCTGTGCTTTTCAAAAGAGTATGGTAATGCAGCATTCGCATGTGTGCATTTCTGAACAGGTGGCAACCTATACAGAAAATGCTTTGCTGTGGATTTCGAAAAAGTGCAGCAATGTACGTCGTGCTTAGGTTACCATCTGTGTGTTTCTGAACGCAGGGCAGCCAACAAGAAAAGGTACACCTTTTCTGTGTGGGTTGCTGTGCATTCAGAAACATGCATATGTAAATGCAGCCTAACTGTTAATGACATCCCGATCACAGTTAGCGGAAGAGTGTTCGTGTATTTGACATATGACAAAACAGGCTACAAATGCGCACTGAAAAACCATGTAACACTCCACGATTGAAAAAGCTACAGTGCGATTTTGAGGCATTTGTTGCATGTAAAGCAGCCCATTTTGTTTACGTTTGAAAGATAAGCAAAAAACCAGGAGCGGGAGAATGCGTTTCCGCTGCACTGAGGTGTGAATTGAATGTGCTTGGCAGGAGGTGTTTAGGCAGCCAAGAACGACCAGGGAGGAGAGGTGAAGTTTAAAAAAGCCCCACTGATCCATCAAAGTCGCATAGGAATGATATCACTTGACTTTCATGTTGTGCTATGGTGTGAACCAGGGCTAGCTGTATAATCCTGCTCATCATCAGCACAGCTATCTTTCACAGCAGGTGGTGTATGTGTGAATATGAAGGTGTTTCCTTCTTGAATAATGTTGTGATCTGTGAGTCAGGACTTGGGAGGTTTGCACTCTTCCTGTAGGTGTGACTGGGCGGGATTGAATGCTAATTAGGGTGTATTCAATCCCACCCACCATCGAGCGGTGAAGGAAGTTACATAATTTGCAGAGTCTGAAAGACTACACAGGGAGTGCTACAGACTCTAGCTGCTGCAGAAAGATGCAGGCTATCAGCAGGATATACAGATTGTCACATGATACAAAGCCACAACTAAACCAGAATATCAGGGGATCTGCAGACAGCAGAGCAACATGGTACAGAGGTATGGTCTATGCCGGGATTAATCATTCCATTCAGTTCTAGTGAAAAGAAAGTTGGAGTTCAGCTTTAAATAAATCTAAAGTAGGTGTTATCCCAAATTAGCTGTAAAAGTGAAAATACGCTTTAGAAAATGGAATAAATTATAAGTGAAAACACATACCTATTAATGGAACAACTCCTGCCGATATAATGCACGGTATACACAGTGACAACAGCAGAACAGAGATGACTGGTGCAGCCAGTTTGCTTATTATAAATTGAAGATCAATATTACGTATTCCATTTGCATATACCTAAAAAAGAGATATTCGTTTTTAAAATAGAGTATAGATGTATATAAGGTATAAATGATCAGACTGTAAATGTAGTCATATATTTACCAGGATACCTTCACGGTTTTTATCCATATTTTGTATAGCCTTTTTCTTCTATGTTCATTATAATTCAGTTCTTTCATTAGAAGGAAACAAGAATAAAAACGACCTGCAATGCCATTTCATATTAGAGTACACCTCCATCCCAATTGAATACATAGAAAAGGAGAAGTTTGCCCTGCGAGACTTTATATGAGGTGGACCCAATAGTCAGAATACTCAAGTTGAAATGTATCTGGTTTATTGTGTAGAACCAATGTAAAAAAGTAGGGGGGCGTGGCTTGACGCGCGGGAGAGATGGCCGCATTCTAACTCCGCTCCGCCGGCTTCTCCCATACCTCGGCGCACAACGACCTAATCCGCAGCCATCCTGACACAAGATGGGCAGAATCACAAAAAAGACCCCTCAAACTAAACAACATCGCTCCAGGGGATCGGATTCTGGCAAAATGATTCAGGATCTCTTCAAGTCCCACTCACAGCATAAGAAAGGTCTGGCAGGCTCCAAGATGGCGTCGTCAGCATGCCACATGGAAGAAGAGGACTGTGACCTGGATTCCCTAGCTGCATCTGAGGAGATGGGAGGGGAGTGCCTTCAAGTTGATCACCCACTAAATTTCAATGATATGACCGCTATAGTGGCCGACATTAAAGGGTATTTTTCTGCGGCCATAACTGACTTGAAAGCAGATATACTGAGCATAAGAGAGCAGCTTGCCACCAGAGAAAAAGCAGGGAAATCCAGGGACAGGGCCATACACAGGCTAGAAGTAACCCTTTCTCATTCTCCTCAACTTATCTCAATGAACCGCCACCTGGAGGACCTTGATAACCGAGGTCGGCGGAATAACATTAGGGTGAGGGGGGTCCCAGAAGAAATTGAGAATGAGCAAATTAAACCTGCCTTATGCTCCATCATTAATAATCTCCTTGGCAGACCAGCAGAATCGCCCATTGATTTCGATAGGGCTCACAGAGCCCTCAGACCCAAGGCACCTGATAACACCCCTCCCAGGGACATTGTATGCTGCTTGAGTAACTTTCCCCTGAAGGAAGGAGGATATATTGAAGCAAGCACGCCAGAATGAGCAGATACTATTTAATGAGCAGCCAATACAACTTTTCCAGGACCTGTCTCCGATCACCTTAAAAAATAGCAGGGCATTGAGACCTCTTCTGGAAGCGCTAAAAGCGAACAATATAACATATCGCTGGAAGTTCCCCTTCGCCCTGCAAGCCTCACATGGGGGGAAACAAATTTTCCTTAGGACACCAGATGAATTGCCAAACTTTTGTGCACTGCTCAGACTGGATCTTGTGAGCCTGCCTGACTGGTATGCAGAGTTTCTACTCCCTCCCAACTCTGCAGAGACTTCTGGAACACTGAACTTTTCTCCTGCACGTACCCCCTATGGGAAAGGGGGGAAGAAGCAGAAGCACAGGGATGCCAAAAATCTTTTTGCCTCACCGCCGAGGACACCCAGAACAAGAGATCACAGGAGGCAAGATGTATGAAAAAAGATGACTGCTTTTTTTGTCTCATGACTTTTCTTTTCCTAAATGTTTGAACTGAACCAGGGAGTTTGCGCTCTTTATTACAATCTGAGTTCACCATTCCTGCTGTTGCTTCACACATTGTAAGCTGGGGATGCTGGAACATGGCCTGACCAGCATATATGTCTGAACTGGGTCACACTTAATCCCTCAACCAAGAAAATGTTAAAAGGGATATAATGGCCAATTACACACCAATAGGAATTCACAACACACCTAACCGCCCGATCTGCCCCATAGACTTTACGGGGCATCTTCTTCTTCGCAGTGATCCTATCCAGGAACTTGATATGGACATTTCGCTATACTCTGTTGCTTAAATTCCCCCCACTTTGAAAGGGACCAAGTTGAATTCAGATATAGAAGCCTTATTAAGTTGACTGCATTTAATACCTCTGGCTTATTTTGGTCTTAAAGTAGATCTTGCTATAACATATGGTGTGACCACAGCATGAGAAGAAAATTTTATCGCATTTTGATTAATGGTTTTCTGTTGGTTGGAAAAGCATTGACATACATTGCACTTCAGAATGATCCCACTAGGGGACAGCAGAGGACTACTTCACAACTTTATGCAACTACCTTAAAGTGTACACTGTTAATTTTATGTGTTTTCCTATTTTAAGGCTGGACTCTCCATAATGCAGTTTTAGAGGTATTTCTATTTTGACTCTAATTTTTCTATGACGACAACAACTCCTCAACTGACTCAACTTCTCAGGTTTATTCTACGAATTAAATGTTTTCTTTTTGTCCTTGCTTCCGCACCTTTTTTCTTCTTCTATGCACGCTAGGTATATGCTGACAGATACCAACTGCTGAAGTGGAGTCTCAACCACAAAACTCCGGTAAAGAATAATATAATCGTGGGTCAGACATCAGGTGACACATTATACACTTTTTTATCTACTTATGAATCCGGTAAGATTCTTGACCTTACCCAATAGATACATATGTTCTATCTGTCATCATATGCAAGTGTGTTCGTACGGAAGAAAGGAGGAAGGTAGTTATATATGGTGAAACAGTGGTTCGTGCAATCCCGGTCCATGTTTATGTTTGCTAAAATTTAGTTGTGAGACTTACAACATTACTTTTCATCTCAAGTTTAAAAGAAATCAATGATAGGTCGTGTCATTTATTCAATGTTATTTTTTTTTTTTTTATATATTAATTCTCAAAAGAGTTGGGAGGCCGCACACAGTTGAGTGTATTCCTTGATTTGGTAAATTTTACACACTGCTTTCACAAGCAGGTAGTTTCTGTGCGCCTCAACTTCTCCCCCCATTAGGAGCGGGTGGTGTAACCTCATTAGTTAAAGAGGTTCTCATCGCTAGCTGAGCTCCTAATTTCAGTGTTGACCTCAGGGGTTACTGGCCCCGGGGGATCAACGACTACTGGTTACTCTATTTCTCTTTCTTATCTTACTCTTCACTCTTTTACAGTTCTGATACCTATCCCTTCCCTCCCCCTCCTTACCTTAAACTTTCCTTTTCATCCCTCTCCCCTCCCCACCCCTATTGTAAAGAATGGCATAAATCGCAATTGGGAAAATCACCCTTTCTCATTTCCCATAATGTAAATGGACTTAATTTGCCCGAAAAGAGAAAACGTCTATTATATGAACTGAAAAAAACCAAAGCTCAGATAGTCCTTCTACAGGAGACACATTTTAGAGGCCCTAGTATCCCTAAACTTCAAACGAGATACTACCCTATAGCATATCATGCCACAAATACGCAGGCCAAAACAAAGGGAGTAATGATCCTGTTCCACAAAAATTGTGATTTTAAACTGGAGGAACAATTGGCAGATCCAGAAGGGAGGTACTTGTTCTTATCAGGCACACTCAATGGTAAACCAATCACGATTGCAAACGTATATTTTCCAAATAAAGCTCACATAACATTCTGCTCTATAGTGATTGACGAACTTAAAAGATTTGCTAAGGGCTGTATACTGTTGGGGGGAGACTTTAATGTTCCCCTGAACCCTCTGCAGGATACTTCATCTGGCAAGACATGCATCTCCTACAAAATTATTAAAAAAATAAAAGACCTCCTTAAATCATTGACACTGGTAGATGCGTGGAGAACAATGAATCCCTCTGAAAGGGACTACACTTTCTACTCCGCAACACATAAAAGGTACACCCGAATAGACCATGTCTATATCACTCAAAGAGATCTGCCTAAACTCATTACAGCCAACATAGGGATCATATCTCTTTCAGACCATGCTCCAGTGTCAATTTCATTACAGACAGCTTTACCTGATAGAAAGGAGTTCACTTGGAGATTGAATTCCTCACTACTGGTGAAACAGGACATACAAAAGGCTATACTAGAATCTGTTACCAACTATTTCAGGGATAACACCTCAGAAGTGATCTCACCACTACTTCTATGGGAGGCTCACAAGAGCGTAGTTAGAGGAGAACTTATTAGGCAGGGGGTGACACAAAAAAGAGCGAATGAGAAATTAATAGCAGACATTAGTACAAGAATTTCAACTCTAGAATCCCAACACAAATGCAGCGCATCACAGAAAGTCGAGAATAAACTGATAGCACAAAGAAAGACACTAAATGAGATTCTGCAATCGAAGATTAAAAGATTTTTATTTTTCAAAAAATCTATATATTACGAGCAGGGAGTTAAAGGAGGTAGATTGTTAGCCAAGGCATTAAAAGAAGCTCACTTTGATATCAATATCCATTGCATCATGTGCCAAGAGGGTAAATTACAAAGAGACCCACATAAAATAGCGGACTGTTTTGGAACCTTTTATTCAAACCTCTATAACATTAAAACGAATAATAAGACAGAGAACCATGGAAATTCTCGAGACCAACAAATCATAGACTATCTACAAAACAGTGGTCTACCTGTCCTACACCAGGACCTGGTGAAAGACTTAGAACTAGAAATTGCTACTGAGGAGGTCAAAACCGTAATTGCAGACCTGAAAACAGGGAAAAGCCCTGGGCCTGATGGTTTCTCTTCTCAGTACTACAAGATTTTTACAGACGAGTTGGCACCACATCTAGCGAAGGCCTTGAATTCCATTTTAAAGCACCCAGAATTGTCTAGAGATTTTTTGCTGGCACACATCTCAGTGATTCCCAAACCGGAGAAAGACCCAACCTCTTGCGCCAGCTACAGGCCAATCTCTCTGCTGAATATAGATCTTAAAATATTGACCAAAATACTTGCCAACAGATTGGGATCTTTATTACACCATATCATAGGACCAGAGCAGGTGGGTTTCATGCAGGGTAGAGAGGCAAAGGATAGCGTCACAAAGGCTCTGAATTTAATTCACGGAATAAAGGGCACAAACATTGAAGGTATGCTTTTGTCTACAGATGTCGAAAAGGCATTTGACAGGGTGGCATGGGACTATCTAATTCTAACCTGCAAACACATAGGTCTGGGCCCCAATATGTTAAGCTGGATTCAAACCCTATACACAACCCCTACAGCCAGAGTTAAGGTCAATAACACCCTGTCTTCTCCCTTTTCATTGAGGAATGGTACCAGACAGGGATGCCCTTTATCCCCGCTTCTATTCATCCTGACCCTAGAACCGTTGATTAGAACCATCAATCTTACCCCTGACATTCATGGATTCCACAAAGGTACAAGAGAATTTAAACTCTCAGCGTACGCTGATGACTTACTATTTTTCATATCTCAACCACATATTTCTATACCAAATTTTAATAATCAAATTTAAAACATATAGAACACTTTCCAATTTCAAAATAAACCATAGCAAATCAGAAGCCCTGAACCTGCAAGTCAGAAGCCCTGAACCTGCCACTCTCCCCCGACCTTCTCAAACTCACTATGGAAAACTGTCCTTACAGATGGGAAAAGAACACCCTGAAATATTTGGGTATTAAACTTACACCCCGGTTGGAAAACCTATTTGATGCAAACTTCTTTTAAAACAAATTGCTGCTGATCTGAAAAGGTGGAACGTCAAAACGTTCTCTTGGTTTGGCAGAGCATCAATAATTAAAATGACTATCCTACCCAGGCTCCTTTACCTCTTCCACACTCTCCCAATCAGAATACCGATGTCCTTTTTCCATAAGTTAGCCTCTCTACAAAGAACATTCATTTGGGCAGAAAAAAAAACAAGAATAAAACTTAAATACCTCCAGATTAATAAATTAAAGGGTGGTATGAGCCTACCAGACTTTTTTAAATACTACCAAGCAACACATCTTACGAGAATCTTGGATTGGTTCTGCCATGCAGGCAGAAAAGATTGGGTGGGTGTGGAACTAGGATGGAGTGACACCCCAGGTAACCATTTATTATGGACTAGTCACCAAAACCACCCGTCAGAGATTAAACGACACCCCCTAATATCGACCACAATGAACATCTTTAGATCTGTCGCACAACACCATAATATCTCCTCATTTCCGAGCCCACTCACTCCGGTATTCAATAACCCTGACTTTCTTCCAGGTATAAATAATCACTCTTTATTTACGACCCAGAAAAACACACCCCGTCCGTTACTCATTATGCACTGTCTCCACCAATCAAATCTTAAATCCTTCGCAGATCTGAAAAATACCTGTTCGAGCACAAAACCTCTTCAATACTGGAATTATATACAAATCCGGGATTTATCCTGCACATCAGACACAAAGATTTACTTGCTAGACCATTGACTGAGTTTGAAAAGCAGTGCTTACGCGGTGAAAGAGTTGAGGGAGCAACTTCACAGTCTTACCAATTACTTATTGCTGCACCTCCAAATTTCAAAGACCCGTATAGGGAGACATGGGAGAGAGACCTAGGTCGCTCCATCACCCACGCTCAGTGGGAAAAAAATTGCTACTTCTCCCACAAGTGTTCTTTGAGTACCAGACTACAGGAAACCTCCTATAAAATTAAAACTCAATGGTACCGCACGCCTGCCATCATTCACCGGTGGTCTAGTAAGGGTTCAGATAAGTGCTGGAGATGTGGTTCTTCTCGGGGCAGTTTTATACACATTTGGTGGGATTGCCCAAATATCAAAAAATACCGGAATGGAGTCACCAGATGGATACGTCACATCACTGGAACCAAATTGAATTTAGATGCAGCTTGCTGCTTATTACACCTAAATCAACTGACCTACTCAAAATATAAACGTTCGCTAACGAGACACCTACTTAATGCAGCAAAGGCATTAATCCCTTTGCATTGGAACTCCCAAAAGGTTCCTGACATATTGGATTGGTTAACTAAGGTGAGGTCCATCTATGAGATGGAAAAAACTTTGGCAATCAGAAACGAGAGAAATGACCTTTTCCAAAGGCTCTGGTCCCCCTGGCAAATATTTTCAGTCTCTAAAGAATACGAGGAATTAATGAACACATAACCCCAACTTTAAAATTATGGTCTGTTCAAGGGCTGTTGATACATTACCCCATCCTCCCCACCTTTCTCCCTGTCGTTCCCCACCACCCCTCCCTCCATCCCACACTCTTCCCTCTTTTTCCTTTTCTGACTTTCTTCCTTCTAATCTTTTCTTCTTCTTACTACACGCTTCCTTCTCCATTGAGGCTGAGCCCATTCCTTCTATGGGTTCATCCTCCTGAGACTCAAAAGTCTTCTGTTCAACTTTAAAATATATCTAATGTTTACAAGCGGCAGTGTATACGAGTTGAATACGTTATTGTTGATCCTCTCCCCCCTTTGTAGCACTGAGAACACATTTAATTTGTTGAATTTTGAGGACATATTGTTCTTCAAAATGTGGTTTCAATACCTTTGCACTTTGACTATTTGTTATTGTTATGTATTTTATAATTCAACACCATGTTGTAATTTTTGTTTTACAATAATCTTGAATAATGGCCCGTACACACGATCCGAAAATCGGACGAAAATTAACGCTTGTGAAAGGATCGGACGATAATCGGATCGTTAGTACACAGCTTACGAGAGGCGATCACGACAGTTCACCCGATATTATCCGGTCGTGCAAGCATAAAAATTTTGATCGTATTATAACACATCGTACGATAATCGTATTATCAGTATGTTGTTCGTCCGAAAAAAATGGTGAGCAGTAGACAGCGCATGAGCAGTAGACATCATTTTCCCCTCACACGCTACAGCGTGGTTACGCATACCGGAAGCTAAGAATTATCGTCCGAGAAAATTCGTATCATGAGTAACCTCTCCCGTTAAGAGATTATTATTGAGAGCTGCTAGAATACAAAAAATAACGGATGGAACGTCGCCCGATTTTCGGATCGTGTGTACTGGGCATAAGTCCCCGTTCACACTAAGGCGACCTGTGAGGCGACCTGGTCGCCTCACAGGTCGCCTTCCATAGGGAAGCTGCGGACCCATTCTAATAGGAGCGACACAAGTCGCTCCGACTTAGAAAAAGGGTCCGGAGCTTCTTTGGGGCAACCGCCATAGACTTCAATGTTATGAAGTCCGTGGCGGCCGCTCCGAGGTCGCGGCGCGCTGCTCGCACCGCGACCTCGGAGGTCGCCCTCCCGAGTCGGATCGCCCCTATGTGAACGGGGCCTAAAGCTTTTATTGTGAAAACAAAAAAACAAAAAACAAAAGTAATACAACATGAATATTTGACATACCCAAAACATAACATGGTCATACAAATATATTAAAATATCACGTAGCAGTAACAGTATGCACATCAATACAAATATCTTTAAACTCGATGCACGTTTCGTGGGTCGCATTGCCCACTCGTCCGGAGTGTAAGTGTGCAGGCAAGTAAATATAGCCGCGTCATTGTGCTTAAACTGTGCTTCCATACGGCGGCGGCCAAATAGTCTGACATGGGAGCTGACGGGGAAGGATCCAAAGGCACTGTATTCGACTCAAGGAGAGCAATGAGAATGTGTTGTAAGTATATCAATCGTAGAAAAGGGGGAAGTTTGGGACTTTGAGTGAGGAGCATAATGGGACAAATTGTGCGCCTCCATCCCGGTTCAATGAACATAAAGAAAGTTTTGGGACTTTGAGTGAGAGGCATGACCAGGAAAGCAGGAAAAAAGAGGTCTCATTTATTAATACATACATGCATACAGATAAAAAAAAATCACATATATTGGTATATGTATTGGACTTGAACAAGTAGCGATAAAAAGGGGAGATGGTGCATCCCAATTCCAGTTTCCATAAGATCAGCATAGCAATTGTACATACAAAAGTATATTCATAAACATCAATGGACTGCAATGGTCAACAGTATTGAAGTAATGGATAACAATCAAAACATCATAGTAACTCGACGCGTTTCGTGGTCTTAGTATGCCACTTCATCAGGAGTAGATGTGTGATCTGTGTGTGTAAAAAAGTATATGTAAAAAATAGCAAATGAGAACGAATAAAAACTGGAAGAAAAAAAGGGGGGGGGGGAAAAGAGGCAATGTGGACCTCAAATTCCCAAACTTACGTTACTTTGCAGGTGTTTGCTGGCTGCGGGAAAAGGACATGGCCCGGATAGTCTCCCACGGGAGCTGAGGGTCCACAGGGTGGGCAGAAAGGAGTCAGACACGCCACACGCATGAAAAGTGTGGGCTGGAGTATATGATGTGATGACATTGCTTGTGGCAGCAGAACGGGAAATATCTGTCAAGTAGTAAACATAATACACATATATATATATATATATGTATCAAACATGCCGTAAGTACATATGTATTTCTATGATAGTATTATCATAGTGCTGCTGCCAAAGAAAAAGTATAGGAGGTGCCAGAGGGGAGTGAAAATCATCCATGGTAAAGTGAAAGAATGATGATAAGTGCATGAAGTGAGAGACTGCTTGCCCATAGTATCAAAGATCAACCCTGTGATAAAGTAGCGAGTGTGTATGAGAACCCCTAAAGAGGGAATGGTGGTGTGCAAAGGCAAAGAAAAATGTGGAGGGAGGAAGAACCAATAGCCAAAGGTAACAAGTGAAGTGGAAAGCCCGAGGAGTAGAGGCCGAACAAAACATACCGAATTTCAAGCCCAGACTGTGGACATGCGCGTCCCGTGCCCGCCGATCATAGCTCCGCACTGTGGGCCCAGCGTCACGCCAGTGCATAGAGGTGGCCACCGCCGAAGCGGCAGACCGAACAGGCAAACTGTCTATGCGGTTGCCTGAAATACACTGTGGATGGAAAGCGGAACGTCGGCGTAGTGGCGTCATGCAATGACGTCACACGCCGGCGCCGAGGCGTGGCGCCGATGCACGGGGAGCCGCCCACCCGATCCCCCGTGCCCGAAAGCAAAGGGAGAAAGGGAGAACGCCCGCCGCGCATCGCAGCTCCCAGCAGAGACCGCCTACAGCCCGCCAATCCACAAAGCCAGCACCCAAATGGGCACACACTGCAAAACAATGCAAGGAAAAAATAATGGCAAAGATAATGTATGTAAATCTGGATGTAGCATGATAGTAACGTGTATATAGTCCCCAGTGTGCCTGGGAAACACTGTACAGCATGGCATTGGACAAGGAAAACGTAAGCCAATGCGATGCAAAAATCAAAAAAGATAAACCTGCTATACCAAGGTCATGTCTCTCCATCCCTATTAAATTGTAGAAAAGGGGGAAGTTTGGGACTTTGAGTGAGGAGCACAATGGGACAAATTGTGCGCCTCCATCCCGGTTCAATGAACATAAAGAAAGTTTTGGGACTTTGAGTGAGAGGCATGACCAGGAAAGCAGGAAAAAAGAGGTCTCATTTATTAATACATACATGCATACAGATAAAAAAAAATCACATATATTGGTATATGTATTGGACTTGAACAAGTAGCGATAAAAAGGGGAGATGGTGCATCCCAATTCCAGTTTCCATAAGATCAGCATAGCAATTGTACATACAAAAGTATATTCATAAACATCAATGGACTGCAATGGTCAACAGTATTGAAGTAATGGATAACAATCAAAACATCATAGTAACTCGACGCGTTTCGTGGTCTTAGTATGCCACTTCATCAGGAGTAGATGTATGATCTGTGTGTGTAAAAAAGTATATGTAAAAAATAGCAAATGAGAACGAATAAAAACTGGAAGAAAAAAAGGGGGGGGGGAAAAAAGAGGCAATGTGGACCTCAAATTCCCAAACTTACGTTACTTTGCAGGTGTTTGCTGGCTGCGGGAAAAGGACATGGCCCGGATAGTCTCCCACGGGAGCTGAGGGTCCACAGGGTGGGCAGAAAGGAGTCAGACACGCCACACGCATGAAAAGTGTGGGCTGGAGTATATGATGTGATGACATTGCTTGTGGCAGCAGAACGGGAAATATCTGTCAAGTAGTAAACATAATACACATATATATATATATATGTATCAAACATGCCGTAAGTACATATGTATTTCTATGATAGTATTATCATAGTGCTGCTGCCAAAGAAAAAGTATAGGAGGTGCCAGAGGGGAGTGAAAATCATCCATGGTAAAGTGAAAGAATGATGATAAGTGCATGAAGTGAGAGACTGCTTGCCCATAGTATCAAAGATCAACCCTGTGATAAAGTAGCGAGTGTGTATGAGAACCCCTAAAGAGGGAATGGTGGTGTGCAAAGGCATATACACGTTACTATCATGCTACATCCAGATTTACATACATTATCTTTGCCATTATTTTTTCCTTGCATTGTTTTGCAGTGTGTGCCCATTTGGGTGCTGGCTTTGTGGATTGGCGGGCTGTAGGCGGTCTCTGCTGGGAGCTGCGATGCGCGGCGGGCGTTCTCCCTTTCTCCCTTTGCTTTCGGGCACGGGGGATCGGGTGGGCGGCTCCCCGTGCATCGGCGCCACGCCTCGGCGCCGGCGTGTGACGTCATTGCATGACGCCACTACGCCGACGTTCCGCTTTCCATCCACAGTGTATTTCAGGCAACCGCATAGACGGTTTGCCTGTTCGGTCTGCCGCTTCGGCGGTGGCCCCCCCTATGCACTGGCGTGACGCTGGGCCCACAGTGCGGAGCTATGATCGGCGGGCACGGGACGCGCATGTCCACAGTCTGGGCTTGAAATTCGGTATGTTTTGTTCGGCCTCTACTCCTCGGGCTTTCCACTTCACTTGTTACCTTTGGCTATTGGTTCTTCCTCCCTCCACATTTTTCTTTGCCTTTGCACACCACCATTCCCTCTTTAGGGGTTCTCATACACACTCGCTACTTTATCACAGGGTTGATCTTTGATACTATGGGCAAGCAGTCTCTCACTTCATGCACTTATCATCATTCTTTCACTTTACCATGGATGATTTTCACTCCCCTCTGGCACCTCCTATACTTTTTCTTTGGCAGCAGCACTATGATAATACTATCATAGAAATACATATGTACTTACGGCATGTTTGATACATATATATATATGTGTATTATGTTTACTACTTGACAGATATTTCCCGTTCTGCTGCCACAAGCAATGTCATCACATCATATACTCCAGCCCACACTTTTCATGCGTGTGGCGTGTCTGACTCCTTTCTGCCCACCCTGTGGACCCTCAGCTCCCGTGGGAGACTATCCGGGCCATGTCCTTTTCCCGCAGCCAGCAAACACCTGCAAAGTAACGTAAGTTTGGGAATTTGAGGTCCACATTGCCTCTTTTTCCCCCCCCCTTTTTTTCTTCCAGTTTTTATTCGTTCTCATTAGCTATTTTTTACATATACTTTTTTACACACACAGATCATACATCTACTCCTGATGAAGTGGCATACTAAGACCACGAAACGCGTCGAGTTACTATGATGTTTTGATTGTTATCCATTACTTCAATACTGTTGACCATTGCAGTCCATTGATGTTTATGAATATACTTTTGTATGTACAATTGCTATGCTGATCTTATGGAAACTGGAATTGGGATGCACCATCTCCCCTTTTTATCGCTACTTGTTCAAGTCCAATACATACACCAATATATGTGATTTTTTTTTATCTGTATGCATGTATGTATTAATAAATGAGACCTTTTTTCCTGCTTTCCTGGTCATGCCTCTCACTCAAAGTCCCAAAACTTTCTTTAAGTATATCAATCAAACACCTGGTCAGTCTCTAAATGAAAAAGTATACATGTGGGTAAGTGAGCAGCTACTTCCTGTATAATTGTATAAGAAGAGGGATGAAGTGATTGGCGCTGCCTACATAAAAGGTATGTCAAAGAATGTGTGGAGTCAGGATATCAGAAAGTGCTGATCAATATCCTCTGGCCATGTATGGTGTTCAAAATGACCTCACACAATTATTCTCGCCTACGTGGAATATAAAGGAGGGTAGGTGACCTGTGCAATATATGTAAATAAAGTGCCAAAAGGATTCTGGAAATAGATATCAAATAACCTCAGACAAATAATGTCACATAGAGCACATATCCATAGAACACATCATGTGCAATAAAGCATAAAATATATCATGTGCAATATGTGCCAGGTGGGACATGGGAGCTGAGGGGGGCAGGATCCAAAGGCACTGTATTCGACTCAAGGAGAGCAATGAGAATGTGTTGTAAGTATACATTCATTGGGCAGTATAGGACCAAAGGCGGGCATGTGGGTGTCTTCCAGCTGAAAAATGCAAACAAGAATAAAAAGGACCTGCAATGCTGCTCACTTACCCACATGTATACTTTTTCATTTAGAGACTGGCCAGGTGTTTGATTGATATACTTACAACACATTCTCATTGCTCTCCTTGAGTCGAATACAGTGCCTTTGGATCCTGCCCCCTCAGCTCCCATGTCGGACTATTTGGCCGCTGCCGTATGGAAGCACGGTTTAAGTACAATGACGCGGCTATATTTACTTGCCTGCACACTTACACTCCTGACGAGTGGGCAATGCGACCCACGAAACGTGCGTCGAGTTTAAAGATATTTGTATTGATGTGCATACTGCTACGAGATATTTTAATATATTTGTATGACCATGTTATGTTTTGTGTATGTCAAATATTCATGTTTTATTACTTTTGTACATTGGTTCTACACAATAAACCAGATACATTTCAACTTGAGTATTATTAGTATTGGGTCCATCTCATATAAAGTCCCGCAGGGCAAACTTCTCCTTTTCTTTCATTAGGAGACCCCCTTCCCCCCAACTCACACACGCACTACTCCCTTAACTGAAAAGTGCTCACATAATGTTTGTAAATGTTTACTGCAATAGTACTTTAAAACAGAGTTCCGGCCTTGGAAATGTTTTTTTACTAGAAATACCACCGGGACAGTCAGGGCTAGTACATTCCACAATGGATAGCCTCTGAACTGTCCCAGGTCGCACTTACCTTTTAAAATAAATACTTACCTTGAAATTTTCTTCTCCAGCGCTGCCATCTCAGGTGTGGGCAGCTGATGCCAGCGCATCCTCTTCCGTGTCCTCTTCGGTCCCACAATGCACTGCACCGGCCCCGCCGTTACTTCCGGGGCAGGCGCTTCATCCATGCACAGCTTCTGGGCATGCCCAGAAGCTGTTTAGCAGGGAATGAGGCGCCTGCACCGGAACGGACAAGCGGGGCCGGTGCAGGCGCATTGATTCCTGGGAGTGATGACGGTCAGCTCCCAGGAATCAATGCAAGCAGGAAGTGATGGTGCGAGCCGCGGCCGCAGAGGGAGGAAGTGGAAGAAAGGTGAGTATATATTCTTCAATATCAAGGTAAGTAAACAAAAAATAAAATCGAGATTATCCATTTATTTTACAGGTGACACTGAGCAAGCGGATGACCCAAAGTGGATTTTGAGGCCGGAACTTCGCTTTAAGGTCAGGATGGTGTGATGACAGACCGCCAGCTTGGGTTCACAGTAAGTAGATTGAGTCACGTTAACCATCATTCAGCACTGAAGAGGGCAGCTGCTGTTAGATTAAAGAAACCTTGGCTGCTTTTTAGATTTTTTAATACTGCTTGGCTAATAATTTAAAGGATAAGTTCATCTTTTTTAAAAAAACTTACCGTTAGTGTACCGGTACCGGCCTTTCTCTTCAATCCTTCCAGGACGGCCTACATTTGAGAGATTGTGGCTCCGCCTCACAGGAAACACAACTAATTTGCAGCTGTTTAAAAGGGTCCCACCCATCCTTAGCTTCAGTAATAGAAAAGTAGTTTCCAACCGAACCTTAAGGAATACAGTTATTCAAACAGCTACACATATATACATTTATATATACATATTCTTTAGAACTCACCACCACATTGGGCGGGAAGTAGGCCGGCCGTCCTGGAAGGATTGAAGAGAAAGGCCGTTACCGGTACACTAACGGTAAGTTTTCTCCTTTCATCCTTCCAGGACGGCCTACATTTGAGAGGATGATAAAGGAATCCATACTGGCCTACCTTAGGGCGGGACCACTGCCTGTAAAACCCTTCTGCCAAAGGCAAGGTCTTGTTGCGACAGTACTTCCACACAATAGTGTTTTAGGAATGTATCTTGGCTGGACCAGATGGGTACATGGCGGACTGCTCCCAGGATGTTCCGGCTTTTTCGGCCCAGGAAGTTGCCATGCCTTTTGTGGAATGTGCCTTTAGTTTTGCGGGTGTGGGTTTACCTGACACCTTATATGGCATGCTAATGGCTTGCTTAATCCACCTCGAAATTGAGGGTTTTGATGCTTGCAATCCCTTTCTTGGTCCAGAATGTAGAACCAACAGGTGGCTAGACCTTCTAAACCCCTTGGTTCTTTCCAGATCTTGTGAGAAGACACTTCTTACATCCAGACAATGGAATTTCCGTTCTTTTGCACAGCTAGGTTTTTCACACAAAAAGGTGACAAGACCATCTCTTGATTTCTGTGAACAGAAGAAACTACCTTGGGTAGGCACAGTGGGTCTGGTCTAAGAATCACTCTGTCTTAGAGAATTAGCATAAAGGGTTCCTTTATGGACGAATTTTTGTAAATCTCCCACTCTTCTGGCTGTGGTAATTGCCGACAGCAAGTTAACTTATTTGCCAAAATATTTAGAGTAACCTTCTCTGAAGGTACCTAGGGTTCACTAGCTAATGTCTCTCGTACTTCCGTTAAGTTCCGAGCTGAAACATTAGCTCCATTGATCGGGGTCGTTCATCCCTTAACTAACCAATCCTAATTAAAAAAGGCTCTTTGTCCAGACTTTTATCTTAAGAAAACAGAAGTGCCACTACCTGTACTCTAAGGGTGTTAACTGGCACCCCCTTATCTACCCCATCCTGTACAATTTCCAGGATAACGGGGATTGAGGCAGAGGAATGTTTTCTTCTGCTGTGGCCTGAGGCAAAATGAGAGGCCTTGTATTAACAGATCTGGAACCTCTGTTAGTTTCCAAGGAGCTGCCACTGATGGGGATATCAGTCACGAACCACGTTCCCTTTGGCCCCCACTGAGTCTCTGTATGATTCTTGGAATCAGGTTTTGAGGAGGAAAGGCATATGCTCGCCTAGCGTGTCAGGTAAGCTACTGTTGTAGCATTGTTTTGAATAGATTTAGGCTTTTTTCCTAAAATGTCCTTCCAGGTGAGCTCCCTCCTTTTGGAACTTCGGTCTCTTGTTCCAAGAGAGCAAGTGGAAATATTGAAGGTCTCGTGAGTGTAGTTGGGCCACTCTACAGCTGGGATACAAGCTGTAATCAGACCAAACATCCTCATGATCTGTCCCCTGAAAACACAGAGGATGAAAACAGACATTTTTTCACCGCCGAGACCACTTTTCCTTTTCCTCTGGGAAAAAAACTGTTTCTTTGAAATCTATCTTATACCCCAGGCAGACTTGAACCTGAGTTGGTTCTATTGAGGATTTCTCCACATTTATCAGCCACCCTGCCGGCTGTAGGCCTGACATCACTTGTTGTGTGTCTGCCTGTTTTGCTGATCTTGAAAGGGTCAACTTATAGCCCAGATAAGGGATCCATATTGGGCCCTGCAGATGACGCTGTCCTATTTGCAGTTTCCACTGCGAATCTTAGGAATGCTTAGAGTTCCAGATGAATTGGAACCTGCCTGTAAGCGTCTCTTCCGGGTTTGTACCATAATGCGTGAGAGTCAAAAAATCTTTGAAGACCTGATTTCACGGTATAGGGGTATTTACCCTCTGTACAGTTATCTCTGCCACTGGCTGAGAACAAAAACTTCAGTCCGTATCCTCTCTGAATGATCTGGAGGACATCGGGGCTGTTTGAGATGTTTTTCCATTGAGGGAAAAAAATTGGGATAACCTGTTCCCTGAGGATCTAGATAAACATCCTCCAGGCCTTGATCACACAAAAAGGATCCTTTTGCCAGGCCAGGCACAAAGTCTTAACTTGGAAGAGACATCTCCTTCCTAAGCTTTGCACACACTGCTCTCTCGGCAGTATTCACGAGAGCCGCTGTTCTTGCAGAGGCTATAACTGACTGAACAGCTGAGTCTGTTAAGTACGACATCATACCCCCCAACAATGGACCGGGACTTTAAGATGTTTTGTGAGCTTTTAATTGCTGAGATAAATTTAGAAGCTCCTGATTTCCAAATCTATTTGGCCAGATAGTAAGCAGGTGTCTGCTATAGCTGTAACCACATAATAAGAATTAGCAATTCATGCCTCCTTTTAACAAGGGCTCTGTCCTTATTGTGACCAGCCCTCAACAAGATCTCAATTCCTAAATACTTCGTACGTAGGAAGTTATTTAGGGGAGATTACTTCTACTACAGGTGGGGATGGTTAACTTGCAGCTACAGCTGATCAAGACAATGAACCAGAGAACCTGTGCAAGATATCACCACACCCAGCAGTCTCAAGCTGAAAACACACCATCCAACTTTTGTTGGTAGATTTTCTTCAGATTTACCCTTTTCAATGTAGTGCAAGGGCCTGCCATTGCATATAAATTGAAAGTGTTTAGATCTGTTCCCATATCAAATGGCAAGTCTAAAGCCCCATACACACGTGCAGATTATCTGCAGACTTTTGTCTGCAGACTTACCAAAACCATATAATATGAGGTCAAACCTAAACACTTTCAATTTGTATGCAATCCGGCAGGCCCTTGCACTACATAGAAAAGGTAAGTCTGCAGACAAAAGTCTGCAGATAATCTGCAGGTGTGTATGGGGCCTTACGAAAAAAGTCTTCCGAAAATCTTATAGTGTGTAGGCCAATTAGTCGGTAGAAAATTTTATCAGCGAATCTATTCATGAAAAAAGATATATTTCAGTGATTGTAAATAGAAATAACTCTGGACTGGGTGTCCCCAAGTCCTTGCCATTCTAGGCTGGTGTAGGGATCCTTTGAGTGGTGTACACTGCTTTAAGCAATCCTTTCCATAGTAACTAATCACACTTTAGTTAAGGACCTGGGCTGGCTAGTGTCTTTCCTTGGATCTCGTTCATTCCTTGTTTGCATAGGAAATGTTTTGAGATTCTGAAAAGAGAGAAAGAGTCCTGCTCTACATAACAAACATTCCAGAGCAGACAGATCTTAATCTGTGATCACAAGCGTTAAGCTCTGATGATTAGCAGCTGTAGTCCACAAGGACTGGATTTAGGCAACCCTCCTGCACTGATTTAAGAAAAACTTCATTAAAACAGATATTCTCAGCCAATTTACCAACACATGTATGGCTCAAAGGGTTTGTGTGCAAGGCTTTAAACAGACTACTCCACAGTACCGCACTTCCAGCATGTTTGTGCAATGAAGTAGGGGAGGGTCTGACAGAGGCCTTCTGGCCGAGGAACGACCTGCAACAAAAAGAGAGAAACAAAGTGATTAACTCGCTCTCTTATTTAACATATGTGCTACTCCCAGACACAGATTGTTAACAGGGCTGTCAGTAAGGGAACAATTAGAGGCTTGCTGATCCTAGAACGTATGCAGCAGTAGGCCCCATTATCCGGTAAATTTCACTTACCCGGTCTCATGCCCCTGCAGTCACCTGTGTATCGACTTATACCCCTAAGGGATGCGTTGTGCTTTGGTCTCTTTTTTGGGCAATTTACAGCCCCTTCGTAGCCGGAGATTCTGCCATGAACAACACATGGCCCCGGCGTCTCCTCCATGCTGCGCTCTCTTCCGGGTATCGCTGTCCGGTCTTCCCAGCGAGGCTTGGGCATGCTCTTTGGCGGGAAATTCTATCCGGCGAAATCCTTACCGCTCTAGAGGAGCAAATTGAGGAGACTTCCTGCAGAGATAAGCAGGACTTCAGGTATGAGGGACCTTCACCATAAGGCAAACCGCACTACCTGGTATGTTTGGCGACCTGAAAGCTCCTATTTCAAGGACACAGCTAGGGAGGAACCTGCTATTAGGCCGACCGAAGCTGCCTTCCAGGGGTACCTTCTTGGCCAGCTATTTGCCTCAGGTTAGTAAAAAAAAAAAAAAAAACGTTCCGATGTGAGGTTGGAAACACAACTGAACTGAAGCTAAGGATGGGTGGGACCCTTTTAAACAGCTGCAAATTAGTTGTGTTTCCTGTGAGGCGGAGCCACAATCTCTCAAATGTAGGCCGTCCTGGAAGGATGAAAGGAGAAAAATATGTTTTTTTGTGCAGTGTTTCAACAAACTGAGTGGGGGTGGGGGCTTGAATGTGTAATGTTTTGTGTTGTGTAAATGGTATGAAACTTCAACAGCTTGCTATGGGGGCACCCGAGTCGAGCTGTAGCTTCGTGTGTCCATTCAGACATGGAGCTGCAGTTCAGCCCCACCCCCACTCTCCTGACTAGCTGACTTTGATTGACAGCCATAGGGCCAATTTCACCACGGCTGTTTCTCAGCCAATCAGGAGGGAGAGCCCAAGACGTCCGACGGACTCGTAGACATCGCTGGACAAATGGGGCTCAGGTAAGTATTAGGGGGTGCTGAGGAGGTTGTTTCACACAGAAGGCTTTTTATGTTAATACATAAAAATAAAAAACCTTCTGACCTTACAACGCCTTTAAATCAAGGGATCTGTTTGCTCTGACTTTATTTGCTGCATGATTGTTCCTGATGAGTGACTCAGAAATTACTGAGGTTGGAGGAGGTTAACATTGGCAGCCTTGGCCACATACCACACTCCTTCAGTTTAGTTTTCAAGTTAAACCCTTTCTTACTGCTGGACGTCATATGAAGTCCAGGGCTTTAAGTGGAGATATCTGAATGATGCCTGCAGCTGCAGACATCATTCAGATATAATTTTTTTCAGCCGACGATTCCCTGCACCATAGCAACAATCATAGCGGCTGTTCAGCCGCTTGATCGTTCTTACAGGTGGCGTGAAGGGACATCCACCCCTCCTGTAAAGTACACCATAGAGACTGCCGAGCCCGGCAGTGTCTATGACTCTCGGAGGCCCGGGCACGACGTTATGACATCATAAACCGGCCTGGCAGTTGTCAATACTGTTGTGATCTCGGCTGCATAGCGGAGATCTTTTTTTTATTTCAGGCTTCCTAGCCTGTAGGAGAGATCTGAGGTCTTATTGACCCCAGGTCTCTCCATAAAGAGGACCTGTCAAGCACTATTCCTATTACAATGGATGTTTACATTCCTTGTATAGAATTAAAAGTGAAAAAAAAAAAATGAAAGGGAAAGTGTAAAATAAAAAAAAAGTAAAGTGCTCCCGTCCCCGCACGCAGAAGTGAACGCATGCGAATATCGCGCCCACATATGTAAACGGCATTCAATCCATACATGTGAGGTATCGCCGCAAACGTTAGAGCGAGAGCAACAATTTTAGCCCAACACCTCCTCTGTAACTCTTAACTGGTAACCTGTAAATAATTTTAAAATGTTGCCTATGGAGTTTGTTAAGTACCAAACTTTGGCGTCATCTCACGAGTAAAGCTATAAATCCCAGATAAAATCTACAATCCTAGCAGTGCAATATTCCCTTATAACAAAGTGCATACGTGCATAAATTGTGCTATATAATCACATATAATTAAAATATTATTTTCTATTACAGTGCATACTAAAATATAATGAACGTGTAAAAAGAATCCTCGCCGCCCACTCATACAGTCTGCACTTCTGGGTATTGGTCTTATCCACAGGAGTAAGCTAGGCATAAGATTTTGTTAGAAAACATTCACAAAACCTTTGTATAGACACACCTACAGGGGGCTGTCCCTCTGGTCCAATACCCCCAGCTAGCAGCATTCCCAAATCAGTTTGGTAGCAAGCAGTATAGAGATCCATGTACCCCAAAAGAGGGGTGGGGGGCAGCGACTGTCAAAGGACTCAGAGAAAGGAATTTTACGGTAAGTTCTTACAAAAAATTATATTTTCTCTTACATCCTCTGACAGTCGCCGCCCACTCATACAGTCTGCACTTCTGGGACGTCCCAAAGCAGTGTAGATGTGAGGGGTGGGAACGTAATCGTCAAAAAAGCAACGCAGCACCCAGGTCAGAGAAAAGAACCTTTTCTGAACCAGAAAGGTAAACACTGGGTAACAGGAAAGCTCAACAGGAGCGAACAAACCCAGGAAAGCAAAACAACCAAGGGGTAAAAACCCCAACAGGAGGAGACAGGCTAAAAACTGCCATGTCTCCCCTAAGGCACTGCCGCACTCAGAACTTTGCGGCCAAAAGAGGCATCTGCCGATGCCAGAACATCAAGTTTGTAAAATTTAGTAAAGGTATGCACGGACGACCAGGTCGCCGCTTTGCACATCTGGGACACGGACGCCTGATGGCGGAAGGCCCAAGACGCACTAACCGCTCTGGTAGAGTGCGCCGTGACAGGGAAAGGTGGAACCTGATCCCTAATTGAATAGGCCTGTACAATCGTCTGTCTGATCCATTTGGAAATGGTTGCCGCAGACGCAGCCGTACCCTTCCGAGGTCCCTCAGGAAGGACAAAAAGAGAATCCGACTTTCTGAAGGATTCAGTAGACGACAGGTAAACCCTGATCGCCCTCACCACATCCAAGGAGTGCAAGGCAAACTCCTTAGGATGCTTAGGCTTCGCACACAGCGAATGCAAGACAATGTCCTCGTTGACATGGAAATCCGAAACCACTTTCGGAAGAAAGGACTGATGAGGTCGCAAGACCATTTTGTCCCTATGAACAACCAGATAGGGAGAGCGGCACGACAGAGCCAGATGACGCACTCCTTGAATGAAAGTGCGGATCAAGGAATTTAATGCCAGAGGGCGTTGAAAAAGAATGGCCAGCGCAGATAACTGGCCCTTAATAGTGGTCTGCGCCAGATGCTGCTCCACACCAGTTTGCAGGAAAGCTAACACCCCCGCTACCGAAAAGGAGCGGGGATGGAACCCCTGGGATTCACACCAGGCGAAATAAGCATTCCAGGTACGATAATAAATCTTACCAGACGAGGCCTTCCTAGCCTTGAGTAAGGTAGGAATGACCGCCGACGAGAGACCCCCGTCTCTCAAGACCTGGCTTTCAACAGCCACGCCATCAAAGCCAGTGACTGTAAAGCAGGATGGAAGATCGGCCCCTGAGACAGAAGATCGTCTCGTAGTGGGAGCCGCCAGGGAGGCTCGACGACCAGTTGCATGATGTCCGGACAACAACTTAATTGGAGGAAAGGCATAAATCAGGCGATACCGATTCCAAGGCACTACCAACGCGTCCGAGGCGTCCGCCAGAGGGTCTCGTGTTCTTGCCACGAACCTTCCCAGATGTTTAGCCGAGATGCGAACAGATCCACACCCGGGGTTTACCACCGCGCACACAGCATCTGAAACACCTCCAGGTGTAGGGACCATTCCCCCTGGTCCAGGGTCTGGCGACTCAGATAGTCCGCCTGCCAGTTCTCCACACATGGAATGTGAACTGCCGAAATCGCCGGGACCTGCGCCTCGGCCCAAGACAGAATCTCGGCCACTTCCTTGGCCGCCCGGGCACTCCTGGTGCCCCCTTGGTAATTGATGTAAGCCAGTGTTCCCCAACCCCCGGGCCGGGGACTGGTACCGGTCCGTGGATCAAACGGTACCGGGCCGCCCGAGGAACTTTAAATGATTTCACTGTGGTGGCCGATGCGCAGAGCATTGCGCCCCCCCGAGCCCGCCCATTGTGTGACAATAGCGAATGAAAATTCGCTATTGTCACACTGATCCTCCTCCTGGCCAATCAGGGAGCGGGTCCTCCCGCTTCCTGATTGGCCGAAAGGCAAACCCCACGCCATTGGCCGAGGAGGAGGCGCCACGGAAGGACTGAGGAGACGCGGGAAGCCGGGGACTGAACTAAAGAGAAGTGAGGTAAGTGCACGGACGGGTCTCGCGGGGGGAATGCTGGCGCTCTGCATTGAAAGGTGGCATGCTGGCATCTCTACATTGAAAGGGGGCAATGCTGTGGCACTCTGCATTTATTGGGGGCAATGCTGTGGCATTCTGCATTTATTGGGGGCAATGCTGTGGCATTCTGCATTTATTGGGGGCAATGCTGTGGCACTCTGCATTTATTGGGGGCAATGCTGTGGCACTCTGCATTTATTGGGGGCAATGCTGTGGCACTCTGCATTTATTGGGGGCAATGCTGTGGCTCTCTGCATTGATTGGGGGCATTGCTGTGGCACTCTGCATTGATTGGGGGCAATGCTGTGGCATTCTGCATTGATTGGGGGCAATGCTGTGGCCACTCTGCATTGATTGGGGGCAATGCTGTGGCCACTCTGCATTGATTGGGGGCAATGCTGTGGCCACTCTGCATTGATTGGGGGCAATGCTGTGGCCACTCTGCATTGATTGGGGGCAATGCTGTGGCCACTCTGCATTGATTGGGGGCAATGCTGTGGCCACTCTGCATTGATTGGGGGCAATGCTGTGGCCACTCTGCATTGATTGGGGGCAATGCTGAGGCCACTCTGCATTGATTGGGGGCAATGCTGTGGGCACTCTGCATTGATTGGGGGCAATGCAGTGGGCACTCTGCATTGATTGGGGGCAATGCTGTGGGCACTCTGCATTGATTGGGGGCAATGCTGTGGGCACTCTGCATTGATTGGGGGCAATGCTGTGGGCACTCTGCATTGATTGGGGGCAATGCTGTGGGCACTCTGCATTGATTGGGGGCAATGCTGTGGGCACTCTGCATTGATTGGGGGCAATGCTGTGGGCACTCTGCATTGATTGGGGGCAATGCTGTGGGCACTCTGCATTGATTGGGGGCAATGCTGTGGGCACTCTGCATTGATTGGGGGCAATGCTGTGGGCACTCTGCATTGATTGGGGGCAATGCTGTGGGCACTCTGCATTGATTGGGGGCAATGCTGTGGGCACTCTGCATTGATTGGGGGCACGCTGGTCACTCTGCATTGACGCCCCCCAGCGGGCCACAGAAAAATTATCAACCGTTGACCGGTCCGTGGCGATAAAAAGGTTGGGGAGCACTGATGTAAGCCACTGCAGTTGCGTTGTCCGTCTGCACATGCACAGGGCGGCCCTGAAGCCGATCCGACCAACAGAGCGAACAGAGCCTGATTGCTCGCAGTTCCAAGACATTTATCGGAAGGGAGGACTCCCCCTCCGACCAAGTGCCCTGGGCAGACAGATTGCCCAGAACGCCACCCCAGCCCGACAGGCTGGCGTCTGTGGTTACCACAGTCCATAGCAACGGTCGAAAGGATTTTCCTTCCTTCAGAGCCGGAGACTGGAGCCACCACAGAAGATCCGATCTGACTTGGGGGCTCAAATAGATCCTCCTTTCCAAGGAGTGAGGATGCCTGTCCCATCTGGTCAGGAGCTCCACTTGCAGAGATCGTGTGTGGAACTGTGCAAATGGTACCGCCTCGAAAGCCGACACCATCAAGCCCAGGGACCGCATGCAGGTCCGGAGCGAAGAGAACTCGTTGTCCCTGAGGGACTTGACCTCGTCCTGCAGAGTCCGGAGTTTGTCCTCCGGAAGAAAGACCTTCGCCTGGGCGAAGTCCAGAATCATCCCCAGGTAAGGGAGACGAACAGAAGGGGACAATGTTGACTTCTGAAAATTGACGGTCCACCCGAACTCCTGGGGCGTCTGAACCGAGGTTGACAGATCGCGCAACAGAGTGGCACTGGAACTCGACCTTAAAAGGAGATCATCCAGGCACCCCAGGATGGCAATCCCCTGTTCCCGCAACAAGGCAAGAACAGGAGCCAACACTTTGGTAAAAACCCTTGGAGCCAAAAGGAGACCGAAAGGCAACGCCACGAACTGATAGCGCTCTTCCGCAACTGCGAATCGGAGGTACCTCTGATGACCCTCGTATATAGGGATGTGTAGATACTTGAACCCACCTGTCCTGAATCTTGGCCAGCCAAGGTTCGGGAAAACAGCGCAGACATCCGCCCACCCCTGAAATGGGTGAGTGCGCCCCTTCAGGTCGAGGCGGACTGGGCCACCGTGCCCGTGTGGGCAGCTTTAGGCTTGCCCGCCCCGGGCTTCTTCTGGCCACCAGAGGCCTTGAAGGACTTACCCATGTCTTGTGCCTTGAAGGCACGAAAGGACCCCTGGTTAGGTTTAAATGAAGGGCCCCGCTTACTGCGGAAGGATCTTCCCCTGGACACAGCGTGCTCTTACCCCCAGTGACCCCCTTTACCAGTTCATCCAGAGAGTCCCCAAAAAGACGACTCCCTGCATAAGGAAGACTTGGAAGACTGGTCGGCCGACCAGCTTTTCAACCAAACGATGCGACGAATCGTCACTGCAACTGCAGACAGGCGTGAGACTAAAGGGGCCTCATCCAAGGCCGCGTCATACAGGTATAAAACAGCCTGAATAATTTGATTCACCATCTCCAGAGTAGCTGGAGGGGCGGAGTGAGCAATAAGGGTGCGTTTAAGCACCTTGGCCCACTCCACAACAGCCTGAGAGACCATTACGGAAGCGAACACGGGTTTAATTAAGGAATCCGCTACCATGTAGGCAGGTAAGAGTTTCCACCCGCCTATCTGCCGGGTCTTTAAACACCTCCGCGGGCATTAAAGTGGCTTTATTTAACCTGGACACACTGTGGTCCACCTTAGGAGCCACCGGAGCCGCAAAGGGATAACGGTACTGAAATTGCTTGGACACCACAAAATTGCGATTTAAATTGCGCCATTGGTCATTTACGGTCTTGTGAAACTCAGCGGGGCAGGGAAAAACCTGACCCGACTTCTGGGCTTTGCGGGTCCCAAAGGAAGACCGCTTACCCGACAGGTGGGGCTCATCATCTAAATTTAGCGTGTCTTTCACAGAGCTAATAAGCGCAGACATTGCAGCGCGTTCTTTTGCTGAACCGGAGGTGGAATCCTCCTCCTCCTCCACATCTGACTGAGAAGACTGAGACCCCTCAGGGGGTACACTGTCCGTGGCAACCATATCTGGCTCTGAATCAGAAGACTGAGAAAGCCTGGGCATTTTTTCCTAGAAGCCCGGTCAGACATTAACAAATCCACTTTTGACGCTAAAGTCGCAAGCGCAGCAGTAAGTGAGACTATAGCAGAGGATTCAGGGGTACCTGAACCCTCCACCAGAGCAGGGGGGAATTTGCTATCCTGGGACTCCATCATAGCACTTCAGAATTTAAATGGCGCTGGCCCTTTAAATCGGCGATTACCGCGGTTCCCACTGCAAATGCACCGCAATGAGGAACTAAGCCTGTGCTACTAAAAACTGCAAAAGAATGAATGCCAGCAGGAATGCAGCCCAGGAAACACCATAAAATCCCCTAAAAGTGTGCCTATACTTGCCACACGCTGCCAGCTCGATCTGCATGTGAGAAGAAGGAAGTGACCTCACGCCACTAGAGGCAGAACACAGCTCTGAGCCACAAGAAAATGGTTGCCAATACAAGTCTATGGAGAAGGCTCTGGGAAAATGGCCGCTGTTCACATAAAGAACATAGTGCCCACACTAAAGATGGCGCCCGAAGGGCGCCCACAGAATTGCACAAAATGGCTGCTCCCCTCACAATGAGGCCAAACAGCCTGCCCACACCAAAAATGGCGGCCCCACGGTTTTACACCAATTGCGGCCCCCACACACCATGTCTGTACCCCCAAAACGTTGCCGAAGCACATCAGGGACATCATGGACCCCCGCAACTCCCCACACAGCGTTAGAACCGCGACAGAGCCCCCGCAGGGACCGGGAAGGGACACACAGGGACCGCACTGACAGACATGAGGGGGATATTACAGATCCATGTGCACTGCTATCCCCATAAACAGAGGGCCCACATACACACCCAGACAGACAATGCTATAGACAGAGGGGTAGCATGGTACTCACCGGTCCAGCGAAACGTGGGTACCGCTCTGTGACAGGAAGCCTCCCACTCTGGGTGGTTGTGCCGTCAGCTGAAAAGGACGCTAGCCACACGCGGCTTACCACAGTTGAGACATCCCAGAGAAGTAGCCACTTCGCAGGCTCGTCCCTGAGGACAGGGACATGGTCGTTTGCAAGGCCTGGGCATACGCATAGCCTGCTAACGCTTGATGGCAGGCTGGGATTCCATAAGGCCCTAGGATAACCAGTGCGATTCCCAGCTGGCAAATGCTGTAGTCTTCCGAAGTCCGACTAACTAAGCGCAGGAACAAGTAAAAAGCTATTATTGTAAAGAAAAATCACTTTCTCAGAGAGAAAAAATAATAAGAAGTAAAAAGGCTGAGACTGCAGCCCCAGCCAGGGAAAAGCCAGCCTACTCTTATGCTAGGCAAAGACAAACTGATTTGGGAATGCTGCTAGCTGGGGATTTGGACCAGAGGGACAGCCCCCTGTAGGTGTGTCTATACAAAGGTTTTGTGAATGTTTTCTAACAAAATCTTATGCCTAGCTTACTCCTGTGGATAAGACCAATACCCAGAAGTGCAGACTGTATGAGTGGGCGGCGACTGTCAGAGGACGTAAGAGAAATATATATTAAAGTGCATCAGTGCTCTCTGCAACCCAAAAAACTGTTCAAAAAAGTCCAAAAGATGTGTGCTTCAAAAATTAACAGCATCCATGTGATATATCCAAAATCATGCAGGGAGTTAGTAATGGTGGGAACCTCCAAACACCTGTAAAGTGCGGTAAGGGTAAAGGCATACCAGAGGTTGTAGATCCCTGTTACCTTACAGCAACAAGAGATCATATATCGTTTAAGTTATATCCAGCCTCAGGGTAAACTATGTCCGATCTCCTTATCGTCAAGGTCTCCTATGCATCTCAGAACAAATGGAAACAAAGGGACTCATAGTGTAGTATATTGATAAAAGTAATCCAAATTGTATTTAAAATGTTGCAAAAGGGCATCATACAGCTGGTGTGCTGCTAACAGTCCATATATAAATAGACCTCCCGGCCGTGTGCACTATTACTGTGTAGTGGTCTCCCGCTCACGCTCCTGTAATTCAAACTCCTTACTCCAGAAAGTGGGTACCTGGCGTGCGTTCAACAGCTAAGGTCTGGATTAAGGCAGTGTGTGTCAGTTTGACATGTTTCGTCCCAGTAGTGTGTAGTAATCCCAAGTAAGGCCATGTGACAGATGTTGATCACTGGGATGTAGCAGATGTTCACTGGGACAGATGTGGCAGATCACATACAGATGAGGCAGATGTTGACTGGAACAGATGTGGCAGAAGATCACGGACAGATGTGGCAGAAGATCACGGACAGATGTGGCAGAAGATCACGGACAGATGTGGCAGAAGATCACGGACAGATGTGGCAGAAGATCACGGACAGATGTGGCAGATGATCACGGACAGATGTGGCAGATGATCACGGACAGATGTGGCAGATGATCACGGACAGATGTGGCAGATGATCACGGACAGATGATGTGTGCCAGATGATCACAGACAGATGCGGCAGATGATCATGGACAGATGATCACTGACAGATCCGCAAGTTGTTCACTGTAAGATTATTTTACTGGGACAATGTGTGACAGGTGTTTTCACTGTGTTGGGGATACTAGTTGGATGATCAGTTAGTAAAAAGCAGTAAAACGGCTCATTACTCACTGATCCCAAGCTGGCAGCACAGATCCACTCTCCTTCTCCTCACTGTGTGAGAAGAAGAAGAGCCGATTGCCGTTACGACTGTATTGACATTACATGAAGGCTGTGATTGGACACAGCCATCATATGATCAGGAGGGACAATCACAGAGCCCTCCTGCCAACCTGTGTTGCGCTGTGTCCAGGGGAAACAGGCACACTGAGATTGCGCAGCCGCGCAATCTTCCTTCTTCTGAAGGACATTCAGGAACGTCCACTCAGGAGGAGGAAGCTTGCACCTGGCCGTTTATAAGCATTGGCCAGGTGGGAGGAGGCTAAAGTACTGGATGCCAAGACTTCGGGGGGTTACCCTGTCAGGGTACAATCCGGTAATGTCACTGCTGTGGCTTATATCAACCATCAGGGAGGCACCAAAAGTCAATCAGCCCAGAAGGAGGTGGATATCATCCTATCCTGTGCAGAAAAATTTGTTCCTCGCCTATCAGCATTTTTCATTCCAGGAACAGAAAACTGGAAGGCAGACTTTCTGAGTCGACAACAGATGTTTCCGGGGAATGGTCCCTACACCCCAAGATCTTTGCATTGGTATGCCAATGCTGGGAGGTCACAGATGTAGATCTATAAAAAGGGGGGGGAAAGGTACTTGGCGCTGCCACTGAATAAGTTGAATGCTTGGATGTGTGCAAAACCTCAATAAGGGTGGTGAATATAAATAATAAGGTGCTGATGGCAATAGTCAAATATGCAAATAAATAGCAGTAAATAAATACAAAAAACATACAATCAATGCTTAATAAAATCATATACAAATATATTGAAAATGTTTAAATTACTTAAAGTGCAACAGATGTCTCGTGATTGATAATAAAGTGCAACAGTGAAAAGTGCAATGGCAAAAAAAGGTGGCTAAGTGCACTAAATAAAATTATAGTGCTCCTTTGTAATGAAAGGGGAAGGGGTTGGAAGTGTCCCCAAAGATGACGAAATTAAGGAAAAGAGCCAGTGCTGAGAAAGAGATCACATAAGGTGATCAGTGATAGAAAGTGCACAACTGAATATGTGAGTAGAAAAATACAGTAGGATCAAATAAAGAAAAAAACATATATATATATATATATATATATATATATATATATATATATATATATATATATATTAACCCCTTCCATACCGCGCCATAGTAAAATGACGGCGGCAGGAATCCTCTCTCGATCCGGGCGGACGTCATATAACGGCGCCCGGATCTCTCCGCTACTGCGCGCCCCCGGGGGCGCACAGCGCGGCGATCGGGGGTGAGGCTCGTCCCTTGGACTGAGCCCAACCCCGAACACAGTAAACAGCCAATAAAATTGGCTGTTTACCACGTGATCGGCTGTATCAATCACAGCCGATCACATGAGCGGCTCCAGCGCGAGCCGCTCGTTCCCTTCTCAATGCACGCCCCCCGGGGGCGCACGGCGCGCTGATCGGGGACGAGGCTCGTCCCTCGGACAGAGCCCATCCCCGATCAAGGTAAAGAGCCAATGAAATTGGCTCTTTACCACGTGACCGGCTGTGTCCAATCACAGCCAGTCACAAATGTCAACAGAGAACACGGTAACTAGCTGTCACCGTGTTCTCCTCCTCACACACTGATCCTGTGTGAGGAGGAGATTGTGGTAACAGTTAGTTACCAAATACAGTGCACCCCAAACACACTGATTGCCCCCCCCCCAATAAAGAGCACCTGTCACTAGCCCATCAAAGCACCTGTCACTAGCCCATCAAAGTACCCGAGTACCTGTCACTAACCCATCAAAGTACCCGAGTACCTGTCACCAGCCCATCAGGTACTCTGATGACAGGTACTCGGGTACTCTGATGGGCTGGTGACAGGTACTTGGGTACTCTGATGGGTAGGTGACAGGTACTCGGGTACTCTGATGGGTAGGTGACAGGTACTCGGGTACTCTGATGGGATACAGAGAGGTACTCGGGTACTCTGACAGGTATTCGGGTACTCTGATGACGGGTACTCGAGTACTCTGATGACGGGTATTCGGGTACTCTGATGATGGGTATTCGGGTACTCTGATGACGGGTACTCGGGTACTCTGATGAGTACCTGTCACCGGAGTACCCGTCATCGGAGTACCCGAGTACCTGTCACTTACCCAACAGAGTACCCGAGTATCTGTCACCTACCCATCAGAGTACCCGAGTACCTTCCACCTGCTCATCAGAGTACCTGACACCTGAAGTACCTGAGCACTTGCCACCTGCTCATCAGTACCTATCACCTATCAGTATCAGTACTGATCATCCGTACCCATCAGTACAGTATCAGTATCACCTATCAGTATAAGTACTACTCATCAGTACCTATCACCTGCCTGTCACCTGCCCATAAGAGTACCCGAGCACCTGTCACCTGCCTATCGGAGTACTCGAGTACCTGCCACTTGCTCATCAGTACCAGAGTACCTGTCACCTGCCCAGCAAAGTACCCGAGTACCTGTCACCCTTCATACAGCCACCATGTCTAAGTCCAAAAAGGTTTATATACGTCCTCCGTTTAAACCTAAATACCGGTGTTATGGCAGCAGATAGCTGCCATAACCCTGGTATTTTTTTAAACGGTGGACGGTTGGCTTTCCGATAAGGGTGGTCCCAGCGGCAGATTCGCCGCGGGATCACCCTTCCGGGGTGGCGGAAGAGGTGCCCCCCCCCTCCCGCCGCATTCTGGTCCTTTTCCCCACTTACCGGACCCGCCGGCAGCGGGGAAAACTATCTGGTCCCGGATCCTCACAGACAGGATGTCGAGTGAGGGCAAGCTTGCCCTCACTCGACTCTATGGTCTTGGAGGACCGGAGCTAAGGCAAACGTCGTTGCCTAGCAACCAGTTTAAAGGTCCCTTTTTTTTTTTCATTTTATTTAATTTTTTTTTATTTATTTTTTTTATTTTTTTTATCTTTTAGTGTACTTGTGAGATCTGAGGACTTTTTGACCCCAGATCTCACAAAAAAGAGGTCCTGTCGTGCCTTTTTCTATTACAAGTAATGTTTACATTTCTTGTAATAGAAATAAAAATGATCAATTTTTTTTTTTTTTTAAAAAAACAGTGTAAAAATAATAAATAAAATAAATAGTAAAAAAAAAAAAAAAATTAAAGCGCCCTGTCCCCGTGAGCTTGCGCGCAGAAGCGAACGCATACAGAAACTCCGCCCACATATGTAAACAGTGTTCAAACTACACATGTGAGGAATTGTCGCGATCGTTAGAGCAAGAGCAATAATTTGAGCCCTAGACCTCCTCTGTAACTCTAAGATAGCAACCTGTAGACATTTTTAAAGTGTCGCCTATGGGGATTTTTAAGTACCAAAGTTTGTCACCATTCTGTGAGCGTGCGCAATTTTGAAGCATGACATGTTGGGTATCTATTTACTCGGCGTAACATTATATTTCACATTATGGAAAACAATTGGGCTAACTTTACTGGTTTATTTTTTAATTTAAAAAAGTGAATTTTTTCCCAAAAAAATGCGTTTTGAAGACCGCTGCGCAAATACGGTGTGATAAAAAATATTGCAATAATCTCCATTTTATTCTCTAGGGTCTCTGCTAAAAAAATATATAATGTTTTGGGGTTCTAAGTAGTTTTCTTGCAAAAACAACTGATTTTAGCTTGTACACACCAAATGTCAAAAATAGGCCTAGGCAAGTGGCTAGGATGCATGATGATGCTCCTTGGATGTTGGGCCCCTCTATATGGCTAGGCGGTGAAAAAGTCTCACACATGTGGTATTGCCATACTTAGGAGGAGTGGCAGAATGTATTTTGGGGTGTCATTTTTGCTATGTACATGCTATGTGTTAGGAATATCCTATAAATTGACAACTTTGTGTAAAAAAAAAAAAGTTTTTATTTATTTCCCACATTTTCCAAAAACTTGTGGAAAAAAATGACATGTTCAAAGGACCCATAATGCCTCATAGAATATACGTTGGGAGTGTTTCCTTTCCAAAATGGGGTCATTTTGTGGACTTTTCCATTGTATTGGTGCTCTAGGGCCTTGAAAATGTGATAGGTAGTAAGAAAGTCTTATGTGTATTTATGCTCCTAAAATGCCTTATGGTGCTACTTGGACGTGGAGTCTCTTTTTGTGGCCAGGCTGTGTAAAAGTCTCACACATGTGGTATCACCATACTCAGAAGGAGTAGCAGAATTCATTTTGGGGTGTAATTTTTGCTGTGTACATGCTATGTGTTAGAAATAGCTTATAAATTGACAACGTTTTGGGAAAAAAAAGAAAAAAAAAAAGAATTGTGGGAAAAAATTATAACTTCAAAAAACTCACCATGCCTCTTAATAAATACCTTGGACTGTCTACTTTACAAAAAGGGGTCATTTGGGGGGTATTTGTACTGTCCTGACATTTAAGGGCCTCAAGAAAGGAGATAGGCCATCAGTACATCTGGTGTGATCAATTTTCAGTAATTGGTACCATAGCTTCTAGACTCAATAACTTTCACACAGACTAAATAATATACACTAATTTGGGTTAATTTTACCAGAGATATGTAGCATTATAAATTTTGGCCCAAATGTATGAAGAAAAATTATTTTTTTGCAAAATTTTATAATAGAAACTAAAAAAAGTTTTTTTTTTCAAAATGTTTGCTCTTTTTTTGCTTATATCACGAAAAAAAAAAACTCCCAGTTGTGATCAAATAACACCAAAAGAAAGCTCTATTTGTGTGAAAAAAATGATAAAAATTTTGTTTGGTTACAGTGTAGCATGACTGAGCAATTGTCATTCAAAGTGTGAGAGTGCTGAAAGCTGAAAATTGGTCTGGGCAGGAAGGGGGTCTAACTGCTCTGTATGGAAGCGGTTAAATAGTGACGTGAAATAAACAAAAGTACCAATATGGTATACAAGTAAGAACCAGTGACACTTTTAAATTAATGGGTGTCCTGTATAGGGAAAAAATGTGACTAAGCACGTGAGTCCATGTGGAATCAAAAGGTCATAATCCGAAGAAAATGACAAGCATCCAATAGCAGGCCTTGATGATCTATAGTGGGATTTCTGTATACGGTGGTGCGTGCAGGTGAATCCTTATGTTCCCCCAAATAATTACGCACTCTCCAGATAAAGGTACCCCTACAGGGGTGACAAGCGTTGAATATCAAGGGTAGGGGTTCACAAATGGCCTCAGTAGGAAATATGTACCGTCTCCAGAATCCCATTAATCCTCATGGCATATGGCAGTCATATATACATTAGGAGGTCCGAATCATGAACGGGGAGGAAAAAGGCTCACAATAGTGAAGTACTGTATATGGAGTCTTATTAAAAGTTGAAAAGGTACTCACAATATAGCGGTGAAATACAAGCAGTTCAGATACAGATGATAGCAGTACCGTTCCCGGTACTTCCGGAATGCTATGCGCTCCAAACGCCGGAAATTAGGTTCACAGGTACAAGCGGAAGTGACGGAAGGGCGCTCTACATGCTTCGTCGTATGACGTCATCAGGAGGAGTGTCCCTCCCGTCGCCTCCGCGTTTATATACACAACCGATGCTAGGCAACCGGATCTCATTATACATAACAGCCAATAACAAAAAAGGTGGGGGAATCCTCATCAGTTGATAGGCAAAATTTAGGAAGCTAGTTCCAAACTGATGCGCCCAATGAGAAGTTAGCCAATGTAATAGAAATTAGTTGCTAGGCAATTCCAAAGGTCTCCAATTTTTAGCCTTTTAGTCCTTTGCTCTATTTAAGCCCATTTTTGCTAATTATCCCTCCTTTTTTTAATCACATTTTTATCACATTAATTTTACCGTTCTGGTCTTTGATTTGAATACATCATACTTTCTTTATAAATTACTTTTTCACATTTATTTATTGGCTAATGTATCTGGTGCACTTCACTATGTCCTTGTAGTCTCCATTTCCCTGTTTCTTCTGCTTTTTTACATGATATATATTTTATTACCATACATCTCATATTCCACATATTATCCCATATACATTTGTGTCTCCTCCCCCCTTTTTCTGGATGTGTTTATCTTTTCATTGGGCTTATACGTAGTTGTATATGTCCACTAGTTTAATGTTATATTATCTCATGCTTCCATACCTACAATTTATCACCTATACCTTTATATATATGTCTTGAATATCATCGTTATATTTCTACATTTTATGTGGACTTATATCTATATATCTGTTTACCCAAGATATATCCAGATTGATTCTGGGTACCTTGGGCCTTTGGTGATATTTATTCTTTATATTGTCTCATACACTGTATACTAGACCACTGGATCAGTACTATATAAATCAGATGGTCCCCATATGATAATATCTCCTTTAAATACATATTTTTTACCAATAGATATTTTTACAGACCTATTTATATATACATATTTTTGATTTTTAAATTTTTTAGACTTTTCATTCAGCAATTCCCCCTTTTTTATTCAGCAAGTTCCCTTTTTTATTCAGCAAGTTCCTTTTCTAATTGATTAACAGCAATTTATATTTTTCCATATTTTTTTTATACATTTTTTTATATTTCCTTATATATATTTTATTACCCGCTTTATAATAAAGATTTATTCCTTTTACCTTTTCTATTTATAATCACATTGGAGGATTATAGTCTAATCCTTTCAATTTGTAAAGGATGGACTTCCTAATCTGCCTAGCAACTAATTTCTATTACATTGGCTAACTTCTCATTGGGCGCATCAGTTTGGAACTAGCTTCCTAAATTTTGCCTATCAACTGATGACGATTGCCCCACCTTTTTTGTGATTGGCCGTTATGTATAATGAGATCCGGTTGCCTAGCATCGGTTGTGTATATAAACGCGGAGGCGACGGGAGGGACGCAGCTCCTGATGACGTCATACGACGAAACATGTAGAGCGTCCTTCCGTCACTTTCGCTTGTACCTGTGAACCGCATTTCCGGCGTTTGGAGCGCATAGCGTTCCGGAAGCACCCAGGAACGGTACTGCTATCATCTGTATCTGAACTGCTTGTATTTCACCGCTATATTGTGAGTACCTTTTCAACTTTTAATAAATAAGACTCAATATACAGTACTTCACTATTGTGAGCCTTTTTCCTCCCCATTCATAATCCGGACCTCCTAATGTATATATGACTGCCATATGCCATGAGGATTAATGGGATTCTGGAGACGGTACATATTTCCTACTGAGGCCATTTGTGAACCCCTACCCTTGATATTCAATGCTTGTCACCCCTGTAGGGGTACCTTTATCTGGAGAGTGCGTAATTCATTGGGGGAACATAAGGATTCACCTGCACGCACCACCGTATACAGAAATCCCACTATAGATCATCACGGCCTGCTATTGGATGCTTGTCATTTTCTTCGGATTATGAACTTTTGATTCCACATGGACTCACGTGCTTAGTCACATTTTTTCCCTATACAGGACACCCATTAATTTAAAAGTGTCACTGGTTCTTACTTGTATACCATATTGGTACTTTTGTTTATTTCACGTCACTATTTAATATATATATATTTTTTTTTTCTATATTTGATCCTACTGTATTTTTCTACGCACATATTCAGTTGTGCACTTTCTATCACTGATCACCTTATGTGATCTCTTTCTCAGCACTGGCACTTTCCCTTAATTTCGTCATCTTTGGGGACACTTCCAACCCCTTCCCCTTTCATTACAAAGGAGCACTTAATTTTATTTAGTGCACTCAGCCACCTTTTTTTGCCATTGCACTTTTCACTGTTGCACTTTATTATCAATCAGGAGACATCTGTTGCACTTTAAGTAATTTAAACATATTCAATATATTTGTATATGCTTTTATTATGCATTGATTGTATGTTTTTTGTATTTATTTACTGCTATTTATTTGCATATTTTGACTATTGCCATCAGCACCTTATTATTTATATTCACCACCCTTATTGAGGTTTTGCACACATCCAAGCATTCAACTTATTCAGTGGCAGCACCAAGTACCTCCCCCCCCCCTTTTTTTATATTTCATTATTAGTATATTACCCCTTTCAGAGGTATATACTTTTAGTTGAAGGTAGGCTGCAGCCACCCTCCCCACCTGCCATTAGCGTGGATTTTATACACTATCTACAGATGTAGATCTGTTGGCATCCAGGTTCAAGAACAAGTTGAAAATATTTGTGTCCAGGACCAGGGATCCACTCGCAGTCGGAGTTGGTGCCTTGGTGACTCCTTGGGAGGAGTTTTCCCTGATCTATGCCTTTCCTCTGGTTCAGCTCCAGCCACATCTGTTACGCAGAATCCAGCTAGAGGGAAAACCAGTAATCCTGGTAGCTCAAGCATGGCCAAGGAGGTTTTGGTATGCCCTAATTCAAAAATTGGCAGTGACAAGGCCTTGGGATTTTCCACTGCGCCCGGACCTGCTCTCTCAAGGTCCGATATTCTACCCTGCTTTACAGTCTCTAAATTTGATGGCTTGGCTATTGAAGCCTTGATTTTAAAGAAGCAGGGTATATCTGGCCCTGCAGTTTCTACCCTGATAAATGCTAAAAAAAAACGGTCTCTAGAAGCATTTAATACAGAATCCGGAAATCTTACATTACCTGGTGTGAGGCCAGGCAATGGCATCCCTGCAAATATATCATCAGGAGAATTCTAGACTTCTTGCAAGTAGGGGTAGATGTGAAATTAGCCTTAGGCACTATTAAGGGTTACATTTTAGAGTTATCGTTTTTTTTTTTTTCCCAGAGACCGATCGCTTCGCATTTCTTGGTTCAAACCTTCATTCAAGGAATGTTACATATCAGTGAAGCCATCATTGTGTCCTTGGGATTTACATTTGGTGTTGGCAGTTTTACAGAAAAAGCCTTTTGAGCCCATAGGGCATATTCCCCTGGCTATTTTGACCAGAAAATTGGTCTTTTTGATTGCGATAACTTCAGCCCCACACAATCTTCTACAGCAGCCAGTTTCAATGCAAGCAGTTTTTAGAAGACAAAAAATAAAAAAAAAACATTTACTCAGAAGCAGAGGGGCAGGTGCTGCGTCTGTCAATGAACTTCAGAGAAAAGGATTTTACCGTAAGTACAAAAATCCAGTTTTCTCTATCGTTCATTGACAGATGCAGCTCCATATCTTCTTAGACCATTGGGATGTCCCAAAGCAGTAGCCAACCAGGTAATATGGAGCTCAACCAGGAACAACTGGAGCTCACCTAGCAAAAACATACACCCTCAAAGGGAACAGAACAGATTCTCTTTAAACAGCAGCCTGCAAAACCTTGCGGCCAAAGGAGGCATATGAAGATGCCAACACATCTACTTTGTAGAATTTTGTGAATGTGTGCACTGATGACCAACTTGCCGCCTTGCAGCACTGACGCCTGATGAGGAAAAGCCCAGGAAGCACTCAGCGCCCTAGTAGAATGCGCCTTCACAGGGAAAGGAGGAACCTGACCCTTCAGCGAATAAGCCTGAACTACCGTCTGTCTGATCCATCTGGATATGGTCGTAGCAGATGCAGCCAATCCTTTACGAGATCCTTCAGTAAGGACAAATAGAGCATCTGATTTTTTTAATATCTCAGTAGCCGCCAGGTAAACACTAATGGCCCCCACCACTTCCAAAGAATGCAATGCCATTTCCTTGGAAAGCTTGGGCTTAGGACAAAGTGAAGGCAGCACAATGTCTACATTCAAATGAAAATCAGAAAAGACCTTAGGAAGAAACGACTGATTAGGTCGGAGTAGACCACCAGATAAGGTGAGCGGCAGGACAACACCGCCATTTCAGATACTCTGCGGGCAGAAGTAAAAGCCACCAAAAAGGCAACCTTCTGACACAAGGCAAGCAGAGGAATCTCCCTAATGTTCTCAAAGGAAGGTTTTTGAAGAACAGATAATACCAAATTCAGATCCCAAGAAGGTAGCGGGGATCGCCTCAGGGGAGCCATATGGCAAACCCCTGAATAAGAGTGCGACTCAGGGCATGCGTTGCTAAAGGGCGTTGGAAAAGCACAGCCAGAGCCGACACTTGGCCTTTGCTAGTGACCAAAGCCAACCGCTGTTCAACACCTTCTTGAAAAAAAGTCAAAACCCTAGCCACCAAGAACAAGCGAGGGTGCACCTTCAATGACTTACACCATGAAATGTACGATTTTCACGTACGATGATAGATCTCCCTGAAAGTAGACTTCCTGGCCTTCAGTAGTGTAGGCATCAGTAGTGTAGGAATCACTGAATCAGAAAGACTTCTATCCTTCAATACCTGGCTTTCAACAGCCACGTCGCTAAAGCCAGCGACTGTAAAGCAGGATGGAAGATCTTGACTTTGAGACAGCAGATCTTCCCTGAGAGGAAGTCTCCAGGGAGCATCGGCGACCAACCTTATCAGGTCTGCATACCAAGACCGGCGAGGCCAGTCTGGGGCCACCAGAATGACTGGAACCTTTCACTTCTATCCTGTGAAGAAGCCTTGGCAGAAGTTTTAGCAGAGGAAAGGCATAAATGAGCCAATACTGACTCCAAGGAGCCACTAGTGCGTCTGTTGTGTCGGCCAGAGGATCCCGAGACCTGGCTACGAACCTCTGAACCTTCTCGTTGAGTCGAGAAGCAAAACAGGTTGACGTTGGGTGTCCCCCACTGGACACACAGGAGATGAAGACATCCCCGTGTGTAGAGACTACTCCCCCTGATCTAACACCTGACGACTCAGGTAATCCGCCTGCCAGTTCTCCACACCTGGGATGCGCACAGCAGAGAGCGCTGGAACAAACTTTTCCACCCAATCCAGGATATCAGTCACCTCCCGGGCTTCCAAGACTCTCTGCCCCCATGATGATTGATGTAAGCCACGGCCGTGGCATTGACCGCTTGAATCCGGACCGGACAATCTTGCAGACGATTTGTCCAGTGGCTCAGGCAAAGCTTTATTACTCTGAGCTCCAAAATATTTTATGAAAAGTTTGGACTCTTCTACTGTCCAGGACTCCTGGGCACAGAACTTCCCCAGCACTCCTCCCCAGCCTAACGGGCTGGAGTCCGTTTTTACTACCGTCCAATACAACGGAAATGAAGGACTTGCCCTGGCGTAGTGCTAACGAGTGAAGCCACCATAGTAAAGCAGTCTATGTGTTGTGACTCAACCTAATCAAAGCGTCCTAGGACTTTGGATCTTTGTTCCATTTGACGAGAATCTCCCTTTGTAAGGGTCTCATGTGGAACTGAGCAAATGAAACCGCCTCAAAGGTTGACAACATCAGACCCAAGGCTTGCATGCAAGTCCGCAGAGAGGACAGATTGCTTGCCAACAGCAAACAAATCGCTCCCTGCAACTTGCGTAGCTTGTCCGGAGGAATAAAGACCCTCGCCAAAGAAGAATCCAGAGCCCGGCCCAGATAATCCAGTCTTAATAAGGGTATTAGAACAGATTTTTTTAAATTGATGTTCCAACTGAACTCTTGCAGAGTACGTACAGTGATCATCAAATCGCCAAACAGGGCTGAATAAGAGTCCGCCCTCAATAGGAGATCATCCAGGAATCCCAGTACCGAAATGCCCCGTTGGTGCAGTAATGCCAGAACCTTGGTGAAGACCCTGGGGGCGGAGGCGAGACCAAAGGGTAATGCTACAAATTGATTATGCTCCTCTCCTACAGTGAAGCAAAGAAAAAGCTGGTGTCCAGCATAGATAGGGATGTGTAGATATGCGTCCTTGATATCTATAGAGGCCAAAAAACTGGATTTTTGACTTACCGTAAAATCCTTTTCTCTTAGGTTCATTGACGGACGCAGTCCTCTGATGCATATCAGTAGAGTTATACTGCCTCCTACAGAAGTAGGACACTGGGGAGAAAAAAAGTTCTGGCAATGGGCAGTCCATGGGGGTATACCCTCTCTCTTCCTGCATAGGATGTCAGTTTTGTATCAAAGCAGTGTCAGAGAAAACACCACCAACCCACTCAAAAATAGAGGGGCGGGTGCTGTGTCCGTCAATGAACCTAAGAGAAAAGGATTTTACAGTAAGTCAAAAATCCAGTTCTCTCTATTGTTCATTGACGGACGCAGTCCTCTGATGCATATCAGTAGGGACGTCCCAAAGCAGTACCCTAATCAGGGGTGGGAACAGCAGAACAAAAACAGTCCCCAAGGCCAAACATAGCCAACCAGGCAACATAGGACTCATCAGAACAACAAGATGAGGTCAACCTGAAAACCAAACAGTAACACCCTCAAGGAAGGCCAAAGGGCCCCCTAAAAAGCAGCCTCCAAAACTTTGCAGCCAAAAGGAAGCATCTACACATGCCAGCACATCCACCTTATAAAATTTGGTAAAGGTGTGAACAGACGACCAGGTCGCCACCTTGCAAACCTGCAGCAGAGATGCCGGATAGCGAAAAGCCCAGGAAGCACTAAGCGCCCGAGTAGAATGCGCCTTGACAGGGAAAGGTGGAACCTGACCCTTAATGGCATAAGCCTGCACAAATGTCTGTCTGATCCCTCTGGAAATAGTCGCAGAAGACGCAGGCAGCCCTTTCTTTGGGCCATCCGTGGGCACAAAGAGCGAGTCTGACTTGCGAAAAGACTCTGTAGACGCCAAATACACCTTGATTGCCCAAACAACATCCAGGGTATGCAGAGCAAATTCCTTAGAATGTGTAGGCTTAGGGCACAAGGAAGGTAACACGATGTCCTAATTTAAGTGAAAACTTGAAACCACCTTCGGCAGGAAGGACGGATATGGACGAAGTACCACTTTGTCCCTGTGAACCATCAGGTAGGGAGAATGACAGAATGCCGCCAGTTACGAAACCCTGCACGCAGAAGTGATAGCCACCAACAAGGCGGCCTTCTGGGACAAGGTAAGCAGGGGAATCTCCCAAATACTTTCAAAGGGAGGTCTCCGGAGAACCGACAGCACCAAATGAAGGTCCCAAGGTGGCAACGGAGGTCGCACCAGAGGTACCAAGTGTCACACCCCCCGGATGAAGTTACGCACCAGGGAATGGGTGGCCAACGGCCTTTGGAAGTAAATAGCCAAGGCTGAAACCTGACCTTTGATAGTACTCAAGGCCAACTTTTGATCAACTCTCCGTTGAAGGAAAGCCAAGATCTGAGCCACCGAATAGGAGCGAGGGGTAGTTCCAAGGGACTCACACTATATAACATACGACTTCCACGTGTGATGATAAATCTTCCTAGAAGTCACTTTATCAATTGACCCATTTTATGTAGGAACATAGCTGCTCTCTCTTTTTGCCTCCGGAGATGGGCTAGGGACTATTTGTAGTGTGGATAGAGCAGTTCACAAGCGATTAACATACACTACTGTTCATTCCCAAAACAAATCTGCTAAGTGCTGTTAACATCTGGAATAGACTCCCTCCAGAAGTGGTTCTGGCCAGCTCACTAGATTGCTTTAAAAAAGGCCTGGATTCTTTCCTGAGTGTACTTAATATGAGTGGGTACTAATATTTATAGGTAAAGTTGATCCAGGGATATCTGATTGCCTCTCGGGGGATCAGGAAGGCATTTTTTTCCCATGCTGTAGCAAATTGGATCATGCTTTGCTGTTTTTTTTTACCTTCCTCTGGATAAACTGCGGGTATAGGATCGTGCATATGGGATTGTATGGTGGCGTTTTCATTACTGTTTTTTTTTTTTAATTGGGTGAGCCAGATGAACTTGTGTCTTTTTTCAACCTGACTAACTATGTAAATACTTTCAAAGGTACAATGGAGTTTATGCTTGTGGACAGACCTGGCAGTGTGCAGAGGTCCCTAACTGTATTCTCATGGACTCAGCCACCTCAATTCACAAGCATGCATTGCAGTCATAATCTGTTAGAGTGAATCCTATATAATATAGTTCAAACAAACGATATTTGATAGTAATTATGCTACTGTTCCAGTAAGTGAGACTATACCTGCAAAGGAAATAGTAGTGGTATTTCTGACCATGCGGATCAAGCATAAAAAAAAGTTACCGGCCATTATTCCAGCTAAAGGGCAGATATTTATCAAAACAATAATTCCACATCACAAACATATACCTGCTAGCGAATACCGGGGCCCCGGTATGACCAATATACAGTATCTCACAAAAGTGAGTACACCCCTCACAGTTTTGTAAATATTTTATTATATATTGTCTTGTGACAACACTGAAGAAATCACACTTTGCTACAATGTGAAGTAGTGAGTGTACAGCTTGTATAACAGTGTAAATTTGCCGTCCCCTCAAAATAACTCAACACACAGCCATTAATGTCTAAACTGCTGGCAACAAAAGTGAATACACCCCTAAGTTAAAATGTCCAAATTGGGCCGACAGTGTCAATATTGTGTGGACACCCTTATTTTCTAGCACTGCCTTAACCCTCTTGGGCATGGAGTTTACCAGAGCTTCACAGGGTGCTGCTGGAGCCCTCTTCCACTCCTGCTTGACAACATTATGGAGCTGGTGGATGTTAGAGACCACCTTCTGTTTGAGGATGCCCCACAGATGCTCAATAGGGTTTAGGTCTGCAGAAATGCTTGGCCAGTCCATCACCTTTACCCTTAGCTTCTTTAGCAAGGCAGTGGTCTTCTTGGAGGTGTGTTTGGGGTGGTTATCATGTTGGAATATTGCCCTGCGGCCCAGTCTCCGAAGGGAGGGGATCATGCTCTGCTTCAGTATGTCACAGTACATGTTGGCATTCATGGTTCCCTCAATGAACTGTAGCTCCCCAGTTATGGCAGCACTCATGCAGCACAAGACCAGGACACTCCCACCACCATGCTTGGTTGTAGGCAAGACACACTTGTCTTTGTACTCCTCACCTGGTTGCCGCCACACACTCTTGACACCATCTGAACCAAATAAGTTTATCTTGGTCTCATCAGACCACAGGACATGGTTCCAGTAAACCATGTCCTTAGTCTGCTTGTCTTCAGCAAACTATTTGCGGGCTTTCTTGTGCAGCATCTTTAGAAGAGGCTTCCTTCTGGGACGACAGCCATGCCGACTAATTTGATGCAGCGTGCGGCGTATGGTCTGAGCCTGACCCCCTACTCCTTCAACCTCTGCAGCAATGCTGGCAGCACTCATACATCTTTTTCCCAAATACAGCCTCTGGATATGACGCTGAGCACGTGCACTCAACTTCTTTGGTCGACCAAGGTGAGACCCGTTCTGAGTGGTACCTGTCCTGTTAAACCGCTGTATGATCTTGGCCACCGTGCTGCAGCTCAGTTTCAGGGTCTTGGTAATATTCTTATAGCCTAGGCCATCTTTATGAAGGGCAACAATTCTTGTTTTCAGATCCTCAGAGTGTTCTTTGCCATAAGGTGCCATGTTGAACTTCCAGTGACTAGTATGAGAGAGTGAGAGGGATAACACCAAATTTAACACACTTGCTCCCCATTCACACCTGAGACCTTGTAACACTAACAAGTCCCATGACACCAGGGAGGGAAAATGGCTAATTGGGCCCAATTTGGACATTCCACTTAGGGGTGTACTCCCTTTTGTTGCCAGCAGTTTAGACATTAATGGCTGTGTGTTGAGTTATTTTAAAGCGACACCAATTTACACTGTTATACAAGCTGTACACTCACTACTTTACATTGTAGCAAAGTGTCATTTCCTCAGTGTTGTCACATGAAAATATTTACAAAAATGTAAGGGGTGTACTCACTTTTGTGAGATACTGTACCTCTGTGGGGCAGAACTCGCATCTCACTGTCATACATCTGGACCGGCATTCGCTCGGGCTAGCTGCTCAGAGCGACCATCATTCGGAAGATCAAGCGAGTGATACGCAGTCTCCATTTAAAGGAAGGTTTCCACAACTAACCAGTGGCGGCTGGTCAATAAGGGGCGCCGCCCCCCCCCCCCCCCAAGGCTAGTGACAGTAAAATTAGCATAAAAAAAGTGTACCTTTATTATTGCAGCGGGGCACCGGACACATTGATGGCTATGGTAGGGGTGGGGGTTTAGGCATCATGTGCCTCTTTTCTTTTGATGTGATTAGATGTCCTTTAGAGTGTCCTCGGGGAACAGAGCGATGCGCCCCGGACACTCCCATTCAGCCTGGACCAATCAGGAAGTCCGACATCATAGGGGCGGTGCTTGGGCCGGCGTCACAGCCTCCCATCCAGCCTCTCGATGGGTTCAGCATGACCATGAAGGGGAGAGGAGCTAGAGGAGGCAGCTGCTGCAGGCACCACAGATCCTGGATTAGAGAGAACCCTGAGTGTAGCCGCTGACCCCTTGTGAGCCTGGGTAGGAGGAATGACGAGGCGGCTGCATTTAGAAGAATCCAGCTCTACATTTCCTTCTGCATCCTCTGAAAGCCTGTAGAAGGGGGAGGAGGAGAAGCAGGCATTCTGAGGCTGCAGAAGGAAATGCAGAGCTTGATTCTTCAAAATGCAGCCGCCTCTACTGCTTCTCGTATCCAGTGTCTTTCTACTGACCCCCATTGCTCTCTGACCAGCCCCAGGGCTCTTCAACCCAACTGCTCTCCAACACCCCCCAGTGCTCTCCGCCCCCCCCCCCAGGGTTCTCCTACACCCCCCAGGGCTCTACTACACCCCCCAGGGCTCTCCTACACACCCCAGGGCTCTCCTACACACCCCAGGGCTCTCCTACACCACCCAGGGCTCTCCTACACCACCCAGGGCTCTCCTACACCACCCAGGGCTCTCCTACACTACCAAGGGCTCTCCTACACCCTACACCCCCCAGGGCTATCCTACACCCCCCAGGGCTCTTCTACACCCCCCATGGCTCTCCTACAACCCCCAGGGCTCTCCTGTAGGGTCTATTGATGCTGGCTACTGGGAGATCTATTATTGTTGTTTGGGTGGTGCTATTGTTGCTGGAGGGGGAGGTATTTTGTGGCAAGTAGTCTATCTTTGTTGTGGGATCTATTGTTGCTTGGGTCTATTGTTCTGGGGGATCTATTGTTGCTTTAGGGGATCTATTGTTGCTTCAAGGCACTGTACCTTGATTACTGAAGGCCCCTTTCACACTTGTGTGACCTCAAAGTCACGCAATTTTTTGCTGTGTTTTTTGCCGCAAAGCAATGCCGATTACATTTTTCTGTTTGCGTCCTCCAAAAAAATTTGGAGCACCAGCCGCCACTGCAACTAACAGTCTTTCCTCAGTGCTGGTTGAAGCCATATTCATGGTGCATAGCGAATACCGGTAAACTGACACTGGCAGACATAATGGCAACTTAATTAAAAACATATCCTGATAAATTGTTCACACAAATAATAAAAAAATTTCCACAACAGAGAGGATTGGTTCCATTATCTTTGCAAGGGTGCAACTATCATATGTTTGTGAGTACAATGTATGTTGCTTTTTTGGATTTTAAATAAACCTTTTTAGTGGTAATGCACGAGGTTGGTGCAACCGTCTCGTTGTTTTTCAGTGTATTTGGATACCCTTGGTCCTGAAGGGGCGGCAAGACCTTAGGTGGTGTCAACAAAGACCACATAAGACCACTCACCGTCTTGCATACCACTTGAGCGTAGGAGAAAAATTTTCTTTTGATGCGGTTTGAGAAAGCTGCGTAAATAGCAGCTTGATTACCCCACCTAAGGTCCCTCCTATAACAGTTTTACTGCTACTCTGCGCCAGGTGACGTATAAATACGTGATCTGACTCTTCTGGATAGGGGGTGTGCATGCATGCTGCGCCGGCGGCTTGCTCTTGCTGTGATTACACACAGTTGGAGCCAATCAGCACCCGCCGATCATCAGGCAGAGAGACAGAACGACAGTCTGTCTATGTAAACAAGGGAGATCGCCGTTCTGACAGAAGAGAAGGGATGGCATGTGTGTCAATAAATTCCATCTCTTCCTCTACTAAAAGCACTTAACACAGTATAGTAAAACACTGGCTAGGCAAACAGTTAACCTTTGATTGCGCTAGATGTTAACCCCCTTCCCAGTCAGTGTCATTAGTACAGTGACAGTGCATATTTTTTTTAGCACTGATCACTGTATTAGTGTCAATGGTTTCCAAAAAGAGTCAGTATGTTCGCCACAATATTGCATTACAAGATCGCCACAATAAGTCGCTGATTGCCACCACTAGTAAAAAAAACAAAAGAAATAATAAATAAAAATATCCAATAGTTTGTAGAAGCTATACGTTGTGCGCAAACCAATCAATATACAGTGCATCCGGAAAGGATGACTAATGAATCGTTTGAGGCATGTGTCTTTACAGAGGAAGACGTTCTAAGATTGCTCTCTAAAGTGAAGACAAATAAGTCACAGGGTCCTGATGAGATACACCCAAGATTATTAAAAGAGCTTAGTGGTGAGCTGGCAAAACCATTAACAGATCTATTTAACCAATCATTAGTAACAGGAGTCGTCCCGGAAGATTGGAAATTGGCAAATGTCGTGCCCATTCACAAGAAAGGTAGTAGGGAGGAATCGAGCAACTATAGACCAGTGAGTCTGACATCAATAGTAGGCAAATTAATGGAAACCCATTTAAAGGATAGGATTGTGGAACATCTTAAATCCCATGGATTGCAAGATGAAAAACAACATGGGTTTACTTCAGGGAGATCGTGTCAAACAAATCTTATAGATTTTTTTGACTGGGTGACTAAAATAATAGACGGTGGAGGTGCAGTAGACATTGCATATCTAGATTTTAGTAAGGCTTTTGACACTGTCCCACATAGAAGACTTATCAATAAACTGCAGTCATTGAGCATGGACTCCCATATTGTTGAGTGGATTAGGCAGTGGCTGAGTGACAGACAACAGAGGGTTGTAGTCAATGGAGAACATTCAGAACAAGGTCATGTTACCAGTGGGGTACCTCAGGGATCTGTACTGGGACCAATTTTGTTTAATATCTTCATAAGTGATATTGCAAAAGGCCTCAATGGTAAGGTTTGTCTTTTTGCTGATGACACAAAGATATGTAACAGGGTTGATGTTCCTGGAGGGAAACACCAAATGGAAAAGGATTTAGGAAAACTAGAAGAATGGTCAGAACTCTGGCAACTGAAATTTAATGTGGATAAGTGCAAGATAATGCACCTGGGGCGTAAAAACCCAAGGGCAGAATATAGAATATTTGACACAGTCCTGACCTCAGTATCTGAGGAAAGGGATTTAGGGGTAATTATTTCAGAAGACTTAAAAGGTGGGAAGACAATGTAATAGAGCAGCACGAAATGCCAGCAGAATGCTTGGATGTATAGGGAGAGGTATAAGCAGTAGAAAGAGAGAAGTGCTTATGCCGCTGTACAGAACACTGGTGAGACCTCACTTGGAGTATTGTGCGCAGTACTGGAGGCCATATCTCCAGAAGGATATAGATACTCTAGAGAGAGTTCAGAGAAGAGCTACTAAACTAGTACATGGATTGCAGGAAAAAACTTACCAGGAAAGGTTAAAGGACCTTAACATGTATAGCTTGGAAGAAAGAAGAGACAGAGGGGATATGATAGAAACTTTTAAATACATAAAGGGAATCAACTCGGTAAAGGAGGAGAGCATATTTAAAAGAAGAAAAACTACCACAAGAGGACACAGTTTTAAATTAGAGGGGCAAAGGTTTAAAAGTAATATGAGGAAGTATTACTTTACTGAGAGAGTAGTGGATGCATGGAATAACCTTCCTGCCGAAGTGGTAGCTGCAAATACAGTGAAGGAGTTTAAGCATGCATGGGATAGGCATAAGGCTATCCTTCATATAAGATAGGGCCAGGGACTATTCATAGGATTCAGATATATTGGGCAGACTAGATGGGCCAAATGGTTCTTATCTGCCGACACATTCTATGTTTCTATTTACATCACTTCACTTTTTCCACGTTATGTTACAGCTTTATTCCAAAATTGATTAAATTAATTATTTTCCTCGAAATTCTACAAATAATACCCCATAATGACAATGTGAAAGAAGTTTGTTTGAAACCTTTGCAAATTTATTAAAAATAAAAAACTACAAAAATCACATGTACATAATCCCATGTGACTACATATGTTCACAGCTTTTGCTCAACACTTTGCTGAAGCACCTTTGGCACCAATTACAGCCTCAAGTCTTTTTGAGTATGATGCTACAAGCTTGACGCACCTATTTTTGGGCAGTTTCTTCCTTGCGGGACATCTCAAGCTCCAAAAGGTTGGATAGGAAGCATTGGGGAACAGCCCTTTTCAGATCTCTCCAGAGATGTTCAATGAGGTTCAAGTCTGGGCTTTGGCTGGGCCACTCAAGGACATTCATAGAGTTGTCCTGTAGCCACTCCTTTGTCATCCTTGCTGTGTGCTTAGGGTTGTTGTCCTGTTGGAAGATGAACCTTCGCCCCAGTCTGAGGTCCAGAGCGCTCTGGAGCAGGTTTTCATCAAGGATGTCTCTGTACATTGCTGTATTTATCTTTCCCTCGATCCTGACTAGTCTCCCAGTTCCTGCCACTGAAAAATATCCCAACAGCATGATGCTACTACCACCATGCTCCACTGTAGGGATGGTATTGGCCAGGTGATGGGCAGTGCCTGGTTTCCTCCGGACGTGACACTTGCCATTCAGGCCAGAGTTCTATCATTGTTCCATCAGACCAGAGAATTTTATTTATCATAGTCTGGGAGTCATTCAGGTGCCTTTTGGCAAATTCCAGTTAGGCTGTCATGTGCCTTTTACTGAAGAGTGGCTTCTGTCTGGACACTCTACTATACAGGCCTGATTGGTGGAGTGCTGGAGAGATTGTTGTTCTTCTGGAAGGTTCTTCTCTCTCCACAGAGAAACGCTGGAGCTCTGTCAGAGTGACCATTGGGTTTTTGGTCACCTCCCAGACTAAGGCCCTTCTCCCTTGTTGGCTCAGTTTGGCCGGGCGGGCCTGCTCTAGGAAGAGTCCTGGTGGTTCCAAACTTCTTCCATTTACAGATGATGGAGGCCTCTGTGCTCATTGGGAACTTCAATGCTGCAGACATTTTTCTGTACCCTTCTCCAGATATGTGCCTTGATACAATCCTGTCTCGGAGGTCTACAGACAATTCCTTGAACTTCATGGCTTGGTTTGTGCTATGACATGCACTGTTAACTGTGGAACCTAATATAGACAGGTGTATCCCTTTCCAAATCATGTCTAATCAACTGAATTTTACCACAGCTGGACTCCAATCAAGCTGTAGAAACATCTCAAGGATGATCAGTGGAAACAGGATGCACTTGAGCTCAATTTTGAGTGTCATGGCAAAGGCTTTGAATACATGAGTACATGTAATTTTGTTCGTTTCCTATTTTTAATACATTTAATAAACTTGCAAAGATTTCAAACACACTTTTTTCACATTGTCATTATGGGGTATTGTTTGTAGAATTTTGAGGAAAATAATGAATTGAATCCATTTTGGAATAAGGCTCTAACATAACAAGCTGTGGAAAAAGTGAAGTGCTGTGACTACTTTCCGGATGCACTGTACACTTATTTACCAAAAACATGTAGCATAATATACATACAGTGTAATACACTAAATGTATGCAGAATCTAGATAATTATAGAAAAATTTGATTTTTTTTCAGTTTTTTTTTTTTATTGGATATGTTTAATAGCAGAATATAAAAGTAGAATATAAAAAATATATATATTTTTTTAAATTGTTTTTTTTTTTGTTTATAGCACAAAAAAATAAAAAAAACACAGAGATATTTAACCACTTTACCACTAGAGCATTTTGCTGTCTTACGTCTGGGCCACTTTTTGCGATTCGGCGCTGTGCGAATTTGACAATTGCGCGGTCGTGCAACGCCGTACCCAAACGAAATTGACGTCCTTTTTTTCCCACAAACAGAGCTTTCTTTTGGTGGTATTTGATCACCTGTGCGATTTTTACTTTTTGCGCTATAAACAAAAAAAGAGCGTTTATTTTGAAAAAATAACAATATTTTTAACATTTTTTTATATGAAATTCCCCCCAAAAAAGATGTAAAAACCTATTTTTTTTTAAATTTTTGGCCAATTTGTTTTCGGCTACCCATGTTTGGTAAAAAAAAAAAATCGCAATAAGCGTATTTTGATTGGTTTGCGCAAAAGTTATTGCGTTTACTAACAAAGGGAAAGATTTATGTCATTTTTGGTGTTTTTTTTTTAACGAGTAATGGCGGCGATCTGCGTTTTTTTTTGCGGGACTGCGACATTGCGGCGGACAGATCGGACCCTTGACTGACATTTTTGACACTTTTGGGGGTACCAGTGACATTACTGCAGTAATCAGTGCTATAAATATGCACTGTTACTGTAAAAATGACACTGGCAGGGAAGGGGTTAATTTTATTGGAGAGGGAGGGGTTAATGTATGCCTGGTGCTTACTGACGTGTGGGGGGGGAGGTGACTGTGTGAGACAGGGACAGATCGGATGTCCAGCTATGCTGAACACTCCGATCTGTCACTGAGGAGATCCGCCCGCTTGTGTTTACACAGGCGGGGGGATCTCCACACTAGATCCCCGACGATCGGGGCAGAGCAGCGCCGATCGTCGCTGCTCCTCCCCTGGCCCGACTCCCGCTGTGAATGAAAACAGCGGGAGCGCGCCTCCTACAGGGGAGGAGTCTGGCGACGTAGGTCTACGTCGTCAGACGGGATCGTGCCACTTTGCCGCAGTACTATTCCAGTACTCAGTGGTAAAGTGGTTAAATACCACAAAAACAGAATTCTATTTGTGGGAAAAAAAGGACATACATTTTCATCTTGGTACAGTGTCGTACGATAGCGCAATTTTCAGTTAAGAGAATGCAGTGTCATATCCCAAAAAATGGCCTGGTCATGAAGGGGGGGAAACCTTCTGGAGGCCAAGTGGTTAAAGAAAAAAATAATCTTGAAAAAGCAAAAATAGTTCTTAAAAATGGTTAAACTATTCTCAGTAGAGAAAAACATCCATACAAATAGGACAATTGCAAATAAAAGGCATATTGGGAGTGGGGGGTATGATACCAGGCTGTTCACTAGTTTTTTGTTTGCTTATTGTTTTGTTTGTTATTTCTAAATAGAGAACAATATTCCTAGCCTATTTGGCCATCAGTAGGGGGCACTCCTAGACTTTTATTTTTAAAGCCATTGTAAAGCCTGCTTTGTTATTTTTACCTACAGGTAAGCCTAGAGTATAATAAGGCTTAGGGGTCTTTCACACGGAGCGGACCGCATTGCGATCCGCTCCGGCACTTTTTTTTTCCACGGAGCGGATGACACTTGTGTCATCCGCTCCGTATGTCCGCATATCATCCCATCCGTTTGCGGATGATATACGGACATAATGTATGTCTATGGGCATTGCGGATGTCAGCGGATGACACCGCTGACATCCGATTTTGCATCGTTCCATTTTTTAAACGGAACAAAAATAGGGTTCTGTTCCGTTTCAAAAAACGGAACAGAACTGAAAGGATGAAAATCGGATGTCAGCGGATGGTCATCCGCTGACATCCGCAATGCCATTGACATACATTATGTCCGTATATCATCCGCAAAAAAATAGGATGATATACGGACATGCGGAACGCCCGTGTGAAAGGGCCCTTACCTGTAGGTAAAACGAATATCTCCTAAACGTGCATGCAGCCACGGACATCAGCGGCCCATGGGCTCTGAAAAGGGCTCCCGCGTGGCAGTGATGCCTTCGCGGCTCCAGCCACTTACATTGCTAGAGCCTGCAATCCCGGATGAAATCTCAGCAGTGAGCGGACGCCGCTGGTAGGGCTTCATTCTAAGGTAAGCATTTAATAATGTGCTAGTATGCGATGCATACTATCACATTTTGCCATTGTCTTGCAGGTTTTTTTTTTTAGCTGTGTCCTTCAAAGAAAGGAAGAGAAATACATTTATCTATTTACCAATTAAAAGAAGATATCCCTGAACCCAGAGTGAAAGTGTACTAATTTTTAGGTACACGCTTTGAGAAATAGAGGCCAATACGCCAGTATAGTGACCAATTACACCTGGCCTTAGACTGGAATTTAGAGGGAGCATATGGCAAGGCCCAGATAGTTTCCAATGTTTTAACACTGTATAGAAATATAAACTATTTTTGACTTTTTGTGTGAAAACACCTCTTTATCTGTGATCCACGGCTTCCTACACCATCTCTACGCCAGTGACACCCAAATCTATCTACTCCTCACCCCACCCCTTCAGTTTCCTCTTGCATTACTAACTTACTGACATTTCAACATGGATATCGCACCAATTCCTTAACCACTTTAAGACCGGAAGATTTGACCCCCTTCCTGACCAGGCCCTATTTTGCGATTCGGCACTGCGCTACTTTAATGGACAATTGAGCGGTCGTGCGACGCTATACCCAAATAAAATTGACGTCCTTTTTTTCCCATAAATAGAGCTTTCTTTCGGTGGTATTTGATGACCTGAGCGATTTTAAATTTTTGCGCTATAAACAAAAAAAGAGCGGCAATTTTGAATTAAAAAAACCCAATATTTTTCACATTCTGCTATAGAACATTCCCAAAAAAAAAAAAAAATTAAAAATCAACATCTTAGGCCAATTTGTTTCCTGCTACATATTTTTGGTAAAAAAAAAAATCGCAATAAGCGTATTTTTATTGGTTTGCGTAAAAGTTATCGCGTTTCTTAACTACGGGAAAGATTTATGTCATTTTAATTTTTTTTTTACTAGTAATGGTGGCGATCTGCGATTTTCTGCGGGACTGTGACATTGTGGTGGACAGATCGGACCCCTGACATTTTTGACACTTTTGGGGGGACCACTGACATTACTACAGTAATCAGTGCTATAAATATGCACGGTTACTGTAATAATGACACTGGCAGGGTATGGGTGATCAAAGAGTTATATGTATGCCTCATGCTTACTGACGTGTGGGGGGTTCTGTGACACAGAGATCGCAGGTTCAATCCTGTGATCTCTCCCTGTCTGTCACCGAGAAGATCCTACTGCAGCAGTGCGGCTCCCCTGGGTCCAGTGACGTAGACCTTCATCACTGGACACCTAGTGGTCTCGGGGGCGCGCGTTATGTAAACAAAGCAGGCGGGTCTTCTCACACTTTCGCCGCCTCTCATCCTCCGGCCCGACTCCCGCTGTGTCTAAACACAGCAGGAGTGAGACTCCGACGGCGTTCGCGCGCCGCCGAGACCACTAGGTGTCCAGCGACGTAGGTCTACGTCGCTGGACCCAGGGGAGCCGCACTGCCGCAGTAGGATTACTGTCGGCAGTCGGCAAGTGGTTAAAGAGTAACAGCTACATTTGTTAAGAAAAAAAAAAAATGCCCTCTGGGTGATCTCTGTACATTGCAAGGATTTTTTACAAACTTTGTTGCAGATTCATACCTTTTCTTTTTCTGAAGAAATCCCTATGTGTTTCTCTGTGCCCCGTGTGGTTTCATAATTATCAACCAGCTGCTGCACCTGCAAAGCTCTAATGAGCTCTAATGAGGAAATGAGGAAAGTGGCAGGGTCTGCATCCCTTTAAAAGCAATTTCCTATTTGGCGCATCTCACCAAACAATTTTTTTGTTGCCAAGGATCCCTGAAACTTGACTTGTATCTTAGTGCAGACTTCTGGGAAAATCAGTGAGCCAATCACACAAGCAGGAAACTACATATCTGGGAGGCGTTCTGTACACATTCTGTGTACAGAACACCAACAGGTAGCCACATTGCATTGCATTTTACAGAAAATGACAGAGCTGCAGGTTGAACAGGAAAGATAATTTTTAATAACATTCAATCACAATATGACTTGTGTTGCAATTGAATAAGCTATATTATTATTATTATTTTTTTTGCTATTTTTTTCCCACAAAAGTGGAGTTACACTTTCAACTTAATCTTTCTAAAACTGGGCTGATAATATTCCCCCCACCCATGGCTTTTCCATCAAGATCAATATTGCCACTATAAGTCCCTCCCCTCATGCCAGGGTACTAGGTGTAATCCTAAACTCTAACCTGTCCTTTCAGCCCCAAATCCAATCACTGTCAACAGCTTGTAGACTTCACGTTCATAACATCTCTAAAATTTGCTCCTTTTTAACTAATGAGACCACCAACTCATTCACTCCTTTGTTATCACTCGCCTTGACTATTGCAACTCCCTTCTCACAAGCCTACCTCTCCATTGACTCTTCAGTCTATCATGAATGCTGCTGCCAGACTCCTCTACCTTACCAACTGCTCAGTGCCACCCCTCACTGCCAATCCCTCCACTGGCTTCCATTTGCATGGAACCGAACAGTTTGGCTCGCTTTTGCGCTTTTCCACTGCATGGTACCGCATGGTATGGTGTTGGAACGGTTCGGTATGGCGGCGCTTTTCCACTACATGGAAACGAACGGTACAGCTCGCTTAAACAGTAACCACCTTGGTTGTGGTTCCAAGAGGGCCATACCGATACCATATCCCACAATCCTTTTCATGCAGCCTTGACTGTTTGTCACTACTAGCCACTGATTGGTCAGAGAATCTTTCTTATTCCACCCACTTACTACTCTAGTGGAAAAGCAAACCGTACCAAACCGTTCCAACACCATACCATGCGGTACCATGCAGTGGAAAACCAAACCGAGCCAAGCAGGGCCGAGTGGAGCCGAGCCGGTACTTGCAGTGGAAAAGTGCCATAACATCATCATACAAAGCCATTCCCAATTCTACCCTGAGCTACATCACCAATCATTTCTCCAAATATCACTCAAACCATCCTCTCCGCTCCTCTCAAGACCTCCGGCTCTCAAGCTCCTTTGGAGAAGTCCTCAAGACGAGCATGGGAGGAGGAGACAGAGTCTCTCCCATCCTTTGGAACTCTCTATCTCAATCTGTCTTGCTATCTTCTACTCTGGCTGCCTTTAGGCGATCCCTGAAAACTCATCTCTTCAGGGGAGCCTATCACACCTCTAACTAACTTAACTTTCATCACTTCCATCAGCTCACTCCCTCCCCAGTTATAACCTTTTGTACCATTTGCCCACCCTTTAGATTGTAAATGCTTATGAGCAGGGCCCACTTAACCCTCTTATATTTTAAGTGTACGGTCTTCCTTTATATTGTAAAGCACTGCGCAAACTGTTGGCGCTATATAAATCCTGAATAATAATAATAATTCACTCGGCCTACAAAATATTATGTCATTGGAACAATACTTTTTGGGGCCATCTATTTATCTTCATATAGTAAAACACGTATAAGTACTTTGTTCTTTTATGCTCTGTCAGGATTATTGGGGGGATTATAAAAATTGAATTATATAAAGGCCATACATATTATGTTATACATATAGAAATTCTGAGCAGCCTAGCATCCATTTTGTTTTGGGGTGAATGAAAGTTCATGTTCTTTTAAAAGCAAGATATCTTTACAGAGAGTATTGAAGTTTCAACAGAAGATTTTTTGTTTTTCTCTAAGTCGTAAATAATGAGGCCCTTTTTACATCTCATCAGATAAGAGATCATGGTAGTGCCAGACCAGGTTCTAATGAGGGTGATGTAATTTTAGTCTGTCTATGGTTTCACAATGAATAATTGTTCAGTATATTTCTTTTTAAGGGTTCATTTAAAATATGTTTAAGGAAACATTATTATGTATAAGAAACATATTAGCAACAATAATATGATTATATCATTGATATAGTAAATGTGAACTTTAAATATATATAATGTTGGGTAGATATGAACACTAGTTATTTTTCTTATGTGTAAAGGACTTTTGTGTCTTGAAATACATTACTTAGATATGTGAAGGAGGGGTATTCTGAGATGCTGTGGTCATAAATTTTATCCAAGCAACCATAAATCCTAAACACTAGACACTGGTCTTGACAATATGACATGGTCTATGAGATTTAGCTCTCTCTCCTAGACTTAGGTCAAAAGGTTATCTTTGGGAAAATAATGAAATTAACCACTTTACAACCGGAGGATTTTGCTGTCTTCCGTCCAGACCACTTTTTGTGCTTCGGCACTGTGCGACTTTAACTGACAATTGTGCGGTCATGCAATGTGGTACCCAAACGAAATTTACGTCCTTTTTTTCCCACAAACAGAGCTTTCTTTTGGTGGTATTTGATCACCTCTGCGCTTTTTATTTTTTGCGATATTAATAAAAAAAGAGCGAAAATTTTGCAAAAAAATGACATTTTCAACTTTGTCTTTTAAAAAATATCCAATATACTCAATTTATGTCATTTTTTTTGGCCAAAATATATTAAGCTACATGTCTTTGACAAAAAAAAAATTCAATGAGCGTATTTTTATTGGTTTGCGCAAAAGTTATAGCGTCTACAAACTATGGTGTAAATACTGAAATTTTACGCAGCTTTAATTTCTGACTGCCTATCTCAATTCATGAAGTGCTAAAATGGCAGGGCAGTACAAGACCCCCCCAAATTACCACTTTTTGGAAAGTAGACATCCTAAGGAATGTTCTGAGAGGCATGTTGAGCTCATTGAATATTTAATTTTTTTGTCACAGGTGTTTGAAAAATTAATAAAAAAAATTTTTTTTTTTTTTTAACACAAAGTTGTCACTAAAAGATAAATTTCTCACACATGCCATGGGTATATGTGTAATTACACCCCAAAATATATTCTGCTGCTTCTCCTGAGTACAGGGATACCACATATGTGAGACTTTTTGGGAGCCTAGCTGTGTACGGGACCCCGAAAATCAATCTCCATCTTTAGGTTTTCTAATGGCGTAAATTTTTGATTTTACTCCTCACTACCCAACACTGTGACAGGGAAGTGAAGGGGTTAAACTGGGGGAGATCAAGGGGTTAAACCTTTATAGAGGATAGATGGCGGGTGGCCTAAACCTATTCGGGCCTAGCGCAAGCGCAAATTAGGGTCACCAGTGACACTAAATATAGTGATCAGTAGTTATCTGATATACTGTATATATTAGTGCACTGTTTTATATGGAGTGAAGGGGTTAACTGGGGAAGATCAAGCGGTTAAAAGTTTATTAGGGAATAGGTGGCGGGTGCCCTAACCCTATATGGGCTTAGCGCAAGCGCAAATTAGGGTCACTAGTGACACTAAATACAGTGATCAGTATTTACCTATATACTGTATTTAGTGCACAGAGTAATAGGTAGTGAAGGGGTTAACTGGGGCTGATCAAGGGGTAAAAACTTTATTAGGGGATAGGTGGCGGGTACCCTAACCCTATTTGGGCCCAACGCAGGCGCAAACTACGCTCACAAGTGACACTTATACAGTGATCAGTAAAATATCTGTATACCACTGTATATAGTGTTCACTGTGAGGGGTTTGGGGGTGATCAGGGGGTGATCAGAGGTGATGAAGGGGTTAAATGTGCCTATGTGAGGTGTGTCAGTGTAGTGTTGGTGGAAACTCACGTTTTTGGTGTGTCTCTGTCTCTCTCCTGGAACCGAAAGGACTTCAGGAGGGACAGTGACATCACTTCCCCTGTCTGTGTTTACATTACACAGACAGGGGACAGATTGCCATTGGTGGGGACCGATCTACAGACACTGACCAAAAATCATTGGTCAGTATCTGATGATTGATCGGTTCCCTACCGAATGCCATCGGGATCGGGACCCGCGGCGCGCGGGAGCGCGCTCTGGAGCCGCGATCGCGCATCACGTTAATACTACGTGGCTGAGCGGCATCGTGCCGCACTGCCGCAGTAGTATTACCGCGCGCGGTCCTAAAGTGGTTAAATTCAATGTCCCAAATGTGATCGTAATACAATACTGCCCTCTGGTGATTGTTTAAACTTGTGTCCAAATTACACAAGTTTAGGAAATAAGCCTCTTTTTGAGGTAACTGTCATATGGAAATCAGATCCCTGCCTACATTTCCTGGAGAATAGTTTCATGTCAGTCAGAGATAGGAGAAGAATTGAACAGATCATGGAAGGAATAAGAGGCTTTGAAGGGGGCTCTGGAATACTGATGGGTGACATTTGATTCTGAAGCCAGACAGCGTGACATCCCATACAACAGAAAAATAACTTTGTTTTGGTAAAGTATACAATTCTATGTTCCTACAGGCATTTAATTTGCCTTATTCACATACACCTAAATGATCCATTCTCACACAAACTGTTAGCATCAGGATTTGAATTTAGACCATTCTAACTGCAGTATGATTGGTTTAATTTTTCTTATCTTGGAATTTTAAGCTAATTTTGGCTTTAGTAAATGGTTCAGTTATGATGTATTCTTTATAGTCGATTAACTAAATAGAAGTTTATTTTACCAAAACTATCTGGACTTTTAACAAGACTTGAGGCATGGTGTAACAATTTTTGTCCATGTAACTTTATTTAAAACATTGGAATTATGAACATCTGTTGGCTGAGAGAAGTCACGTGTCAAATCTGTCAGATTGGTTGCCATCTTTTGTGTTCTCTTGGTAGGCTATTACTCACATTCTAGAAGTCATTGGGTATGGTTACCTTGCTATTCTGAAATAATATTCTTTGATTATATTCTCACATTACCTGTGTGATACATTTTATTGGATTTTATTCTAAATGTTGTGTTTATCACCAATTATATTCTTGACATTTTATTCTGCACTCAAGTATTTAATAACTATATATATTTTTGCACAGAATTGTATTCTTCTTATCGTCAGGTTAGCGTCACTTAAAACAATCTCGTATTTTTGTTGATTTATGGAAATAAGTTGAGAATCTTCTTACTTACAGATCTTTGCTTATTTGCACAAAGAGACACTGTTTATCAGAGCAGTATAAACATTCTGACAGCTCAAAAAAGCACTTGGACACCCCCCCCCCCACCCCAATTCCTCATCACCCCCTATGTGAATAAGTCAGATTAATTCTGTTCTCGTGTTTTTTTTTTTTATTGACATTTAAAAATCGTGTCTGCCTGACTCTTTTTTGCTCAAATCTGGATCTCCTTTCTTCAGTATGTAACATACTTTCCTTCCTAACTGCTATTCTAGAACTTGAACTAATGACCATTTTGTTTCCTTCCTTCCACGATACTTGTGCCTCATTATAATTCCTTCTGCATATGTGGCTTTGCTCTGTTTTGATGTGTGCCAGATGCAACTTCTATTGGTATTACACAATCTATTGCATTACACTGTGTATTAAGCCTCCTCCCTCCTGTTAAGTGGAAACTAGTTATTCTGTAATTACTTTATGCAAACTTAATAACAAACATCCCAAAATTCTTAAGCCTCCTCGTTTTATTCCTGAGTCAGAATCAAATTAATTGATCATAAAACCAATTTGCAAGTTGAACCAAAAATCTTTTTTTTTTTTTTAATTAAAGACTTTCAACCCGAACCAAGCTTTTTATTTTTTACTTTTTAACAGAGTAGTGATTCCTATAAAATATGGAACAACCAATATATCATCTATTTTAGCATGTTGTATTACACAAATCTGACCCCAAAACCTTGTCAATGAATGAAACATAAGATATTATATCCAGTTCCTTACCTGTTCAATAACAGTTTTCAACCACCACTGAGGACCCATCAGAGTTATAGCAGCAATAATCTTGGCATGTAAAACACCAAGAGCCCAGTCCTGTGATAAAACATTAGAATATTAACATGAGCAATAATTAAAAAAATGAAAACATTCGTTCTAAAATAAAACTGAAGCAAAATAAATATAGAGAACATAAAACATGCTATAGAGATATAAGTCTTGGATGGTGGATAATAGAATCCAATAACACTATTCATGCAGAAATCAAGTTCACAATCCTGCACAATGTCCTTTTGTCTCTTTCGGTCATTTAACCATGTAGACTGTGCTTATGCTTATCAGACAACGTTTTCCCAGAAATTGTATATCTAGTCATGACCTTTGATACTGTACCTTGCAACACCCCAAATAAATTAGCAACTTCAGTCACAATGGTCCCAGCTAAGCGGGCCCTCTTTGAAACTCAATAAGCTCTGACAGCATGCAAGACAGCCACAAAATAGTTACAACATAACCCTCCTCGGCACTCATTCTCCAGGTCATCCCTTCCCCCACTTTCCATCCTGAATAGGGAAGACCAAGAGAACTGGTGCTGAGGAGGGTTATGTTGTAACAATTTTGTTGCGGCCCTTTTGATCACATGCTGAGGATTATGCCTTTATTCAGCCCATCCACTTACTGCACAGCTAGCCAGCGGGAAAGGAGGGGAGTGCTGAGGTGGGGCCAGAGGAGTACGGGGGGCTGAACTGCTTAAGAAGAAAGGGCATGGACAGAAGTGACAGCTGGAGAGGCATACTGGTACTGATCGCTGTATTTTCCTCCTGCAGCAGCTGAATTCTGGTGGGAGGGAGGAGGAGAAGAGGGCTTTCAGCTGCTGCACCTGTTAGCTTGGTATCTCTTTACTAGAGATAGGCTCAGGCATGTTTAGGGTGCTGGTCCCAACCCACCTGCCAGATCCCACTAGGAAGGCATCGCTGCACCCTGCTTATCACAAGCAATGAGACATTTCCTGGTCTGTGCAGCTGCAGACCGGGAAATGTCTCAATGCCTGTGAAAAGTGGTGTGAAGTGTTGGCTTCCTGGTGGGATCGGGAAAGTGGGTTGGGACCAGGATCCTGAACACGTCTGGGTCCATGTCCACTCATAACACAGCAGAAGCAAAATAATGGAGATAGAAGGGGGGAGAGGGGCGCAAAGAAGGGGGACTTTCTAGAGGGGTACCGTCATCAGACCAATATCAGTCAAAAAATATAAAAAAAATATTTTATTGAAACAACATAAGTTAAAATGTATACTGTATTCCCAAACAATAGAGAACAGTATTGCAATGATTAAATAAAAACATATAAATACAAGCCAAATCGTAGCAAAACATGTATAGATCAATCAATATCGTACCTTACACAAAGGCTAATAGAAAATTCTACAGACCCTAAACCTACCAGAAATGAAATGTACTGGTTAGTATAGACGTGAAGAACGATGATGCCCAAAACTATAGCTCGACATGTTTCGCGGCAAAAGCCACTTCCTTAGGGGCAGTTGAGGGGTTATGTGAACATCAATACAGCTGCTAAAAGAAAGAGAACATATATATAGCAAAAAAACAAAAATAACAAATCTTAACATTATACATAGACAATTGTACATTTGTAAACATGTAAAACAGCAAGAAATCAAGGAGAGAGAGACTTGATTTCTTGCTGTTTTACATGTTTACAAATGTACAATTGTCTATGTATAATGTTAAAATTTGTTATTTTTATTTTTTGATATATATATGTTCTCTTTCTTTCTTTTAGTAGCTGTATTGAGGTTCACATAACCCCTCAACTGCCCCTGAGGAAGCGGCTTTTGCCGCGAAACATGTCGGGCTATAGTTTTGGGCATCATCATTCTTCGCGTCTATACTAACCAGTACATTTCATTTCTGGTTGGTTTAAGGTCTGTAGAATTTTCTATTAGCCCTTGTGTAAGATACGATATTGATTGATCTATACATGTTTTGCTACGATTTGGCTTGTATTTATATGTTTTTATTTGATCATTGCAATACTGTTCTCTATTGTTTGGGAATACAGTATACATTTTAACTTATGTTAAAGTAGAACTTTCCCTCCTATGACATCTTTATTAAATCTATCATGTGTCGCACCAAAAAGATGTCCTCCTTCAAAGGGCATATGTGTGAGGTGCTTCTTATAGGCAGTTTCAGCTGTCCAGGCGTTTTAGGCACAAGATCCTGCGCATGAAGCCATTCTGGAACATCTTCAACTGCAGTGTGATGTTTACAACTTTAAAGGGCAGGATCAAATACTGGAACAGACCACTTATTAATACACTTTTCCCACTGGATAGAATTCAGTAATGATTTCCAGAGGAGAGGAAATCTATTCTGGACTGACCTGATGAGATTGCTAATTTTATTTATTTTTTTTACAAGGGGAACCTCTTTCAATTTAGCAGGTCTCTTTGAATCCAAAGGGGCATTCAAAGATTAAGGAGAATCAAGCGTGACAATGCCAAGGCTTTTTGCACAAGAGAATCCACATTAGCAAGCATACTTTGTAAAGCTGCAAATTAGGGTGCATAGAGTTCTGGGGTGAGAAATCTGTTGTTGGTCTCCTTTAAAACTGCACTGGGTCATCGTCAAATCCTTCTATGTCCACCTCTTCTAGGTCGGGCATATTGGGATCCACTTCAGGTACAGACAGAGGAGCTGGAGAAGGGGGTTGCTGTTTTGGAGCTCTAGTTAGAGATGGGTCTTTTAAAGCCATTAGCTGACCAATAAATTGTGACATAAAAATCTGCCTTTGTCAGGTAGGACACTTGTTACGTGCCTGAATGGAACTAGAGATGGTGCAATGCAAAGAAGGTATTGTCAATCTGAGGTTGACTGTTGTGTGGGCTTTTGGCAGAGCAAATGTTCACGTGAATCCCTTTTGTCTGATTTCAACTCATAGCTATGGGGGAGAGTAACCCGTGTGGGGTACACAAGGAGTAGAGTGTGGAAAAGAGAGAAGTGTGCCTGGAAGTAGTATGCAGCAACCTTGGAGTAGACCGTACTGTAGTGAAGTGCTCATGGCAAAAAGGCAGAAGGAAGCACCTTGGAACTTGTAATACAGTAAGTCTCTAGGTAACTTTTAATAAGGGCTCTAGGTGGAAGCAGTAGCTTCTAACTTGTAATAAGGGGCTCTAGGCGGAAGTAGTAGTAAAGTGTGCAACTAATGGTGTGATGTATCACCTGATCATGCACACTGAGTGGTTGAGTTTTAACACCAAGTTTACATTGTAAAGTGAATAAATTATAAACATAGTTCCAGTTTTCACAACAACGAACTGTCCACTAAGCTGAAATCTACACTGCTCAAAAAAAAAAAAACTGGATTTTTGACTTACCGTCAAAAAATCGTCGTTTTCTCTTAGGTTCATTGACGGACGCAGTCCTCTGATGCATATCAGTAGGGTTAAACTGCCCCCCTACAGGGGTAGGACATTAGGCAGAAAAAAAGTTCTGGACGCAGTCCTCTGATGCATATCAGTAATGACGTTCCAAAGCAGTACCCTGATGAGGGGTGGGAACAGCAGAACAAAAAACAGTCCCCAAGGCCAAACATAGCCAACCAGGCAACATAGGACTCAGAACAAGATGAGGTCCATCTGAAAACCAAACAGTAACACCTTCGAGGAAGGCCAAAGGGCCCCCTAAACAGCAGCCTGCAAAACTTTGCGGCCAAAGGAAGCATCCGCAGATGCCAGCACATCCACCTTATAAAATGTGGTAAAGGTGTTAACAGATGACCAGCTCGCCGCCTTGCAAACCTGCAACACAGATGCCTGATGGCGAAAAGCCCAGGACGCACTAAGCGCCCGAGTAGAATGCTCCTTGACAGGGAAAGGTGGAACCGGACCCTTAATGGTATAAGCCTGCATAACGGTCTGTCTGATCCATCTGGAAATAGTGGCAGCAGATGCAGGCAGCCCTTTCTTTGGGCCATACGTGAGCACAAAGAGCAAGTCTGACTTGCAAAAAGACTTAGTAGACTCAAAATACACCTTGATTGCCCGAACACCATCAAGGGTATGCAGAGCAAATTCCTTAGAATGTGTAGGCTTAGGGCACAAGGAAGGTAACACAATGTCCTCATTTAAGTGAAAACTGGAAACCACCTTTGGCAGGAAAGACGGATCCGGACGAAGTATCGCTTTGTCCCTGTGAACCATCAGGTAGTGAGAACGACAGGACAACACCGCCAGTTCCCACACCCTGCACGCAGAAGTGATAGCCACCAAGAAGGCCACCTTCTGGGACAAGGTAAGCAGGGGAATCTCCCGAATACTTTCAAAGGGAGGCTTCTGGAGAACCGACAGCACCAAATTAAGGTCCCAAGGTGGCAACGGAGGTCGCACCAGAGGTACCAAGTGTCGCACCCCCTGGATGAAGTTACGCACCAGGGAATGTGTTGCCAATGGTCTTTGGAAGAAAATAGCCAAAGCCGAAACCTGACCCTTAATAGTACTCAAGGACAACTTTTGATCAACTCCCCTTTGAAGGAAAGCCAAGATCTGAGCCACAGAAAAGGAGCGAGGGGGAGTCCCAAGGGACTCACCCCATGCAATATACGACTTCCACGTGCAATGATAAATCTTCCTAGAAGTTCTTCCTAGAAGTCCAGCATGTCTACGATGAAATTGTTAAATTTTTGATGTTGGCTTTGTTGGCCTAGTGCTTTTTGGACTGCGATGAGTCCCTTGTTGTGAGGAATGTTATTATATAACGATTCTACGTCAATAGTTATTAGATATCCATCAGTTGGTATCGTTAGATCATTCAGGATTTTGAGTAGATGTACTGTATCTTTGGTGTACGAAGGTAGCTTGGTAACATGGGGTCTGAGGTACATGTCAATGACCTTGCTCATTGACTCAGTGATGTTTCCATTGCCGGAGATTATGGGTCCTCCTGGTGGATTTACTTAGTCTTTGTGTACCTTTGGTAATGCGTAAAAAGTTGGTATTCTTGGATGGGTGGTTCGTACATACTCCCCCATAGTGTTTGAGATATTGTTCCATTGTTTAGTGCTTAGTCGATTTTTTTGTAAAAGTCTTCATTATAGGTTTTTGTCATTACAGGCAATATTTTCCTATAGCATTTCATGTTTGCGTTTGCTAGTATGCTCAAACACACATGGATTTGTATTTGTCGTTGTCCATGATGACAACATTCCCTCCTTTGTCAGAGGGTTTGATGGTGATTTCCTCATTGTTTTTGAGCTTCTTTTTGTTGTTTTGTAAGGTTATGTGTTGTTTTATCTTCACATATTTTTTCAATGTCTTTGGTTGTTTGTCTTACGAAGAGTGCAATTGCCGGGTTGAGGTTGAAGTAAATTTGTTAGACTTCTTTTTGAATTTTGGGTCTTTACTTTTTTCTTCCTCGTCTTCGCTGTCCACTAGTACTTCAGGCTCCATTGAGTCGTCTAGATCGCTTTCTTGAAGTAGATTTAAATCCCTTATCGTCCTAAATTCAGCTGCTGTTAGGGTTGGGAATATGTGGTCTTGTTGGGTTTTTTTGTGGTACATGGTTTTAAAGAGTAGATTCCTGGCAAATAGGTTGATGTCCTTAATGGTTTCGAATTTGTCCGTGCGGACATTGGGGCAGAAGGATAGTCCGAGTAACAAAACTTTTTCTTGTTCATCTGTAAGCATGTATGAGGATAAATTTATGATCATTTGTCCCTTTTCTCTTCCTGTCTCTTCTCTTGTGGGTCTGATGTCTGCGGGGGCTTCATTGTTGGTTTTAGGTTTTGTTTCCCTAAAAAACCCCGTTGTTGTTTTGGGTCGTCTTCTTTACTTTTCTTCGATCGTGTGACGATATGGTGGTGTCTTACAGGTTGACTATTTTCTCCTTCTTGCTCTAAGGTAGGTTCAGGATAATTGTAGTCTCCCCTTTCACTGTAGGTATCTTCTATTCTATTCTCGTTATCCATCTGTGGGTCATGCCTGGTTGATTTTTGTGTTTCTCTTCTATTTCCTATATAGTTTTGTTCAGATCCGGAGGCGTAGGAGGATGAATCCTAGGAGTAATATTGACCTGTTTTGTTGGGCGGTCTATTGCCGTATTGTGTTTTGCGAGTTGGTCTTAGGTTTGTCCATTTATATGCTTTTCCCTGGCTGAAGGCGTTCTTGTCCCGCCAGTATTTTAGTTCTTTCTTCCTAAGGATTTCTTTACTGTGCTCCTCCAGATGTATAGTTTGAGTTTGCCTTTTGCATAATTCTACTTTAAATTCTGCATATGTGCAAAAAACTTACAATTTATTGTTGTTTCTAGACATGGTGACTTATCCTTGAAAAAGGCTAATACCTATACAGCCGAAATGCGTAGGATAATCTCCTGGACATTTTCCTCTGAAAAAAGTTCCAAGCCTGAAATACAAGCATGGAACAACAGAGACAAATGTTCCTCAAAAGTCACCATTTTTCACCTACCTTTCTAACCTCTTCACTTCTCTCACCGATGGACCTTAAACCCATCCACGACAAACTTGTCTATTACCTTGTAAAACTTTTTTGAAAATAAACTGTTCAATTTATATTCTATGATACTTTACTTTGTTTACTTTTGCCCTTAAAGTCCCAACAACCTTGGTTTGAGGTACCAAACCCAAAATACAACGATTTCACAGGGACGTGGCAAAACCTTACTATAGGGCATCCTAGAGATCAAAACCCCTTTGACAATCCCCTGTCCTTCAGCACCTGGCAGTCAACAGCCAAGCCGTCAAAGCCAGCGACCATAAAGCAGGATGGAAGATTGGCCCCTGAGACAGTAGATCCTCCCCGAGAGGATGTCTCCATGGAGCCTCTGCGACAAGCCTGACCAGACGGCGTACCAAGCTCGACGACACCAGTCCGGAGGCACAAGAGTGACCGGAATCCCTTCCGCCTCGATCCTGCGAAGAAGTCTTGGCAGTAAATTGAGAGTAGGAAAGGCATACATTAGCCGGTACTGACCCCAAGGAGCCACCAGCGCGTCTACGGCGTCTGCCAGAGGGTCCCGAGAGCGGGCCACAAACCTCTGTACTTTCCCGTTGATTCGAGATGCCAACAGATCCATGTCTGGAGTGCCCCAATGAAGGCACAACTGTTGGAACACCTCCGGAAGCAGGGAACACTCCCCTGCATCTAAGGCCTGGCGGCCACTCCTGGTATGTGGACAGCAGAGAGAGCTGGAACATGGTGCTCCGCCCAACATAGAATGCCTGCCACTTCTAGGGCCGCATAGACACTCTTGGTGCCCCCTTTGGTGATTGACATAAGCCACAGGCGTGGCATTGTCCGATTAAATGAGCAGGCCTTCGGTCCAGTGGGCCAGGCAAAGCTGAATCGCTCTCAGCTCCAGGACATTGATTGGCACCCAAGATTCCTCCAGGGACCAGACTGCCTTAGCCGAGACCCGATTGAGGACCCCCCCCCACCTGGACAGACTTGCATCTGTGGTGACAATTGCCCAGTAAATAGGGAGAAAGGATTTCCCCAGCTGGAGCATTGGAGATCAAAGTTGCCGGATCAGGGACTCCTTGGTACCGTGCCTTAGCCGAATCCGAAAGTCCAGAGAATTTGGGTGCTTGTTCCACTTAAGAAGAATTTCCTTCTGAAGAATCCCGGTGTGGAATAGAGCGAAGGGGACCGCCTCGAAGGAGGACACCATCAGTCCCAGAACTGTCATACAGGTCCGAAGGGACGACCAGTCGTTGGACATCAACAGCTGAACCGGTATCTCAGTCTCAGTAAACTTTTGCATAATCTCTCTCTCTTTTTTCCAAAAATCTGTTAGTCTAGGGCACAGGTGTCAAACACAAGGCCCGCGGGCCGAATGCGGCCCTCCAGGCCATTTCTTGTGGCCCTCGCACCTCTCCTGCAGCTGTGGCACCCCCCATGTCTCTGCCCCCACCTCGTCTCAGTAGTCGGCAGCAAAGAGGACAGAACTACTTTGCCAGATCCTGCACTCCTCTGTGCAGCTGCAGAAAGGCTCGTCTTTGCCTACCCCCCCCCCCCTTTTCAGCAGTCCGCAGCAAAGAGGAGGGGAGAACTCCTCTTACAGATCCTGCACCTCTCTGTGCAGCCGCCTTACCTCTCCCTCCCCTGGTCTCAGCATTCAGCAGACTCTGGAAGCTGACTCCAGCCCTCCTCTGGTTCTCCTCCAGACGCTGCACTTCTTCCCAGATCCACCCGCATCTTCTTCCTGACAGCAGCACAAAGTAAGGGGATGCATTGTGATGTAAGGAAGGGTGGATGACTCTTCACTTCTGGTGGTGGTGGTGGGGGGGGCTCTTGATATCTCCTGTAACCGGCCCTTTGAGGGCAACCATAATGCTGATGCTGCCCGCAATGAAATTTAGTTTGACACCCCTGGTCTAGGGCAATCCCAGAATATATGTAATAACGTGCCCTCCTCATCTAGACACCGCCAACACCGATCAGTATTATTCACCGAGATTTTATGTAGCTTATGCGGGGTGTAGTACCATCTTGTTAAAATTTTGAAATTTGTCTCGATATTTAGTACATATTGAAGATTTAAAGACCAAATTAATCATCTGTTGTCTCTGCTCTGGGGAGAACACTCTAGACACTTCCCTCTCCCATCTATCCAGATATGGTAATTGGTACTGCTCCTCAGATTTATTTATTAAGTTATATATTTTAGATATCGCATGTGTAAGACTTCCTGTATCTGTACAGTATTTTTCAAAAATTGTCATTTGTTGATTATAGTTCTGAGGGTTACATATTAAGCGTAAAAAGTGGGAAAGTTGCAATGCATTCCAGAAAGGGAATCTAAAGATATCTGCCTCGTTTACCAATCTTTCTATTGTGGGCCATTTGTCCTCTCTCAGGAAATGAGAGGCCTGGAAAAGACCTGTCTCTCTGAGGGATCCAAAAGGTTGTGCCTCTAAACCCAACATAAATTTTGGGTTCCCTAAAATTGGGAATAATGGCGAGTCTCGTGAGGATAGGGATTTCTGAGAACTAATTTGTGAGCATATTTGTAACGTTGTGCCTATTAACTGATGTTTCCTCACCTCTATTGGAAGATAGTCATAGCACCAAAGTGCTCTATTTAGGGGAATAGGAGAAAATGCCTGTTCTATTTGTACCCATAATTTGAAATCCCCATGTCGGCACCAGTCGATTTGCCTTCTTAGTTGAGAAGCCTGGAAATATTTACGCATGTCTGGTAGTGACGCCCTCCCTAGTTTTTTTGGTAGTGTCAATAACGGTCTTGAAAGACGGGGTTTCTTATGTGCCCAGACGAATTTAATAAATACTGAGTTTATCTGTTTAAAATAGTAAGCTGGGATCTTAATAGGTAGTGTTTGAAATAAATATAAGAATCTCGGTAATATGGACATTTTGATCAAGTTACACCTGCCAAACCATGAATGTAGACCTGTATTCCATTTCTCTAATTTAAAGCGGAGTTCCACCCTGGGAATACATTTTTTAATAAAAATACCCCCGGGACAGTCAGGGCTAGTACATTCCACAATGGCTAGCCTCTGATCTGTCCCGGGTTGCACTTACCTTTTAGGAGAAATACTTACCTTGAAAAAGTATTGTACAGTGCTGCCATCTCAGGTGTGGGCAGCTTGAAGCCAGCGCGATCCTCTTCTGCGTTCTCTTCCGTCTTTTTCGGTCCCACGATGCACTGCACCGGCCCCGCCGTCACTTCCCGTGCACGCTCGTCATCCCTCCACAGCTTCTGGGCATGCCCAGAAGCTGTTTAGAAGGGAATGACGCGCGCGCACCGGAACTGACGTCGGGGCCGGTGCAGGCGCATTGATTCCTGGGAGCGATGACGTTCAGCTCCCAGGAATCACTGCAAAGCCAGGAAGTGACGAATCGCCGTGGCCGCCGAGGGGAGGAAGAAGGAATTAAGGTAAGTATATTTTCTTCTATACGAAGTAAAAAAAAAAAAAAAATTGCGATTATCCATTTGTTTTTCAGGTGACCCGGAGCGAGAAGATGGAGGTAAGTATAAATTTAGGGTGGAACTCCACTTTAAGATGAATTTCCGTCAAAAGTGGGATAAAATTAAGTTAAAAAATTTGCGCTGGTCGGGCTGGTATGAGTGTACCCAGATATCTTAATGCTCTTTTTGTCCATTTGAATGCGAAATTCTGTTTCAACTGTAAAAATATTCTACTAGGTAAGTTTATTCCCCACTGAGATACCGGAGGATCCAGCTTTTTTTCTCCTACAATTAAATAACATACCAGGGAAAAGATATAGAAAATCGGTGATATGTCAATTAGCAAACGCGGCTAGATCATGTATACCTCTTAACTGGAAAAAACAAACACCACCAACAATAGCAGAGTGGATCCAGAAAATAGAAGAAATAAATAAAATGGAGGACATGGTAATGTCAGCACAACATAAAAGGGAAAAATATACAGAGACGTGGGGAGCATGGAACCTATTTATCCTCTCAAAAGAAGGGGAAGCTTTGCTTGGAATGTGACTCCTGGATCGGAAACAACATAAAAAGTTAAGAGACAATAGGGTCAGTAGGGATAGGGGAGAGAGGAGAGCGATTTTGTTTTTTTTTTTCTTTTTTTTGTGTTTGTTTAGGTGTTTTTTTGTGTTTTGATGATGGGTTATTTTGGTTATAAATAGAAAAGATAGGGTAAGTAGAAGCTGTCTAGGCCGAGAGGACTAGAAGATTACAGTAAAAGTACGAAGCAGGGAGAGATTTGATGAGGGTTAAGAGGGGAAAGAAGTACCCGCTTGTTAGATAATCGTACTGAGTATGAGGAAATAAGAAACCTATGCTGATTGTTAAAACATATGAATAACGGAATTTTTGTAAAATCTTACCTGTAAAATTCCTTTCTCTGAGTCCTCCGACAGTCGCCGCCTCTTCATATTCGTCACATATGGGGTATTAGACTTTGCTCCGAAGGAGTAGCTAGGCAACAGAATATGTTAACAATAAAGCTTTAACATATCCCACCCTCAAGGGGTGGTCCCCTCAGTCAATACCCTCCTACTTCCTGCAACCATATCTCAGTTTTAGTGGAATAGCAGTAGAGTATACATTCAAACCCCAAAAGAGGGGCGGGGGCGGCGACTGTCGGAGGACTCAGAGAAAGGAATTTTACAGGTAAGATTTTACAAAAATTCCGTTTTCTCTTACGTCCTCCGACAGTCGCCGCCTCTTCATATTCGTCACATATGGGGACGTCCCAAAGCAGTGCAAACATGAGGGGTGGGAAACGCATCCGCGCCGAAAGGCAACGCAGTCTCCACATCAAAGAAAGGAACCTTACCAAAGGAAGGAAACCAGCTGGGCAACAGCAAAAATAAGTGCTCAACAGGAGCAACAACCCAGGAAAAGACAAAGAAACCAGGGGATTCAAAAAAACTATCCCAACAGCCAGGAGTCCCCAACAAGGGACCCTATGGAACAGCCGCACTAAGAACCTTGCGGCCAAAGGAAGCATCCGCCGATGCCTGAACATCTACTTTGTAGAATTTTGTGAAAGTGTGTACGGTCGACCAAGTCGCCGCCTTACACACCTGGGCTACAGAAGCCCCATGACGGCAGGCCCAAGACGTACTCAGTGATCTAGTAGAGTGCGCCTTCACAGGCACAGGGGAAACCTTCCCCTGCAAGGCATAGGCCTGTTCAATGGTCTGCCTGATCCATTTGGCAATGGTAGAGGCGGAAGCCGCCATGCCCTTCCGAGGACCCTCTGGAATAACAAACAAGGAGTCAGTCTTACGAAAAGACTCAGTCGATTTAAGGTAAACCCTTATCGCCCGAACAACATCCAGAGAGTGCAATCTCACCTCCTTCGGATGTTTAGGCTTCGTGCACAACGAAGGCAAAACAATATCCTCGTTAAGGTGGAATTCCGAAACTCGTTTCGGTAGAAAAGAAGGATTAGGTCGCAAGACCACCTTATCCAAATGAACAACCAGGTACGGAGACTTGCAGGACAAAGCCGCCAGTTCCGACACTCTGCGAGCCGAAGTGATCGCCACCAAAAAGGCGACCTTTTTGGACAACATAGACAACGAGATCTCCCTGATCTGTTCAAAAGGAGCACGTTGTAACACAGATAGAACTAGATTCAAGTCCCAAGGGGGCAAAGGATCCCTCCTAGGAGGAACCAGATGCCGCACACCCTGAATAAAAGTGCCAACCAAGGAGTTGGAAGCCACGGGACGTTGAAACAGAACGGCCAGCGCCGACACCTGACCCTTAATCGTAGCCAGCGCCAAACGCTGATCGACACCCGTCTGAAGGAAAGACAGCACACGGGAAACCGAGTACGTGCGGGGTGAAAACCCCCTGGACTCACACCAGGCAAAATAGGCCTTCCAAGTACGGTAATAAACCTTCCCCGAGGAAGACTTCCTCGCGTTGATCAAAGTATGAACGACCTCTGGAGAGAGACCCTTCTCCTTCAGGACCTCGGTCTCAACAGCCAGGCCGTCAAAGCCAGCGACTGTAAAGCAGGATGGTAAATCGGTCCTTGAGACAGTAGATCGTCTCGAAGAGGCAGACGCCAAGGAGCGTCGACTGCCAGATTCACGAGGTCTGCGTACCAGGACCGGCGAGGCCAGTCCGGTGCCACAAGAATCACCGTGCTGCGTTCCGAGTGCAACCTGCGAAGGAACCTGGACAGCAACTGAATCGGTGGAAACGCGTACATCAGCCTGTACTGATGCCACGGGGCCACTAACGCGTCCGACGCGTCTGCCCGAGGGTCGCGCGTCCTTGCCACGAACCTCTTCACCTTGTAGTTGAGGCGAGACGCGAACAGGTCCACATCTGGAAGACCCCACTTCGCGCACAACATCTGGAAGACAGCCGGGTGGAGAGACCATTCCCCCTGATCCAGGGTCTGGCGACTCAGATAGTCCGCCTGCCAGTTCTCCACTCCCGGAATGTGAACCGCCGTTATCGCCGGGACATGAGTCTCGGCCCAAGACAGAATGTCGGCCACTTCTCGAGCCGTTCGGGCACTCCTGGTGCCCCCTTGGTGGTTGATGTAGGCCACCGCCGTGGCATTGTCCGTCTGCACCCGAACCGGGCAGCCCTGCAGCCGGTCCGTCCAGCGATGAAGACAGAGCCTTATCGCACGCAATTCCAGAATGTTGATCGGAAGGGAAGACTCCCCCTCCGACCAGGTCCCCTGGGCGGACAGAACGCCCAGAACACCACCCCAGCCCGACAGGCTGGCATCCGTGGTGATTATCGTCCACGAGATCGGACGAAACGACTTGCCCCCGGACACCAACGGGGACTGGAGCCACCACAGAAGGTTTTCCCTGGTGCGATGACTCAACGAGATCTGAAGATCCAGAGGTTGAGGTCGCCCGTCCCACCTGGACAGGATCTCCGCTTGGAGACCCCGCGTGTGAAACTGCGCGAAAGGAATCGCCTCGAAGGCCGAGACCATCAATCCCAGACATCTCATACCCGTCCGCAGAGACGAGTGTGGAACGTCCCTGAGGGACCTGACTTCCTCCTGAAGAGTCCTGAGTTTGTCTTCCGGCAGGAAGACCTTCGCCTGCACCGAGTCCAGTATCATTCCCAGATAGGGGAGACGAACCGACGGACTCAGTGTCGACTTTGGAACATTTATCGTCCAACCGAACTCCTGCAGAGTTTGCATTGTGACAGACAGGTCCTTCTCCAGACCCTGTCCGGTCGCAGACCGAACCAGAATGTCGTCCAGATACCCCAGGACAGAAATGCCCTGGGCTCTCAATAATGCCAGAACCGGTGCAAGCACCTTGGTGAAGACCCGCGGAGCCGAGGCGAGCCCAAAGGGCAACGCCACAAACTGGTAGTGATCCTCCGCAACGGCAAATCGAAGGTACTTCTGATGACCCTCGAATATGGGGATGTGAAGGTACGCATCCTTCAAATCGATGGAGGCCATGAATTCCCCCGGAACCAGGGCAGCCACCACCGAGCGCAGGGATTCCATGCGGAACTTGCGAACTCGCACAGAGCGGTTCAGAGCTTTCAAGTCCAGAATCGGACAAACCTTGCCCTCCTTCCTGGGCACGGTGAACAGATTGGAATAAAACCCCCGAAATCTGTCCCGATGAGGCACCGGCCCACCACTCCCTGAGCCCTCAGGTCCCGCACCGCCAGGTGCAGATCCCGCAGGCGCTCTGGAGACAGTTGAAGATTTGAGGGAAAAAATCTGCTCTCCGGCCGAGAGAGAAACTCGATCTTGTAACCAGATCGAACGATTTCCAGAACCCATCTGTCCCTCACACGGGCCAACCAGGGCTGAAGAAAATCGAGCAAGCGTCCCCCCACCCCAAAACTGGGTGAGGGCGCCCCTTCAGGCCGAACTGTTATGGGCCGCAGGTCCGGATTGACCGGACTTCTGTTTCCCAGACCAGGGCTTCTTCTGAGAGCCTTGGCCCTTGAACGGTTTGCCCTTGTAGTGCGGCCGAAAGGCACGAAAGGACCCCTGAGGGGGCCGAAAATGAGCATGCTTCTTCCCAGAAGCCCCCTTAGCCTTGGGGAAATGGGGCAAGAGAGTGCTCTTACCCCCGGTAATCCCCTTAATCAACACATCCAGGGACTCCCCAAAAAGGCGAGACCCATCATAAGGCAGATTGGCTAAGGTTTTACGTGAAGATTGGTCCACCGACCAACATTTCAACCAAACCAGGCGGCGAGACAACACCGCCACGCTGTGCACACGCGCGGCCAACGGAATCAGGTCCAGGTCCGCATCACACAGATACATGACACCCTGGTGGATCTGATCCACCATATCCAGGGTCGCCGCCGAGGCCGAATCGGCCACTAGGACGCGCCTAAGCATCTGCGTCCAACTTGCGATCGCCTGGGCCGCCATGAGAGAAGCAAACAGAGCCTTAAGCATAGAACCCGTAACAGAATAAGTATGACGGGCAAGAGACTCCAGTCTCCTATCCGTGGCATCACGGAAAACAGGGGATCCCTCTGCAGGGATCGCAGTGGCTTTGTTCAAAACCGCAATAGCATGATCCACTGGCGGAGGCACACACCACCGTTCATCAGTGCTAGACATTAAAACTGAGATATGGTTGCAGGAAGTAGGAGGGTATTGACTGAGGGGACCACCCCTTGAGGGTGGGATATGTTAAAGCTTTATTGTTAACATATTCTGTTGCCTAGCTACTCCTTCGGAGCAAAGTCTAATACCCCATATGTGACGAATATGAAGAGGCGGCGACTGTCGGAGGACGTAAGAGAAATATGATGTTATGATTTTTGGTTATTAACTCTGGTTGATTGTACAGCCTATTACAAACCCTTAATAAAAATTATATTTGAAAAAAAAAAAAAAAAAAAAAAACAGCTTTACCGCAGTCTGTAGCTTTTGGAGTTTTTCTGTAGGAAGAAACACCCTAGCTGAGGACGAGTCCAAAGTCAGGCCCGGATAGACCAGTCTCATGGAAGGGGTCAGGGATGACTTCTAGAGATTCACTATCCACCCAAACTCCTCCAGAGTTCTCATGGTGACCCCCAAGTTCGCTGTCAGGACCGCAGGGGATTCCGCACAGAGAATCAGATCGTCCGGGTAACCCAGGACCGATATCCCCCGCTGCTGTAACAGTGCCAGGACCGGATCTTTGTGAAGACCCGAGGAGCGGAAGTGAGACCAAAGGGTAACGTTACAAACTGATAGTAATCCTCTCCCACGGCAAAACAGAGAAACCGTTGGCGAGCGGCACAGACAGGTATAAATTGATTTCATTTTGAACTTTTGAATGCGCACGAAAACATTCAGTGCCTTCAGGTCCAGGATTGGACACCCCTTGCCCTTCTTCCTGGGAACCGTGAACAGGTTGGAATAAAACCCATGAAAGCGCCCTGCACTATCCCATTGGAAAGGGCGAACATTGGAAGGGAAAAACCTGACCTGAGGAACGGATCGAAACTCGATCTTGTAACCGGACCGTACGACCTCCCGAACCCATCTGTCTGGGATACGGGCCAGCCACAGGTTCGAGAACCGGCAAAGGCGCCCCCACCACCCCAATTATGGGTGAGGGCACACCTTCAGGCCGAGGAGGCCTTGTCCGCAGATCTGGAGAAACCGGACTTTTATTTTCCAGACCAGGGACGCTTGGAACCACCCGAGGGAGCCTTGAAGGTCTTTGCCTTATTGACTGAGCCTAAGGAACGAAAACGGAACCCGTCTACGATGAGAGTCCTTACCCTTTGTGGCCTGTGGAAGAAAGGTACTCTTTCCCCCTGTAAGGCCCCTAATAATGTCATCCAGGGTAGCATCGAACAGGCGGTCCCCTTGAAAGGAAAGTTCCGTCAAGGCCTTCTTAGAAGTTTGATCCGCAGACCAACACTTCAGCCAGAGTATATGCCTGATAATAAATGCCGAAACTGACAGTTGACCCAACAAAGGAGCAGTGTCTAGTGTGGAATTGCAAACAAATTGCAGCCCCTGCACCAGCTAGTCCAACAGCTCCCCAAAGGCAGGAGGGACTGGCTAACCCTCCAAGTCTTGGCATAGTAGCTTCGCCCATTCAGTCAGCGTCTGCATGACAAGGGCCATAGTAAACACAGGTCTCAGTGCAGTCCTCGCCAGGGAGTTGCAGGCCACAGCCTCCGCCTTTCTATCCTCCGGGTCATTAAAGGACAGGGATTCCTCTGCCTTATTCAGTCTGGAGACCGGAGGATTCACCTTAGGTGGCACCGTCCACTTCTTTACCAAAGACTCCTCAAAAGGGTAGCGTCTAGCAATCCGCTTAGACACCCTAGGGGAACGTCTCGGATGGTCACATTCTTTTATGAGCAGGTCAGCAAAATAAGCAGGAAAGGGAAAAATCTTTTTCGCCCTGGATGGCTTGTGAGTGCCAAAAGTAACCTGTGCTCCAGGTGCGGCTGCAGCCATATCCTCCAATTTCAGGGTTTCACGCACAGAAACAACCAGTGCATCTACCAGCTCCTTATCTTGCGCAGCAGTAGAGGTAGAAATGTCATCCTCCCTATCAGAGGAGGCAGGGCGCAAGTTAACAGACCTGTCCGGGAGACCCACGTCTGCGGTGACTGAGTCAGACTCAGAATCCGAGATATCAGATGAGGCAGGGGTAGGTGGGGGTAGTTTCTTCGCACCTCGCCCTCGAAAGGCCACCGCTACCCTGTACACAAATGCTTCCAGAACCACCAAAATTGCATTGGTGGACAGTTGAGATCTGGAAGGCCCTGCAGACTTCGTGAGGGGGTCAGGGGGGGACACATGTTCTGCAGGGTCCATGATGCACCAGAAGAACCTGCCAGAAAGCTTTGAGAAAAAAAAGAAAAACAGAAAAAAAAATGTTTTTTCCAAAGAAAAAAATGGTCCCACTGCGCTACAGCGCCTCCCGAAGGACAGGCACGCACTGAAGACCCCCCAACAGAGAGAGAGAGACCCCCAGAACTCACTGTCCCCCAGAACAACTGTGCGCAGCCAGTCCCAGAACGACTGTACGTGTCAGCAGCAGCTATCCAAAAGGAAGTGAGCATTGAAACTGCCCAGGGTGAAGGGAGGGGTCCCACCAACCGGAAAACGCCTCCAGGCACTCCCACCTAGATTCCCAGCAAAGAATTCACTGCAAAATGACAGAAAACGGGTGTACCAAGATGGCTGCAGTCACTGTAGCAAACGAGGACCCACAGGGGGACCCCCCCAGACCTCCCAATGCCATCATTCAGCAGGTAGGCTCTGGAAGAACCGACCGAGGCCCCCCGTACTATCGTCCGAGTGCCAACGGCGCACCCCCAGACCCCCCACGCGGCCTAAGAATGGGGTCCCAGCCTCAGGTAGGCCCAAACAGTCTGCCACGTGAGGGGAGGTGTTGCATAACAGGGCAGACGTGAACCCAGGATTGTGAGGGTCCGACCGTCCCAGGGAGGGGCCCGTGTCCACCCCAAAATTTGCCAGGGTAAGAGGGGGGAACATTTACTCACCGTACAAGGAACATAGGCGGGCGCCATCTCTTGACAGAACCCCTCTCCACCAAAGTGGGGGGCTGTCGGCCAAATAGGAACGCTGCGACACATGCCTATACCCTGTCGTGTGCGACCCTGCGAGATGCTTAAATCGCAGGGCCAGTCCCCGTCCAGTGGGAATATGTCGCGGCCGACCCAGCGTGGAGCTAAGGTCTGTGCATCCTCGCTGACCAGCTGGGGTGACCACTGGATCTATACAGCCAGCCCGTCCTCCAGATCCGGCATAGTTGCTTGTAGATCTCACAGGAAAAAAATCCTGAGAAAAAAGCTAGCTAATAAAAACTATCTACATAAAAACCACTTATGCCAGGACCGAAGATACCAGCAAGGAACTAGGTCCTTACTTCGGACTAGGCAGATTAAAACTGACATCCTATGTAGGAAGAGAGAGGGTATAACCCCAGGGACTTTTTTTCTGCCTATTGTCCTACTCCTGTAGGGGGTAGTATAACCCTACTGATATGCATCAGAGGACTGTGTCCGTCAATGAACGATAGAGAATTTAAAGAAACACTTCTTAATCAGAGTATAGCATCAAGTCAAATAAACTCCTAGGATATTGATCTGGTCAGTTGAGTAGCAGAGGGGCCACGGAGAGCGTTATGCTACTTGTAACATTTACTTGTAACATTCAGCGAGTGTGTATCAGCTTCAGATGATTCCTGCTTGACGAAACGCATCAAGCAGGAATCTAGCATCATACGTCAATTCCAGTCGGTGGAACGCTCCAACGTCATTTCCGGTTTGGTGGTGAACCGCACGATGAGACGATGCTCTCCCATGAACTGATAGCAGCATACTATTGTCTACATGTAAGTGGATCATTTTTGTTTTACCAAATAAACATTTACACTATGGAGGCTCTTTTCTGATTGCATATACTCTGGTACCGGAGAGTCTATACTGGGAGAACCTTCCATTCAAGGATTAAGAAAATGGAAAAGCAAGATCCCTAATGCTGAAGCGCAACACATGCTTTATTTCCCCATTTGTCCGGTGAGTGGGGACACGAGGAGAGCATAGAGTGATCTGCACAAATTAATTCAAAGCATGAGCACTTTATCCATTTCACAAGAACTATTAATATATTTTTTAATTTGATCATCATCAAAATTTGATTTATAGCACAGGCACTTTATTACCACAAGGACTTTTTGATCAATAGGACAATCTTAGTTATCATTTATATGCTATTATGAATTGTTGATGAATATTTATTATTGTTGATTGTGGATTTACACTTGACACTTTATTATTATTTATTGTTTATCTAGAGCAGCGCTGATACTTACACTATTTGCTTGTAACATTGTTCACCATGACCGTTTTTGGTGATGGTCTGGGGAGGCGTATACATGGAGGAACTCACAGACCTCTACAGGCTAGAAAATGGCACCCTGACTACCATTAGGTATTGGGATGAAATCTTTGGACCCATTGTCAGAACCTACGCTGGTGCAGTGTTTCCTGGATTCCTCCTGGTGCACGACAATGCCCGGCCTCACTTGGCGAGAGTATGCTGCCAGTTCTTGAGGATGAAGGCTCCCACGCTCGTATGACCTAAATCCAATATACCAGCTCTGGGACACTATGTTTTGACATCTGAGGCCACCAGGTTGCACCTCGTTTGTTCGGGAGTTTACTTATACCCTGGTCCAGATCTGGGAGAAAATACCCCAGGACACCATCCGTCATCTCAAAAAGAGAATGCCCCGATGTTGGCAGGCATGCATTTAAGCTTGGGGGCCATGCAAACTACTGAGTACCATTTTGAGTTGCTGCAATGAAATTTTAAGCAAAACAGACTAGCCTACTGCATCATTTTTAACTTTGATTTTTGGGGTGTCTTTGAATTCAGGCCTATGGAGGTTGATATTTTTAATTTCCATTAAATGATGTGGCATCCTTTCGTTCCTAACACATTACCCAGTCCATATCAGTATAGATATCCAGCAAGATATCTTTCCCCACTGAGATCTGATGTGTTCTCAAAGTGTTCCTTTAATTTTTTTTGAGCAGTATATATAAGTCCAAGCTATGCCTGTCAAGGTGGGCATACACCCGAAGTGTTTTTTAAGGATGTGGGATCCATAGGGATGGACCAAGTCCCTGGAACTGTATACTATGCTGCAACTCACTTCATTCAATGCAAGTGCCATGATAAGCGCCCGTACAGAATCCAGTGTTCAAAGCCAAAATACAGGCTCTCCTTGTGGCGTCGGGTCCAGGTATGGCTCTAAAAGTTATATTGAGGTAGCACCGATCAAGATGTGCACTGCTTCTATTGTGGTATTAGAAGACAGTGAAGAGTTAATTGAAGAACTGTTCCAAGAATCCAAAGATAAAAGTAAGACATTATTATGCTAGGAGTAAATACTCTGTAAGTGGGAAGAAGTTCAACACAGTAGGACGAAGTTCAACACAGTAGGACACTATAAAAAAAAAAAACTCAGAGTAGGGTAGGGTTACAGGGGAGGTACCCAGGGTTCATGTCCTTAAAAGCTTTGTCAGTGTCCAATTATGTGAAAGTACAAGCCTTTAACTCAGGGTCCATGAAAACGTCCCCTGTGTCCAATCTGTACAATCAAGATATGTCTTTAGCTAATTACATTTAATTCTAGAGTACCTTAAGGCCCCATTCACACGGGCTTTCCGATCCGCGGACTGGATCAGATGCTCCATGCAGCCCTATGGAGCGGCAGAACACCCGCTGCTATCCGAGCCGATCCATTAAAACCAGATGGATGGAAACCCTATTTTCCATCTGTCTGGAGGATCAGATCGGATCTGATGAGAACGGACCGCCTGAGATCATCCAATCTCCCCATAGAGAAGAGCGGGGATCTGACAGCGGTCTCTGCACACAGAGCGAAGACAGAGCTGTCATCCGCCTGCTCAGCATGGATCGGCGGATCGATCCCCCGCTGAGCAGAACTGACTTCGTTGGGCGCGCCGCCCGTGTGAAAGGAGCCAAATAGGAGGACTAGACTCTTTATTCACTCTTCATGCAACCAGTTAATCAGGTTACTATATAATTCCTTTACATTTATTTTAACTTTAGCTAAGAAGAATGACAGCCATTACAAGTAAAATTATTAAGAAATGTACACTTTCCACTATTTTGACTAAAAAACACCAATACAATATTTTAAAAGTCATATTTTTTATGTAGACTTACTTGCCAGGGATAAAACAAGGGTGTCTGATCCAAAGGCACCCTAAGAGGTGCAACTATTACTAGCTCAAATAAAAGTCCAAGCAGAAGAGGTACAGCACCGGCTAGGAGAAGGGCCACTACAAGTGTCTTCATGATCTAGTTTAAAAATAAAAATATATTGTTAAAATAAATGCGACATTCCAATATTTAAAGCCCAAGACAAAATTGTATTTGGTTATTCTTTTGGATAGTGAGTCATGGTTCAAATGCTACATGTGTGCTCTTCTGAAATACAGGAGATTTCTCTTCTCTTCCTTTTTTACACCGGTCACACTGAAAATAAGTGAATAATGAAAAATCAACCTGATTCCTGTCTACTTTGTGGATTTCAGGCAGAACAGGTAGTTTTTTTTTTTTTTTATTGGTTGAGCTAGATGGACTTGTGCCTTTTTTCAACTGGACTATGTAACTATGAATAGAACTTTCACTCATTTGGACACAGAAATCACTTTGCATCATATCTAAAACTTTCTTATTCATTCAGCCAAATGGTTTCCTTTTCTTTCTAAAAAGTTTGTTTCCACAAGAAATGTAGAAAGGAAGTGGTTAAAATGGCTGTAAATGTTTTACAGTGCAAAAGCTTTAGGCAGGTGTGAAAAATAGATGTCAATTAAGAATGCTTTCAGAAATAAAAGTGTTAATAGTTTTTTTTTTTTAATCAATTACCAAAATGGAAAGTAAATTAACAAAAGAGAAATCCGTGCCAAATCAATATTTGATGTGACCACCCATTGTCTTCAAAACAACATCAATTCTTCTGGGTACACTTGCACACAGTTTTTGAAGGAACTTGGCACGTAGGTTTTCCAAACATCTTTGAGAACCACAAATCTTCTATGGATGTAGGCTGCCTCAAATCCTGCCACTCCTTACGTAATTCAGACAGACTTGGTGATGTTGAGATCAGGGCTCTGCAGAGGTCAAACCATCACTTTCAGGACTCCTTTTTCTTCTTTATGCTGAAGATACTCTTAATTAAGGATGATCGAACTTTTGAAAAGTTCGGTTCGGCCAGAACATCCGAACTTCCCGAAAGTTCGGCCCGGATTTCAGAACCCCATTGAAATCAATGGGACCCAAACTTCGGTAATCAAAAAACACAATTTTTAAGCCCTAAAACCCAATAAATGCCCCTAAAAAGTGCCTAGGGTTCTGGGTCATGCCCCATTAACTATTAATCACACAAAAAAAGTTCTTAAAAATTGTAATTTTTGATAAAAAAGCCAATTATTGAAAAAAAAAAAAAAAGAGATTTTTTGATTTTGATTTAGTATCTGGGGGGTCTAAAAAGTGTACATGTGAAGTTTCAGCTCTGTAGCATGTCCAGAACCATAAAAAAAAAAAAAGATAAATTTTCAGTAGAACAGGGATGTGGGACCCTCCTTTTACACCTATATGATCTTTTTTTTCTGGTTCTGGACATGCTACAGAGCTGAAACTTCACAGGTACACCTTTTAAACCCCCCAGACACAAAATCACACAAAAAAAGTTCTTAAAAATTGTCATTTTTGATAAAAAAAGCCAATTATTGAAAAAATTAAAAAAAAAAAAAAAAAAAAAAAAAAAAAAAGATTTTTTGATTTTTACTTTGGATTTCGTATCTGGGGGGTCTAAAAAGTGTACATGTGAAGTTTCAGCTCTGTAGCATGTCCAGAACCATAAAAAAAAGACGGAATTTTTGTAAAATCTTACCTGTAAAATTCCTTTCTCTGAGTCCTCCGACAGTCGCCGCCTCTTCATATTCGTCACATATGGGGTATTAGACTTTGCTCCGAAGGAGTAGCTAGGCAACAGAATATGTTAACATTAAAGCTTTTAACATATCCCACCCTCAAGGGGTGGTCCCCTCAGTCAATACCCTCCTACTTCCTGCAACCATATCTCAGTTTTAGTGGAATAGCAGTAGAGTATACAACCAAACCCCAAAAGAGGGGCGGGGGCGGCGACTGTCGGAGGACTCAGAGAAAGGAATTTTACAGGTAAGATTTTACAAAAATTCAGTTTTCTCTTACGTCCTCCGACAGTCGCCGCCTCTTCATATTCGTCACATATGGGGACGTCCCAAAGCAGTGCAAACATGAGGGGTGGGAAACGCATCCGCGCCGAAAGGCAACGCAGTCTCCGCATCAAAGAAAGGAACCTTACCAAAGGAAGGAACCCAGCTGGGCAACAGGAAAAAACAGGTGCTCAACAGGAGCAACAACCCAGGAAAAAACAAATAACCAGGGGATAAAAAAACTTATCTCAACAGGCAGTGGTCCCCACAAGGGACCCTAGGGAGCCGCCGCACTAAGAACCTTGCGGCCAAAGGAAGCATCCGCCGATGCCTAAACATCTACTTTGTAGAATTTTGTGAAAGTGTGCACGGTCGACCAAGTCGCCGCCTTACACACCTGGGCTACAGAAGCCCCATGACGACAGGCCCAAGACGTACTCAGAGATCTAGTAGAGTGCGCCTTCACAGGCACAGGGGGAACCTTCCCCTGTAAAGCATAGGCCTGCTCAATGGTCTGCCTGATCCATTTGGCGATGGTAGAGGCCGACGCCGCCATGCCCTTCCGAGGACCCTCTGGAAGAACAAACAAGGAATCCGTCTTTCGAAAAGACTCAGTCGATTTAAGGTAAACCCTTATCGCTCGAACAACATCCAAAGAATGTAATCTCACCTCCTTTGGATGTTTAGGCTTCGCGCACAGCGAAGGCAAGACAATATCCTCATTAAGATGGAATTCCGAGACTCGTTTCGGAAGAAAAGAAGGATTAGGTCGCAAGACCACCTTATCCAAATGAACAACCAGATACGGAGACTTGCAGGACAAAGCTGCCAGCTCCGACACTCTGCGAGCCGAAGTGATCGCCACCAAAAAGGCGACCTTTTTGGACAACATAGACAACGAGATCTCCCTGATCTGTTCAAAAGGAGCACGTTGCAACACAGATAGAACGAGATTCAAGTCCCAAGGGGGCAGAGGATCCCTCCTAGGAGGAACCAGATGCCGCACACCCTGAACAAAGGTGCCAACCAAGGAGTTGGAAGCCACGGGACGTTGAAACAGAACGGCCAGCGCAGACACCTGACCCTTTATCGTAGCCAGCGCCAAACGCTGATCGACACCCGTTTGAAGGAAGGACAGCACTCGGGAAACCGAGTACGTGCGGGGAGAAAATCCCCTGGATTCACACCAAGCAAAATAGGCCTTCCCCGAGGAAGACTTCCTCGCGTTGATCAAGGTATGAACGACCTCTGGGGAGAGACCCTTCTCCCTCAGGACCTCGGTCTCAACAGCCAGGCCGTCAAAGCCAGCGACTGTAAAGCAGGATGGTATATCGGTCCTTGAGACAGGAGATCGTCTCGAAGAGGCAGACGCCACGGGGCGTCGACCGCCAGATTCACGAGGTCTGCGTACCAGGACCGGCGAGGCCAGTCCGGTGCCACATGAATCACCGTGCTGCGTTCCGAGTGTAACCTGCGAAGGAACCTGGACAGCAACTGAATCGGTGGAAACGCGTACATCAGCCTGTACTGATGCCACGGGGCCACTAACGCGTCCGACGCGTCTGCCCGAGGGTCGCGCGTCCTTGCCACGAACCTTCTCACCTTGTTGTTGAGACGAGACGCACACTGGAAGAGGTCCACATCTGGAAGACCCCACTTCGCGCACAACATCTGGAAAACAGCCGGGTGGAGAGACCATTCCCCCTGATCCAGGGTCTGGCGACTCAGATAGTCCGCCTGCCAGTTCTCCACCCCCGGAATGTGAACCGCCGTTATCGCCGGGACATGAGCCTCGGCCCAGGACAGAATGTCGGCCACTTCTCGAGCCGCTCGGGCACTCCTGGTGCCCCCTTGGTGGTTGATGTAGGCCACCGCCGTGGCATTGTCCGTCTGCACCCGAACCGGGCAGCCCTGCAGCCGGGCCGTCCAGCGATGAAGACAGAGATTTATCGCACGCAATTCCAGAATGTTGATCGGAAGGGAGGACTCCCCCTCCGACCAAGTCCCCTGGGCGGACAGAACGCCCAGAACACCACCCCAGCCCGACAGGCTGGCATCCGTGGTGATTACCGTCCACGAGACAGGACGAAACGACTTGCCCCCGGACACCATCGGGGACTGGAGCCACCACAGAAGGTCTCTTCTGGTGCGATGACTCAACGAGATTTGAAGATCCAGAGATTGAGGTCGCCCGTCCCACATGGACAGGATCTCCGCTTGGAGACCCCGCGTGTGAAACTGGGCGAAGGGAATCGCCTCGAAGGCCTAGACCATCAATCCCAGACATCTCATGCACGTCCGCAGAGACGAGTGCGGAACGTCCCTGAGGGACCTGACTTCCTCCTGAAGAGTTCTGAGTTTGTCTTCCGGCAGGAAGACCTTCGCCTGCACCGAGTCCAGAATCATTCCCAGGTAGGGAAGACGAACCGACGGACTCAGCGTCGACTTTGGAAAATTTATCGTCCAACCAAACTCCTGCAGAGTTTGCATCGTGACAGACAGGTCCTTCTCCAGACCCTGGCTGGTCGCAGACCGAACCAGAATGTCGTCCAGATACCCCAGGACAGAAAAGCCCTGGGCCCTCAACAATGCCAGAACCGGTGCAAGCACCTTGGTGAAGACCCGCGGAGCCGAGGCGAGACCAAAAGGCAACGCCACGAACTGGTAGTGACCCTCCGCAATGGCAAATCGAAGGTACCTCTGGTGACCCTCGAAAATGGGGATGTGAAGATACGCATCCTTCAAATTGATGGAGGCCATGAATTCCCCCGGAACCAAGGCAGCCACCACCGACCGCAGGGATTCCATGCGGAACTTGCGAACCCGCACAGAGCGGTTCAGAGCCTTCAAGTCCAGAATTGGACGAACCTTGCCCTCCTTTCTGGGCACGGTGAACAGATTGGAATAAAACCCCCGAAATCTGTCCCGATGAGGCACCGGAACTACCACTCCCTGAGCCCTCAGGTCCCGCACCGCCAGGTGCAGGTCCCGTAAACGCTCTGGAGACAGTTGAAGATTTGAGGGAAAAAATCTGCTCTCCGGCCGAGAGAGAAACTCGATCTTGTAACCAGATCGAACGATCTCTTGAACCCATCTGTCCCGCAAGCGGGCCAGCCAGGGCTGAAGAAAACCGAGCAAGCGTCCCCCCACCCCAAAACTGGGTGAGGGCGCCCCTTCAGGCCGCACTGTTATGGGCTGCAGATCCGGATTGACCGGACTTCTGTTTACCAGACCAGGGCTTCTTCTGAGAGCCTTGACCTTTGAACGGTTTGCCTTTGTAGTGCGACCGAAAGACACGAAAGGACCCCTGAGGGGGGCGAAAATTAGCATGCTTCTTCCCAGAAGCCCCCTTAGCCTTGGGGAAATGGGGCAAGAGAGTGCTCTTACCTCCGGTGATCCCCTTAATCAACACATCCAAGGACTCCCCAAAAAGGCGAGACCCATCATAAGGCAGATTGGCTAAGGTCTTACGTGAAGACTGGTCCACCGACCAACATTTCAACCAAACCAGGCGGCGAGACAACACCGCCACGCTGTGCACACGTGCAGCCAACGGAACTAGGTCCAAGTCCGCATCACACAGATACATGACACCCTGGTGGATTTGATCCACCATATCGCCTGGGCCGCCATGACAGAAGCAAACAGAGCCTTAAGCATAGAACCCGTAACAGAATAAGTATGACGGGCAAGAGACTCCAATCTCCTATCCGTGGCATCACGGAACACAGGGGAATCCTCTGCAGGAATCGCAGTGGATTTGTTTAAAACCGCAATTGTGTGATCCACTGGGGGAGGCACACACCACCTTTCATCAGTGGAAGGCGAGAAAGGATAACGCAGCTTGAACCTACTAGGCACAGCAAAAGGTTTGCGCAGATTGCGCCAGTGTTCCTTAACAGCGCGCTGAAAATCATCATTGCAGGGAAAAACCTGCGGCGTCCTGCGTTTTCTCTGTGTCCCATAAGCCGCCAAGGCAGCGGGGGGACACACTTCATCCTGCAAACGCAGCGTTTGCTTTATGGAAGCAATCAATTCATCCATGATTGCAAGCTCTTCAGGCGAGCCAGGGGGAGAATTATCAACCCCTTCAACTTCAGCCTCCACCTCAGACCCCACTAGATCCAGGGAGGAGCGGGACCCCGATAAGGAGGCCCCCGCCATAACAGCCCCATCACCTTCACCCTCAGAATCAGAGGAAAGAGCAACTCTGGGTCTTTTAGTAGAATGAGCAGCCACCAGCATCTGCACCTGAGCAGCAAGGCCAGCCACAATAGAGGCTAAATCCCCCCCTGGGGGGGAAACAGCGGTCCCCTGGCTTTCCACCAAGGCGGTAGGAAATTTGCCCTCCTGAGAATCCATTGCCCCTATAACAAATGCCGGATAATAAAGGGTTAACTGCCCCTTTAACAAGCGCGGCGAGCGCAGCCCACCGCACCACACACAAGCACAATGAGACCCCCACAGGGACAATAAAACTGACACAGGCAATGGATAGGAAGGATATAACCTGAGGAGACCCTCGCCGCTGCTGCTGCCTCGATCGGTGTTCCTGGAGAAGAGGAAGTGATGCTGCCAGGGCGCTCTATGAAAGCCTATGGGAGGCTACAAGAAAATGGCCGCCATGCATGTAGAACATGCGGCCGGAGCGAGTGTAGGCAAAATGGCGCCGTTTGGCGCCGAAACCGCCGCTCCACAGTACAGTAAAACACACATGTCATCCATGTATAAAACAACATGTGAGATCGCCGCAGCGATCGCTGTATAGTGCCCAAACATGCCACAAAACATGCCCCACAGCACACAGCTTCACTCACTGACAAGGCTGACACACACAGTGTCACACAGCTCCCCCCCCCCTTTGCAGCCCACAGCATGCAGCCGAGAGATAGGGAGACAAACAGTGTGAATAGAGGCAGGTTACAGAGTCCCAGACTGACACCCCCCCCAGACAGAAAGGTCCCCACATAGATACACTTACCTCACAATGGCGTGGGGGACCCGCACAGGCGAACAAGCCGCTGCACATGAGGCAGGGAGAGTCGCATACAAGACGCACAGAATGGGGGTTAAGAAACCGCACAGCGTCCAGTGAGGTAGCCACCTCACCAATCATCCCTGCACCGAACAGGGATGGGTCGTTCACTGTGCCAGGAGCGTTACCTGGCTGAACGCTCGATGGCAGGCTGGGAAGCCACTGACCCACGACCTGCGACCAGGGGGATCAGCCCGAGACCCAGCCCGCATGATCCTCTTCATCCGAAGAACTAACTAACGCTGACAAAAAGAACAGCTAAGTAAAGGTAGAGAGAAAACTCAAACAAAAATCAAAAAAAGAAGAAAGAGTCTGGGGCACAAAGCCCCAGCACAGAGAGAGCCAGCCACTCCTGACAAGCTAGACATTAAAACTGAGATATGGTTGCAGGAAGTAGGAGGGTATTGACTGAGGGGACCACCCCTTGAGGGTGGGATATGTTAAAAGCTTTAATGTTAACATATTCTGTTGCCTAGCTACTCCTTCGGAGCAAAGTCTAATACCCCATATGTGACGAATATGAAGAGGCGGCGACTGTCGGAGGACGTAAGAGAAAAGATCGTTTGTATTAGAACACTTTCAGCACAGGAGGTTGGCTTCACGGTTTTCACACCTTGCCGGTTTAATAGCAAGCATTTTTTTGGGTTCTTTGCAGTCAGGAAAAACATCTGAACTTGTGTACTGTGCACAAGTTCTGATGTTTTGCCTGCCTCCAAAAACCCCCAAAAAATGCCAGCAAAAACACACCTGGGCATTTTTTTTTTTTGACGCTAGCGTTTTTTTTTGGCATTTTTTTGGGTTCTTTTGAGGCAGGCAAAACATCTGAACTTGTGTATAGTGGTGTATATACACACATACATATATTTATATACACACCTAGACATATATAGGTGTGATAGTAGCAGAAATATATGCTTGCACTAATGAAATCATTTACAGTAATATATTTCTGCTACTATCACACCTATATATGGCTAGGTGTCTATATACATACAATTATGTGTGTATATATACCACTATACACAAGTTCAGATGTTTTGCCTGCCTCAAAAGAACCCAAAAAAATGCCAAAAAAACGCTAGCGTCAAAAAAAAAAAATGCCCAGGTGTGTTTTTGCTGGCATTTTTTGGGAGTTTTTGGAGGCAGGCAAAACATCTGAACTTGTGTATAGTGGTATATATACACACATAATTATATGTATATAGACACCTAGCCATATATAGGTGTGATAGTAGCAGAAATATATTACTGTAAATGATTTCATTAGCGCAAGCATATATTTCTGCTACTATCACACCTATATATGTCTAGGTGTGTATATAAATATATGTATGTGTGTATATAAACCACTATACACAAGTTCAGATGTTTTGCCTGCCTCCAAAAACCCCCAAAAAATGCCAGCAAAAACACACCTGGGCATTTTTTTTTTGACGCTAGCGTTTTTTTGGCATTTTTTGGGGTTCTTTTGAGGCAGGCAAAACATCTGAACTTGTGTATAGTGGTATATATACACACATAATTATATGTATATAGACACCTAGCCATATATAGGTGTGATAGTAGCAGAAATATATTACTGTAAATGATTTCATTAGCGCAAGCATATATTTCTGCTACTATCACACCTATATATGTCTAGGGGTATATATACAGACATATATGTGTATATATACCCCCTATACACATGTTCAGATGTCATGTCTGACATCAAACATGTCCTCAAAAAAGCACTGGCAGTGGCAACCCCTGCAGCATAAAAAATGCTTGGTTGGTGAGAAGTCATATGCCTGTGTCGAAGCAACTCAGAGAAATGATCTTTTCTCTATAGCGGTCACCCTGCTATGGAAGGGTTTTGTCACCCTTCCATAGCAGTCACTGTCAGTTAACCCTACACTACACTACGGTCCCCTTACACTTAACACTTTCCCTACAGAAACTAAATTTTTGAAGCTAACTTAAGTGTAAAGGAGCACTCTAACTACACTAGATATCCCTTTCCTCGCACTAATAAATGCTAAATGACACTTTTAAAGTAAAATTAACAGAACTGCTTCCATTCTCTTCCATGTCCTGTATAACAATGCTAGGAATATGGCGGGAGCTATCTTATATACTGGGGGGCGTATTCACTAATGATTGGTCTAGGGACCCCCTAGTCACTCCAATCGCATTCCTAGCATTCTCCTGCCCCCTCAATTGGCTTTTGCTAATGGTTCTGGTCCAATCACGGGCTTTTAAAGCCCATTTCCTGAAGCATTGCATTTTGGTCGGTTCTGGTTGCCGAATTCCGAACTTTTTGGGCAAAAAGTTCTAAATTCAGCCGAACCTCGAACACCTAATGTTCGGGCCGAACCGATGGTCGACCCGAACCGTTCGATCATCCCTACTCTTAATGACATGGCTGCATATTTGAGGTCTTTATCCTGCTGCAGAATACATTTAGGGCCAACCACACGCCTCACCTAATTGTATTTAATGATGAATAAATATCTGCCTGTATTTCTGAGCATTAAGAACAATAATAATAAAAAGAGAAGTATGAACTTTATTTTTTTGATTCATACTTACCTAGGTGGATACAGTCAGGTCCATAAATATTGAGACATCAACACAATTTTAATCTTTTTGGCTCTATACACCACCACAATGGATTTGAAAGGAGACAAACAAGATGTGCTTCAACTGTAGACTTTCAGTTTTAATTTGAGGGTATTTACATCCAAATCAGGTGAAAGGTGTAGGAATTACAACAGTTTGTATATGTGCCTCACACTTTTTAAGGGACCAAAAGTAATGGGACAATTGGCTGCTCAGCTGTTCCATGGCCAGGTGTGTGTTATTCCCTCATTATCACATTTACAAGGAGCAGATAAAAGGTCAAGAGTTAATTTCAAGTGGGCTATTTGCATTTTAAATCTGTTGCTGTCAACTCTCAATATGAGATCCAAAGAGCTGTCATTATCAGTGAAGCAAGCCATCATTAGGCTAAAAAAACAAAACAAACCCATCAGAGAGATAGCAAAAACATTAGGTGTGTCCAAATCAATTGTTTGGAACATCCTTAAAAAGAAAGAACGCACCGGTGAGCTCAGCAATACCAAAAGACCCGGAAGACCACAGAAAACAACTGTGGTGGATGACCGAAGAATTCTTTTCCTGGTGAAGAAAACACCCTTCACAACAGTTGGCCAGATCAAGAACACTCTCCAGGAGGTAGGTGTATGTGTGTCAAAGTCAACTTCACCAGAATGAATACAGAGGGTTTACCACAAGATGTAGACCATTGGTGAGCCTCAAAAACAGGAAGGCCAGATTAGAGTTTGCCAAACAACATCTTCTGGAACAACAGCCTATGGACAGATGAGACCAAGATCAACTTGTACCAGAGTGATGGGAGGAGAAGAGTATGGAGAAGGAAAGGAACTGCTCATGATCCAAAGCATACCACCTCATCAGTGAAGCATGGTGGTGGTAGTGTCATGGCATGGGCATGTACGGCTGCCAATAGAACTGGTTCTCTTGTATTTATTGATGAGGTGACTGCTGACAAAAGCAGCAGGATGAATTCTGAAGTGTTTCAGGCAATATTATCTGCTCATATTCAGCCAAATGCTTCAGAACTCATTGGACGGTGCTTCACAGTGCAGATGGACAATGACCCAAAGCATACTGCGAAAGCAACCAAAGAGTTTTTTTAAGGGAAAGAATTGGAATATTATGCAATGGCAAAGTCAATCACCTGACCTGAATCCGATTGAGCATGCATTTCCCTTGCTGAATGCCCCAAGAACACGCAGGAGCTGAAGACAATTGCAGTAGAGGCCTGGCAGAGCATCACCAGGGATGAAACCCAGCGTCTGGTGATGTCTATAAGTTTGATTTATGATTGTTAATCCGTCCCATTACTTTTGGTCCCTTAAAAAGTGGGAGGCACATATAGAAACTGTTGTAATTCCTACACCGTTCACCTGATTTGGATATAAATACCCTCAAATTAAAAAGTGTGCTGAAAGTCTGCAGTTAAAGCACATATTGTTTGTTGCATTTCAAATCCATTGTGGTGTGTGTATAGAGCCAAAAAGAATAGAATTGTGTCGATGTCCCAATATTTATGGACCTGACTGTACATTGTTCCGATGCTGCATCTGTTCCCCGCTGGCTCGGACACTGAGAACCAATCAATCTAATATTGCAGGGTTTCAGTCAGCCGCTCTCTGCTCTGTCCCATCCTCCCTCACTGGAGCGCTGGGCTGTGGAGGGAGCAGGAGCAGCCCGCTCAGGCTCTCAGCCACTAGCTGAGAGGCTGAGCCTGGGTTCGGATCCAGGCATGTGGGCGGATGCTGACTCCATGGTCACGATCTCACCCGAGCTTGAACCGGCTCTGTGACATCAGCAGATAGCGGACTTCAGCCCACTGTATACTGAAAAGGATCACAGGAGTGCAAAACTAACTGTGATCCATAGGAGAAGTACAGCTAAATGATCTTTGGCTATAGTTTTTCTTTAAAAGGATAAGTTCACTTTTACAAAAAAAATAAAAAACACACTTTTTTTGTAGGTAAAAAAATATGCATCATTATTAGGGACCTGTAAAGCATTGCATCAGCAAACTGTGGGTATAATGCCACGGTGCTGCAGACTGTGTATTTGTCGGCCCGTACCTCCCATATGGGCAGGCAGTCACACTCCGACAGGAAGCTCAATCTCAGTCCAACCTCTGATGATGCTTGCAGGATGGAGCGAAATGCATTAGGTGACGGGACTTCCGGTGACATCAAATCCTGGTATTGGAACGCAAACTACGGCCATTGCAGGATATTTTCCATGCTTTCAACAAGAATACATCTTGTGAGTGCGCATTTTATATTAATAAAAGTTTTTTAAATTGAAAATGGTATTATGCCACAACCTGTTATTCTTCCTACTATAATGATGTACAACCTGGGGAGATACGAGGAACAGCTGAGAAACCAACAGACAGAAACCCCCTAGGATTCTTACTACAGGCGATATTTTTTATGGGAGTCAGTAAGTGAGGGCACAAGAGGAAGGGGAGCAAGGCACCTTCCCCATTGCCATTACACGTTACTGCATGGATTGCACTTTTAAACATACATTGGCACAGCAGATATACAACACTTTATGAACTTATTTTATATTCATACTATTGTGATTTCTTTGTTTATGGATGCATTATCAGCACTGTTAAACAGTTTTTCATATATGAAACTGAACCATTCCCATAGCAGGTAACGGTAGGGATATACACCATCACCCAAAATTTCATAGAATTGGATGTTTACACTTTTTTTCTTGGATGGTTTGGTTATAACACATATTGAGTAAAGCACAGACAGCGCTGGGATCTCACAATTTTTAAAGGACACCTGTCACAAGTTAGCCTGTAGTTTTGTTTGCATACTCTTACCTCCTGGCTGCAGTGCTTCTATCTTGCCTCCTTTCACATGTGGCTTTTGGCTTCTCTGTTCTATGGGCGTCACCTTCTACACTGTGGGTTATATCCTTTTCCTGTCTATTACTTCCTGAGTCACCTCCCTGTGTGCTTCCCTATATATACACATGCTCAGTGCACTGCTCCTTGCTTGAGCAACATCACTGTTCTCTGAGCTCCCATCCGTGTAACCCTCGGCTATTGTACCTGTTTTCCTGTGTACTGACCCAACTTTGTTTCTCCGTCTATGTTCGTCTGCTGCCTGTCCTGACCTCGGCTTGTCTCTTGTTCACTCTGCACATGCCAGCGGTCTCCACATCTTCAGCTGGGCCTACCTGGGGGCTGCGACCTGGTTCCAGTCTGCTGCAAGTCCATCACCACCATCAGGGGCCCTGGTGAAGAAGCAGGCTGGGGCTTAGACTCTGCGCCCTGGGGAATCCTGAGCTAGGGATCTATAAGGGCTTACTACCACAGACCCGCTGACAGCTTGCTCAAGCCAAAAGGCATTATGAGATATTCATAGTGCCCATCTCTGGTGTTAAAAGCGGTTTTCCATTCATCTCCCTCTCTAATCCTAATCAAATTGTATGCTCCACGGAGATCCAAGACATCTTGGAAGGCCAGATAATGCTGAGGGTGCATTGGAGAGGTAGTGACCTCAGCCACAGGTACATGGAGAGGTGGAGATACCTTAGGGGGACAAGTCTGATGGCATTGCGACCCCCAAGATAACACTTGGCCAGAGTTCCAATCCAGATAGGGTGAGTGTTTCTTCAACCATGGAAGTCCAAAAATGTTGGGACTAGAAGACTTGGAAAGTATCCGGAAAGAGACTTCCTCCCAATGAAAGACACCTACATGCATGTTGATGGAGGTTGTTCTAAAGTGTAGGGGTCCGAAGGCCAAGCCTGCTGATACAGATAGAGGCAAAGCCAGGGGAACTAGAGGAATGCCCAGTTTAGTGGCCAAGGACTGCTCAATTAAATTCCCGGCTGCTCGAGAGTCCACATATGCAGAAACTTGATACGAATTCAGAGCCCAATGAAGAGATGGGTATAACAAATCGAGGGTAAGTGGCAGAGTTCAAATTCTGGTCTAGATCGCCTCCCTCCAAGTGACCTAGAGTTTCCGGACACACAGGGCAGGATTTTATCATATGACCACCTGTCACGTACCTGATCTGAAGCCGGAGTGTAGAGAGGGCTCCCCTTGCGGCTAGGTGCAGAACACCCCTGGAGGTGAGACAGGGAGTGCTGTGCCCGAAGTAGCACGGGTTGCCGGCTGGGGCCAATGGGTGATCGGTCCAAGGCGGATCTGGAACACTTGACAAGCCAGGGAGGTGTGCTGCAGGAACAAAGGTAAGCTGGGTAGTCCACAGGAGACTGGTAATGCGGAGTCAAGAGCCAAGCCGGGTCAGACACTGGAGAAAACAGAGGAGAGTCCAGGGACAAGCCAAAAGGTCAGGAGCCAGAGGTATCAAGAGGAGTCGAGGTCAAGCAATCCGGGTCGGCAACAGGAAATCCAAGATAAGCAGGCAAAACAAGGCACAAGGGACACGGGGAGCTGAAGATCATCCAGCAACTAGTGACTGTCATTGCTGAGCTTAAATAGGCCGTTTGGCGCCAAGCGCCGTCACGTCCTGCGTGCTCGTGTGCGCATTGGCGCACGCACGTTCTTGGTTGAGTTTGCCCGGAGTTGGCCGCGCATGCGTATTCGCGCCAATGCGTGAATGCGCTGATTAGCCAAACTGTTGGAGTTTACCTGACAGTGCCCCCCCCCCCCCCCCGAGGGGCAGCCTCTGGATGCCCAAAAGGGCCCGTTTTCCAGGACATTTTTTGAAAAAGTCCCGTAACAGCCTGGGAGCATGTATGTTTTGCGCAGGTTCCCAAGAACTTTCTTCCGGAGGATAGCCTTTCCATTTCACCAGATACTGGGTTTGCCTTCCTCTTCTGCGGCAATCCAGAATGGATTCAACTTCATACTCTGTTTCGCCATGTACTAGAACTGGAGGTGGAGGCAAATGATCTACATTAGGAAAGGGACCAGGATTGGCCGGTTTGAGCAAGGACACATGGAACACTGGATGAATCCTGTACGTATTAGGAAGACACAATTCAAAGGCCACAGGGTTAATTATTCTTTTGATCGGGAAGGGACCAATGAACCTTGACCCCAACTTCTTAGATGGGCAGGACAACTTGAGGTTAAGGGTGGACAGCCACACCTTATCTCCCACCTTCAAGGCAGGACTGTCTTTCTTCCTTTTGTCATAAAATTGTTTGTAGTTTTCTTGTGCTTTTTGCATAGTCCTTTGCAGGAGCAGAAAATTTTCTTGGAGGAAGGTTATCCTATCTTGCACAACAGGTACCATAGTTTCAGGTATCGGGCTAGGCAGAAAAGATGGGTGGAAACCATAGTTCGCAAAGAACGGAGACTGATGTGTGGAAGTGTGAATTGAGTTGTTGTATGCGAACTCGGCACACGGGAGCAAGGCTACCCAATTGTCCTGTGAAAATGTAGAGAAGCAGCGGAGATATTGTTCAAGGGTCTGATTTGTCCTTTCTGTTTGGCCGTTACTTTGCGGGTGATATGCTGAAGATAGACAGACCTCGATGTTAAAGATTTTGCAAAGGGCCCTCCAGAATCTGGAGGTAAATTGTACTCCTCGTCGGACACGATGCTGCTGGGCAGACCATGTAACCTCACGATTTCCTTGATAAAGGTATGTGCCGTGGCCACGGCCGAAGGAGTGCCAACCATGGGCACAAAGTGAGCCATTTTAGATAGGAGATCTACTACCACCATGATTGTAGAAAATCCCTCTGGAGAAGGTAGGTCCACTATAAAGTCCATGGATAACATTTCCCAAGGTTGTTTAGGAACAGGAAGTGGTCTCAAAAGACCCCAGACTTGGACATGGCTGCCCTTACTCCGAAGGCAGGTCGTGCAGGAACTCACATAATACTTACAGTCTTGTCTGACACTCGGCCACCGATAGGATCGTTGGATGAGTTCCAGAGTCTTACGAACCCCAAAGTGACCAGCTAATTGGTGGTCATGGCATGCTTTAAGGACCGTGAGTCTGGCTTCCTGAGGTACAAAAATTTTATTATTATGCAAAAAAAAACTTCCCTGTTTCTGGAGTATAGAAGTCTCAGGGGCAGTGCATTGGGCAGAGGCCCATTCAAGGGTGGTCCTGAGATCCGGCTGGATTAACAGAAAATTTTGGGCAGACAAAATTGTGCTAGGGGTGACATCCATAGGAGTTTCAGGAAACATCCGTGAGAGGGCATCTGCTTTCCCGTTCTTGGATCCTGGCCGGTACGTGAGATGGAAATTGAACCTCGAAAAGAATAGGGCCCATCTGGCTTGTCGAGGTCTCAAGCGTCTGGCAGATCTGAGATACTCGAGATTTTTATGATCTGTATATATCATAATTGGATGGGCTGCACCTTCCAACAAATACCGCCATTCCTCAAGTGCCGCCTTGATGGCCAGCAGTTCTCGGTCCCCTACATCATAGTTCCTCTCAGGCTGAGTGAGCTTTCGAGAAAAAAAAGCTACTGGGTGGAGCAAAGCTTTAGGTCCCTGGCGTTGAGAGAGGATTGCTCCCGTGGCTACTTCTGAGGCATCGACCTCAAGGACATAAGGCAAAGCCGGGTCCGGATGCTGTAGCACGGGGGCACTGGTGAACACAGCCTTGAGTTTGTCAAACGCCCCTTGAGCCTCTGAAGACCAGTGGAAGCGGGTGTGTTGCTGAGTTATTTAAGTTATGGGGGCAATGATGCGGGAAAAGTCCTTAATGAATCTGCGATAAAAATTTGCGAAACCCACAAACCTCTGGATACCTTTCTTGTCCGTGGGAGCAGGCCACTCCAAGATGGCAGACACTTTCTGAGGGTCCATTGCTATTCCATCCGTGGAGATGATCAGACCTAGAAACTGTATTGATGATTTCTCGAATTCACATTTTTCCGCCTTTGCATAAAGCCCGTGTTTTCTGAGAGTGGCCAATACCTTTTTGCACGTGTATTCTATGTGACTCCAAGTTGGCAGAAAAAACAAGAATGTCATCTAAGTAAACAATGAGGAAATTGTCCAGGAATTCTCTGAAAATATCGTTTACTAGATGCTGGAAAGTGGCAGGGGCATTGCACAACCCAAAAGGCATAACCAGGTATTCAAAGTGCCCGAAACAGGTTCGAAAAGCAGTCTTACACTCGTCGCCTTCACTGATTCGTACCAAGTTATAAGCACCTTGTAGATCTAATTTAGTGAAGACTTGAGCGGAGCGGAATCTCTGGAAAAGCTCAAGAACGAGAGGAAGCGGGTACCGGTTCTTTATAGTAATTTTATTTAGGTCTCTGTAATCCACACAAGGCCTTAGGGTATGGTCCTTCTTTTCCACGAAAAAGATGCCGGCTCCGGCCGGAGAGGAGGAAGCACGAATTAACCCTTTTTTGAGGTTCTCATCAATGTATTGCCGTAGGGCTTCAAGCTCAGTCTCTGAGAGCGGGAAGATACGGCCGAAAGGAATTTCGGCACCAGGTAACAACTATCGGGCAATCGTAGGGACGGTGAGGTGGTAATGAGTCCGCTTTCTTTTTATCAAACACATCAAGAAAGTTGTGGTAAACAGAGGGAACATCTTGGCCGACATTGGAAACAGGCTGAATGGAAAGACAGCCGGCAGGAGGCGGGGTCTCAGGAGCCACACAATGTTGACGGCAGTATGCTGACTTAAAAGATACTTCCCCTCTTGACCAGTCTATCAGCGGGTTGTGTGCCCGTAGCCAGGGGATTCCTAGAATTACAGGAAACATGGGTGAAGGAAGAACATCAAAGTGAAGAAGTTCTTGATGGCCAGGGCCGGTTGTGGCAAGTATAGGTAAGGTTTCCTGGATGATGGGCCCGGATCTGGGAGTAGTGCCACCTGCAAGGTGGATTTCTAATTTATGGTTCTTGGTCTGGAGAGGTAAGTGATGTTCTTTTGCCAGTGAGATATCCAGGAAACAACTGCAGGCTCCAGAGTCAATAATGGCTGGCAGCTTGATCTCCCCTCCTGCCACCTGCAAAGAAACAAGGAGGACCAGGTGAGTGGGGGAAGATCCAGGGATCTGCAGATGCATATGACTGGAAGTTCAGTTGCCTGCGACAAAGTCTTTCCGCAGGAGTTAAGGCTGAACGGACCACCCCGATCTGCATAGGCTCCTTGGGTGACATTGGGTTGGCAGCAGTCGGTAAAGGTGCAGGAGGTGGTGGCACCTTGGGTAGCATCCAAGCAGGCTGAAATGACTGAGCACGATCGGACCGACGTTCCCGCAAACGTCTAACTGGATGGCCAATTGAATGAGCCCCTCTAAAGTGGTGGGGGTCTCAACCCGTGCCAACTCATCCTTAAGAGTTTCCGACAGGCCTAACCGATACTGATGTTTGAGGGCGGCCTCATTCCAGCCTGTGTCTGCAGACCACCTGCGAAAGTCCACGGTGTAATCTTCCATGGGGCGTCGGCCTTGCTGTAATTTATGGAGTGTAGCTTCGGCAGTGGCCGTACATTGTGGATCATCGTACAGCTGGGCCATTGCCTCAAAGAAGACCTCAACAGAGTCCAGAGCAGGATCCTTCTGTTCCAGCAAATGGTGGACCCAGGACTGGGGTTCATCAGACAGCAGGGAGATGATAAACCCTACTTTAACTGTCTCCAAGGAAAAAGTACTGGGTTGCAGAGCCAGGTATAATAAGCAGGTGTTCTTAAATGATTTAAACTTCTTTCGATCACCAGAGAAGCGTTCCGGTAGGGGTACTCTGGGTTCAGGAGGAGGAGCCATCATGACAGGAATAAAAGCTGATTGTCCCGAAGCTGAAGGAGCAGGGTAAGAGACTGCAGCGGATGGATCTGAAGGAGCCGCCAGAGATGGTGTAGACAGGTACTGTAGGGGACCTTCCAGTTGGAAGTAACCCTCCTGAAGATTCTTCACAGCCTGGGTTAAAGCTGCAACTTGCTGGCATAAGGCTTCCAGCGTGGAGGCACCTCTCTCGGCTTCTGTCATGGCTGGATGATACTGTCACATCCTTCGTGCATGCGTGCGCATTGGCGCACGCACGTTCTTGGTTGAGTTTGCCCGGAGTTGGCCGCGCATGCGTATTCGCTCCAATGCGCTGATTAGCCAAACTGTTAGAGTTTACCTGACACCACCAGCTCCACAGCAAAGACACAGGCCGAGTCTCAGGCGATGTGACCTCTCTTGTGGAGTGAGGCGTGTCTGGCCCAATTGAATAGGTTTTTCAGAAGCCAATACTGCGGAACAGATGGGTTGTTCAAGAATGTTCTGGACAACAGGAGCCAAGTGACCCACCGGGGGGTGACGTGATGCAGTCCTTTCCAGATCTCGCTCCTGGAAGCGGACATCGATTTGGATGCTAAGGTCAATCAAGCCATCCAAGGTGGTCTGTATAGTTCCGCTAGGTAATTCATCCTTAATACAATCTGCAAGACCTTGCCAAAAGGTTGCAGTAAGAGCCTCATTGTTCCATGTCAGTTCTGAAGCCAAGGTGCGAAACTGAACTGCATACTGACCAACAGTCATGTTTCCTTGAGGAAGACAAAGAAGAGCTCCAGAAGCAGATGAGGCCCTGCCAGGCACATCAATGGTGTTACGGAAAGCTTGTAGGAAGGCAGAGAGACTGGAAACGGTAGGATCTTGACGATCCCACAACGGCGAGGCCCAAGCCAAAGCTGGTCCTGACAGGAGTGAAATCATGTACACCACCTTGGAATGATCAGTAGGAAAGTAATTGAGAAAGGTTGAAATTGACCAGCGCTATGGAATATGTAAAATTTTGTGTATACAGGTGTGAAGCTGCCACCAACCAACCCCTAAATTAGGGGTCAAGTATAAATTAAGGGTATAAAAGGAATGGTATAGGTGCTACCTGTTATAAATGTGTATTGCACTAGATCCTATAGGTGTGTGTTGATTGTGAACACAATGATATTAAATGAGGATATAAATAAAATCGCAAGTGGTAAAGTGCAGGTGCCAAATAACAGGATCTATGTTTGGGCTGGAAATGTATATGCCCAAAAAGTGCTTAGTACTAGAAATAAATGTGAAACATTATCAAATAAACAAAGTGCGAATATATTTATTCAAAAGTGCAATGCCAGTGCGGGTTATAAATATCAAAGTAAAAATGTGCTGTCCTTAAAACAAATAAAGGAAAAAACCTTTTAAGACTAATGTGCTGGTAGCAGTGCCCGTGCAAAAAGAAAAGGGTGGTGGAATACCTGAGGCTAGTGAATAAGGTGCCTATACCTGTGGGATGCACTAGGTATCGCACTCACCCTTTCCACCCCTCAGTATAGGGTGTTGAATGCAGGTAGGGATAATCTCCAAGCAAACAGCAAGTGGAAAACTTCGGGGTTCATTCCTGTTATTTGGCACCTGAACTTTATTACCACTTGCGATTTTATTTATATCCTCATTTAATATCATTGTGTTCACAATCAACACACACCTATAGGATCTAGTGCAATACACATTTATAACAATAACAGGTAGTGCCTATACCAATCCTTTATACCCTTCATCAGTAGGAAAAGAATGGCCCGCTAGCTCAAAGTGGATTGAGCACTGAGCCCCCCGACAAGCTTTGGGGTCCCCAGAGAAGCGAGGTGGCGGAGGCAGCTGGAGTTTTGCAGGACTGACCACTGCTGGATGGACTGCGGAAGCAGAAGTGACAAGGGCGGACACAGGAGCTGGAATGGAGGGAGAGGGAGTAGGCACAATCTGCAGCTGATCCAGATGGAGGAAAGTGCCTACAAACACTGCATAATTTGTTCTTTATAAGCCTGCTGTACGTCAACTCTCTGCGCCAAACTCTGAAGTTGATCCAGAAGTGGCTGCGGTGTCTCCGAGGAGCTCATGGCTTGAGCAAACTGTCAGTGGGTCTGTGGTAGTGAGCCCTTATAGATCCCCAGCTCAGGATTCCCCAGGGTGCGGAGTCTAAGCCCCAGCCGCCTCCTTCACCAGGGCCCCTAAAGGTGGGGATGGACTTGCAGCAGACTGGCACCAGATCGCAGCCCCCAGGTAGGCCCAGCTGAAGATGTGGAGACCGCTGGCGTGTGAAGAGTAAACAGCAGACTTTAAGGATATCCAAGAGACAAGCTGAGGTCAGGACAGGGAGCAGACGAACATAGACGGAGAAACAAAGCCAGGTCGGTACACAGGAAAATAGATTCAATAGCCAAGGGTTACAGGGATGGGAGCTCAGAGAACAGTGATGTTGCTCAAGCACTGAGCATGTGTGTATATATAGGGATGCACACAGGGAGATGACTCAGGAAGTAATAGACAAGAAAAGGATATAACCCACAGTGTAGAAGGTGACGCCCATAGGCACAGCCCATAGGAGAACAGTGAAGCCAAACGCCACATGTGAAAGGAGGGAAAATAGAAGCACTGCAGCAAGGAGGTAAGAGTATACAAACAAAACTACAGGTTAATTTGTGACAACACCACACCTTTCAACTGGCAACAGTCTAATTACAAATTTAACCCTTACCTAGCAGAGTAGACGAACACTCACATTACTAAGGAAGCTCAATTACCTACCTAGAACGATCAGCATCGCTCTGGTGGTTCACGGAGAACTGCAAGCCTCAAAGGCTGCCCGGACTTGAAGTTTTCCCATTCACAGAACATTGTAAACGGATGACGTGGCCGGGCAGTCAAAACCCTGCACACGTTTTTTTCCCATTTCAACAGCGAGCGGGTCAGAAGATCCCAGCTCGCTGTAAAAACAGGGACTCGGGGGGTGCAGAAGCCGATGCATTTGTAACATGTTTCATGTTATACCCTGAAAATGGGTGTAACATGTTACAAAAAGGTGAACCTATCCTTTAATCCTGACCAAATGTCCAACTTCATTTGCAGAAAGGCAGCCCCAAACTTACAAGGAACTTTCACAGTGTTTTACTGTTGTCTAACGACACTTGTTATTATACCGCTCTCCAGCCCTTTGGCGAACAAACTGCCTCTTGCTACAGCCAAATATTTCAAATTTTGTCCATTAGCCCAGAGAACCTGCTGCCACTTTTCTGCATCTCACTTCCTGCATTGTTTAGTGCATAGTTTCCACGACTGAGGTATGGCTGGACAGTGGATGGGTGTACCTGGGTCTTACTGGTTACCACAAGTTCTGTGCTGCAGGCACTGCTGAACATCTTCCATTGTCGAAGGGAAATGAGCATGATGTGTCTTTCAACTTAAGCATTAAGTTTCCTTGGCCAACCACTGCGTCTATGGTCCTCAACATTGCTTGATTCTATGTGCTTCTTTAACCAGTTTTGGACCGGAAGGATTTGCCCACTTAATGGCCAGGTCCTATTTTGCAATTCGGCACTGCGTATTTTAACGGACAATTGCGCGGTCATGCGATGCTGTACCCAAATAAAATTGATGTCCTTTTTTGTCCCACAAATAGAGCTTTTTTGGTGGCATTTGTTTAGCTGTGCAATTTTTTTTTATTTTTTATAAAAGAGCGACAATTTTGAAGAAAAAACAATATTTTTTCACATTCTGCTATATGACATTCTCAAAAAAAAAAAATTAAAATTCTTTAACATTTTAGGCCAATTTGTTTTTTTGCTACGTATTTCTGGTAAAAAAATAAAAATCACAATAAGCGTATTTTGATTGGTTTGCGCAAAAGTTATCGCGTCTACTAACTACGGGAAAGATTTATGTCATTTTTAATGTTTTTTTTCACTAGTAATGGTGGCAATCTGTGATTTTTTGCGGGACTGCGACATAGCAGCAGACAGATCTGACTCCTGACATTTTTGACACTTTTGGGGGGGTACCAGTGACATTACTACAGTAATCAGTGCTAAAAATATGCACTGTTACTGTAATAATGACACTGGTAGGGAAGGGGTTAACCCTGTGGGTGATCAAGGGGTTAATTCTAAGCCTAGGGGAGTGATTCTAAATGTGGGGGTGGGGGTGGCTTGTGAAATTACCATAGAGACATGTGATCCTATATAGAAGGATCACATGGGCTCTATGGTCATTGCAGGGAGGACGGTCAGTTGGGTTTACAACAGCCGACCGTCCTTCTCTCTCAGCGGGGAATGATCGAGAGTGTCAGGCGGCAATCGGAGCCGCCTGACACATGCATCGGCTTCCCCGCTGACGAGCCCCCCCCCCCTCTAGCTTCTCCCAGGCAAATGAAGTATGCATACGTGGTTTTGTCTGGGAGAGCCACTCTGCCGCCGTATATATACAGTATGCGGTCGGCAAGTGGTTAAAAGAGCCTGAACAGCACATCTTTAAACCCCAGTCTGCTTTGAAATCTTTGCTTGGGAGAGACCTTGCTGGTGCAGTAGAACTACCTTGTGTCTTTTTGCTGCGATTAGTCTTGCCATGGCATATGACCTGTGACATGAAGCAGTCTTCCTTAAAATTTTAAATTCTAAACAATTAAAATAAAATATTTTATTGTGATATAAACTGCATTCACCTGCACAGTCACTTGATCATACCAACATCTACAAAGGAGAAGCAAATCCTACAAAAGAGTTAAAACCAATATTTCCACGCAGCAAACGATGTGTTCTACCCTCTTGAGCTGTGGCAAAGGTTCTTTTTCTGCTATGGTTAAACTGGAACCACATAGAAGATCAATTGAAAACTCGCACACATCTCCAATGCTGCAGGCAATATGAAAAAGTTTATCTTTCTAGATTTCAAAAACATGTATTTTATCTTTCTCCAATACTTTCTCCTGAAATATCTCCCTTATGATTTACCATCTCCTCTCCTTCAAGAGCAAATATATACTGTACTTTTTGTATTCATTGAAGGAGTGTTTTACTGCAGACTGTGTGGATGGGGGAATTGGGTTCAACCTGATTGAAGGAAAAAAATTGATCCATCTATGGGCTGCCTTAGACTAGGAAGCAATATTGTCATTGAAGAACACAGAAAGGAAAGGGGAATGATTCTAATCAACTATACACAAAGCCACTGCAAAATATATTCCTATCTGCTTCATCAGTTAAAGACTAACAAATAAAAAAATGAAGGAACACTATTATCAGTTACAAAGAATATAATGACCATAATGGGAATAATTTTGCCTGAGAATTGATAGTTGCCCCAAAAGAACTACAATAGCTCAAAGTGTTAAAGTGGTTGTAAAGTCAGTGCTCACAATTACTGCCAGCCTCTCTGTTATAACGAGCTGTACTACACAGTGTATATGTTTTTGATTCTGCTGCTAAATACCTTTTTTACATTGCCAATGTGCAGTCACGTAACCGCCCAACGCGCTCCTTTCCAGATCTAAGGACTACAGAGAAAGGGGCTGAGATCCCCCTCCTACGTCAGCTGGACGGTCACGTGACTGCACATTGGCAATGTGGAATATTGTATTTAGCTGCAGAATTAAAAAAAAAAAAAACACATACAAAGTGTGTTGTATCTTGTTATAACAGAGGGTCTGGCAGTAACTGTGAGCACTAACTTTACTGCGACACGAAATAAAGGCAGGAGGGGTGGGGCGGGTTTGGATAGCGGCTCACACACAGGAGCTGACAGGCAGGGAGGGAGAGACTGCGGGCTGACAGAGGCATATAAACTAACCGTGGTATCATGGATCAGCAGCCATGATTACTGTGGTCAGCACACTAAGCGGGACACAGGAACAGGCAGGATCAACTGCAGTATGCAGTTTAACATGCTTTTAAGGGACAGGTTTTTTTTTTTTTTTTTTCCTCTTTCTTTAGGGTTGCAACCTCTTTAATGGTCAAGAAACATTTGGACCAATAAAAAGTTAATAAAGCACATGGACTAGATGGCTTAAACTAGTGATATCGGTTTTTTGTTGCCAATATTGGCCGATATTTTCACACATTTAAAATTTTGCAAAATAAACACAAATTTCGACACAAATCTGTTATTAAACATGTTCATTTTTATTCATTAACACTTTTAACATTATTTACACCTTAACTGCATGATAACTGATAGGAAAAGTGCACTTGCAGGGACATCAGTTTCACATCATCTGACTGTGCATTAATGGAATGCATATTGCATAATAAATAAACTGCTGCAGTACTGCACTCACTCACTGTAATTAATCACTACTGCAGTGTAGTCAGTGCAAAACTGCTAGAAAAAAAGCTAGACAACAGCTACACAGTGGATTGGACTGGAGTCAGTGGGCAACCTCTGCAGTAGAGCACTCACTGCAACTACAGCAGACAGTGCAAAACTGCTGGAAAAAAAGCTAGGCAACAGCTATACCGTGGATTGGTTTGGAGTCACTCAGTGGACTACCTCTGCAGTAGGGCAGTCACTGCAACTGCAGCAGTCAGTGCAAAACTGCTAGAAAAAAAGCTAGGCAACAGCTAGACAGTGGATTAGAGTCAGCGGACTACCTCTGCAGTAGGGCACTCACTGCAACTACTGCAGTGCAGTCAGGGCAAAACTGCTAGAAAAAAAGCTAGGCAACAGCTAGACAGTGGATTGGATTGGACTCTTTGCAGTAGGGCACTCACTGCAACTACAGCAGTCAGTGCAAAACTGCTAGACAAAAGTTAGACAGTGGATTGAAGTGGACGCTACTTTTTTCAATACTCCCAGTTAAGTAGAACATTATTATAATGCAGAAAGCAGAACATTTCCATGTCCATGGTCACGTGTTAAAGTTCTTCTGTTTTGTTCATCCAATGCTGCCACTTCATAAACATGCTCAGGAGGAGTGGAGGACAGAGGAGCAGAGAGAGAGGTATCTTCTAGCATGGGAAGCAAGTCTTTTGTAGCGTGCCTCATTTTCTGGGAGAGCCACTCTGCCGTATATATACAGTATGCGGTCGGCAAGTGGTTAAAAGAGCCTGAACAGCACATCTTTAAACCCCAGTCTGCTTTGAAATCTTTGCTTGGGAGAGACCTTGCTGGTGCAGTAGAACTACCTTGTGTCTTTTTGCTGCGATTAGTCTTGCCATGGCATATGACCTGTGACATGAAGCAGTCTTCCTTAAAATTTTAAATTCTAAACAAAAAAACTATACTGCCCTCTACAGGAGTAGGACTAGACAGGAAAGAAAACGTTCTGGCCACACCCTAGGGGCAGTCCCAGAGGGTATATCCTCTCACTTCCTGCTACAGCAAATCAGTTATGTCACAAAGCAGTGTTTAGAGAATTTAACCCAACTCAAAAACAGAGGGGCGGGTACTACGTCTGTCAATGAGCTTAAGAGAAAAGGATTTTACGGTAAGATTTTACAAAAATCCATTTTTCTCTGTCGCTCATTGACAGACGTAGTCCTCGTTGATTAATAACTCGGGACGTCCCAAAGCAGTACCACAAATGAGGGGTGGGATAACAGAAATCAAAATCCAGAAGGCCCAACCGGAGCCAACCAGAAGCATCAAGGACTCATCGAGCAAAAAGATGAGACCTAAGTGAAACACCCAACAAACCCTTGAGGTAGACCAACAGTCTCCTCAGATTGCGGCCTGCAGAACCTTGTGGCCAAAAGAGGCATCTGATGATGCCATCACATCAACTTTATAAAATGTTGTAAAGGTATGAACCGACGATCAAGTCATCGCCTTGAAAACCTGGATCGCTGACGCCTGATGGCGGAAGACCCAGGAGACACTAGGCGCCCGAGTAGAATGCGCCTTAACAGGGAACGGAGGATTCCGACCCTTAATAGAATAAGCTTGTACCACCGTCTGACTGGTCCATCTAGATATGGTTGCGGCAGACACAGGCAACCCCCTTCAAGGGCTATCCGTGATCACAAAAAGTGAGTCCGTCTTACGAAAACAAGTTCGTAGTAGTCAAGTGTATCCTTCTGAACCCCATCCAAGGAGTGTAATGCAAACTCCCAAGGATGGCTAGTCTTAGGACACGGGGAAGGTAACACAATATTTTTATTCAGATGAAAACTCTGAAAACCACTTGGGAAGGAAGGATGGATCTGGAAGAAGAACCACCTTATCCCTATGAACCACCAGATATGGGGAACGTCAAGATAATGCGGCCAGTTCTGACACCCTGCGTGCAGAAGTAATGGCCACCAAGAAGGCCACCTTCTGGGATAATGTAAGCAAGGGAATCTCCCTAATATCTTTAAGAGAAGTTTCTGAAGAACCGACCACACTAAATTAAGATCCCAGGCGGTAAGGGTGCGCGCACTGGCGGAGCCAGATGTCGCACCCCCTGGATGAAATTCCGCACCAAGGAATGATTAGCCAAAGGTTTCTGAAAGAAGATTGCTAACGCCGAAACCTGACCCTTGATAGAGCTCAGTTTCTGCTCAACCCCTTGTTGCAGACAGACCAAGATTCGGGTCACCGAATAGGTATGTGGGGGAAATCCAAAAGATTCACACCACGCCATATAAGACTTCCATGTGCTGGAAGTCGCTTTCCTTGCTTTAACTGGAGGTAGGAATAACTGAAGCTGACACTCCCTTGTCCTTCAGTACCTGGGTCTCAATGGCCAGGCCATTAAGCCAGCGATTGTAAAGCAAGATGGAAGATCGGTCCCTGAGACCGCAAATCCTCCCTGAGAGGAAGTCTCCAAGAAGCGTCCGCGACTAGCCTCACCAAGTCGGCGTACCAGGCTCGACGAGGTCAGTCCGGAATTTCCAGAATAACTGGAAATCCCTCCACCTCTATCCTGCGAAGAAGTTCCCGCAGTAACTTGAGAGGATGGAAGGCATGTCGTAGCTGATACTGCTCCCACGGGGCGATCAGCGTTTCTGCTGCGTCCGCTAGAGGATCGCGGGTGCGAGCTACAAACCTCCGCACCTTCCTGTTGAGCCAAGGTGCCAACAGATCCACATCCGGGGTGCCCCAATGAAGGGACAGCTAGTGAAAAACCTCTGGATGAAGAGGCCATACCCCTTGATCCAGAATCTGATGGCTGAAATAATCTGCCTGCCGATTTCCCACCCCCGGAGTGAACACTGCGGGGAGATCCGGAACAAACCGTTCCGTCCAATGAAAAGATGCTAGTCGTTTCGATGGCCACCAGGACACTCTTTCTTGACATAAGTCACGACCGTGGCATAGTGCGATTGGATCCGAATCGGGCTGCTCTAGAGCTGCTCGGTCCAGTAAATCAGACAAAATCTGATCGCTCTCAGTTCTGATACCCTATTGGTAACCTGGATGCTATCGGAAGGAATGACTTCCCCTGGTTGAGCATCGGAGACTTCCTGGTTTGCTCGCTCAACCGGATCCGATTGTCCAGGAAATCGGAATTCTGATTCCATTAGAAAAAAATCTCCTTCAGGAGAATTCGGGTATGAGACTGGGTATACGGTACTGCCTCTAAGAAGGCCACCATCAGTCCCAGCCAATTGACGGACAGCAACATCCGAATCGTTGACTGAACCTTCTGGAGTTTCTCCGCAAGGAGAAACTTTCTTCCCCAGGATGTATCCAACATTAGGCCCTGATAGTTCAGTCTCCTGGTGGGAACCAGGGATGATCTTTGGGAAAGCGAAGAAAACGCTGATGTCCTGCGATGATGGGGATATAAGGATAGGCATCCTAAATGTCTATGGACGCCAGGAACTCCCCCTGATGCAGGGAGGCCACCACTGTTCGGATGGACTCCATCTTTCCCCAAGTCCAGAATTGGACGCACCTTGCCCTCTTTCCTGGGCATTGTGAACAGGTTCGAATAGAACCCCTGAAACCGTTCAATGTTAGAAGGGAAGAATCGTACCGGTGGAAGTGATCGAAACTCGATCCTGTATCCTGACCGTATGACCTCGCGAACCCCTTAGTCCGGGGTTCTGGCAAGCCATGGTTCCGGAAACCGGTGAAGACATCCCCCCACCCCAGAGATGGGTAGGGGCGCATCAGGCTGTATACTTAAGGCTTGGCTGAGCCGGATTTTTTGTTTAGCCGACCAGCGCCCTTTGAAAAACCCTCTGAAGGGGCTTTGGAGGGTCTCGCCTTATCGCCCGCCCTCGCGGAACGAACAAACTCTTTATGAGCAGAAAGGGAAGGTCCTCGTTGGTTACGAGGTCCTCTTTATCCTAACAGTCTGTGGCAAGACAGCAGGTGGTACCGTCTATCCTTTAAAGAGGGATTCCTCAAACGGATAGCACCTAGCCATGCGTTAGGAAATAACATGGGTTCGTTTCAAAACGACCCCATTTGGGTAAAGGAAAATCCTTCGCCCTTTTGGTAGGCTAACAAGTACCAAAAAAGAATTTCAGTCTCAGCTACCTCTGCCGGTGTAACCTCAAGACTAAAGGTTTCCCGGACGGACACAACTAGTGCATCCACCACTCTTGTGCTATGGCGGAGGCAGAAACGTTCTCCTCACTGCTGAGGAGACATTACCTGAGACAACAGCCCCATAAGAGGGACCTGCAGCTGCATTGACCAGCTCAGAATCCGTATCTGAAGTATCAGATAAAAAATAGGGGTAGGCGGGGGTCGCTTCTTGACCCCCGTCCCTGACAGGCCACCTCCACCCGGGATACCAAAGACTCCAAAACTGCCGATAATGCATTAAAAACAAGTGGGGTACTGGAGGGTCCTGCGGCCACCTTGAGGGGATCAGGTGGGGATCCCTATGCGGCAGGGTCAATGATTATACAAGACATTTGCCAGCGACAAAAAATGACAAAGTAAAAAACTTTTTTTTTTTTTTGTATCCCCCAGTCGCAACAGCGCCCCTCAGTGTTACCTGCCTTTTTGGACCCCACAGAGAGAGAGAGAGAGAGACCCCAAGGCTCATCCCTGATGCACAGAAGTTTTCATCAGCTTGCTCAGTGCTGTCCTGTTACAGACAGGAAGTCTTTGGCCCTTTTTCCTGGGTAAAGGAGGCGGCTCCGCCCCTTAACACGCCTTCCGGCGCCTCCCCCTGGCTCCACGAGGTGTTTGGTCACCTCAAACATGGCCGCCCCCATGCTGGAGACACGAGGCTACGCCAATATGGCGGCCTTGTGTGCTCTGCAAGACAATGGCGGCGGCCTGTTAGGATAGCGGCGGCTTAGCAGCGGCCTGCGGGATGCCGTATTCGGCCTAGCGGCCTGCGGGAGTGCATCGGCCCCCCAAACTTCACCCTGGATGGTGATCAGCCTGGCCGGCGGTACCGGACCCTGGCAGGCCGCATGCGGTCCGTGGGCCGTCGGAAGGCAGCCTGCCCTTGCTGGAGGAATGCGATCTGGACTGCAGTTATACATGCATAGACATCGCCCTGTGAACACCTCTGACAGGTAGGATACCTTATGCTACCACAGTAATATTCTAGTACTGCCACTGACTTCAGTCATCTTTACAGTTTTGAAATGACATTAGATTGTCAGCTCCCAAACCAAGCCTCCTGGTTTCTTGTTCACAAAAATCACACTCAAATAGGGGGATCTGTGACATGTTATAGGATAGAGGGGAGACCCATCCTTACCATTTCAGAGAGGGGCCCGCGTTCACCACAAACCCGTCAGGGGGAAAAGGGGGAACATACTACTCACCATACCGAAACCAGGCGGGCGCCAACTCCTGACAGTACCCCTCTCCACCGGGGTGGGAGGGCTGTCGACCAATACGGACGCCGTGACTCATGGTCATTGGCGTTTAAGCGAGACGTTTAACTCGCAGGGTCAGCCCCCGTCCAGTGGGACTATGTCGCGGCCGACCCAGCGCGGAGCTATGGCCTGCACGCGCTCGTAGGCTGAACTGGGGTGACCACGGGATCTCAACATCCAGCCCGTCGCCCAGTTCCAGCTTTCTTGCTTGAAGATCTCACAGGAACACTGGAGAAAAAAGCGGTCTAAAAAATCTTTCTAAGAAAAAAATCCTGCCAGGACCGAAGATCCTAGCAAGGCATCTAGGTCCTTACTCCTAACTAGACAGAAAAAAAACGGATTTTTGTAAGATCTTACCGTAAAATCCTTTTCTCTTAGCTCATTGACAGACGTAGTCCTCGGTGATTCAGCACCTTCGGGTTATGCTGCCTCCACAGGAGTAGGACTAGACAGGAAATAAAAAATGCTCTGGCCACACCCTAGGGGCAGTTCCCGAGGGTATATCCTCTCTCTCCCTGCTATAGCAAATCAGTTATGTCACAAAGCAGTGTTTAGAGAATTTAACCCAACCCAACTCCAAAACAGAGGGGCGGGTACTACGTCTGTCAATGAGCTAAGAGAAAAGGATTTTACGGTAAGATCTTACAAAAATCCGTTTTTCTCTATCGCTCATTGACAGACGTAGTCCTCGGTGATTCAGCACCTTCGGGACGTCCCAAAGCAGTACCACAAATGAGGGGTGGGAAAATGGAAAATTAAATCCAAATCTAGAAGGCCCAACCGGTGCCAACTAGAAGTTTACAATGCTCATCCTCAATGATGAGACTCAACAGAAAAACATTTTTCAACAGAAAAAACCCTTGCGGTAGACCGCCGGTCTCCTCAAATTGCGGCCTGCAAAACTTTGCGGCCAAAATGAGGCATCCGCCGATGCCATCACATCAATCTTATAAAATTTTGTAAAGGTATGTACCGACAACCAGGTGGCCGCCTTACATACCTGGACCACTGACGCCTGATGGCGGAAGGCCCAAGAAGTACTGAGCGCTCGAGTGGAGTGCGCCCTAACAGGGAACGGAGGACTCCGACCCTTAATAGAATAAGCCTGTACCACCGTCTGTCTGATCCATTTGGCGATAGTCGTGGCAGCTGCAGGCAACCCCTTTCTGGGGCCATCCGGGATCACAAAAAGTGAATCCGTCTTACGGAACGATTCCGTCGCCTTCAGGTATACCCTGATTGCCCGAACCACATCTAAGGAATGCAACGCATGTTCCCGATGATGATTGGGCTGAGGACACAAGGAAGGTAGTACAATATCTTCATTCAGATGAAAATCTGAAACCACCTTAGGAAGAAAGGATGGCTTAGGATGAAGCACTACCTTATCCCTATGAATCACTAAGTATGGGGACTGGCATGATAATGCAGCCAGTTCTGACACCCTGCGTGCAGAAGTGATAGCCACCAAGAAGGCCACCTTCTGGGATAAAGTAAGCAAGGGAATCTCCCTGATGTTTTCAAAGGGAGGTTTTTTGTAGAACCGTCAAAACCAAATTAAGATCCCAGGGCGGTAAGGGCGCGCGGACTGGTGGAGCCAGGTGCCGCACCCCCTGGATGAAATTTCGCACCAAGGACTTGGTAGCTAAAGGTTTCTGAAAGAAGATTGCTAATGCTGAAACTTAACCTTTGATGGTACTCAAGGCTAGTTTCTGCTCAACCCCTTTCTGCAGAAAGGCCAGTATTCGGGTCACCGAATAGGTACGTGGAGGAATCCCTAAAGATTCGCACCACGCGATATAAGTCTTCCATGTGCGATAATAAACCTTGCTGGAAGTCGCTTTCCTTGCTTTAATAAGGGTAGGAATAACTGAAGCTGACAACCCTCTGTCCTTCAGTACCTGGGTCTCAATGGCCAGGCCATTAAAACCAGCGACTGTAAAGCATGATGTTAGATTGGTCCTTGAGACCGCAGACACTCCCTGAGACGAAGTTCCCAAGGAACGTCCGCGACCAGTCTGTCCAAGTCGGCCAGACCGGCTAGACGAGGCCAGCCTAGAATTTCTAGGACCACTGGCGTTGACTGGATCTGACCCAGATGGCCCTAGAGCTATCTGGTCCTGATCATCAGTCTGCTCCTTCTCTGTTCCCACACATTTATCAGACACCTGATTCCTATCCGGAACGGTGATTTCTTCTGGTTGAACCTCCGGGACCGAAGTCACCTGGCTAGAGGCTTCTCGGGCTGTCTGTTCAACCAGATCCGTTTCTTGTGGGGAACTGAGACTAATCTTTGGAAAAGGTAAAGAAAAAAGATCTGTTCAGGGAACGGTAACTGCCACTCCCTGTAGTACTTAAATGTTGGAAGGGAAGAATCGCACCGGTAACAGTGATCGATGCTCGATCTAATGCCCTGAATACCGGTGAAGACGTCCCCCCACCCTCAACCCGGGTGGGGGCGCACCTTCAGGCTGTGTAATTCTTTGCTTCGGGTTTGGCTGAGTCGGTCTTTTGTTTGTCCGACCAGCCCCTTTTGAACCCGCCTGGAGGAGCCTTGTCTTTCCCGCTTGTTCCAGCCGGGCGTGCGAACCCTTTATGGGCGGTAAAGAAAGGTCCTCGCTTGTTACGAGGTCCTTTAGCTCTTGCCGTTTGTGGCAAGAAAGTGCTCTTGCCCCCAGTGGCATTCTTGGTGATCTCATCTAGAGTGGCACCAAATAGGCGATTCCCCTGAAAGGGGAGATTCGTCAAGGTCTTTTTGGAACCTAGGTCTGCTGACCAGCATTTTAACCACAGCACACGTCTGAGGATTACCGCTGACATAGATGCTTGCCCTAATAGGGGAGTAGTATCCAAGGCTGCGTCACAGACGAACTGTAGTCCTTGTATAATCTGTTCCATTAATTCAGATGTTCCCTGGGGGATATCTTTCCCCCTCAGGTCTTGGCGTACCAGTCTCGCCCATTCCGTTAGTGTCTGGGAAACTAGACCAATAACAATTACTGGTCTAAATGCTGACCCTATCAGGGAGAAGATAGTGCGGGACTCCGCTTCCACCTTTCGATCCACCGGATCCTTAAAGGACGAAGTGTCCTCCACTGGGATAACCGTGGCTTTATTCAGCCTGGAAATAGGTGGGTCCACCACAGGTGGAACCGTCCATTTCTTGATGAGGGATTCCTCAAACGGATAACGTCTATCAATACGCTTGGAAATAGTAGAGGTACGCTTAGAATGTTCCCATTCTACCTTAATCTTATTATCAAAACACTTGGGTACAGGAAAAACCTTCACCGTTTTGATGGGCTTGTTAGTACCAAAGGGAATCTCTGTTTCAGTTGCCTCTGCCGGTAAAACCTCAAGTCTTAAGGTTTCCCGCACCGCCACAACTAGTGCGTCCACCAATGCTTCTTCCCGAATTATGGCGGAAGAATGAACGTCCTCCTCACTGTCTGAGGGAACTTTACCTGAGATAACAGCCCTTGCAGAGGGACCTGCAACTGCAGTGACCATCTCTGAATCTGAGTCAGAGGTGTCAGATGATATAGGGGTAGGCGGGGGTCGCTTTCTTGACCCACGTCCCTGGCAGGCCGTCTCCACCCGAGCCACCAAAGACTCCAAAACTGTTGTAAATGCGTCTATACTCTGTGCACCGGCGGGTCCCGTGGTCCCCTTGAGGGAAACAGGTGGGGGTGCTTGTGTGGCAGGGTCCATGATAATTCCAGTTACTATCCGGAAATTTCAATCCAAAAATAAAACTTTTTTTTTTTTTTTTAGACCCCCAGCGCCACAAAGCCCCTCAGTGTTAGCTGCTTAGGGACCCCTATCGAGCGAGAGAGAGAGAGAGAGATTGACTCCCAGGCTCACCACTTGATGCTCAGATTTTTCCACTGCACTTGTCTCAGCCCTGTCTGAAACCGACAGGAAGTCTCTTGGCTGGCTGCCCGGGAGGAAAGCAGGCGGCTCCGCCCCTCTGCACGCCTTCCGGCGCCTCCCCAAGCTCCATGAGGTGTTTGGGACACATCAAACATGGCCGCCCCCATGCTGGAGACACGAGGCTACGCCAAAATGGCGGCCTCGTGCGATCTAGCAAAACAATGGCGGCGGCTGCATGCAATAGCGGCGTGATCACAACACCTTCTCTACATGGGGATTTAGCCTGGTCGGCGGTACCGAACCCTGGCGGATCGTAGGGCCATCGGAAGGCCTGCTATTGCTGGAGACCTGATTAGGGAGACAGTCTACATATCCCTGGCTTCTGACTGGTAGGATACTTATTATATCATAGCAAGATTCCAGTACTGCCGCTGATTACAATCTTTTAAACATTTTTACAATTAGATTGTCAGCTCCCAAACCAAGCCTCCTGGCTTTTTGCACGCAAAAATCATACTCAAAAATAGGGGGATCTGTGCCATGTTTATAGGATAGAGGGAAAAACTCATCCTTACCATACAGCGAGGGCCCGCGTTCACCACAAGACCCGTCAGAGGGAAAGGGGGAACATACTACTCACCATACCGGAACCAGGCGGGCGCCAACTCCTGACAGTACCCCTCTCCACCGGGGTGGGAGGGCTGTCGAACAATCCGGACGCCGTGACTCATGGTCCTTGGCGTTTCAGCGAGATGTTTAACTCGCAGGGTCAGTCCCCGTGAAGTGGGACTATGTCGCGGCCGACCCAGCGCGGAGCTATGGCCTGCACGCGCTCGCAGGCTGAACTGGGGTGACCACTGGATCTCAACACCCAGCCCGTCGCCCAGTTCAGCTTTCTTGCTTGAAGATCTCACAGGAACACTGGAGAAAAAAAGCTATCTAAAAATCTTTTTAAGCAAAAAATCCTGCCAGGACCGAAGATCCCAACAAGGTATCTAGGTCCTTACTCCTAACTAGACAGAAAAAAACTGATGTGCTGTAGCAGGGAGAGAGAGGATATACCCTCAGGGACTGCCCCTAGGGTGTGGCCAGAGCATTTTTTATTTCCTGTCTAGTCCTACTCCTGTGGAGGCAGCATAACCCGAAGGTGCTGAATCACCGAGGACTACGTCTGTCAATGAGCGATAGAGAAAACTGATTTGCTGTAGCAGGAAGTGAGAGGATATACCCTCTGGGACTGCCCCTAGGGTGTGGCCAGAACGTTTTCTTTCCTGTCTAGTCCTACTCCTGTAGAGGGCAGTATAACCCGAGTTGTTATTAATCAACGAGGACTACGTCTGTCAATGAGCGACAGAGAAAGCATGGTTCTTGTATCGAGGATTCAAAAGACTTGCAAGCACAACATTTTTAATCTCTTCGTGCTTCTCAAAACATATATCAATCAAAGCTCTTTGGCTTGACAGACCATCATTTGAAAGTTGGATGGTGTTGTGTGCCATGATGACACAGTGGTCTGACATATCAGCAAGCCTCATTCCTTTCCACATGTTTGCTCCACTGTCTCGAAGTTGCACAAGCATCCCTCGGTCTTTGTTAATTCCCTATTCTTCAAGCATGCCTAGAAACATTTCTTTACTGTACTCCCCAGTGTGGAATCCTTGCATCACTTTTGTATTCAACACCAATTGCCTTTTTGTCCATCCGCCGTCAATGTAAGAATCATTAGTGACTCTGACTCGGTTTGTGACCAGCAGTCTGTCGTGAATGAGAGTGAGTTGCCAGCATTCTCTGGTTGCAGCATAGCCTTTACTTTGTCAACAACCTTTTGAGGAAGCTTTGCCTGCATTTCGGTTCGATAATACTTCTCATTAACAGTGTGTAGCTTGGCTCAAGTATGGACATCAACCTCTGAAATCCTGAGTCAGACACCATTGTAAATGGCTGGATATCAGTGAAAATCATCTCTGTGATTACTCTGTCCAGCAGTTGGGATCTTCTATCTGAATCTAGACAGTGACATGTGTTTTAACATATCTGTTATTGTTGCCTGGGATAGTGGAGGAGGTATTGAATCAAAATCACACTGATATTCATTTTGTTTTTCTGTGCTGCATGATACAATTCAATATGATGAACTCTTAGATGGGCCCAAAGATTTGACATATTTTTGTTTTTTGCATGCTTATGTTGTTTGTAAATGTTTTGCACATTGCTGCTTTTCCTGGAGAAGGTTGAGAGGAGAAATAGTCCCAGACCACACTTTTACTTTTTCTCTCCTCATCCATCTCCATTTCAATTCGAATGACACAAAAAACATAAAAAAAAAAGGCTTGCTGAAGTTGCTGCTGCTGCTGGCACCATGTTGTGGGTTCGTGGCTGACGCCTGGCAGTGTGGGTTGCTTGCTGGCACCCTGTTGTGGGTTGATGGCTGACGCCAGGCAGTGTGGGTGGTTGCCTGCTGGAACCCTGTTGTGGGTTGGTGGCTGACGCCTGGCAGTGTGGGTTGCTTGCTGGCACCCTGTTGTGGGTTGGTGGCTGACACCTGGCAGTGTGGGTGGCCTGCTGGCACCCTGTTGCGGGTTGGTGGCTGACGCCTGGCAGTGTGGGTTGGTGGCTGACACCTGGCAGTGTGGGTGGCTTGGTGTCACCCTGTTGTGGGTGGCTTGCCGGAACACTGTGGTGGCTGGCTGGGTCGGTGTCACCCTGTAATGGGTGGCTGGCTTGCAGAAACACTGTGGTGGGTGGCTGGCTTGGTGTCACCCTGTTCTGGGTGGCTGGCTTGCAGGAACACTGTGGTGGCTGGCTTGGTGTCACCCTGTTATGGGTGGCTGGCTGCCTTGGTGTCATCCTGTTATGGGTGGCTGGCTTGCAGGAACACTGTGGTGGCTGGCTGGGTTGCTGTCACCCTGTTATGGGTGGCTGGCTTGCAGGAACACTGGTGGCTGGCTGGCTGGCTTGGTGTCACCCTGTTATGGGTGGCTGGCTTGCAGGAACACTGTGGTGGCTGGCTGGCTTGGTGTCACCCCGTTATGGGTGGCTGGCTAGCTTGGTGTCACCCTCTTATGGGTGACTGGCTTGCAGGAATGCTGTGGTGGCTGGCTGGCTTGGGTTCACCATGTTATGGGTGGCTGGCTTGCAGGAATGCTGTGGTGGCTGGCTGGCTTGGTGTCACCCTGTTCTGGGTGGCTAGCTTGCAGGAACACTGTGGTGGCTGGCTTGGTGTCATCCTGTTATGGGTGGCTGGCTTGCTGGAACACTGTGGTAGGTGGCTGGCTTGGTGTCACTCTATCGTGGGTGGCTTGCTTGCTGGAACACTGTGGTGGGTGGCTGGCTGGAACACTGTGGTTGGTGGCTGGCTTGGGGTCACCCTGTTGTGTGGGTGGCTGGCTTGGTGTCACTCACTCACCCTGGCCTGTTGTGGGTAGCTGGCTTGCTGGAACACCGTGTGTGGACACTGGTCACGGTGGCTGGCTTGGTATCATCTGGGTGGCTGGTTTGCTTCTTCTCTTGAACCCTGTTGTGGGCTGGGTGGCTGGATGCTGGCCGGCTGGCAACCTTGCTTGTTCTGTTGTTGTAGGTTGGGTTGGCTGGCACCCTGTGGTGGGTGGCTGAGGCCAGGGCCTGTGGATGGATGGCTGGGACCGTGACCGGACTGCAGATGGCTGTACACAAGGCTGTGTGAGGTGTGGGAGGCGGTCTTAAGGCAGAGAACGTGTGCAGTGCGCTGTGAAATGGCGTCACGTATGGGCCGTGCAGGCGTGGGAGGCGGTGTTAGAAGGCTAAAAGTGTGCGCGCAACATACGCAATGACGTCAAGAAAATATCGGGAAATCCAAAGGGCGATTCCAATATATTGGGGAAAGTGCATATCGGCCCCCGATATATCGGTGTTGCCGATAATCGGTTGATCTCTAGCTTAAACCCATGTGCCATTAGCTGGTAAAAATTTTTATAAACTCATTAATGACTACCAAGGTACCACTGGATTGGTGCAAGGCTGTATTCAGAGTAGTGAATAATGATTCATACTCTGAATGGTCTAATGTTTTAGTGGTGTACCCCAAGGTTCAGTGATGGAACCCTTACTTTATATACTAATGATACACAGTATTGCATTAAAAGTACAATTTCAGTGTTTGCAGAGGACATCAAGCTATGCAGTGGGATAGCATACTTATAAGGATGTCTCCAGCTTACAACTGATCTCAGTGCACAATTGAATTGAGAAACTATGTGGCAAATTAGGTTTAATGTTAATCATTTAAAAGTTATGCATTTGGGGGTTAAAACATGCATACATCATACATTCTAGGAGTAGAAATGGGGAAGTTAACAGTAGAGAAGGACCTGGGTGTTCTAGCAGATCATATACTTAAAAATAGGGTGCAATGCAAAGCTGCAGTTTTTAAAGCTAGCAAAATACTTTCTTATATTACATAGTCAGGTTGAAAAAAAAAGACACTCCATCTACCTCAACCAATAAAATATATTTTTTTTCCTGCAGCCAGTAAACTCCCCAGCATGTTATCCAATGTGTCAATGCACACATAGGCTGTTATCAACAGTACGTTTTCTGGCTGGAAAAAACCCCAAGAACTAGTGGGTTTCGAGTTTCTCAGCTGTAAAAACGCTCTAACTCTCATAAAAGCTGAAAAAATCTTAAAAATGCCAAAACATGCTGAAAACTTTTTTTTTTTGAGCCATAAGCTTTTGTGGGAATATAGTTACATAGTTACATAGTTAGTGAGGTTGAAAAAAGACATCAGTCTATCCAGTTCAACCTATGATGTGTGTGTGTGTTTGCTTTTAACCGTACATTGTGTACCCCTGTATGTTGTGGTCTCAAAGGTGTCCATCTAATAGTTTTTTGAAACTATCAATGCTCCCTGCTGATACGACTGCTTGTGGTAGAGAATTCCACATCCTTACCACTCTTACAGTGAAGAACCCCTTACGCACTTTAAGGTTAAACCGCCTTTCCTCTAGTTTTAGTGAGTGGCCACGTGTCTTATTGTATCTCCTTTCACTGAATAGTTTGTTCCTTATGCTCGGGTCACCAGTACAGTATTTGTACATTGATATCATATCCCCCCTCAATCGTCTCTTCTCCAGAGAGAATAGGTTCAGTGCTTGTAGTGTTTCCTCATAGCTGATGTCCTCCATTCCCCTAATTATTTTTGTTGCCCTTCTCTGGACTTTCTCCAGTTCCAGCACATCCTTCCTGAGGACCGGTGCCCAGAACTGGACAGCATACTCCAGATGTGGCCGGACCAGAGTCTTGTAGAGAGGGAGAATAATCTCTTTATTTCTGGAGTGAATCCCCTTTTTTATACATCCCAGTATTCTGTTGGCTTTGCTTGCGGCGGCTTGGCATTGCATGCCACTGCCAAGCTTGTTGTCTACCAATACCCCCAAGTCCTTTTCCATCCTAGACTCACCCAGAGGTCCCCCCCCTAGTGAGTAGCTTGCTTTCTGGTTTCTGGCCCACAAGTGCATTACTTTACATTTTTCAACATTAAACCTCATCTGCCATGTAGTTGCCCATCCCGTTGTTCAGGTCCGCTTGCAAGGTTTCCACATCCTGCATAGAAGATATTGGCATGCCTAGTTTAGTATCATCTGCAAATACTGAGATTGTACTCGATATCCCCTCCCTAGATCATTTATGAATAAATTAAACAGGATTGGTCCCAGGACAGAACCCTGGGGGATCCCACTTTCCACACCCGCCCAATCCGAGTACTCCCCATTAATCACCACCCTCTGGACTCTCCCCTGGAGCCAGTTCTCTATCCAGGTACTCACCTTATGGTCCATACCTACCTTCCTTAGTTTTACAGTAAGCGTTTGTGGGGAACGGTGTCAAAGGCCTTTGCAAAGTCCAGATAAACCACATCCACCGGCTTACCTTTATCTAGATGGCAGCTCACTTCATCGTAGAAGGTTAATAGATTGGTTTGGCAGGAACGATTTTTCATGAATCCATGCTGATTACTACTTATAATACAGTTTTCATTACTAAAGTCTTGTATGTGGTCCTTTAACATTCCCTCCAAAATTTTGCAGACTACTGATGTTAGGCTGACCGGCCTATAGTTACCCGGGATATATCTCGGCCCCTTTTTAAATATCGGTACCACGTTGGCTTTTTTCCAATCAGCTGGCACCATACCCGTCTGTAAACTATCCTTAAAGATCAAGAATAATGGTCTGGCAATCACCTGGCTGAGCTCATTGAGAACCCTCGGGTCAGAGGCGTAACTAGAACCTTCAGGGCCCCGATGCAAGAAACCATGAAGGGCCCCCCAGTCCCCTGGCCGGGGCCCTTTCCTTCAAGCCCGGGGCTCTTCCCACTAATCCTGGGGCTCTTTACTCTCGTTGCGTGGCCTTTTATTATGGTCCCGCAGCAGGATCCTTTCACAAGTTCTGCAGTGGGCCCCCTTCCTGCAATCTTGGGGCCTCCCCACAGTGGTGCAATGCCAGGGCCCAGTCGCAAGTGTGACCTTTGAGATCCTGGAAGTTCACCCACTGGTTTGCTACCGGGCCCCCTGGAGCATGGGGACCGGTAGCAATTGCAACCCCTGTAGTTACGCCCCTGCCTCGGGTGCAAGCCATCCGGTCCCGGGAATTTATTTATGTTAAGTTTCTCTAGTTTAGCTCTAAGTCTATCTTCTGTTAGCCATGGCGGCACTTCCTGAGGTGTATTGTTTAGTTCGGCCTTACAAGCAAGGTTCGTGTAGCCCCCCGATTCTTTTGTGAAGACTGAAGAGAAGAAATTATTTAACACTTCCGCCTTTTCTCTGTCCTCAGTGGCCATATTTCCTTTGTCATCTTTTATGGGGCCAATGTGTTCTGGCCTCGCTTTCTTACTGTTTATATACTTAAAGAACTTCTTGGGGTTCTTTTTACTCTCCTCCGCTATATGTCTCTCGTGTTCTATTTTAGCCGCCCTGATTTCATCTTTACATTTCTTATTACACTCTTTGTAATGCTTAAATGCTGCCACTGACCCCTCAGTCTTGTATTTTTTGAAGGCCTTTTTTTTTTAGCGCTAATATACATTTTTATGTTGGAGTTTAGCCACCCAGGGTTAAGTTTTGCTCTTTTAAATTTATTTCCCTTTGGAATGCACTGGGCAATCCCCTTGTTAGGTATGCTCTTGAAGCACTCCCATTTTTCCTGTGTTCTTTGTTCCCAGGGTTCTATCCCATTTGATATTTCCTAGCAGCGAGCGCAGTTTTGGGAAATTGGCTCTTTTGAAATTCAGTGTCCTTGTATTACCCTTGTGTTTCCTATTACTGTAATTAATACTGAAACCAATTGACCTATGGTCACTGTTCCCTAAGTTGTCCCGTATTTCTATATCCGTGAGCAGGTCTGTATTGTTGGTAATCAGTAGGTCAAGTACCGCATTGTTTCTTGTCGGTGCATTCACCATCTGACCCATGAAATTGTCCTGCACAACATTTAGGAACTGCCTAGCCTTGGCTGAGTGCGTGGTTCCTTCTGCCCAGTCTATATCTGGATAATTAAAGTCCCCCATTATAATGACATTTCCCATCCTTGCTGCCAATCCTATCTGTAAAAGGAGGTCCGCCTCACCCTCCTCTCTCTGGTTGGGGGGCCTATAGCATACGCCCAATATTACCTTCCCCACTGTGCCTTCCCTTTGAAGCTCTACCCATAGGGATTCTGCCTCGTCCTTAGCTCCATTATTAATATCATCCCTCATATTTACCTGTACACTGTTCTTAATATACAGACATACCCCTCCCCCTTTTTTACCTTCTCTATCCCTGCGATAAAGGGAATACCCCTGAATGGTCGCCATCCAGTCATGAGAGCTGTCAAACCAAGTCTCAGTTATCCCCACAAAATCTAAGTCCTCCTCAAACATCAGCAGCTCCAGCTCTCCCATCTTGTTGGCCAAGCTTCTGGCATTGGTATACAAACCTCTTAATTTTGACCGGTTACCTATATCCTCTTTTGATGTTTTTAGGCTGCTCTCTTGATTTTTCCCCATACCCACCCTGGGTATAGGAGCTCCGCACACCCTACCGCTAATGCCCCCATTTCTGCCCTCTGAATCTTGCTTTCCACTGGCTTATTCTACATCTGTACCCTCCCCCCCCATTCCCTAGTTTAAAAGCCCCTCTAACTTTTTGGCCATCCTCTCACCCAGTACGGCTGCACCCACCCCATTTAGGTGCAATCCGTCCCTACCAAAGAGCCGGTGGCCGACTGAGAAGTCGGCCCAGTTCTCCAGGAACCCGAAACCCTCCTTACTACACCAGCTCCTTAGCCACTCGTTAACTTCCCTAATCTCCCGCTGCCTCTCTGGTGTGGCTCGAGGTACAGGTAGTATTTCGGAAAATACTACCTTGGAGGTCCTAGTCCTCAACTTAGCGCCTAAGTCCCTGAAATCGTTTAGGACTCTCCATCTTCCTCTGCCTATGTCATTTGTACCCACGTGTACCATGACAGCTGGGTCTTCCCCAGCCCCACCCAATAATCTGTTCACCCGATCCGCGATGTGCCGAACCCGAGCGCCCGGCAAACAGCAGACTGTTCGTCGCACATGGTCTTTGTCACAGATTAAACTATCTGTCCTTCTTATAATTGAGTCCCCTACCACCAGCACCTGTCTTTCCTTTCCCTTTCTCCCGGCCTCACTGGAGGAGTTCTTCCCCTGGCAGCTAGGGGCGTCACTCTGCTCCAGTAATGCTGGTCCCTGACTGGTTTCCCCAACATCACACAACGGGGCGTATCTATTGGGGTGCTCCAGCCCAGGATCAGCCTCCTTGCCTTGACCCCTTCTACCCTTCCTAACTGTCACCAATATAGTTTTGCTACAGCTGAAAAACGCTACTGTAAAAAATCTGAAAAAAACTCTTTCTACAGCTTTCTACTGGTGTTTTCATAATGTCCAATGTGCATGAGGCTTTAGTGCCGGGTCACACTTGTGCGATGAGGGAAGGCTGCAAATTCGCAGCCTGTTCCCGCATCGCAAACGCACATCTGGCAGCTCACACTGCCATATACGATACGCTGGGGGTGTCAATGAAATGTTAACGACACCCCCAGTTTGATCGCATATCGCAGTGGGATCTGACAGTTCGCACAGGATCAGATCGCACAAGTGTGAACCACTGTGCGATCTGATCCTGATGCGGCTGAAAAAATGCCTCATGTGCGACTTTTGTGCGGGTGCAGTGCGAATTTAGCCATACAAAGTGTATGGCTGAATTCGCACTGCACATCCGATCGCATGTAATGAAGGAGCAGTGCGCTCCGATATTACATGCGATCGCTGCACACGCGGAAGTGTGAATCGGCACTCAATGTTAGTACCCAGTTGTACCATGTACACTTAGGAAAGAATCCAGGCCTTTTTTAAAGCAATCTACAGAACTAGCCAGAACCACCTCTGGAGGGAGTCTATTCCACATTTTTACAGCTCTTACTGTGAAGAAACCTTTCCATATTTAAAGACGAAATCTAATTTCTTCTAGACGTAAAGAGTGCCTCCTTGTCCTCTGTGATGACCTTAAAGTGAATAACTCAACACCAAGTTAAATATATGGACCCCTTATGTATTGATACAAAAATCATATTAAGAGATGTATAGACTCCAGAGAGAGAGAGACATGTTTGCCCCTTACAAACCATTTGTAACACCTCATCTGGAATATGCAGTTCAATATTGGGCATCAGTTCATGGAAAGGATATTGAAGAACTTTAGAAAGTGCAGAGAAGGGCAACCAAACTACTAAGAGGCATGTAGGAGCTCTGCTATGAGAAAAGATCAGATTTCAGAACTTCACCCAAAAGGGGAAGTTTTGCCTTGCTTCCTCCACCCTCCTCTAAGTTTGCTGGCATACCCCCCCGAGCTGGGATCACAATTAGTGATTTAACAGTTAGGTACTCTGCTGGAGAGAAAAGTCAAGCTATCATTCAATGCATCTGTCACCACAACAAACAATAAATACAACATATAATAACAGCTATTGAGTCAAAACAAAATAAAGAAATACATATACATATATATATATATATTACCTTAGTGGAATATCAATTAAGTAATTTGAATAAAAAAAGCTGCAAGAACCTAACCTGTCTGCCCTGGAATCACTACAGGACTCCCATGTTGACGCTGTGGTGGCTCTGCAGCTGCACATGGAGGACTTGAAAGACTGGAGCTGGCGCAACAACTTGTGACTTCGGGGACTGCCAGAGGCTACTGGGCACAGAGAACCTGTCAGAGACAGGCAATCTTTCAAAAAATCACGGGTGAATCCCTCCCCACATGCCTGCAAATCGACCGGATTCACAGGGCATTGAGTCCCCACTCCACTGATTCTAGTAGACCGAGGGATATAATAGGTTGGCTACACCATTATAGTCACAAAGACTATTCTGCGTAAAGCGTGGGAAGCTGGGTGAAGTCGACTTTGATGGAGCGTCCATCAAAATACTTCCTGATCTCTCGAAAGCGACCCTGCAGCGCCAAGCTATTCTTCATCCTCTTGGATCTTGCCCATCAGTTGGGCCTTATCTGCAGATGAGGTTTCCCCCTTTCTGCAATGACCAATGGTCATTTACCCTGCGCATGCCAGATCTTCCGCCGCTTTTTGCCTTCATGAAGACAACGCTGTTTTTCCAGAAACCGGCTGGGTGTCCGAATTCATCAACATCATGGAGGAATCCCCGACCTAGACCGCAGCGGACCAGGCAGCGATCTCAGGTGTCATTACTGGAGGGTTCACGTGAGTCCTGAATTATCCGACCGAAAAACCCTGGAACTGGCATACTCTCACAAATGTTTTCGTTAAAGGGCTTTGTTCCTTAATTTTTACCTTTTTTTAATATTCTTTCCCTTCCTTGAGAAGCTGCAGAGAGTCACCATTTATTTTTGAGCTGCCGCTCATAAGGATTCAAGGTCTTGGCGCCTTATTGTTTTTTATGTTGCATTTATAATGCCACTGAATGCAGCTAGACTTACTATCATTTAAGTTTATCATATTCCTGCAGACATATTTATGATTACCTTTTCTATTACTTACAAAAGGTTTGAAGGTACAGCTGAGCTGACATGTTAATGTGGCATAATCATGCCCATACTGATTGGTCATGCAAACCTCTTTGAGGGGGGGGGGGGGGTTTCCGTTGCTTCCTCCTCCGTCCCGGATATCCGGGGGGTGCAGTGGATCGCCTGTTACCTCACAGCTATTGTTCTAACTTCTAAACACGGTTCGTGAGTGGGCTGCCGTCGTCCTCCCTTTTTTTTTATTGACAAACCCAATTCCAAAAAAGTTGGGACACTGTACAAATTGTGAGTAAAAAGGAATGGACTAATTTTCAAATCTCATAAACTTATATATTATTCACAATATAATATAGATAACATATCAAATGTTGACAGTGAGAAATTTTGAAATGTCATGCCAAATATTGGCTCATTTTGGATTTCATGAGAGCTACACATTCCAGAAAAGTTGGGACAGGTAGCAATAAGAGGCTGGAAAAGTTAAATGTACATATAAGGAACAGCTGGAGGACCAACTTGCAACTTATTAGGTCAATTGGCAACATGATTGGGTATAAAAAGAGCCTCAAGATGGGCAGAGGATCACCAATTCCCCCAATGCTGCGGCAAAAAATAGTGGAGCAATATCAGAAAGGAGTTTCTCAGAGAAAAATTACAAAGAGTTTGAAGTTATTATCATCTACAGTGCATATCATCATCCAAAGATTCAGAGAATCTGGAACAATCTCTGAGCATAAGGGTCAAGGCCAGAAAACCATACTGGATGGCGGTGATCTTCGGGACCTTAGACGGCACTGCATCACATACAGGAATGCTACTGTAATGGAAGTCACAACATGGGCTCAGGAATCCTTCCAGAAAACATTGTCGGTGAACACAATCCCCCGTGCCATTCGCCGTTGCCAGTTAAAACTCTATAGGCCAAAAAAGAAGCCATATCTAAACATGACCCAGAAGCGCAGGCGTTTCCTCAGGGCCAAGGGTCATCTAAAATGGTCTGTGGCAAAGTGGAAAACTGTTCTGTGGTCAGACAAATCAAAATTTTGAAGTTCTTTTTGGAAAACTGGGACGCCATGTCATCAGGACTAAAGGGGACAAGGACAACCCAAGTTGTTCTCAGCGCTCAGTTCAGAAGCCTGCATTTCTGATGGTATGGGGTTGCATGAGTGTGTGTGGCATGGGCAGCTTACACATCTGGAAAGGCACCATCAATGCTGAAAGGTATATCCAAGTTCTAGAACAACATATACTCCCATCCAGACGTCGTCTCTTGCAGGGAAGACTTTGCAGTTTCCAACATGACAATGCCAGACCACATACTGCATCAATTACAACATCAAGAAGAAGGATCCGGGTACTGAAATGGCCAGCCTGCAGTCCAGATCTTTCACCCATAGAAAACATTTGGTGCATCATAAAGAGGAAGATGCGACAAAGAAGACCTAAGACAGTTGAGCAACTAGAAGCCTGTATTAGACAAGAATGGGACAACCTTCCTATTCCTAAACTTGGGCAACTTGTCTCCTCAGTCCCCAGACGTTTGCAGACTGTTATAAAATGAAGAGGGGATGCCACACAGTGGTAAACATGGCCTTGTCCCAACTTTTTTGAGATGTGTTGATGCCATGAAATTTAAAATCGACTTAAAATGATACATTTTCTCAGTTTAAACATTTAATATGTCATCTATGTTGTATTCTCAATAAAGTATTGAAATTTGAAACTTCCACATCATTGCATTCTGTTTTTATTCACAATTTGTACAGTGTCCCAACTTTTTTGGAATCGGGTTTGTATATACTTATGGACTTCAATTCTGAGGTCTTCTCTGTGTGGCACTTCTACCACCTTGAGGCTCTCCTTCTCTCTCTGCTCGCCATTCTGACAGTGGCTTATAGAGTAGGGCACGGAGGGGGTTGAAGCTGAATACGGGGAATTCATACGGAGTACCCTCACAATCTGGCTAGGACTGAATTGCATGATTGTCACTCCTGTTATATAGCATGCCAAAAGAAATGTGTTAAGTGGGGTGTTTGAAATAGTTGGATTGAGGCTATTCTTTCACACTGTTCTGAAATAATATGTGCTGTATGATGTCTGCTTCCTGTTAAAAGGAAGTCCTCTCTCCCTTGGGGGGAGGCTCACCATGATGAGACGTAGACTTTGGTGACTCTTGTCAATGTAAAATTATGTAATGTTTGCTGTTTTTCTATTTTCTTTCTTGATGTTTTTTTTTTTTTTTTTTTTATCCTTGCTGGGGTGGTTTGAGTAGGTTGGGATTGCTCTTCCTTGGGCTTTTTCCAACCGCCTCCTCACTTAGGTTGGTTGGCAGACTAGTTTCGGACACCAGTCGGAGCGTGTCTTTTGCAAATTTCATTAGCTACATTTAGATTTACAGAGAGGGTTGGACCGTCTACTTGACGGTCCCTCACTCTCATCTTTTTTCTTCATTCTCTGAAACGTTCCCTGATCTCTCCCCTCTCTTCATCCTCTTATCATATCCACCCCCCTTTTTATTTTCCCCCACATCCCCTTCTTTCTCAAGTTTGTGATAGAATATAAAGATAAACTCTCTAAGTGCAAAAGGTCTTAACATACAGGAAAAAATAGCATTTTTTGTAAGAAATTCATTTTTCGAAGTCCTCTGACAGTCGCCGCCCACTCATACAGTCTTCACTACTGGGTATTGGTCTTATCCACAAGAGTAAGCTAGGCAGAAGATTCTGTTAGAAACATTCACAAAAACTTTGCATAGACACACCTATAGGGGGCTGTCCCTCTGGTCCAATACCCCCCTGCTAGCAGCATTCCCAATTCAGTTTGGTAGCAAGCAGTAGATAGTCTATGAACCCCAAAAGAGGGGCGGGGGGGGCAATTGTCAGAGGACTCAAGAGAAAATAATTTTACGGTAAGTTCTTACAAAAAATTCTATTTTCTCTTACGTCCTCTGACAGTCGCTGCCCACTCATACAGTCTTCAATACTGAGATGTCCCAAAGCAGTGTAGATGTGAGGGGTGGGAAACGTAACCGTCTCAAAAGGCAACACAGCACCCAGATCAGAGAAAAGAACCTTATCTGAACCAGAAGGGCAACCACTGGTTAACAGGAAAGCTGAAAAAGAGTGAACAACCCCAGGAAAGCAAAATAACAAGGGGGAAAAACCCCAACAGGAGGGGACAGGCTAAAAACGCCCTGCCTCCCCTAGGGCACTGCCGCACTCAGAACTTTGCGGCCAAAGGAGGCATCTGCCGATGCCAAAACATCAAGTTTGTAAAATTTTGTAAAGGTGTGCACGGACGACCAGGTTGCCACTTTGCACACCTAGCTAGGACACCAACTCCTGATGGCGGAAGGCCCAAGACGCACTTACCGCCCTGGTAGAGTGCGTCGTGACAGGAAAGGGCGGAACCCGTTCCCTAAGCGAATAAGCCTGTACAATCGTCTGTCTGATCCATTTAGAAATGGTTGCCACAGACACAGCCATACCCTTCCGAGGTCCCTCAGGAAGGACAAAAAGAGAATCCGACTTTCTGAAGGATTCCGTAGACGACAGGTACACCCTGATCGCCCGGACTACATCCAAGGAATGCAAGGCAAACAAAACATAGGATGAAAATCGGACACCACATTTGGAAGGAAAGATTGGTGAGGTCGCAAGACCACGTTATCCCTATGAACAACCAGGTAGGGGGAGCAGCAAGACAGGGCCGCCAACTCCGACACTCTGCGAGCAGATGTGATCGCCACCAGAAAGGCGACTTTCTGTGACAGCGCAGACAGAGGAATCTAACTGATGTTCTCAAATGGAGGCCGTTGCAAAATGGACAGAACCAAATTCAGGTCCCAAGGAGGCAAGGGCGCCCTCCTAGTGGGAGCCAGATGATGCACCCCTTGAACAAAAGTGCGGATCAAGGAATTTGACGCCAAAAGGCGCTGGAAAAGAATTGCCAGCGCAGACAACTGACCCTTAATAGTGGTCAGCGCAAGACGCTGGTCCACACCAGATTGCAGGAAGTCTAACACCCTCATCACTGAAAAGGAGCGAGGATGGAAACCCTGCGATTCACACCAGGCGAAATAAGCCTTCCAGGTACGGTAATAGATCTTACCGGACGAGGCCTTCCTAGCCTTTAGTAGGGTAGGAATGACCGCCAACAGCCACGTCATTAAAGCCAGCGACTGTAAAGCAGGATGGAAGATCGGCCCCTGAGACAGCAGATCGACTCGCAACGGGAGCGGCCAGGGAGGCTCGACGACCAGTTGCATGAAGTCCGTGTACCAAGACCAGCGCGGCCAGTCCGGGGCCACTAGAATCACCAACTTCGGTTCCGAGATCAACCTGCGAAGGAACCTGAATAACTGAATCGGGGGGAAGGCATAAATCAGGTGATACCGATTCCAATGCACTACCAACGCATCCGAGGGGTCTGCCAGAGGGTCACGTGTTCTTGCCTCAAACCTTCCCACCTTGTTGTTTAGACGAGACGCGAACATATCCACGTCCGGGGATCCCCATCGCGCACACAGCATCTGAAACAACTCCGGGTGTAGGGACCATTCCCCCTGGTCCAGGGTCTGACGGCTCAGATAGTCGACCTGCCAGTTCTCCACACCTGGAATGTGAACTGCCAAAATCGCCGGGACCTGCGTCTTGGCCCAAGACAGAATTTTGTCCACTTCCTGGGCCAACGGAGCAAACATAGTCTGATCGCTCGCAGTTCCAAGACATTTATCTGTAGGGAGGATTCCCCCTCCGACCAAGTGCCCTGGGCAGAAAAATTGCCCAGAACGCCACCCCAGCCCGACAGGCTGGCGTCCGTGGTGACCACCGTTCATAACAACGGTCGGAAGGACTTCCCTTCCGTCAGAGCCGGAGACTGGAGCCACCACAGAAGATTCGCTCTGACCTGGTGGCTCAAAGATATCCTCCTTTCCAAGGAATGAGGATGCCTGTCCCACCTGGCCAGAATTTCCGCTTGCAGAGATCGTGTGTGGAACTGTGCAAATGGTATCGCCTCGAAGGCTTACATCATCAATCCCAGGGACCGCATGCAGGTACTGAGCGATGAGGATTTGTTGTCCCTGAGGGACCTGACCTCGTTCTGAGTCCGGAGTTTGCCCTCCGGCAGGAAGACTTTTGCTTGGGCGGAGTCCAGAACCATCCCTAGGTAAGGGAGGCGAACAGAAGGAGACAATGTCGACTTCTGAAAATTGATGGTCCACCCGAAGTCCTGGAGCATCTGAACCGTGGTTGACAGATCGTGCAACAGAATGGCACTGGAATTCGACCTTAACAGGAGATCGTCCAGATACCCAAGTATTGCAATCCCCTGCGCCTGCAACAGGGCCAGGACAGGAGCCAGCACTTTGGTTAACACCCTTGGAGCCGAAGCGAAACCGAAAGGTAACGCCACAAACTGATAGTGCTCCTCCGCGATTGCGAACCGGAGGTACCTCTGATGACCTTCGTAAATGGGTAATGTGTAAAAACGCATCCTTGAGGTCGATGGAGGCTAGGAAATCTCCCGGGCTCAGGGAGGCCACCACCGATCGGAGGGATTCCATGCGGAACTTTTGAACCCGCACGAAGCAGTTCAGAAACTTTAAGTCCAGAATTGGACGCACCTTGCCCTCCTTTCTGGGCACCGTGAACAGATTCGCGTAAAAACCCCGAAACCTGTCCTGATGTGGCACCAGGGCGATCACCCCCTGGGCGAGGAGATCCTGAACCGCCCGTTGGAGATCTTGGAAACGATCTGGGGTCAAAAAGATTTGAGGGAAAAAATCTGTCTGCTGTGCGCGATCGAAATTCGATCTTGTACTCTGATCGAATGAGTTCCTGAACCCATCTGTCCTGAATCTTGGCCAGCCAAGGTTCGGGAAAACAGTGCAGACGTCCCCCCACCCCTGAAACAGGTGAGTGCGCCCCTTCAGGTCGAGGTGGACTGGGCCGCCGTGCCAGTGTGGGCGGCTTTTGGCTTGCCCGTCCAAGGCTTCTTCTGGCCACCAGAGGCCTTGAAGGGTTTGCCCTTGTCTTGTGCCTTGAAGGCACGAAAGGACCCCTGGTTAGGTTTAAAGGAAGGGCCCCGCTTACCGCGGAAAGACTTGCCCCTGGATAACTGGGACAGCAGTGTGCTTTTACCCCCAGTGACCCCCTTAAACAATTCATCCAGGGAGCCCCCAAAAAAGGCGATTCCCTGCATAAGGGATGTCAGACACCGTCTTCTTGGAAGTCTGGTCGGCCGACTAGCTTTTCAACCACACGATACGACGGATCGTCACTGCGACCGCAGATAAGCGGGAGACTAAAGGGGCCTCATCCAAGGCCGCGTCACAGGTATAGAACAGGCTGAATAATTTGGTCCACCATCTCAAGAGTAGCAGGAGGGGTGGAATCAGCCACAAGGATGCGTCTCAGCACCTTAGTCCACTCCACCACAGCCTGAGAGACCATTACTGAGGCGAACACAGGTTTCATCCAGGAACCTGGCACCATATAGGAGTGACGGGTAAGAGATTCCACCCGCCAATCCGCCATGGTCCCTAAACACCGGAAAATCCTCCGCGGGCATCAGAATGGCTTTGTTTAACCTGGATACCGTGTGGCCCACCTTAGGGGCCACAGTCCAGCGCAAATCCGGAGACACAAAGGGATAACAGTACTGAAACCGCTTAGGCACCACAAAATTGCGCTTTAAATTGCGCCATTGTTCGTTCACTGTTTCGTGAAACTCAGCGGGACAGGGGAACACCTGAACCGACTTCTGGGATCTGGGGGTCCCAAAGGAAGACCGCTTACCCGGCGGGTGGGGCTCATCTTCTAAATGTAGCGTGTCTTTAACAGAGCTAATGAGCGCAGACATTGCAGCGCGTTCTCTGGCCGACCCGGAGGGGGAATCCTCCCCCTCCTCCGACAGAGGACTGAGACCCCTCAGGGGGTACACTGTCCGTGGCAACCATATCTAGCTACAAATCAGAAGATTGAGAAAGCCTGGGCCTTTTCTTAGAAGCCCGCTCAGACATCAACAGATCCACTTTGGATGCTAAAGTCGCAAGTGCAGCAGTAAGCGAGACTATCGCAGAGGATTCAGGAGTACCTGAACCCTCCACCAGGGAATTTGCTATCCTGGGACTCCATAAAACACACTTAGAAATTTTATGGCGCTGGCCCTTTAAATCGGCGATAGCGGCGGTTGACACCGCAATGAGTGACTAGCCTGTGCTACTAAGCATTGAAGGATATACTGCCAGCAGAGATATAAACCCGCAAACATAGCAGAAAAGCCCCCCAGAAGTGTATCAATACAATACCACACTGCCAGCTCGATCTGAGTGCCTGAAGAAGGGAAGTGATGTCACGCCACTAGAGGCCGAACATAGGTCTGAGCCACAAGAAAATGGTTGCCAATGTAAGTCTATGGGGGAGGCTCAGAGAAAATGGCCGCCGAGCACTTGGGAAAAACACATTGCCCACACTAAAGATGGCACCTGAAAGGGCGCCAATGCATTACAGAGAAAATGGCTGCTGCCCTTACATGAGGCCAAACAGCCTGCCCACACCCGAAGTGCGCGGCCCCGCGATTTTACACCCCACAAACATTTCTGAACCCCCAAACGTTGCATAAGCACACACAAGGGATTCAGGGACCCCCGCAAACCCCCCACACCGCGGCAGGACCACAATAGCGCCCCCGCAGGGACCGTGAGGGACACACGGGAACCATACAGACAGACATGAGGGGGATATCACAGACTCCAAAATAGACTGCCATCCCCATAACAGAGGCCCCACATACACCCCCTGACAGAAAATGCCATAGACAGAGGGGTAGCATGGTACTCACCGATCCAGCGAAAACGTGGGTGCCACTCTGTGACGAAAAGCCTCCCACTCTGGGTGGGGGTGCCGTCAGCCGAACAGGACGCTAGCAACACGCGGCGTACCGCAGTTGAGACATCCTAGCAAAGTAGCCACTCCGCAGGCTTTGTCCCTGAGGACAGGGACAGGCCATTTGCAAGGCCTGGGCGTATGCATAGCCTGCTAATGCTCAATGGCAGGCTGGGATTCCGTAAGGCTCTAGTACAACCAGTGCGATTGCCAGCTCCGCAAACGCTGTAGTCTTCCGAAGTCTGACTAACTAAGCGCAGGAACAAATAAAAAGCTATCAGTGTAAAGAGCTCCAGCCAAGGGAAGCCTGCCTACTCCTAACAAGGCAAAAGACAAACTGAATTGGGAATGCTGCTAGCAGGGGGGTAGTGGACCAGAGGGACAGCCCCCTATAGGTGTATCAATGCAAACATTTTGTGAATGTTTCTAAAAAAATCTTCTGCCTAGCTTACTACTGTGGATAAGACCAATACCCAGTAGTGAAGACTGTATGAGTGGGCGGCGACTGTCAGAGGACGTAAGAGAAAAGACATATGCTCTTAAACAATCTAAAACGCTTTCATGCTGATGTTGCATTTATTCAAGAAACTCATTTCAGAAATGACAAACCTCCTATTCCTAAAAACAGATTCTATCCTCCAACATATCATTCTACTAACAAATCTGCTAAATCAAGGGGGTCTCTATACTATTATCTGGCAGACACCTGTAGACCTGTCAAGCCACTCTCTCAGACCCTAATGTCAATTGATATTAGATGGAGACTTCAATGTCCCCCTGATCTCTTCGGTTGACACTTCTTCAAGCTCATCCTCTGTCCCTCCTGGCTGTAACAAACAGATAACACAATCAATACACAAAGCCCAACTAGTAGTTATCTGGCGGCTACAACACTGAGGAGATGAGATTACACATTCTATTCTTCCCCACATAAAATCTAGATAAGATAGCTTCATGCTATATGTGGCTCCTCTATTGGTGAAATAACATGGTTAAATCAGGCCCCCATTTTTCTGACTTACTCACTTTCTGAAGTACCATTCTTTCAAGACTCTCTTTTGGAGACTAAATGAAAGCCTTTTACAGATGGCAGAGGTTTTAGAAGAGATATCTAAAGAGCTATAATCCAGTTGTAGACAAATCACCGACTTACTACAATATAAAGCCAAAACGGCTTTACAATTTTGTCGCAAACTGGGATATGAATCAGGGAATAAATGTGGGAAAACACTGTCGGAGAACATAAATTGGCAACGTATATACCTCAGATTGTGTCCTCAAGCGGCCAAAAAGCGGTACTACCTAAGTAGATTGTACAGGAATTCAGGGACTTGTACTCCTCCTTTTAAAACCTACCAGATCATTCACCTCTTCAAACTCACATAGAAGAGTATATCTCATCGTCCCAACTTCCTAAGCTACCCTCTAAAATCCAAGCAGAAATGGAAACCCCTAAAAAATTAGAGGAACTTCTGAAAGCAGTCAGTACAGAGAAATTGGGAAAGGCCCCTGGCCCTGACGGCTTCCTCTTACAATATTATAAGACTGTTTTACCGACCCCAATATGGTAAAACTTTTTAATGCAGCTGAGTCAGACATGGTCTTTCCTAGAGATACTTTGAAAGCGTATGTCTCAGTCATCCCCAAGGAGGGTGAAGACCCAACTTGTTGTGGCAGCTATAGGCCCATCCCACTTCTAAATATTGACCTCAAGCTGTTCACTAAGATTTTAGCAACCCGTTTAGCACAACATCTACAAGACCTAGTCCATTTAGACCAGATGGGATTCATCCCCTCTGGAGAAGCAAGAGCTAACACGACTAAGGTACCTAACCTACTTCATGTAGCCAACACAACTCATACACCCTGTGTTTATATAAATACAGACGCCGAGAAAGAATTTGATTGAGTAAATTGGAAATGTATGTTCTTGGTTCTTAGACATATCGGCTTAAGGGACAACATGATGCAATGGATCGCCAAAATCTTTTCCAACCCGACAGCCCAAGTCAAAGCCAATGAAATTTTTCTGACCCTTTTATGAATGGAATGAGACAGGGGTGCCCCATTACCTCCCCTCCTCTTTGCGTTATCTTTGGAGCCATTTCTCTGCAAAATCCAATTAAACCGGGATATTCAGGGACTATCTGTAGGAGGCTTCCAAAACAAAATAACTGCATCCGCTGATGAATTACTCTTTTCCTTGACAAACCCTGTAGTCTCACTTCCAAACTTCCTCCGAGAATGTTAACTGAGCACTCTCTAACTTGAAATTAAATTTTAGCAAATCAGAAGCCATGGGTGTTGGGATCTCCCTTTTCCTCTTACCGACTTTGAAATCAAGCTTTAAACTAAAATGGACAGAATCAGCATTAAAATACTTAGGCACATATATCCCCTCCAAGCTAGCTCGTATTTACGAACATAATTTTCCACCCTATCTGGCTACTACCAGCACCTTACTAGAGAAATGGCATAAAGAATTAGACTCCTAGTTTGGCAGATGTAATCTACTGAAAATGTGTATTCTACCAAAATACCTCTACTTATTCTGAGCCCTAGCAATAACGATAACTTCTCATTACTTTATACTGGTACACACTCTTTTCATCAGGTTTATCTGGGCACATAAAAAACCTTGCCTCCCACGTCAACACCTTACCTACCCCAAACACTATGGCGGACTGCTGTCCAGAAATATTAACAACCAACACACCTTGGTAGATTCATTGATTGGCGCCGTCATTACAGTTTTAAACTCTGGGCACAATTAGAACAGGCACAAACGGAAGTTCTGTTAAAAGATGCTTTGTGGTGCTACGAGAATTTGCCACCAGGGTTGAAATCACACCTGCTACTAGGTAATACATTACGTATATGTTCTCAGGTTTGTGTGCAAGCTTCCCTCTCTTCCCGAGATTCTCTTTATTCCCTATTTTAGGGAACCCACAAATAGTTCCTGGCCTTAGATCTCATGATTTTATAGTTCTTCAGCAATCGGGTTATGACCAGGCATCCCACTTTTTAATAGTCAAAAAATGGCCCTCTATAGCAACATTGACAAGTGACACAGGCCTCTTTAAGCTTCCCTTTATGGAATGCTCTCCAACTGCATCATTTTCTACATTCTTTTCCGAAACGACAGTGTTTTGGCAGGCAATGACAACTTTTGAGGAGTATTGATAATGCTCCTCTGCGACCGCAAAGCGAAGAAACCGCTGGTATCCAGCGTAAATAGGGATTTGTAGCTATGCGTCCTTGATATCTATGGAGGCTAAGAAATCTCCCTGGTGTAGTGACGCCACTACCATGTGATTCCATCTGAAACTTCTGTACCCGCATGAAGCGGTTCAGAGCCTAGAGATCCAGGATGGGACACACCTTGCCTTCCTTCCTGGACACCGTGAAGAGGTATAAATAAAACCCTTAAAAACGTTCCTGAAAAGGAACCAGTACAATCACTCTTTGGGACAGCAAATCGTGTACTGCCCCTGGCAAGTCCCTAAACTGGACTGGGGATAGTTGAAGATATGGACGAGAAGAACCTGTCTGACAGGCGAGACTGGAATTCAATCTTTACCCATTTGCCCTGAATCAAGGAGATCCAGGGTTTCAGAAAGAAACAAAGACGTCCCCCCACCCCAGAATCGGGTGAGGGCGCCCCTTTGACTAGTCTTTGCTTTCCCCGACCACGGCTTCTTGGAACCCCCAGAAGATCTGAATGATTTCCTTTTTCTTGCGACTGGGAGGCACGAAAAAGACGTTTATGAGGATTTAAGGGAGGCCCCAGCCTAGGATGTGGCGCCTTGCCCTTTGGGGGAGATGAGTGCTCTTACCCCCTGTGATACCTTTGATCAACTCGTCCAGAGAGGATCCAAACAGCCTGTTTCCTGAGAAGGGAAGATCAGTCAAGGCCTTTTTGGAAAGCCTGGTCCACAGACCAGCTCTTTAGCCACACCATGCGCCTAATAGCAATCCCCACTGCCGACCCACAGGCCACTAACGGGGCTCAATCCAAGGACGTATCACACATGAACCCCAGGGCTGGAGCCAACTGGTCCAGTAGTTCCAACACCGCAGAAGGGAGCAGTTCAACTTCCAAGTTAAGTAACTTCACCCATTTTCCAAAGTCAATGAGATTCATCGTATGGAGGAGTTGACGGCCACCCTTAGAAATACGGAGGAACAGACATGGAAACGCTGGATGCCTTGGCTGTTCTTTACTGGCCCAGATGCTTACCAGCAGGGAGCCCCCTGAGCGATGACGCTATGGTGTCCCCACCTTGCCCTCGCGGCGGCCTGCCCGGGGGAACTGGTCCTTGCCCTCCTTTTTTCTGTCCTTTCACCCCTCACCCTTTACCTGCTACTATTTTCCCTTCTTTTCTTTCCTTTGTCCCGGCATTCGAATTTTTGCTACTCTACTTTGTGATGACTTTCCTAGCACTACTGAGTATGCTATACCTCCTGTATATCAGACGCGTCCTTTCAGGACGCCCGGGTGGGAGCACCCGGCTGCTATATGTATACACGCCATCTTGAACTCCTGTCGTGCTCCAGTGGCGCTGCATACTCCCACCTTGTTCTTGAAATGTTCAGTTGGTCCCATACAGTACCTATGTTCCTGATGCTGTTTGTGTTTTAATGTTTTTTTTTTTTTTTGCAATAGCACATACTTGTATGTCTGCTTTATGATGCTCGACTGACTGATTTCTATGTATCCACTTGTGCTGCTGTTGTATTCTGGTACTTTGTTCTTTTCAATAAAGGAATTTAAAAGAAAGTAACTTCACCCATTCCTTAGCAGCCTGCGCTACAAAAAATTCACAAAGGTAGTCTTTAATATGTAACCTGCTACCACATGTAAATGGCGGGACAAGGATTCCACCCGTCTATCCACGGGGTCCGCAAAAGTTGGAGACTCTTCCGGTACCGGAGTCGCTTTTTTCAACCTGGACACTGGGGGATCCACTTTTGGTTGTACAGTCCACCTAGTGGACACTGCCTCCGCAAAGGGGTAATGGCGTGCAAAACGCTTAGGCACCAGTAACATGTGATTAATGCCGTTGTTCATCCACAATAGTATGAAACAATTCTGGACAAGGGAACACCTTGCCCGATTTACAAGATTTGCAGGAGCCAAAAAGACACCTGTGTACCCAGCGCTGTGGGTTCATCAGCCAATTTTAAAGTTTGCCGTACTGAAACCATCAGAACTTCCACCAAAAAGCGTTCCCGCGCGGCGGCTGAGGAGGACAGGACCTCTTCACCGTCTGAATGCGACGACACCAACCCCTCAGGGTGGTCTGTGTCTGCGGGAGCCATGTCTATCTCAGAGTCTGAAGACCCTGCTGATGGAGGGGAGGGTGGAGGGCGTTTGTGGCTGGCAGCGCTAGCAATGACACAATCTACCTTGGACATCAGATGGCTGAGACTGTGAACCAGAAGGTCCCACAATCAATCCCAGGGGGTCTGCAGGTGAAATATTATCCTGGGACTCCATGTTACACTTTTTTAAAATATTTGGGCAGCGTTTCTTTAAGACCAGGTTAAGAAGTGATCCCACCGCTACAAATTCAGGCTCACAATCCTTGGTTATTATAAGATAATAGCAGAGAGAAATGAAGAAAAACCCACGGGGAACCCCAGGAAAACGTTACCAGACCAAAGGAGACTTCCACCATGATCTATGCAAAAATGAAACTGACTGTACAGGAAGAGGAAGAGAAAACTCAGCCTCTATATTTAAAAAGCCATGCCGCATGCTTGTCCAGCCTATGGACCTCAGAAAAATGGTCGCTCATGTATTCTCAATGGGGAATTATAGAAAATGGCTGCCCATATAATCTAATGGGAATATAAAAATTATGATCCACAGCAAAATGGCAGCCCCCCACGGCGCGCCATGTAGTTTCAGGATCCGGAAAAGGGGGCCCAGAACAATAGACATCAGAAGGTCCCTGACCAGGGGCCCGCACAGGACAAGTCACCCCCCTCAAATAAGAGCCACAACGGCCGCATTATTACTGCCCTCCCAAGGTAAAAACCTACTAGGGGTAGGGGAATGCCGAGGGGTACACTGGACTAGTCCTCTCTGGTGCCAGGGGAACCAAGGGAAGGGCCCGCATCTGCCTGCGAGACCGCCAGGGGTTTTTTGGGGGGACAATTTACTCATCATACCACGGTACCAGGTGGGTGCCATTCTGAAACAGATCACCTCCCACCCGGGATGGGGGTGCTGTCAGCAAAGGGGAAGCTGCGACTCAGGGCATTCCAGGTTGTGTGCATCCCAGCGAGACGGTCCACTCGCAGGCTTGTCCCCATCCATCGGGGCACTGTCGTGGCAAGGCCTAGTTCTGGACTATAACCTGCTCACGCTCGCTTGCCAGGATGGGAGACCTTAAGGATCTAGATTATCCAGTTTGAAACCAAAACGGCTGTTAGTTCCTCTGGATCTTAGTCCTCAGGAACTAACTAGTGAAAATAAAAATAAAAAAAAATCACAAACTTTACCATAATAGCCAAGACCGAAGTCCCAGCAGGAAGCTAGGTCCTATTCCTTAAACTAGGCAGAAATAAACTGCTTGATGATAGCAGGATGTGTAGGGTTATGCCTGTAGGGACAGCCCCCATAGGTGTGGTTAAGCTTTTTTCCTGCCTAGTGCCTATTCCTGATGGGAGGAGCATAACCCTATAGTCTCTGACTAGATGGAGCTACATCTGTCAATGAACAATAGAGAAATAAAATAAAAAAAAAACTCTCTAGTAATACACATCAATGTGCAGAGTGACTCCAAAGGCTCTGTCATAAGGAGATGGATTGGGGACAGTGAAAGACGGGGGAGCATAAGAGAAGATAAGCTTAAACAGCCTTTTTACACAATCCTGAGGATTAACCCCTTAGTTTCCACAGTGAGTATAACACGCATGCTTTACTGCATATACAGACTAAGATTACTGTTGTGGGTTTAGTAACACTTTAAAGCTTTCTATGATCTGTAAGATGTCATTTGGATCTAGTCGCGGTCTGCCAATTCAACTGAGACTGTAAGTTATAGCTATTTTGCCACAACTGGATCAGTTATAGAGATTACGCTTTCAGTGGTTAGATTGGAGGGGCAGAACATGAAATGCATATTTATCACTTGTGTGGCCACATTTGGTGTTTTGGCACAAATGAAGGTGAAAGTTCATCCTTTTGATAATTATTAAAGGAGAAGTTTGGCCAAAGCTTTTTTGGCTATACTTCTTATGTAGGTCACAGGAGTGTACTTAGTTCTTCACTCCTGTGACCCTAAATAGCCCGCTGTTGGCTGATGTCACAGAGCAGGTGCAAGCTCCGACATGATCCTGACCAGCAGCTGGCTCAGCCTCTCAGCTTCCTGCTGAGTGCCTGGGCCAGCACCTTCAGTCCCCTCCACAGCCCAGTGCTCACCAAGAATCATGGCTCTCTGCTCACAGCGAAGGAGAGAACTGAGGGATTAGCGGTCATTGATGGCTCAGTTCTCACTGCAGAGCCGGCGGGGGACAGATGCAGAATCGGATTGATGCTGCATCCACTTAGATGTCCATACTACTCTTTCAATCGTGAACACTGTAAATATTGTGGCCTTTTTTATTTATTTATATAATTTTTTTGTGAGTCACTATAAAGATATCTTTGGTGGATGAATATTTAGGAGATTATAGGTGTCTGTCTCGAGTTATTAGATTACGAGAAACAGTTATCTTTATATATTTTCCTATATTATTGCCTGTACATGGTGTTTAGAGTTTTAGTTTTAGTGTATTTTTAGTAACTAAATCTCTAGCGGACCACTGCACTATTTTTACTTACATTTTTATACAAAAGCCCTGTTACCTATCAAATACTCACCATAAGAGACCATTCTTTAACTTTCAAAAGAATCACCCGACGTCCTTGAGGCATCCACGAAACTAATACAGTTACCGCTCGAATGGTAAGCCAACAAACATAGAGGCCACAGGCAGCTGTGTAAAGTTCATGTATTTTTGCAGTTCCAGTCCAAAATGACATTAGCCAGCGTCCTACAAATACTTCACATGTACAAAAGAAAAAAAGAAAAAAATCCATCAGTTACTTGGAAAGAAATTTGCTACAGTAAAAATAAATTTTCCCAGCCTAACCTTTGGGAAAAAGCTAACCTATAAATATACATATAAGTAAATATATAAAAGGACGTTGTTTTATCTGTCCAAAAAAATGTGTATATCAGTCTATACAGTTCTGGGATTTACATTGCCCTGCCAAATGACACCTCCCTGTGTGGCAGGTCAAAATACCCTTTTTATTTCACTGCAGTTAAGTACTATATACATGTCTTGTCCCTCCAATAGCTTGTGACTGGACAGTGAAAGGAGAAGAAGCACATTTAGTTAAGGATAAGTTAACCTATTGTAACATGTTACATCAAATACAATTGCCCAATGGCGCGGTTTATACCTGGCGAAACCAAAGTCATGAAATGCTCATAGCTTCCGGTATCTTAGGCCATAGAGATGATTGGAGCCATTCTGGTCTCTAATCAGCTCTATGGTCAGCTGACGGAACCACTGGCTGCAGTCTCGGGTTACCCAGTGGGACAGGAGAGCCAGAGAAAACTTTGGAAGGTTGCGGGAGGGAGGGGGTGTCCCCTCCCACTGCTTGTAAAAGCAGTCTAGCGGCTAATTATCTGCTAGGATTGCTTTTACATGAAAGCTGACCTCTGGCTGTAAAAAGCAAAACCAGAAAGCGTGTGGTATGCCCACCATTGGACCTCCCAGCATCCACCCACTTCTAATGAAAGGCATACATACAATGTTCTTTTTTTTTCCTTCAGCCATAACATAGCTGATTCCCCCTATTCACATCAATCGAAGTGGATGAAGAAATCTCTGCCAAAAAAAGTGTTAAAAAAATATGGCGAAGCATAGGGAAGATCCGCCCTCTGTATCCACCTCATCCCCTATGCTTTGCTGTATATGCTCCTTTTTTTTTAAATGCGGTGGTAAAATCACCTTCAGTGCTACAATCATTGATTACATATATGGTGAGAGCAAACGCTGTTGCTATCAGAATAAACAGATCAGTGCTGCAGCAGATGGGGGTACCTGCAAAGCAAACAATGGTTAACAATAAAACACAGTAACAGTATATTATAAAGTACAGTAAAAGTAGAAAGAGTAGAAAAGTAGAGTAAGAACAAAAAAAAACTCACAAGGAAAACTGTTTACATAGTTTACATAGTAGTTGAGGTTGAATAAAGACAATAGTCCATCCAGTTTAACCTGTGTAGGTGTGTGTGGCCGTAATCATCTCTCATACCCCTGAATGTTCTGATCATTGAGATGTACGTCCAAGAGTTTTTTGAAAGCAACCATACTTCCCGCAGAAACCACCTCTTGAGGTAGAGAATTCCACAATCCTGTAGCCCTAACAGTAAAGAACCCCCTGGGTTGCCTGAGGTTAAAACGCTTCTCCTCTAATTGCATTGTATGCCCTCGAGTCCTCATGCAATCCTTTCGACTGAATAGCCTTTTTTCTATGCTGAGATTACCATTGCGGTATTTATAAATTGCTATCATGTCCCCTCTCAGGCGTTTCTTCTCCAGGGAGAATAAATCAAGCAATTGCAGACGCTCTTCATAATTAAGGTCCTCCAATCCCCAAATTAGTTTAGTTGCACTTCTCTGGACTCTCTCCAGCTCCAACACATCCCTCCTGAGGACTGGCGATCAGAACTGGACAGAATACTCTAGATGCGGTCGGACCAGAGTCTTATAAAGTGGTAGGATTATAGTTTTATCTCTAGAATGCATCCCTTTCTTTATTCATGCTAACATTCTGCCGGCTTTGGCAGCTGCCGCTTCACATTGCATGCTATTGCTTAGTCTATCCTCTACCAAGACTCCCAGATCTTTCTCCATTTTTGATTCCCCCTAAAGGTTCCCCTCCTAAAGTGTATTGTGCCTTTAGTCCCCCATTAGACCTTTAGACATTTAGTCCCCCAGTGCAAAACGTTCCACTTCTCCACATTAAACCTCATTTGCTATGTTGTTGCCCACTCTGTTATTTTGTCCAGGTCATTCTGTAGGATATCTGCTTTATGTTGTGCAGTTATTGCCCTGCCCGATTTTGTGTCATCTGCAAAAACTGATATAGAACTACTGATCCCACCCTCAATGCTGTTTATGAATAAATTGAACAGGGTTGGTCCCAGGACTGAGCCATGGGGGACCCCACTTACCACCTCAGACCAGTCTGAGTATGCGCAATTTATTACCACCCTTTGGACATGCCCTTTTAGCCAGTTCCGTATCCAAGAGCAAACGGGTCAATGTCTGCAGACCTTATTTTATAAATTAAGCGCTTGTGGGGAACTGTGTCAAACGCCTTAGCGAAATCCAGGTACACCACATCCACTGGTCTCCCCCTATCTAGCTCACAGCTCACCTCCTTGTAGAATGTTAAGAGATTGGTTTGACAAGAACGCCCATTTGTAAACCCATGCTGATTACTGCTGAGGATGTTATTGTCTTTAGCAAACTCTACGATATAGTCCCTTATCATCCCCTCCAAAAGTTTACATACTATCGATGTCAGACTGACAGGCCTATAATTACCCGGGACATGCCTCTGCCCTATTTTGAATTTCGGTATCACGTTAGCTTTCCTCCAATCCCCTGGTACATTTCCTGTCATAATACTGTCAGCAAAGATCAGGAACAGTGGTCTAGATATAGTCTTACTAAGTTCTTTGAGTACTCTTGGATGTATGCCATCCGGGCCTGGTGATTTATTCGTGTTAATTTTATCCAGCCTTTCCCTAATTTCACCCTCTGTTAGCCACAGCGGCAAGTCCTGTGTATTACTACTAACCATACAGTCATGGTCAGTGTACCCCTCCTTTTCCTGTGTAAAGACTGAGGAGAAAAAAGCGTTCAGCACGGTTACTTTTTCAGTGTCCTCTGTAACCATCTTCCCATCATCGTTAATTATGTGTGCAATATGCTCTGCCCTAGTTTTTTTGCTGTCGATATATTTAAAGAATTTCTTTGGGTTCTTTTTACTATCCTCTGCTATTTGTCTCTCAAAGTTGATTTTAGGCATTTTGATTTCATATTTACTTTGCATATTTGCCTCCCTGTATTGCTCTAAAGCCGATCCTGTGCCCTCTGATTTATATTTCTTTAAGGCCATTTTTTTTACCCCTAATACGTTTTTTTAACATTACGGTTTAGCCAGCAAGGTTTGGCTTTGTCTCTTCTAAATTTATTTCCTATAGGAATGCACTGCGAGATGCATTTGTTTAATATGTTCCTAAAGCATTCCCATTTTTCCTCTGTGGTCAGTGTTCCTAAGGTTTGGTCCCAGTTTACCCTTTCCATCATTGAGCACAATTTGGGAAAGTTTGCCCTTCTGAAGTTTAGGGTTCTTATGTTCCCCTCTTTCCTTGTTATGTTGTTATTTATGCTAAATGTGATCATCCTGTGATCGCTAGAGCCCAGGTTGTCCTGGACTCCTACCTCCGAGATTAGGTCTGGGTCATTAGTGATCAATAGATCCAGCACTTCCTTTTCTCTAGTAGGAGAATCCACCAACTGAGACATGTAGTTTTCCTGTAAGGTTTCCATGAAGAAACGGGCCTTCTGTGAGTGTGTAGTCCCCTCTTCCCAGTCAATGTTGGGATAATTGAAGTCCCCCAATATGATGACTGATCCCAGTTTTGCCACTTTACCCAACAGTGATATGAATTCCAGCTCTACCTCCTCCCTTCGGTTGGGTGGCCTATAGCAAACCCCCACGATTAATTTTCCCTTTACTTCTTCCCTATGGAGTTATACCCACACGGATTCTAACTCCATACTCATCCCTGCCATAATATCACTCCTCTCTATCACCCTTACATTATTCTTGAAATAGAGACATACCCCTCCCCCTCTTTTTCCTACCCTGTCCTTCCGGTACACCGAATACCCTTGGATATTGGCCAGCCAGTCATGTGAGGGGTCGAACCAAGTTCCCGTTATTCCCACAAGGTCTATGTCCTCCTCATGTACTAACATTTCCAACTCATCCATTTTATTAGCTAGGCTCCTGGCATTTGCATATACCCCTCTTAGTTTTGTGGAAGTTTTTGGTTTTTTTTTTATTGTAACTTTTTTTTTTTACACTTTTTTTGTAACTGTAAAACTGTTCCACGCTAGGGTCTCTCAAAATGCGATAACCAACATCTTTCGAGACCCTATGTGGAAAATGTGTGCCCTAGACTGTGTCCTGCTGTATCCTATACTAATGCTCTACTAGTGTGTGGTAGCGACAAACTGCCCCCGATGCAGAGAACAGGTTGGCCAGGACAGGAGGGACAAAAATAGAGCATGTCACACCTAAATACGCGTTATCTGCAGACACGACATCTTCTTTGGGGGGTGCTCTTCGGGTAGAGGTACTAGAGAGGACATCCAGGAAAATGCCGGTTATGCAGCCGGCTCACTGCATCTAGATTGTGAATTTGGGCCACAGCACCTCCAAGATACAGAAAGGCTTTGATGAGCTCTTCCTGGAATTTTAGGAAGGATCCACTTCTTCCTGACGCTTTGTATAGCACATAAGCGTTCAGCAGAGCCAATTGAAATAAGTATACAGACACTTTCTTGTACCAGAGTCTGGCCTTATTGGCAATTAAGTATGGCGCCATTATCTGATCATTGAAGTCCACACCTCCCATGTTAAGGTTGTATTTGTGGACACAGAGGGGCTTCTCAACACCAGTCACAGAATAAATTTGGACTGTCGCATCTGCGTGAGTGGAGGACAGAGCAAAAACATTCCATGTGTCCCTCCACTTCACTGCAAGCAATTTATCAGACTTCAAGCAGGCTCTCTCTCCCCATCTAATTTGGGAATCTACAAGCTGTTGGGGGAAGCCCCGGCGATTAGGTTGCATGGTGCCACATGAGCCAATTCCAAAATCGAAAAAGCAGTCTAAAAAGTGGCACGCTTGTATAGAATGGTACCTCTTTCCGAATAAGGGTGACACCAAGTCCAAAACAATCTTGCCACAGCCCCCCCATCTGGGCAGTTGGGGGGCTCCACATTTCAATATTTTCCCTCGTAAATCCGGAAAAACTACATGTTTAGCCTGTTGCCCTATCACGGAGCTTATACATCTTGACCCCATATCTGGCATGCTTGCTGGGGAGAAACTGTTTGAAAGCAAGGCTGCCAGAAAATGTAATCAGGGACTCATCAACGCAGACAGCTTGTTGGAGCGTATACAAGGCTGCAAACTTCTGGTTGAAGTGGTTTACGAGGGGTCGAATTTTGTGGAGCCGGTCATATCCAGAGTCACCGCGAGGGCGACAGAGTTCATTGTCACTGAAGTGTATGAACCGCAAGATTTGCTCGTATCTAGTCCTGGCCATGGCAGCAGAGAACACGGGCATATGGTGAATTTGGTCAGTGGACCCATATGACCAGAACTCACTCTTTTTAGTAATGCCCATGAGAAGGGATAGGCCCAGAAAAATCGGAAACCGTGATACGTTTCCATGCAAATTCTCTGGCAAGGGTCAAATTTGGATTTGCGGCGAAGAACACTATGGGCTCTACTGGCCTGTTTTCGAATTATTGGTGGCTGAGGGACACTACTTGTGTTAGCCAGTGTGTTACTGCAGTGCTGGTTTGAATATGACCAGGATGTACTAAGCCGCTGGTGCTTGCCAGTTCACCAGAAGGTTGAGCGGCACTAGTACCGACACTCTGCTGCATATGAGAACCCTGCAGTTGATGCACCTCAGCAACAGAAGAACGGGGTCGGGTACGCCTGACCTTAGCAGGGACCACTAGTCCGTCGTCAGAGCTATCTATCAGGGTGTCGATGCTGTCTACAAGTTTGAATACTAAGCCTGATTCTGACAGTGAGGCTTACCCATCGCTCTCATCTGTCATGCAGGCCTCTTCACTAGTGTCCCTCTGTTTGGACATTTTGGCTATTAAATTTATAGGTACCTAGTGTAATTCACAGGTATAAAAGGTTGTCAAGGACTGTTTGAACTGGTAACAAAAAGATTGAACTGCTAGTGCTAGCAGAGATCAGGCCTGACTCTGCTAACGCTGCGGTTTAGTGTGCTGTGTATTGGAAGTGATAATAATCTGCTGATTCTGCACTTCTTTGGGGTGGGGGGGGGGGGGTTGGGGGGATCACGGAGGGCTAAACACAGGTGCTGGCAGGTGTCAGGGCTGAACAGCACCATTGGGAAAGCATCTTAACACACCAATCATGGTGCGGTCAGATGCTTTCAGGGCAGAGGATAGATATAGAGTCCAATAGACCCCAATGTTTTGGAAAAAAAAGTGTACCTGTCACTACCTATTGTTTGTTGGGTGATGTGTGGCATAAGCTTCTAATATTGGGCATAAAATGCCAGGACAGTTCAAACACCCCCCAAATTACCCCTTTTTAGAAAGTAGACACCCCAAGCTATTTGCTGAGAGGCATGTTGAGTCCATGGAATATTTTATATTTTGACACAAGTTTTGGGAAAATTACTTTTTTTTTTTACACAAAGTTGTCACTAAATGATATATTGCTCACACTTGCCATGAGTATATGTGGAATGACACCCCAAAATACATTCTGTTGCTTCTCCTGAGTCCAGGAATACAACATGTGTGAGACTTTTTATGAGCCTGTGTACGGGACCCCAAAAAACCAATCATCGCCTACAGGTTCCCTCACTACCTATCACAGTTTCAGAGGCCCTGGAATGTCAAGATAGCACAACCCAAAACACACACACACATAACCCCATTTTTGAAACTAGACACTCCAAGCTATTTGCTGAGGGGCATGTTAAGGCCATGGAATATTTTATATTTTGCCACAAGTATTGGGAAAATGCCCACATTTTTTTTTTTTACACAAAGTTGTCATTTAACTTACATATTGCTCAAATATGCCATGGCTATATGTGAAATGACACCCCAAAATACCTTCTGCTGCTTCTCCTACGAGTACAAGGATTTCACATGCGTGAGACTTTTTGGCAGTCTAGCCATGTACAAGACCCCTGAAAACCAATCACTGCCTTCAGGCTTTCTAAGGGCGTAAATTGTTTATTTCACTCCTCACTACATCCTATCACAGTTTCGGAGGCCATGATATGCCAAGAAAGCACAAACCCCCCCCCCCCAAATTAACCCTTTTCAGAAAGTAGACACCCCAAGGTATTTGCTAAGAGGAATGGTGAGTATTTTTCAGCTCTCATTTGTTTTGGAAAATGAAGAAAAAAAAGGAAATTTTTTTTTTCTTTTTTCAATTTTCAAAACTTTGTGACAAAAAGCGAGATCTTCAAAATACTCAAAATGCCTCTCAGCAAATAGCTTAGGGTGTCTACTTTCCAAAAAGTGGTAATTTGGGGGGGGGGGTTTGTGCTACAGTATCTTGGCATTTCATGGCCTCCAAAACTGTGATAGGTAGAGAGGAATGACATTAAAAATATATGCCCTTAGAAAGCCTGAAGGCAGTGATTGGTTTTCAAAAAGTATCACACATGGATTATCCCCGTACTCAGGAGAAGCAGAAGAATGTATTTTGGGGTGTAATTCCATATATACCCATGGCATGTGTGAGCAATATATCATTTCAATGACAGCTTCTTCTTTTTTTGTCATTTTTCAAACACCTGTGACAAAAAAAAATGGATTTTTATAGGAACTTACCGTAAAATCATTTTCTCTGAAGTTCATCGACAGACGCAGCTCCTTATCTTCATGACTCATAGGGATGTCCCAAAGCAGTATAATCATGAGAGGTGAGGAACAATGCAGAATCAAAACGTAAGTCCCCAATGGCTAAACTTAGCCAACCAGGTAACATGGAACTCAACCAGGAACAACTGGAGCTCACCCGGAAAAAATTTAACCGTAAAAGAGAAACTAAAAAGAGTTCTCTTTTAAACTGCAGCCTGCAAAACCTTGCTGCCAAAAGAAGCATCTGCGGATGCCAACACACCTACCTTGTAGAATTTTGTAAACATATGCACAGACGACCAAGTTGCCGCCTTGCAAACTTGTAGCACCGACGCCTGATGGCGAAAAGCCCAAGAGGCACTCCGCGCTCTTGTAGAATGAGCCTTCACTGGGAAAGGAGGAACCTGACCCCCTCAGTGAATAGGCCTGTACCACCGTCTGCCTGATCCATTTGGAAATGGTCACAGGAGACGCAGCCAATCCCTTTACGAGGTCCTTCAGTAAGGACAAACAGAGGGTCTTATTTTCTAAAGGACTCAGTGGTCTCTAAATAAACCCTGATCGCCCAAACCACATCCAAAGAATGAAACGCATACTCCTTAGGATGCTGAGGTTTAGGGCAAAGTGAAGGCAACACAATGTCTTCATTAAGATGAAAATCAGAAACCACCTTAGGAAGGAACGACTGATTAGGTCGAAGTACCACCTTATACCTGTGTATCACCAGATAAGGTGAGCGGCAAGACAACGCCACCAATTAGGATTCCCCTCTGGCAGAAGTGATCGCCACCAAGAAGGCAACCTTCCGAGACAAAAAGCAGCGAAATCTCCCAAATTTTTTCAAAAGGAGGCTTATGAAGAACAGATAACACCAGATTAAGATCCAACGGAGGTAACGGGGATCGCCTCGGAGGAGCCATATGGCGCACTCTCTGGATAAAAGTCCAGATTAGGACATGCGTTGCTAACAGCCGTTGAAAATATATAGCCAAAGCTGAAAATTGGCCTTTGATAGTACCCAAAGTCAACTGCTGTTCAACCACTTTCTGCAAAAAGGGTAAAACCCAAGCGATCAAAAACAAGCGAGGGTGCACATTTAGTGATTCACACCATGAAATATACAATTTCCACGTACGATGGTAGATCTTCCTGGAGGTTGACTTCCTAGCCTTAAAGAGTGTAGGAACCACAGAGTCAGAAAGACCCCTATCTCTCAACACCTGACTTTCAACAGCCATACCATTAAAGCCAGCGACTGTAAAGCAGTATGAAAGATCGGACCTTGAGACAGCAGATCTTCCCTGAAAGGAAGTCTCCAAGGAGTATCGGCGACCAGCTTTATCAGGTCTGCGTACAAAGACCGGCGAGGCCAGTCTATAGCCACCAGAATGACGAATATTTTCCACCTCTATCCTGTGCAGAAGCCTCGGTCGGAGTTTCAATGGGGGAAATGCATAAATCAGCCGATACCGACCCCAAGGATCCACCAGTGGGTTTGTGGCGTCGGCCAGAGGATTTCGAGACCTGGCTACGAATCTCTGCACCTTCTTGTTGAGGCGAGAGGCAAACAGATCGACCTCGGGAGTCCCCCACCGAACTCACACGAGGCGGAACACTCAGGCAATCCACCAACCTGGAATGTGTACAGCAGAGAAAGCTGGAACAAAGCTTTCTGCCTAGGCCAGAATTTCGGCCACCTCCTTGGCCGCCAAGACACTCTTGGTGCCTCCCTGGTGATTGATGTAAGCCACAGCCGTGCCACTGTGTGATTGAATCTGAAACGGAAAACCTTGCAGATGAGACCTCCAATGACTCAGACAAAGCTTTATCTCTCTGAGCTCCAAAAAATGTATCGGAAGTTTTGACTCTTCCATCGTCCAGGTACCCTGGGCACAGAGCTTCCCCAGCACCCCACCCCAGCCCGACAGGCTGGCATCCGTGGTTACCACCGTCCAAAACAACAGAAGGAAAGACTTGCCCTGGTACAGTGCTGGAGACTGAATCCACCACAACAGTGCAGATTTTGTGTTGTGGCTCAACCGAATCAAAGAATCCAAGGACTTTTGATCCTTGTTCCATTTTACAAGAATCTCCCTTTGCAAAGGCCGTGTATGGAACTGAGCAAACGGAACCGCCTCGAAGGTCGATACCATCACACCCAAGGCTCACATACAAACTCATAGAGAGGACAGATTGTTGTCCAACAACAACTAAATCACACCCTGCAACTTTTGCACCTTGTCCGGGGGAAGAAAAGCCCTCGCCAAGGCTGAATCCAGAGTCAAGCCCAGATAATCCAGTCAGCAGGGATTTCTTGAAATTGATGTTCCAACCAAACTCCTGCAGAGTTCTGACCGTGATCGTCAGATCCCCCAACAAGGCTGAATGAGAGTCTACTCTCAACAGGAGATTGTCCAGGTACCCCAGTACCGCAATCCCCCGCCGGCGCAGCAGTGCTAATACCGGTGCTAGTACCTTGGTAAACACTCTGGGAGTGGAGGAGAGACCAAAGGGTAATACCACAAATTGATAATGCTCCTCTGCGACCACAAAGCGAAGAAATCACTGGTGTCCAGCACAGATAGGGATGTGGCGATACGCGTCCTTGATATCTATGGAGGCTAAAGATTGGACGGGAAGAACCTGTCCAACGAACAAGACTAGAATTCGATCTTGTATCCTAATTGGATCAGTTCGTGAACCCATTTGTCCTGAATAAAGGAGGTCCAGGATTCCTGAAAGAATCAGACGTCCCCCCACACCAGACTCGGATCACACATGAACACCGGGGCTTGGTTCAACTGGTCTATTATTTCCAGTACTGCAGGCGAAAGCCGTGCGGTTTCCAAGTTACTTTTCAGTAATTTCACCCATTCAATAGCAGTCTGCGCTACTAAAACATTCACAAAGGTAGCCTTTAACATGTTACCTGCTACCGCATGTAAATAGGGGGACAAGGATTCCACCCGTCTATCCACGGGATCCGGAAAGGCTGGAGACTCTTCCACCGGTACTAGAGTCGCTTTATTCAACCTGGCCACCAAAGAATCCACTGTCGGTGGTACAGTCTACCTATTGGACACTGCCTCCGCAAAAGGATAACGGCGTGCAAAATGCTTAGGCACCACCAACATGTGCTTAAAGCGTCGCCATTGTTCATCCACAATATGAAACAATTCTGGACAAGGAAATACCTTGCGTGATTTATGGGATTTGCAGGAGCCAAAAGACACCTGCGTATCTGACGCTGTAGGTTCATCAGTCCATTTTAGGGTTTCCCACACAGAAACTATCAGGGCTTCCACCAATGTGCATTTCCGCGCGGAATGTAAAGACACTGACCCCTCAAGATGGTCTGCATCGGCGGCAACAATATCTGTCTTGAATCCAAAGACTCTGTCGATGGAGGTGAGGAAGGAGGCATTTGTGGCTGGCAGGACCAGAAATGACAAAATCCATTTTTAATCAGGCTTTGGAAAAAAACAAACTGCAATTTCTGGCTGCGACTGTGAACCGGAGGGTCCTGCAGTCACTTCCAGGGGGTCTGCAGGTGAATGTTTTATCCTGGGACTCCATTGCTCAAATAAAAAATTTTTTGTGTAATGTCCCTTTAAGACTGCGAAAAACACGGTCCCACCGCTATTACTGCAGGTTCACAATCTCCGATTATGTAATAATAGCAGAGCAGAAGAGGAAAAAGCTCACAGGGAAACCCAGAAACGTTATCAGACCACAGAGAAGTATCCGGCCTGATTGGTGTAAAAACGAAACTAACACAGGAAGAGGAAGAAGCTCTGCCTCTATCATTATAAGCCATGCCGCATGCCTGTCCATCCCACGGACCTAAAAAAAATGGCCGCTCCTACAATTCTCAACCACCCCACAGGTGTGGTTAAGCTTTTTTCCTGCCTAGTGCCTATTACTAGGAGGAGGAGCATAACCCTATGAGTCATGAATATAAGGAGCTGCGTCTGTCGATGAACAATAGAGAAAATTAAATATTCAATGGGCTCAACATGCCTCTCACAAAATTCCTTTGGGTATCTATGTTCCAAAAAGGGGTAATTTTGGGGGGGGGTTGTACATTTTAGCACTTCAAGAAATAAGATAGGCAGTCAGAAAGTAAAAGCTGCGTATATTCCAGTACATACGCCATAGTTTGTAGAAGCTACGTTTGCGCAAACCAATAAATATATTGAGATTTATTTTTATCAAAGAAGCTAAAAGGATTTTACGGTAAGATCTTACAAAAATCCATTTTTACGTGCTTTTTTTCCCCCCAAATAGAGCTTTCTTTTGGTGGTATTTGATGACCTCTGCGGTTTTTATTTTTTGCGATGTAAATGAAAAAAGACCGAAAATTTTGAGAAAGAAAATTACGTTTTCTACTTTTTCTTATAAAAAATGTCCAATAAACTCAATTTTTGTCATACATTTAGGCCAAAATGTATTTCTCTTAAGCTCATTGACAGACGCAGTCCTCTTGATTAATATCAATTGGGTTATACTGCCCTCTACAGGAGTAGGACACTAGGCAGAAGAATACGTTCTGGCCACACCTTAGGGGCAGTTCCAGAGGGTATATCCTCTCTCTCTCTGCTACAGGATGTTAGTTTTTTTCTGTCTAGTCTCTCACTGTCAGATACCTACCAGTGGTTCGGTCGGTTGCAGCATGGAACACTGGCTTTTGGAGCGATCGGTCGGCTGCAGCATGAACCCAGGACGCCATCAGGCGTCAGTCTAAAGGGGTCAGGTATGGGGCCGCGGGAGTTACCGATGTAACTCGGTCGGCTGCAGAGTGGTCACGGCGCGCGGAGCGCCATGCTATCGTGGGCCACGCAGGGCCGCCATTTTGGCGTAGCCCAGATGTCCCCGCTATGGCTGCGGCCATCTTGGATCCACCCAGACTCGTGGAGCAGCGGTGGGAGTGCCGGAAGGGGCGGGGTCACTTCCTTTACCCGGGTAAATCAATCCACAAGACTTCCTGTCCTGTAAAGACAGCGCTGAGAGCAGTTCGATAGGAACTTCTGTGCATCAGGTGGTAAGCCTTGGGGGTATCTCTTCTCTCGCTGAGGGGGCTCCAAAGCAAGTGGTCACTGAGGGGCGCTATTGCGCTGAGGGATTACCTTAAAGAGAAAAAGCTTTTTCTTTAATTGCAAATTTTGTCATTTGTTTGCTGACAGGTGCCTGGCTTTGCCATGGACCCTGCGACGCATGTATCCCCACCTGATCAAGGGTCAGGTTTCAGCGTTAGCAATCTTCTTTCAGAAGCCTCTGGCTACTCATTCCTTGATGCGGAGTTTCATCCAGGGAGTGCGGCACCTGGCTCCGCCGGTGCGCGCACCCTTGCCGCCCTGGGATCTTAATTTGGTGCTGTCGGTTCTTCAGAGACCTCCCTTTGAAAATATCAGGGAGATTCCCTTGCTTACTTTATCCCAGAAGGTGGCCTTCTTGGTGGCTATCACTTCTGCACACAGGGTGTCAGAACTGGCCGCATTATCCGGTCGTTCCCCATATCTGGTGGTTCATAGGGATAAGGTGGTTCTTCGTCCGAATCCATCCTTCCTTCCTAAGGTGGTTTCAGAGTTTCATTTGAATGAGGACATTGTATTGCCTTTCCTGTGTCCTAAGCCCACTCATCCTCGGGAATTCGCGTTGCATTCCTTACGGATTCATTTCGTAAGACGGATTCACTTTTTGTGATCACGGATGGCCCTAAGAAGGGGTTGCCTGCATCTGCCGCGACTATCTCCAAATGGATCAGACAGACGGTGGTACAGGCTTATTCTATTAAGGGTCGGGAGCCTCCGTTCCCTGTTAAGGCGCACTCCACTCGGGCGCTTAGTGCTTCCTGGGCTTCAGGTTTGCAAGGCGGCTACATGGTCGTCGGTGCATACCTTTGCAAAATTCTATAAAGTTGATGTGATGGCATTGGCGGATGCCTCTTTTGCCCACAAGGTTCTGCAGGCCGCTATTTGAGGAGACCGTTGGTCTACCTCGAGGGTTTTTTTCTGTTGGGTTTTCAGTTGAGTCTCCTCCTTTTGTCTGATGAGCCCTTAAGATTTCTAGTTGGCACCGGTTAGGCCTTCTGGATTGGATTTTGATTTCCGTTATCCCACCCCTCATTTGTGGCACTGCTTTGGGACGTCCCAATTGATATTAATCAAGAGGACTGCGTCTGTCAATGAGCGACAGAGAAAAACTGATTTTTGTAAGATCTTACCGTAAAATCCTTTTCTCTTAAGCTCATTGACAGACGCAGTACCCGCCCCTCTATTTTGAGTTAGGTTGGGTTAAATTCTCTGACACTGCTTTGTGACATAACTAACATCCTGTAGCAGAGAGAGAGAGAGGATATACCCTCTGGGACTGCCCCTAAGGTGTGGCCAGAACGTTTTCTTCTGAGATTAGCCAAAGCTTTTTTGGAACCTTGATCCGCCGACCAGCACTTTAACCACAACACACGCCTGAGGACCACTGCTGAAATCGATACACGTCCCAACAATGGAGTGGCGTCCAGAGCGGCGTCACAGACAAACTGTAGCCCTTGTATCATCTGCTCCAGCAAGTCCGATACTGCCGGGGGGATACTTCTCCCCTCTAGGTCACGGCGTAACAACTTGGTCCATTCTGTCAATGTTTGTGAAACCAAACCAATTGCAATCACTGGCCTAAAGGCTGACCCTATCAGGGAAAAAACGGAGCGGGATAGCGCTTCCACCTTAAGATCCACCGGATCCCTAAAGGACGGAGCGTCCTCCAACGGGATAACAGTAGCTTTATTTAGTCTGGAAGTCGGTGAATCCACCAATGGTGGTACCGTCCATTTCTTAAGTAGAGATTCCTCAAACGGATAGCGCCTAGCAATCTGTTTGGAAATACCAGGGGTTCGTTTCGGACGACCCCATTCCTCTTTAATTATATTACCAAAACATTTGGGCAAGGGGAACACCTTCGCCATCTTGGTAGGTTTGAGAGTACCAAAAGGAATTTCAGTATCAGCTACCTCTGCCGGTGTAACCTCAAGTCTTAAGGTTTCTTGGACAGACACAATTAGTGCATCCACCAACGCCTCTTCTTGTGCTATGGCAGAAGCAGAAACGTCCTCCTCACTATCTGAGGAGACGGTACCCGAGACACAAGCCCCCGAAGAGGGACCTGCAGCCACAGCGATAGGCTCAGAATCTGTATCTGATATGTCAGATGAAATAGGGGTAGGTGGGGGTCGTTTCTTCGCCCCCCGTTCCCTGACAGGCCACCTCCACCCGGGATACAAAAGACTCCAGGACCGCTGATAATGCATCTATAGTGAGTGGAGAGTTGGAGGGTCCAGTGGCCACCTCGAGGGAATCAGGTGGGGATACATGCGTCGCAGGGTCCATGGCAAAGCCAGGCACCTGTCAGCAAACAAATGACAAAATTTGCAATTAAAGAAAAAGCTTTTTCTCTTTAAGGTAATCCCTCAGCACAATAGCGCCCCTCAGTGACCACTTGCTTTGGAGCCCCCTCAGCGAGAGAAGAGATACCCCCAAGGCTTACCACCTGATGCACAGAAGTTCCTATCGAACTGCTCTCAGCGCTGTCTTTACAGGACAGGAAGTCTTGTGGATTGATTTACCCGGGTAAAGGAAGTGACCCCGCCCCTTCCGGCACTCCCACCGCTGCTCCACGAGTCTGGGTGGATCCAAGATGGCCGCAGCCATAGCGGGGACATCTGGGCTACGCCAAAATGGCGGCCCTGCGTGGCCCACGATAGCATGGCGCTCCGCGCGCCGTGACCACTCTGCAGCCGACTGAGTTACATCGGTAACTCCCGCGGCCCCATACCTGACCCCTTTAGACTGACGCCTGATGGCGTCCTGGGTTCATGCTGCAGCCGACCGATCGCTCCAAAAGCCAGTGTTCCATGCTGCAACCGACTGAACCACTGGTAGGTATCTGACAGTGAGAGACTAGACAGAAAAAAACTAACATCCTGTAGCAGAGAGAGAGAGGATATACACTCTGGAACTGCCCCTAAGGTGTGGCCAGAACGTATTCTTCTGCCTAGTGTCCTACTCCTGTAGAGGGCAGTATAACCCAATTGATATTAATCAAGAGGACTGCATCTGTCAATGAGCGACAGAGAAATTTTGTTTGGGTACATTATTGCAGGACCACACAATTGTCAGTTAAAGTCACACAGTGCCAAATTGCAAAAAAATAGGCCTAGTTACATAGTGAGGTTGAAAAAAGACACCAGTCCATCCAGTTCAACATATGATGTGTGTGTTTGCTGTTAACCGTACATTTTATACCCCTGTATGTTTCGGTCTTTAAGGTGCCCATCTAAATGTTTTTTTAAACTATCGATGCTCCCTGCTGATACCACTGCTTGTGGAAGAAAATTCAACATCCTTATTGCTCTGACAGTAAAGAACCCCTTCCGCAGTTTAAGGTTAAACCGCTTTTCTTCTAGTTTTACTGAGTGGCCCCCGTGTCTTATTCAATTCCCTTTCTCTGAAAAGTTTGTTCCCTATGCTAAGGTCACCAGTATGGTATTTGTACATTGATATCATATCCCCATCACATCTGGGGATTTTCCATCATAGATTCACCCAGAGGATCACCGCCTAGCGAGTAACTTGTGTTTGTATTTCTGACACCCAAATGCATTACCTTACATTTTTCAACATTAAATCTCATCTGCCATGTAGTTGCCCACTCCATTATTATGTTCAGGTCTGCTTGTAAGGTTACCACGTCATGCATAGAAGATATTGGCCTGGTTAGCTTAGTATCGTCCGCAAATACTGAGATTGTGGTGGTTATCCCCATCCATCCTGGTTATTACCCCCCCTAGCGGTATTCCCGAGTGTGGCTCGGGGTTAACTTTTAGTACCAAAAGCAGTAACCCCGAGCCACACTCGGGATTACACCGCAATGTTACTCACCTTCCCTGCGCTCCCCCGCCGTCCTCCCCATCATCCTGACAGTCTCTCCCCTGCTCTGTGCATGGCCGATTGCCGGCACTTGCCTTCCGTATAGCTTGTGGAATTTGGGAAGTATATCAAATGATTCTTCAGAATTTCCAACGGAGCTATGTGCCAGAAAGACATCAGAATCGTCGCTGTCGTTACTTTCCGTACCTAATGACGAATTTTCCCACGAATCGCTATCGCTCAGTTCTTCAAGTAACTCAGTTTCGCTGTCGCTGTTTTCCAGTTCGTCTAAAAGCTCTTTTGCGAAAAAGAACGCTTTTTGGACACCATGGTCATTCTTAATTTTCCAGGCACAAAGAACTGGAGAAGCACAGGTAGGGCACTGGAAAAGTCATCATGTGAAATCCTGTGGTGAAATGGCATGATACAGTGTAATCCATTAGGATCACAACTTTGTTTCATGTCATTTAGTGTACTTACATTTTTTAAATTGCCGCTGGTTCCACCCCCCTGCGTCGCAACGCTCGCAGGGAAGGGAAGCGGAAGACAGGTGCCGGCATCGGCCGAGCACAAAGCGGGAGGACGGCGGGGGATCGCAGGGTAAGGTTAGTTTTAAAATGTAAAACAACAGATTTCCATGCAAAAGAATGTAACGCTTTTAGCACAGAAATCTGTACATAATCAGACCGGCAGGGAGGTTAAGGGGGTAAATCCTTTTGGTTCAGAAGTGGTTAAGTAGTAGTTTGTTTCCTATCTCTCCTCACTACATTGCTATTGTTCAATTAGCATATTAACTGCTTGTCGACCGCCGCACGACCATTTACTGTGGCGGTCAGCCCCTCACAGGCAGAGCGACGTAGTATTACGTCGCTAGCCTGTGAGGGTCTAGGGAGCAAGCAAGCGCTCCGGCGCGGTCACGGACCCCGCGCGTGCGCGCGTGTGTGTGTGTGTGACCGGCGGACCCGATGTCCGCCGGTCACTCGCCGATCGTCAGTGCAGAGGGAGAAAGGCAGGCGGCTGATGTAAACAAGTGGCCTGTCATTCTCCCCTGTGTATGAATAGTGATTATACGGTTCTACTATGTAGGACCGTTGATCACTGTTCCTACACCTCAAGCCACAGCCAATCACAGTTAGAATCACGCCCCTAGGGACACACATAGCCCCTCCCTCTCAAAAAAGTTAACCCCTTCACTGCCAGTGTAATTTTACAGTAACAGTGCATATGTATAGCACTGATTACTGTAGAATAGTCACTGGTAACCCCAAAAGTGTCAAAAATGTCAGTCAAGGGTCCGATCTGTCCGCCGCAGTACCGCAAAAAAAAAAATTGCAGATTGCCGCCATTACGCGTTAAAAAAAAACAACAACAAAAAAAAAATCTTTCCCTTTGTTAGTAAACGCGATAACTTTTGCGCAAACCAATCAAAATACGCTTTTTGCGATTTTTTTTACCAAACATATGTAGCATAAAACGAATTGGCTGAAAATGTTAAAAAATTTTGATTTTTACATTTTTTTGGGGGGAATTTCATCTAAAAAAATGTGAAAAATATTGTTATTTTTGCAAAATTGACGCTCTTTTTTTGTTTATAGCGCATGATCAAAAAAATCGCACAGGTGATCAAATACCACCAAAAGAAAGCTCTGTTTGTGGGAAAAAAGGACGTCAAATTCGTTTAGATACAGCGTCGCACGACCGCGCAATTGTCCGTTAAAGTCACGCAGTGCCGAATCGCAAAGTAGGCCCTGGTCAGGAAGGGGGTAAAATCTTCCGGGGCTTAAGTGGTTAAAAACAATAATTGGACTACACAAAGATAGGCGCAGCCAACATTTTTGATTTTATTTGTTCAAAGTGGCGAGCTGCCTTAAAGCGTTTTTTACCCTAAAAACAAAAAAAACCCAAAAAAAACTGATTTGGTTTCCTTAAAGCATGGTATACAGCACAGTGCTTGTGCTGTGTCATTTGGCACTCCGTATCACCTAAAAAACCTGGCTGATCCTGCCAGTTTCTACCCTCCTCCCTGTAAACTGACCACGGTATATCATAGTTGCTGAGCCTTGACATTGTGGTCAGTGTACGTGCCTCCGTCAGCCGCAGCTCTCTTCTCTGTCTCCTGTGTCCTCTCCCCCCTCCCCTCCCTGCCTGCCTGTCTGCTGTATCAGCGCCCACCCCTCCACTCCTGCTGCTCTCATATTTATTATAAAATAATCCCATCCACTCTGTAATATAACACTAAGTGTTCCTATGGCTGTCTTATAGAAAACATATGCCGATCTATACCTATATCTGAGCGGCTCCCAGCGATCACGTGACCGCTCGACTCTCTCTCATCTCCTCCCCGGCCAACGTCGGCTGCATTGCTCACCCCGCCCACTGGAGCCGTCAGCTGGACAGAGAAGAGAGTCGAGGGATCAGCTGATAGCTGTGAGCCGCTCTGATATAGGTACAGATTGGCATATTTTTTCTATAAGACAGGAACAGAAGGACTTAGTGTTATATTACAGAGTGGAATTGATTATTTTATAGTTGTGGCTTAACAACCACTTTAATTCCCAATGAGAAAAATAAAAATTTGGAAAGAGGCAGCTCACCCATGACTTTTCTGCAAAATTGAATATTGCACTGCCATCTACTCAGGAGTTTCTAGGACACTGAATAAACTATACAAAGGTATGTGTTGGCACATAACATTTCCTATATTGTATCTGGGCTGTAGTTTCTGAGGAAAGGTTCACAAGAAATATAATTTATCTGTGTTTTGGTTGTTGCATGTACATGAATCAGAACCACCACTTTTAGTTACCTTTGGATCAAAAGGAGACATCTGTGGCAGAAAAAGGTACACTTTTCCAGCATACGACCTTGGGAGTGTCATCTTCTAGCATTACATAACATGCTTAAATAATTGAAAAGTATTTTAAGAGTGACAAAGGTACATGCTTACCTGGTAAAGTAAGGCATACTAGACTAGCAATCAGTAATGTAACACACATGAAAATTATTAACAGAAGAATCTGGGGAAAAAAAAAAAAAAATGCCTGAGTAAAACAGAACAAAACACAAGACAAATTTTTACACTTATAAAATGCAAATGAAAATGGAACTCTGCCTCATATTCCAAAAAAAATGATCTTATTTATTGTTGTCATATATTACTTACACATTTAAGGGAATGTGTAATGCAGTGTTTCTCAAAGTGTGGGATTTGCACCCCCCCCCCCCCTCACTGCAGAGTGGGTACAAAACTGTGGATGAGCTGCCATACAGCAACTTGATACTGCACTGCAAGAAACCACAGCCGTGTGGGATTTGGGTTACTGGGGCATGTTGGCATACACAAAAAACTTGCTCCGTGTCAGTAACAGAACTATGCTGTTCTTGGGTTGGTTTGAGATCCTGGAGATTATGCTTGATTGAGGTTTATTCATTTACCTCTAATGTTTCAGGTTCAGTGGTTTAGTATAGGAATTTTAGAAGTATGACTCATCAAAAAAAAAAAAATTGTGTAGAGAACTTTATTTTGATGGTTTTTAATACCCACTGGATTTTATTTTTACAAAAAAAAAAGAAAAAACACAGTTTCATGATTTTTTGGTTACAAAATATATATATATATAAAGAAAAAAAACAGGATAGTGCAAACACCTATGAAATGACTCCATTACTTTTTCCAACACTTTTTTGAAAATTAGGAAAAATGCTGGTAGTGAGGTGTTAAAGGCCTGGTCTGCATTTAAACGTAACCCACTGATGCAAAGTGGAAATTTTCAGCTATAAGTGGAAAAAGTTCCCTAGAGAATGAAAATGCATTGCGTTAAAATAGTCAGGAAAGAAAAATACATTTTAAAAACTGGATTTTTGTTCTACTGTAAAATCCTTTTTTCTGAGGTTCACTGACAGATAGCTTCAAGTCTTCAGACCATTGGGCTTTATGCTGTCGCTCTTTAGGAGTAGGACTAGGCGGAAACCTTTTTGGTTACACCCCTGGGGCAGTCCCAGAGGGTATACCATCACTTCCTGCTGTAGGACTTCCAAATTGTAACAAGCAGTGTCAGAAGAACATATACAGTAACAACTCCAAAGAAGGGCGAGTGCTGTGTCCATCAGTGAACCTCAGAGAAAAAGATTTTACGGTAAGACAAAAAACTAGTTTTCTCTTTCGTTCACTAACGGACACAGCTTCAAGTCTTCAGACCACAGGGATGTCCCAAAGCAGTGTCAACATAATGGGAGGGAAAAACCATAGCAAACGCAGAATTCCCAACAAGGCTAAACATAGCCAACCAGGTAACAACAGGAGCTCAACTAGTAACAACTGGAACTCACCAAGAAAAAAATTACACCCTCAAGAAGAAGAAGCCTCTGCAATCTCAGCCTGCAAAACGCTGTGGCCAAACGCCGCATCCGAAGATGCAAGTACATCCACCTTATAAAATTTTGTGAACATGTGTACAGACGACCACGTAGCGGCCTTGCAAACCTGAACCGCCGACGCCTGAAGACAGAAGGCCCAGGAGGCACTAAGCGCCCTTGTAGAATGCACTTTAACAGGGAAAGGAGAAACCTGCCCCTTAATGGAGTAGACCTGCACCACCGTCTGCCTGATCCAGTTGGAAATGGTCGCAGAAGATGCGGCCTGCCCCTTATGAGGTCCATCCGTAAGAACAAAGAATCAGATTTTCTATTTGGTTCAATTGCTGCCAGGTACACCTGAATCGCCCTGACCACATCTAAGAAATGTAAGGCAATTTCCTTAGGCTGTTTTGTCTTAGGAGATAGGGAGAGTAACACAATGTCTTCATTCAAATGAAACCCCGATACAACCTTAGGAAGGAACGCCTGACAGGGTCGCAACACCATTTTGTCCTTATGAATTACCAAGTAAGGTGACCGACAGGACAACTCAGCTAACTCCGACACGTGACGTGCGGAAGTAATAGCTACTATTACTTCCACAGTAAAGTAAAGCCACCTTCTGCAACAGAGTCAGTAGTGGAAGTTCTCGAATATTTTCAAAAGGAGGTCTTTAAAAGCACCGACAGTACCAAATTGAGATCCCACGGAGGTACCAGGGATCGCACCGGAGGAGCCAGATGGCGAACTCCCTGCATGAAGGTGTGAACAAAGGATTTTGCCGCCAACGGCCTTTGGAAAAAAAAAATAGCCAAAGTGGAAATCTGGCCCTTGATGGTGTTCAGAGCCAAATGTTGATCTACACCTAATTGTAGAAACTCCAACAGGCAAGACACAGAAAAGGAGCGGTGAGAAACCCCCCGCAACTCACACCAAATAATGTACGCCTTCCAAACACGATGATGAACCTTCCTGGAGGTAGATTTCCTAGCTTTTAACAGCATAGTAATCACCGACTCCAACAGCCCTCTGTCCTTCAGCACCTGGCATTCAATAGCCAGGCAGTTAAAGCCAGTGACTGTAAAGCAGGATGGAAGATTGGTCCCTGAGACAGAAGATCTTCCCTGAGAGAAAGTTTCCAAGGAACATCTGCTACCACCCTTACTAGGCCTGCGTACCAAGACCAGCAAGGCCAGCCTGGTGCCACCAACGACTGGAATTCCGTCTACTTCGATTCTGCGTATCAGTCTCAACAGAAGTTGTATTGGCGGAAAGGCATAAATCAGACTAAACTGACACAGAGGGGCCACAAGAGCGTTTGCATCGTCGGCCAGAGGATCCCGAGACCTTGACACGAACCTCTCCACCTTCCTGTTGAGAAGGGAGGCCAGCAGGTCCACTTTGAGGGTCCCCCACTGAAGGCACAAATGATGAAATACCTCTGGGTGAAGAGATCATTCTCCCGGATCCAACGTCTGCCGACTAAGATAGTCCGCTTGCCAATTCCCTACCCCCCGAAATGTGCACAGCAGAGAGGGCCGGAACACATCGTTCTGCCCACCTCAACATGCTGGCCACTTCCCATGCCACCGTGGGACTCTGTGCCCCCTTGATGATTGCAATATGTCACAGCCGTAGCATTGTCCGATTGTATCTGCACAGGGTGTCCCTGCAGACGATTCATCCATTGAGACAGTCTGATCCTCTGAACTTCCAGGATGTTGATCGGCAACCTGGACTCCTTCCGAATCCAGACACCTTGGGCCGAACACACTCCCAAGACACCTCCCCATCTGGACAGACTGGCATCTGTGGTGACTAAAGTTCAATACAGGGGAAGAAAATAATTTCCCAGATGTAGGGCCGGGGAGTGGAGCCTCCAAAGGAGAGACTCCCTAGAGCCCCGACTCAACAGGATCAGATTGTCCAATGACAGCAGATCCTTGTTCCATTTGATCAGAATCTCCCTTTGCAGAGGTCTGGTGTGGAACTGCGCAAACAGAACCACCTCGAACGTGGAGACAATCAAACCCAGCACTTGCATGCAAGTCCTGAGTGATGATCGATAGTTGGACAACAGAAGCCAAACGGCAACCTGCAGCTCCAGAAGTTTTGTCTGAGGGAGAAACACCCGGGCTGATGCTGAGTCCAGCATTAGACCCAAGTAGTCCAGCTTTGTGGACTGAGAGTGCCGATTACTGAAAATTCAGTGTCCACCCAAACTCTCCTTCTGCCTTAACAAGGTCAACGCTGGGGCCAAAACCTTTGTGAACACCCGGGGAGCTGAGGCGTGACCAAAGGAAAAGGCCACAAATTGAAAGTGCTCCTCGCCCACAGCAAAACGCTGATGCCTGACATATTGGAATATAAAGGTAAGTGTCCTTGAGATCGATAGAAGCCAGCAGATGAAGGAAAGCTACTACTGTGCGGATGGACTCAATCCAAAATTTCTGAACCCGCACAAAGAGGTTCGGAGCCTTGAAATCCAATATCGGACGAACCTTGCCTTCCTTCCTTGTGCTAACAGGTCTTGCATTGCTCTGTAGAGGCCCTGTAGCCGCTCTGGAAACAGGCTTAAGTTGGAAGGAAGGAACCTTGCCAGAGGCAAGGACCGAAACTCGATCTTGTAACCAAACCAAATCAGTTTGTGGACCCATTTGTCCTGAATGAGCAAGGTTCAAGGATCCGGAAAGAAGCGAAGACATATCCCACCCCAGATGCGGGTGAGCGCGCCCCTTTAGGCTGGGGAAGGCTTGTCTGTGGAACCAGAAGTGCCTGCTTTGGACTTACCATTCCAGGGTCTCTTGTTGCCTCCCGCAAAGTTATGGGTGGATCTCGAGCCCTTTTCCTGTGATCCGCTTGTGAGCCGAAAAGAAGGGACCCCGCTTACAATGAGGTTCCTTGCCCATAGCAGCCTGGGGAAGCAATGTACTCTTGCCTCCCATAAGACCCTTTATAATCTCTTCCATAGAGGCACCAGACGGTCACCTACAAAAGAAGATCAGTCAGCACCATTTTAGAAGCCTGGTCAGCGACCCGTACTTCAACCAGATCATGCGGGGAAGGATTACCGCTGTCACCGAAACCCTGCCGGCTAAAGGGGTCGCATCACAAATATATTTTAACCCCTGGATCACCTGATCCGCCAGCTCAGAAGGATGCTGACTCCCCTCCAGATTCTGGAACAAAATCTTAGCCCATTCCGTTAAAGTCTGGCATACCAAGGTGATAGCAAACACCGGTCTCAAAATTGAACCAGCCACAGTGAAGAAATACCAGACCAAAGTGTGGCCTTATTTAGCATGGAAACCTGAGAATCCACCGACTGTGGAACCGTTAGTTTCTTCAGAAGAGACTCCTCAAAGGGACATCTCCTAGCAAAAGGCTTAGGTATTCCAACCATGCGTTTCGGGGAACCCCACTGACTAGTGACAATCTCATCAAAATAGGCAGGAAAGGGAAACACCTTGGAAGATTTGCGGGTGCCAAACTGTACTGGCGTCGCCGACTCAGCTGCAGCTGGGTCCTCCAATTTTAAAGTTTCCTGCACTGAGACAATCAGAGCCTCCACCAGCGCTTTTTCATGCGCGGCTGCAGAGGAGGACGACTCATCTTCACTATTTGAGCACTCAGAGTGCGTGGACGCAGACCAAGTGGGTTGACTTTCGTCCGAGGCGGCCAAACCCACCTCAGATTCTGAGGAAGCAGAGGATACAGGTGAAGGCGGGGGGCGCTTCTTGCCAGGCCTCCTTTGCAGGGCCATATCTACTTTGGCTAGCAGCGACTGCAGGGTGGCCGTCATGGCTGCCAGGGCAGACAGAGACCAAGAGGGTCCTGCAGCTTCCAGGAGTGGATCAGGTGGTGAAACATGCTCCATAGGCTCCATGGTTAATCGGAACTGCGCTGCTCAGAATTGTTTTTTTTTTTTTTTAGAAAAAAATGGGAGACCTCTCCCCCCATGCACTGCTGGGGCACCACAAGAGTCAGCGCACCCACGGCGCTGTATGCAGCAGAGGAAGAATAGAGTACCCCCAGAGACTCACCACCCGAGCTGGAGCACGCCAAAACAGTCTGCCACACTGCTAGAAAGAGGAAGAGGTAATGCTGACCTGACACTAGAGGCCCAAGCAGTCTCAGCACTGCAAGAAAAATGGCTGCCATTAAAACTCTATGGGGAAACCAAAAACATGGCCGCTGGACTACACAAACATGGCCGCCGAAGCTGGGCTACAGAATCCACGGCAAAACGGTCACCGGTCCTCCCGGGGCCCCCCTGCAGCACTCCAGGTACAGACTCCCCCACCAGGGTCCCAGTAGCAGGGTCACCCACTACTTCTCTGGCCCAGCATCATACAAGCCCCCCCAGCCAAAACATGCCCCCCCCCCCCCCGAGGAGGCCAGGTCAGGGGCAGATGAGGGCACCTAAACATGGGAAACCCCACTAAGGAAAAGGGGGAAAAGTATGCCCTGAAGACTGTGTCCGTCAGTTAAGTTAAGAGAAATACCATTTTCTCTTACTAGTGTATGCCTTAACACTTAAGGAAGGAACCCTATCCTTCATGATATATCTTGTATAATTCACCTAGCAGTGATCTAGCAAGCAAGGAGATCCTTATGGGAATCATTAGGAAGCACAAAGAGGAATTTCAACAGCCTAAAATGGGCAGTGAAACACAGACAGTGAATAGAAATGTCCTTTTAATGTTTTGGAACAGGATAAAGGAATGAAAGGACAATGCCTTAGTTAACCGCTTGCCGACCGCCGCAAGTAAATTTACTGCGGCGGTCAGCCCCTGCCAGGCAGAGTGACGTTAATTAACGTCACTAGCCTGGGAGGGTCTGGGGAGCGAGCGCGCGCCGCCGGAGGCGCGCTCCCGCTCCCGCGCAGTCACGGACCCCCCCGCGCGTGTGACCGGCGGACCCGATGTCCGCCGCTCACTCGGCGATCGTCGGGGGAGAGGGAGAAAGTCAGGCAGCTAGTGTAAACAAGCTGCCTGTCATTCTCCTCGGTGTTAAAACACTGATCAGACAGATCTACTATGTAGATCTGTTGATCAGTGTCCTTTCACCTCAAGCCACAGCCAATCACAGTAGAAAGCACGCCCCTAGGGACACACACAGCCCCTCCCTCCCAAATAAAGTTAACCCCTTCACTACCAGTGTATTTTTACAGTAACAGTGCATATATATAGCACTGATTACTGTAGAAATGTCACTGGTAACCCCAAAAGTGTCAAAAATTTCAGTCAAGGGTCCGATCTGTCCGCCGCAATGTCGCAGTCCCGCAAAAAAAAAAAAATCGCAGATCGCCGCCATTACGCGTTAAAAAAAAACAACAAAAATGACAAAAATCTTTCCCTTTGTTAGTAAACGCGATAACTTTTGCACAAACCAATAAAAATACGCTTTTTGCGATTTTTTTTACCAAACATAGGTAGGATAAAACAAATTGGCCGAAAATGTTAAAAAATTTTGATTTTTACATTTTTTTTGGGGAATTTCATATAAAAAAATGTAAAAAATATTGTTATTTTTGCAAAATTTACGCTCTTTTTTTGTTTATAGCGCAAAAAGTAAAAATCGCACAGGTGATCAAATACCACCAAAAGAAAGCTCTGTTTGTGGGAAAAAAAGGACGTCAAATTCGTTTAGGTACAGCGTTGCACGACCCCGCAATTGTCCGTTAAAGTCACGCAGTGCCGAATCGCAAAATACCCCCTGGTCGTTTAGCAGGAAAATCCTCCGGGGCTTAAGTGGTTAAAGTGGAATAAAAGGGACCACACCTTAGGAAGGAAGAAGGCTTTAGGCCTCAAGACTTATTATGTCCTTGAGCAAAACCGCAGAGATTATAAAAAGCCACCTTGCAAGTGAGATCAGACAAGGTGGCTTCTGGGAGAGCATGGCAGGCACGCAGACAGCATGGCTGCTTAAAGAATAACTCCACTTTTGTTGAGAAAAAAAAAAAAATTACCTCTGGGTGATCAGTGTACATTGCAAGTATTTTAACAAACTGTTGCAGATTCCTACCTTTTTTAGTCTGAAGAAATTGCTGTTTGTCTGTGTCCATAGTGGGTCTGTATGGGAGTGGTTTTACAATTATCAATCAGCTGCTGCACCTGCAAGCCTCTAATGAGGAAAGCTTTTGGGTCTGAATTCCTTTAGACTTGATTTCCCTTTGAGAGTGTCTCACCAAAAACAACATTTTTGTTGCAGGTGATGCTCAAAATCCAATTTGTATCTTAGTGCAGACTTCTGGGAAAAATCAGTAAGCCACTCAAACAGGAAATTAAATTTCTAAAAGGGGCGTAATGTACACTATCTGTGTACGGAACACCTCAAGGTGGCCATATTGCATTGCATTTTACAGAAACTTACAGCTCCACAGATTGAATAGGAAAGGTCATTTTTAACATTCAATTACAACATGACTTGTGTCATAATTGTACATATAATAACACAAATAATATCCGCACTATATCATAGACAGAAAATCTCTCAAGCAGCTAGCTAAATTCTGTTGATGGCAGAAAACGTGAATAAAAGTCCAAATAAGCAGCGCTGAGTGATAAGTATAATCCAAATCAGTCCCAATCTGATAGGTAGATTCCGTCACCAAGAAAGTGAATGCTGAAGCCACACGTCACCCGAATCTGTGTGTAATGAGAGACTGCTTACCAGACCTCCAAAGCTTTGGAGCATGTAATGAACCCAGATGGAGGGACACAAAGGCAACCAGCTGCTTCAGGCTGACGCCCAAAATGATAGGTAATTCCTCTCACACAGCTCCCAAGCAATTATTGAAAATCAGCATTCAAGGGTGCAGTGTACCGTCATATGTGAGACATAAAAGATCCAGACATAGTGAAGCCCCGTATGCAAGCAGGATATACTTTTATTATAAAAAATATACTCACAAACAGGCGATAAAATAGGGCAGGAAAATAGAATAGATCATCTATTGGCCGCTGTAGCCTGAGAGCGAACCAGAGTTATGTCCTGCCTGACATGTTTCATCCTATTGGATATCATCACTTATGTAATGTATTTGACACTTGGAGGCACTGATAGAATATATTTGATATATTTGATTTTAACACTGTTTTTGGCAATAATCTTCATTGTGGAAAAAAAAAAATCTCACAAGAGTGGTGCAGCTTTGTTTATGTTTATATATCACATGCGCAATATTCCTTTGTTGTTTATGCTCCCATTCTTTATAGACACATTTGTCAAAATAGGATGGATAAGTAAACAGAGACAGTTTGTGAGTGCCAAAGGGGTCGGCCACATCCACAGCGGCCTCAGCCACATGCTCCATCTTTAAGGTCTCTTGCACTGAGATAACCAGTGCGTCCATCAGTGCCTTTCCATGCACTGCTGTGGCCGAGGAGGAGTTATCCTCCCTATCCGACTATTCAAGGAGTGTGGAGTCAAGTCCCACAGGACGTGCCACATCTGTGGTGACAGAGCCAGACTCTGGATCTGGCGAAACAGATGAAGCAGGGGAAGACGGGGGATGCTTCCTGCTGGCATTATGTTCAAAGACCACCTCCACCTAAGAAACAAATAATTCCAGGACCGTCGTCAGTGCATTAATGGGAATCTGGGACCCCCAAGGGCCAGGTGGGGAAACGTGCACCTGAGACTCTAAGTATAAAGTGCGAACCCACTAGCACAAAGCGTTTGGCACTGCCAGGGGACCCACCTAACTAGAGCCTGTGGCAGTTGGGAGGATGACAGGGGAGAAAAACCCATCCCAGCAAGACCAAGCCTGGGGAGGAGGAGAACCCACAGATCAGACCACCCCAGGGGGGTACCTGCGTTTGCTCCACACCGCATCAGGCACCACCGCATCACCGCATACTTATTGACTCAGGGATGCAGGCACTGCTACAGACAGAACCCTTCGCCACCAAAGTGGGGAGACTGTCAAACATGGGAATGCTGTGACTCCGACAAGGAGCCCAGTCATATGCAACCCTGTAAGGATGTTTAAACTCACTGGCCAGCCCCCGTCCAGTGGGGCAATATCGCAGCTGACCTAGTGCATAGCTGACGGTCTGCGTGTGCTTGATGTCTGGGACTGGGGGGACCACTAAATCTAAAATTCCAGCCCGTCGCAACCAGCCTGGCTGTTGATTGTAGATCCCTGCAGGAAAAAAAAAAAAAAAAGACAAAAAAAATTGCCAGAATCAAATATTCTGGCAGGGAGCTAGGTTCTTACTCCTGACTAGGCAGAAACAACTGAATGCCTATAGCAGAGAGGGGGATGTATACCAGCTAGGAGTGCAGTTGATTGGAGTGGAGTTGATTTTTCTGCCTAGTGTCCTACTCCTGTAGGAGGCGATATAACCCTATGGTTCTGAATATGAAGCGCTGTGTCTGTCAATGAACGAAAGCGAAAATGAGATAATTCACCTGGGCTGCTGGTGTTGAAGCAGACCCTTAAGTGAACACTGTTACACTCTTTGCTGACGGCTCCCCAAAATATTTTTCAAAACTCCAACAGCACACCTGCAAATCTCTCATGGCACACCGTTTCAGAATCACTGTGTTAGACTGACAGGCCTGTAGTTTCCAGGTATATGGCTCTGCTCCTTCTTAAATACTGGTACCACGTTGGCTTTTTTCCAGTCAGCTGGTACTATTCCCATCAGTAAACTGCCTATAAAAATTTGGAACAACTATCTAGCTATCACCTGACTCAGTTCCTTAAGGACTTACAGGTCCACCAAATGTGCAAGTGTGTGCCTGTCTCCAGGCAACCCCGAAAGCATGTTGCAGAGTAGGAGGGTGAAAATTTTGCTATGCGTGCGGGTACTAAATACCACCGCATCAGTACTTTGTAGTTTGTTTCCGAGGCTACTATATTTTGCGAGGCCGTCTTGGTTGATTGCCAGATTTTGGACCAATCTTCAACATCTATGGCGGACCCTAGATCTTGTTCCCACTTAGTAGTATACGCGGGAGGAGTATGGTCGGGGGAGTCAGTGAGTCTGGTGTATAACGAGGATATGAGGCACCGGGCATGTGGGTCATGGAGGCAAGTGTGTTCAAAAGAAGTCATGTTGGGTAAGGAAGAGTCAGTGCGGATACATTTGGTCAGAAAGTACTTAATTTGTAGGTAGCGAAAGATTTCGGAGTTTGGTATGTTATAAGATTCACAAAGCGTTGGAAAAGGCTTAAAGGAGTTGAATGTGATCAAGGAATGTGCTCTGAGAAGGCCAGCCGTCGCCCAAGTACGGAATGCCGATGGGGCTTCCCAGGCTGGGGGGAAGGATGGGTTGTGTAGAAATGAAAGCAGTGGGTTGTGGGGGGATTGGAGCTGATATTTAAATTTAAGGGTATCCCAAAGACGCAGGGAATGACATAGGATAGGTTTCGAAACAGACCGACGGTCCGACGGTGACAACCATAATAAATTAGCAACAGAGAGGGGATCGCATTCGACCGCTTCGAGGGACACCCAAAGGGGGATTTCATGAGAGGCATGCCATTTGGTCAGCTGGGCTAATTGGGCCGCCTGATAATACTTGGCGTATTGTGGGAGACCCAAACCGCCTTGGAGTTTGTGAAGATGGAGGATTCGGCGTGAAACTCTAGGTCTGGTCTTACCCCAGACATAGGAGAAAGTACGTCGTTGGATTTGACGGAGGTAGTAAGAGGGGACACGAATAGGTAGTACTCGAAATAGGTACAAGATTTTAGGCAGGATAGCCATTTTGGTAACGGTGATGCACCCCATCCAGGCAAGAAGCAAGGAAGACCAGGAGTTCATCAGCTTCGTTAGGTGAAGTAGCATGGGGGGATAGTTGGCTGTAAAAAGCTCCCGGGGGTCTGCTGTCAACCTAATTCCTAGATAGGGTAGGTAGTGTGTCGTCCAGGAAAAGGGGAGTACCATGCGTAAGTGGGAGAGGAGAGGGGGGGGTAAGGAGATATTGAGTGCTTTCGATTTTGTGGGGTTAACAACGAGGCCTGAGATGTTCGCGAACTGAGTCAGGGTAAGAAGAAGATTAGGGGCGGAGGTGAGAGGGGACGTGAGGAACAAGAGGATATCATCTGCAAATAGACAGTTTGTGGTGATGACCCCCCAATTCGAGGCCTTTGATATCAGGATTGGCACGGATTTTGAGGGCTAATGGTTCAATCGCGAGTGCAAAGAGGAGAGGGGATAGGGGGCAGCCTTGTCTGGTACCAGATTTGATAGGGAAAGGAGAAGATTGAAAACCAGCATAAAGGACAAACGCTGACGGGGAAGAATATAGCGAGGAGATCCAGGAAAGGAAGTGAGGACCAAAACCCCATCTGTGCAGTACAGTTTGTAAGTAAGACCAAGACAAAGTGTCAAATGCCTTTCTCATATTGAGGGAGACAAAGCAAGCAGGGATGTTACGACGACGGGCAAGATAGGTAAGATGTATGGCCCTACGTACATTGTCTCCAGCTTGCCGGCAAGGGATGAAGCCTGTTTGGTCTTTATGGATCAGCGATCCTATGATCGGGTTAAGGCGTGTAGACAGTATTTTGGTCATCACTTTTATGTCGATGTTGAGAAGAGAGATTGGGCGGTAATTGGACCAGGAGGAGTCATCAGCTTGTGGTTTAGGTATCATAGAGATGGCTGCTTTGAGGGAATCCAGACCAAAGGAGTGGCCTTTAAGTATAGAATTGTAAGCCTTAGAGAGCATGGGGGTTAGGAGGTCAGAAAAATGTTTGTAGTAGGATGCGGTGAAACCATCGGGGCCAGGTCGTTTGTTAAGCCTAAGGCCTTTGATCGTATTACTAATTTCCAGATCCATGATAGGCCGTTCCAGGGCATCGCGTTAAGAATCAGATAGAGTGGGCAGAGTAATGTCAGAGAAAAATTCGGAGACTTGGGAGTCAGTCAGGGGTTGAGACTGGGAGTATAGTTTGGTGAGATGTCGGCGAAAGGTTTCAAGAATTTTGACGGGGTTGCTAGTGTAGGGTGACAGTGGCGTTGCGAAGAGAAAGGGCAAGGAAAGTGTCAGGTTTATTCGCTTTAGTATAAAACTTATGTTGGGAGCGTCGGATCTGTTTTTCGGCTGAATCAGTCAGGAAGAGGTCTAGTTCCAGGCTGGCCTTGTCAAGAATTTTCTTATTTTCAGGGGTGGGGTGAGCTTGGAAGCAGTCATGGGCCCGGGTAAAAGAGGAATCTAGGGCTTGATAGATGCGGCGGCGTTCCTTCTTACGTCGGGATGCTAAGCTGATGAGGGTGCCTCTGAGTACAGATTTGTGGGCTTCCCAAATCGTGAATGGAGCAAGATCGGTGGTGTCATTGTGAGTGATATAGTCTTTTATTGCCGCTGCTACTTCAAGTCTATGGGCAGTGTGAGTAAGAAGGGTATTGTTCAAAGACCAGGAGAAAGTATGTTGTTTAGGGATAAGGGAATCGAAAGAGGAAACGACTGCCTGGTGGTCAGATCAGGGAATTGGTAAAATAGAAGATGCCAAGAGAGAGGGAGAAGTCGCCACGGAAGTGAGGATATGGTCTATACGCGAGGAGGTTTTGTGAGGATTAGAATAAAAAGTGTATTGTCTCTTGGATGGGTTGTGTTCGCGCCAAGTGTCGACTAGGGAATGAGTTTGGAGTAGATGCTGAAAAGTGAGACGATGTGGTGATTGAGAGGGTGCCACAGGAGATCGGTCCAGAAAAGGATAGAGGACCTGGTTAGAGTCCCCACATAGGATAGTCGTACCTTTCTTATGATGTTCAACAATTTGAAGAAAATGAGAGAGAAAGGAGTTTGGTTTGGAGTTGGGTGCATAGTACGATGCCAGGGTCACGTCTGTGTCCAGTAGAGTGCCAACAAGTATAAGGTACCTACCCTCAGGGTCTGCAATAGATGTATGAAGCGTAAATGGAGCAGTCCGATGAAACGCTATCAAAACCCCTCTTTTCTTGACAGTGGCAGAGGCTGTAAAAAACTGAGGGAAAGCGGCAGTTAGGGGTATGTGAGGCAGAAAAGTGAGTTTCCTGCAAACAGGCAACATGCACACCTAGCGAGGCGAGCGAGCGGAAGGCCTTGCGGCGCTTCTGTGGGGAATTAAGACCCTGGACATTAAGGGTCAAAATGTTCAGGGCGGCCATGGGTCGGTAGGGAGAGACTTTCCAAACTTAGAAAGCGTGGATAGGGGGGCCGGTTCCCTCCGGCGAGCTAAGGGAAGGGGAGGGGAAGGCAGCGGAAAGAGGAAGGCGGAGAAGCACAGAGAGGGGAGGGAAGAGGACAAAGAGACATTGGAGTAGACAGAGATAAGTGCTAAGGCAGGGGGAGGGAAGGGGAAAAAAGAGAGAAAAAAAAAACAAAAAACAAAACTCTTTCCGTCAGTGCAGAGATTAACTTTCCGCACTGAGGGAGGTGAATCACCTCTGGAAGTCTCCAAAAGGAGGGTTCCGTAGGTGAGAAGGTGGCTGCAGTGGCAACCGACAAGTGACACTGCCGCCTATAAGTATTGGTAGTAGACAAGATGCATGGTGGTGACCAGGGGAGACATTGAATAGTATGCAGGTAGCAGTAGAAAATGCTTAACTCAAAATAAGTCAGATAAGTTTGGCAAGTAGGAGGAGGAGCCTCAGGTGGGGCAAGTGCCCGCAAAACACAAAAGAAAAAAAAAGGGGGAGAGAGAAAAAAATAATAATGTTATTCAAAAATGCAATGTACACTTGGCTGCGGTATACTACCCGCTTAGATGACGGAGCAGAAACGTGGAATAGATTCATCCGTAGAAAGGGTGTCCAGCATATCCAGAAGCCGTCCAGGTTGAAGATTCAAGTTCCCATGCTAAGGGACAGTCAAGCCGTAGTAGGAGACAAACAGTGAGGGAGTAACAATCTATCATAGGCATCATGGGAGGCGAAGGATAGAAAAACCCGAACCTGGCAGGTGGAGAAGAGGGCTCAGGATGCATCACAGCGTGGGACTTTCAGTCCATGGAATCAGCAGAAGGTGGCAGCGGGGAGATAAATCGTCTCCTCTTGGGGGTGGTTGAAGTGGAGGTGGCAGGTTTCCGTGGAGAGCGTGATGCAGAGCGTCTGTGCTGCGGAAGGGGTGTAGGAGTGGATGGTGGTGAGAGCAGGTGCAGCTCCTTTAGAAGATGCTGTAGCTCAGCAGTTGTTTTGCAGGTATGCTTGCGATCCTGAAGGGTAACTCGTACTGACAAAGGGAAACCCCAAGAATAGATGATGTGATTTTGCTGGAGGATTTGTAGCAGGGGTTTAAATTCTCTGCGTTTAGTGATCGTGGCTTTGCAGAGATCCGTGAAAGGTTGGTAGTCATAGCCTTGAAAGTGGAGGGAGTCTTTGTGCCTGGCGGCCTGCAGGAGCTGTTCCTTGGTTCTATAATAGTGTAATTTTGCTATAATGGGGATAGAGGGTAAGAGCTCCTGAAAGAGTGCTGTGATGGTGGACTGTAAATCTACCACAGATTCGGGTATCCCCCGGATCCTAATGTTGGAGCATCTGGCCCTATTTTCTTGATCCTCCAATTGGGCCTGCAGGGCCTGATTTTCTTCCCTTAGGGCCTCAAGGTCTTCAGAGTGATTAGAGATGGCAACTTCAAGTTCGTCGGCCTTAATTTCCAAATCTGAGGTGCGCTGGCCTAGCTCCCTGATCTCCCTTGTGAGCTTATCTGTGATCTGTTCTGAGGTGTGTTTCAGGACCTTCTGTAGAATGTGCTCAAAGTGTTGGAGGAGTTCAGACTGCGAGGGATCATAGGTTTTGACCCCCTGTGTAAGCGGAATGTCAGTATCAGACTCACCCTCGTCAGGGTGAGGTCGAGCAAACCGAGGGGTCTTGGAGGTGCTGGACTTCGAGCAGGAGGCTAACGGCGGCGTCATTTTGGAGGAGGCTCTCACCAGAACATTGCGTATGTTGCGACTTTTAAGCCTGGATTTGGCGCCCCCTGACACCATGGTGGGTTGGAGGGTGTTTGAGGCAAGCTGAGGGGGGGGTTTCAGGTTAGGTGCGATGTGGCTGGTCACCGATTCAGGCGGTGTCACGCGTCAGAGCGGAGCTCAGTCAGACATGTCTATCTCACCGAGGCCCGCACATGCGCCCCTTCTAGGGATAGCGGTAATGGAGCTACTCAGCGTATTAGTACAAGTGTTAGTTCATCATTGATAGGGCCCAAAACCGATGGACCGGTTATGCAGAGTGGCAGCGGTGAGAAGGTAGTTGATGCTGACTGAGTAGGGGAAAATGGCTGTACCAGATGCTGACTGAGTAGGGGGTTAGAGGCTGTACCAGGAGCGATGAGTCCTCAGGGGAACCCTGGTGTAGTCGGTGGAATTGGGGCCTAGGAAAGATGGCGGCCGGCCGCAATAGGCCCGATTTGAAGTGCTGGAATTGGCTGCACAGCACTGTGTTAGTGATGGGGAGGTGTTGTGGTAGTCTCACTGGATCAAGTCAGAATGGCCGAGGGCTGGATGGCATACCCTTCCCTAAGATGCGGCCTACGCGAGCCCGGGGATACAGTGGCTGCGGTGCACGGTTAGGCCGCGGGTCCCGTCTTTCATCAATCCGGCCTGCCTATGGTCCACAGGACCTCTTGTGGAGCTGCAGGAGGCCCAGTGAGGATGGCTCGGTGCGAGATGTGGAGAGTTCTTACCGGGTCTCCAACGTGTGGATTGCGGTCCCCCGCAGGAAAGACAGCGGCTTCTGCCGGCGGGTAGGCCTCGGTGTGTCAGGGGTAAGCAGCGGGTCCCACGGGCTTCAATTTAGCAAATGCTGAGTCCGGATGGGTATGTGGAGCCCCCCCAGTGGATATGGCCGTGCCGAGATCCGGTCCCGCGGCCGCGATCGCACCGCCCGGCAGGAAAGTCCCCAGCTTCGGAGCACGCACTAGGCCGCAATTTGAACAATCCTCCAAACTAGCCAATTTATGGCTCAAATGAAAGCTGATTAGAGGAGCTCAGCAATGTAGGTGGCAGCGGTGTAGGAAGCTTAATTAGGGAGGATGGCCGTGGATTGCAGATGGCACCGGCAGAGCTCTCACCTACTGCTCCGATCGGCTCGATTTTCAAAATAGAGGGCTGAGAGGGTCCCCCAAGGTCCGCGGAGGCTGAATAGGGTAGAGATGATCTTCTATATGTCGTTAATAAGGAGGATTGCTCTGGATTTATTAGTTGTTCGGCGGAGCTCCTCTCACAGCCGTCCGTCTCCATCCGCTTCCGGCCACGCCTGTAATAGAATTCTTAGATATGATGGGTCATATTTTGTCTTTCACCTTTTAATTTTGGTGAGATGCAATTAAAGTTCGTGTGTGTGTGTAAAGGCAGGCATTCCAATATTTTTGGTAATATAATGTACAGTATCTCATAAAAGTGAGTACACCCCCTCACATTTTTGTAAATATTTTGTTATATCTTTTCATGTATCAACACTGGAGAAATTATACTTTGCTACAATGTAAATGATTGAGTGTACAGCTTGTATAATAGTGTAAATTTGCTGTCCCCTCAAAATAACTCAACAAAGCCATTAATGTCTAAACCGCTGGCAACATAAGTGAGTACACCCCTAAGTGAAAATGGCCAAATTGGTTCAATTAGCCATTTTCCCTCCCCGGTGTCATGTGACTCGTTAGTATGAGGCCCCTTTCACACAGGCGGACCGTTCAGATCCGCCTGTCCGTTTCTTTGGCGGATCTGAACGGTCCCCCCATGCATCTCTATGGGGGATCGGATGTCAGCGGAGACATGTCCGCTGACACCCGATCCGATCTGTCAAATCTGGACGGATGGAAACCCTATTTTCCATCCGTCCAGTGGATCAGATCGGGTGAGAACGGACTGACGGTCCGTTCCCATCCGATTTCCCCCATAGAGATGCATGGGGAACTGTCAGCTGTGTCTCCGCACACAGCGCGGAGACACAGCTGTCATCCTCCTGCTCAGCGGGGGATCGGCGGCTCGATCCCCCGCTGAGAAAAGCGGAGTCCGTTTGACGGACTGCTGTGTGAAAGGAGCCTAACAATGTCTCAGGTGTGAATGGGGAGCATGTGTGTTAAATTTGGTGTTATCGCTCACTCATACTGGTCACTGGAAGTTCAACATGGCACCTTGTGGCAAAGAACTCTCTGAGGATCTGAAAAAATAGTTTTGTAAGAACTTACCTTAAAAACTGAATTTTTGTAAAATCTTACCGTAAAATTCCTTTCTCTGAGTCCTCCGACAGTCGCCGCCCACTCATACAGTCTTCACCAATGGGGTATTGACTTAATCTCCACAGGAGTAACTAGGCATAAGACTTGTTAAAAAACAAAGCATTTACATAGACACACCTATGGGGGCTGTCCCACTGGTCCAATACCCCCCTGCAATCAGCCATCCCAACTCAGTTTGGTAGCAAGCAGTTAAGTCTATAAGAACCCCAATAGAGGGGCGGGGGCGGCGACTGTCGGAGGACTCAGAGAAAGGAATTTTTCGGTAAGATTTTACAAAAATTCAGTTTTCTCTTACGTCCTCCGACAGTCGCCGCCCACTCATACAGTCTTCACCAATGGGGACGACCCAAAGCAGTGTAGAAAAGAGGGGTGGGAAACGCAACCGTCAGAAAGGCAACGCAGTACCCACAACAGAGAAAGGAACCTTACATGAACAGAAAGGTAACCCTCTGGGTAACAAAAAAGGCTCAACAGGAGCAACAACCCAGGAAAGCAAATAACCATGGGGATAAACAACCCCAACAGCCAGGGACCCGCAATAAAACCAGGGTCCCCTTAAGGTACTGCCGCACAGAGAACTTGCGGCCAAAAGAGGCATCAGCCGATGCCAGAACATCAATTTTGTAGAATTTTGAAAAGGTATGCACTGACGACCAAGTCACAGCCTTACACACCTGGGCCACCAAAGCCTGATGCCGGAAGGCCCATGACGCACTCACCGCTCTGGTAGAGTGCGGCTTGACAGGGAAGGACGGTACCTGTTCATTCAACGAATAGGCCTGTACAATTGTCTGTCTGATCCATTTTGAAATGGTCGCCGCAGACGCAGCTATACCCTTCCGAGGTCCCTCAGGAAGGACAAAGAGAGAATTCGATTTTCGAAAGGATTCAGTCGACGACAGGTAAACCCTGATCGCCCTGACAACATCCAAGGAATGCAAGGCAACTTCCTTAGGATGCCATGGATTCGCACAGAGTGAAGGCAAAACAATGTCCTCATTAAGGTGAAAATCAGAAACCACCTTTGGAAGACAGGATGGGTTAGGTCGCAAGACCACCTTATCTCTATGAACCACCAGGTAAGGGGAGCGGCAAGACAAGGCCGCCAACTCCGACACTCTGCGAGCAGAAGTGATCGCCACAAGAAAGGCAACCTTTTTAGACAGCAGAGTTAACGAGATTTCCCTGATGTTTTCAAACGGGGAACGTTGTAACACGGACAGAACCAAGTTCAAGGCCCATGGAGGTAAGGTCTCCCTACGAGGAGGGGCCAAGTGACGCACACCTTGAATGTAGGGGCGAATCAAAGAATCAGACGCCACGGGGCGCTGGAAAAGAACAGCCAGTGCAGATACCTGGCCCTTAATCGTGGCCAACGCAAGGCGCTGGTCCACACCAGACTGAAGGAAAGCCAACACTCTCGCCACCGAGTATGAACGAGAAGAGCCCCTGGGCTCACACCAGGCAAAATAAGCTTTCCATGTAAGGTAATAAATCTTACCAGACGAGGCTTTTCTAGCCTTGAGTAAGGTAGGAATGACCTCCGAGGAGAGACCCCTCTCTCTCAGGACCTGGCTTTCAATAGCCATGCCGTTAAAGCCAGCGACTGTAAAGCAGGGTGGAAGATTGGTCCATGAGACAGTAGATCCTCTCGCATTGGTAGCCGCCATGGAGGCTCGACGGCCAGGTGAACGATGTCCGAGTACCAGGACCGGCGTGGCCAGTCCGGCGCCACCAGAATCACCAATGTCGGTTCCGAGGCCAACCTGTGAAGGAACCTGGACAACAACTGAATTGGAGGAAAGGCATATATCAGATGATACTGATGCCAAGACACCACCAGCGAATCCGAGGAGTCTGCCAGAGGATCGCGCGTTCTTGCCACGAACCTTTCCGCCCTGTGGTTTAGCCGAGACGCGAACAGATCCACATCTGGGGAACCCCATTTTGCACACAGCATTTGAAATACCTCCAGGTGCAGGGACCATTCCCCCTGGTCCAGGGTCTGGCGGCTCAGATAATCGGCCTGCCAATTCTCTACACCTGGAATGTGAACTGCCGATATTGCCGGGACATGAGTCTCGGCCCAAGACAGAATACTGGTCACTTCCTGAGCCGCCCGGGCACTCCTGGTGCCCCCTTGGTGATTGATGTAAGCCACCGCAGTGGCATTGTCCATCTGCACCTGTACAGGGCTGCCCTGAAGACGATCCGACCAATGGAGCAGGCACAGCCTGATCGCTCTCAATTCCAATATGTTTATGGGGAGTGAGGACTCCACCGACCAAGTGCCCTGGGCAGACAGGTTGCCCAGGACTCCACCCCAGCCCGACAGGCTGGCATCCGTGGTAAGAACCGTCCACAGCAACGGCCGGAAGGATTTTCCATCCGCCACAGCTGGGGACTGAAGCCACCACAGAAGATCCATTCTGGTTTGGTGACTCAGAGACACTCTCAGATCCAAGAACTGAGGGAGCCTGTCCCATCTGGCCAGGATCTCCGCTTGGAGAGACCTCGTGTGAAACTGTGCAAACGGTATCGCCTCGAAGGCTGACACCATCAACCACAGTGACCGCATACAGGTCCTGAGTGACGAGGATTCGTTGTCCCTGAGGGCCCTGACCTCGTTCTGTAGGGTCCGGAGCTTGTCCTCCGGCAGAAACACCTTCGCTTGAGCAGAGTCCAGAACCATGCCCAAATATGGGAGGCGAACCGAAGGAGACAAGGTCGACTTCAGCACGTTGATAATCCATCCAAACTCCTGAAGCGTCTGAACTGTAGTGGACAGATCGTGCAGCAGGCTCTGACTGGCACTCGATCTTAACAGGAGATCGTCCAGATATCTCAAGACCACAATGCCCTGTGCCCGTAACAGGCCCAGAATGGGAGCCAGCTGTAATGTTCCGGTACCTATGGTACCCTTGTTCCTATATTTCTCCTCTCTTTGCCTCCCATCTTGTATAACAAAGGACGCATACACCTTTAAGACCGGATGACATCACTGCCGAGCGCCGCTATGAGCGGCTATTTCAATCGCCGGTTTGCTCTCACTCATCGCTCGTTCAAACCCACATGTTCATCGCACCTACGCATGAGAAGTCGGAGCTGCTGACATACCTTCCTTGCTGAACTAAAGCCGGAAACCTCGCTGGTGATCCCTATCCCGCTACGGGATCACCCCTCTCCAATGGACACTGTTATTCCTAACCTATCTAAGTGATAAGTACCCCGCAGGGGATTCTTACTAACCAATCTCCTACTGTCATCTACTGCAATTACCAAGACTATCTGTATCTATCTATTCACTATCATCTGCATAAGACTGTTAGCTCTTGGGACTACCTTGAACTATCCTTGCACTAGGTTACTCTGTCTAAAGTATACTCCATTTGTGTCCTCTTACCATCTGCACTATACTTGACATCAGAACCTATCTGCTTACCATCACCTGCAACTCTCCTATACTACTTCTAGTGCTCACCATACAATAGCCTGTCTCTCATATATATATCCTCATATACTCTATCCCTCCATTAAACATCTATTAATATATATATAGTATATAACAGGCTGTACACGGTGATGAAGTCCTGAGAGTTGGATATGTTGTTCAACAGATTCTCTACAAGGCTACTGAGTGTAATAATTCTGCAGCTGTAAATCCATCCACAAACAAAAAAGCATGACCGTTACACCAGCACTTTGGTAAACACCCTTTTACGGAACTTCCGAACGCGTACAAAGCGGTTCAGAGCTTTTAAGTCCAGAATAGGATGAACCTTGCCCTCCTTTCTGGGCACAGTGAACAGATTTGAGTAAAACCCCCGAAACCTGTCCCGATGAGGCACAGGGACGATCACCCCCTGGGTGAGGAGATCTTGCACCGCCTGATGCAGGTCCTGTAACCGCCCTGGGGTCAAATGAAGATTTGAGGGAAAGAATCTGTCCGCCTGTCGCGAAAGGAATTCGATCTTGTAACCTGATCGAATGATTTCCTGAACCCACCTGTCCGTAATTCGGAGCAGCCAAGGTTGGAGGAAACCGTGCAAACGTCCCCCCACCCCTGAAACGGGTGAGGGCGCCCTATCAGACAGAGGCGGACAGGGCCGCCGCACCAGCTTGGCCGGATTTAGATTTGCCCGCCCAGGGCTTTTTCTGGCCACCCTGTCCCTTGAAGGGTTTTCCATTGTACTGTGCCTTGAAGGCACGAAAGGACCCCTGGTTTGGTTTAAAGGAGGGGCACCGCTTACTGCTGAAAAACTTGCCTTTAGGATTCTGGGGCAGCAGAGTGCTCTTGCCCCTAGTGACCCCTTTTACCAATTCATCCAGGGATTTCCCAAACAGGCGAGACCCCACATAGGGGATGTCAGCCACAGTTTTTCTTGAAGTCTGGTCAGCTGGCCAGCTTTCAACGATATCAGGCGACGGTTAATCACAGCGACACTGGACAGAAGCGCAGCTAATGGGGCCTCATTCAAGGCCGCATCGCACAAATACATGACTCCTTGATAAATCTGGTCCACCATCGCCACGGTAGTAGGGGGAGCAGAATCCGCCACGAGGGTGCATCTTAGCACCTTGGTCCAATTCGCCACAGCCTGAGCCGCCATGACAGAGGCGAAAATAGGCTTTAGCAAGGAACTCGCCACCATGTAGGCATGGCGGGCAAGGGATTCCATCCTCCTATCCGTAGGATCCCTAAACACCGGAGAATCTTCGGTGGGTACCAGAGTGGCCTTGTTCAATCTGGCCACAGTGTGATCCACCTGAGGGGCCACACACCAGCGCGAACCCATAGGAGACGGAAAGGGATAAAGGAGTTGAAACTTCTTAGGCACCACAAAGGTGCGTTTTAAATGACGCCATTGATCATTCACAGTAACGTGAAACTCAGCGGGGCAAGGGAACACCTGCGCCGCCTTGCGGGTCCTGTGTGTACCAAAAGAGGACACAATGCCCCGAGGATTGAGCTCATCCTCTAAATGTAGTGTTTCCTTAATGGCAAGAATTAGCGCATCCATAGCTGCGCGGTCCTCGGCCGTCCCAGGGGGGGAATCATCCACCCCTGCAACCTCCGCCTCCCCCTCAGACAGAGAAGAGCGAGACCCTTCAAGGGGCACGCCACCTATGGCAACCATATCCGATTCAGAATCAGAAGACAAGGAAAAACGAGGCCTTTTTCTGTCAGCACGATCAGTCATCAGAATATCCACTTTGGACACCAAAGTCGCCACTGCAGCAGACAAAGTAGACAGAGCAGAAGATTCAGAGGAACCTGAATCCCCCACTAAGGCTGTGGGAAATTTTCTGTCCTGAGATTCCATATTTAAAAAAAGTTTTTTTTTTTTGGAAGGTACTGGCCCTTTAAGCGCGCCGCGGACCCCCCCGCAGCACACTGCTACAAGACTGTGACAAACAGACCCCTGAGCAGGATAAACTGATAGCCAGAAGTAATTGCACACAAAAAAAGCACAGCAGACAGACCCCCACAAGTGTTACCACCTCAGCCAATCTTTTCTGAACAGAAGGAGGAAGTGATGAGACTGCAGGCCAAGGAAAAATGGTTGCCTATAGAAAGTATGGGAGGCTTCGGTAAAATGGCCGCCGACATGTGCTTGGAACTAACGTTTTGCCACACACAAGATGGCGCTGCAAGGCGCCAAAACACACCAAATACAATGCTGTATAAGCACCCACAGTGAAGCCAGACAAATGGCGGACCGGCGGTGTTTAAACCCGCAGCAGTCGCCACACGTGTCTGTACCTCCAAATAGCACCCTAAAGTGACACAGGAGAGGGACCCCCACAAACCCACACAGCGCACTTGCTGTGAGAAAACCCCCCGCAGGGACCGGGATCAGGGAGCCCAAAAAACGCACAGACATGAGGGGATAACAAAGACACACAGGACTGCCAGCCCCAGACAGAGGCCCCACACAGAATGTACTTACCTGTACTCGATGGCGTGGGGTGCCTCTCATCGACGGGAAACCGCCCACCCTCCGCAGGACGCTAGCAGTGCACGGAGAACCGTGCATGAGGCGTCCAGGCGAGGTAGCCCCCTCGCAGGCTGCATCCCCGAGGACAGGGATGGGTCGTTTGTGAGGCCAGGGCGAACACATAGCCTGCTAAACGCTTGATGGCGGGCTGGGATTCCATCAGGCCCTCTGTCCTGGAAAACCAGGACGACCACTCCTACTCCCAGCTCCGCAAACGCCGTCTTCATCCGAAGATCCGACTAATTAACGCTGACAAAATAAACAGCTAGCAGTGCAAAGAAAAAACACATTTGCAGCAAATAAAATCATAAAAAAAGAAGAAAGGCTGAGACTGTAGCCCCAGCACAGGGAAGCCTATCTTACTCCCTAACTAGGCAGAAGACAAACTGAGTTGGGATGGCTGATTGCAGGGGGGTATTGGACCAGTGGGACAGCCCCCATAGGTGTGTCTATGTAAATGCTTTGTTTTTTAACAAGTCATATGCCTAGTTACTCCTGTGGAGATGAAGTCCATACCCCATTGGTGAAGACTGTATGAGTGGGCGGCGACTGTCGGAGGACGTAAGAGAAATTATTTTCTCTGAGTCCTCTGGCAGTCACCGCCCGATGGTATCAGCCTTCACTAATGGGTAATGGAGCCCTCTGCAGGAACAAGGCTAGGCAGATAATTATCAGGTTAATACAAAAAAACCTTTATACCTCTGCACGCCACTAGGGGGCCATCCCTCAGCCAGTATCCTGAACCCAATCTGATATCACCTCAGTTTGTAGCAAGCAGTACCAGAAGGCAACAACCCCCAGATCCAAAAAACCAGAGGGACGGGGGCGGCGACTGTCAGAGGACTCAGAGAAAATAATTTTACGGTAAGTTCTTACAAAAATTCTATTTTCTCTTACGTCCTCTGACAGTCGGCGCCCGATGGTATTAGCCTTCACTAATGGGACGTCCCAAAGCAGTGCAGGTATGAGGGGTGGGAAAACAACGCAACCAACTCAGAAGGTAACACAAACAGCCGGGCCAGTAACAGAAAAACATCCCAAGAAGGAGGGACAGTAAAAATAATGTCCCCTGAAAACAACCGCAGCACTCATAACTGTGCAGACAAAAGAAGCATCCGAAGTTGCCAAAAACATCAAGTTTGCAAAAACTTTGTGAAAGCGTACATGGACGACCAAGTCGCCACCTTGCACACCTGAGCCACAGAAGCCAGATGGCGAAAAGCCCAAGAGGCACTAACGGCTCGAGTATAACGGGCCTTTTTACTGGAGAAGGAGAAATCCTATCCTTAATGGCATTGGCCTGAATAATCGTCTGTCTAATCGACTTAGAAAAGGTCGCCACAGAGGCGGCCGATCCCTTCTGAGGTCCCTCAGGAAGAACAAATATAGAATCAGACTGTTGAACAGACTCCGTGGCGGACAGGTAAATCTTGACCGCCCTGGCTACATCCAGGGAATGCATGGCAAATCCCTAAGGAAGCTTGGGCCGTGCACACAGCGAAGGCAACACGATAGATTCAGTGAGGTGGAACGAAGAAACCACCTTGGGTAGAAAAGACTGGTTGGTCGCAGAACCACCTCATCTCTATGAAATACCAGAGAAGGAGAGTGGCAGGACAAGGCCGCCAACTAATACACTCTGCGAGCCGACGTGACGGCCACCAAAAAGGCAACGTTTTGGGACAACACAGACAGAGGAATCTCTCTGATGTTCTCGAAGGGAGGTTGTTGTAACACAGACAAAACCAAATTCAGATCCTAGAAAGGGATAGCCAAATGCCGCACCCCTTGAATGAAGGTGCGGACCAAGGAATGCGACACCAAAGGTCGTAGAAAAATAGACGGCCAAGGCCGACAACTGACCCTTGACCGTAGTCAGCGACAGACGCTGATCCACGCTCTTCTGCAGGAAGGCCAAGACCTTCACAACTGAGAAGGAGCGAGGATGAAAACCAAGCGCTTCGCACCAAGCGATATACGCTTTCCAGGTGCGGTGATATAACTTTCTAGAAGTCGCTTTTCGAGCTTCGAACAAGGTAGGGATAACCGCCTGTGGAAGACCTCTATCCCTCAAGACCCGGCTTTTAACAGCCATGCCGTTAAAGCCAGAGACTATAAAGCAGGATGGAAGATCGGTCCTCGAGACAGAAGTCGAGGCTAGTCCGTGGCCACGAGAATGACTAACATCCGTTCCGACGCCAACCTGCGAAGGAACCTGGACAACAGTTGAATCGGAGGAAAGGCATACATCCGCCGAGAGTGATGCCAAAGCACACCCAACGTATCCGCGGCGTCCGCCAGAGGATCGCAAGTTCTGGCCACGAGCTATCCACCTTACTGTTGAGACGGGACGCGAACAGATCCATGTCTGGGTGCACAGGAGGCAAAATACCTCCGGATGCAGGGACCATTCCCTTTAGCCCAAGGTCTGGCAACTCAGATAGGCCGCCTGCCAGTTGTTCACACCTGGAATATGAACAGCCGAGATCGCCGTACATGCGATTCGGCACATGATAGAATCTCGGCCACTTCCTTGCCCCCCCAGGCACTCCTGGTGCCCCCTTGGTAATTGATATAAGCCACAGCCATGGCGTTGTCTGTCTGTACCCAGACCGGACACCCCTGAAGTAGAGCTGATCACCGGAACAGACAAAGTATGATCGCTCGGAACTCCAAGACGTTTATCGGCAGCAAAGTCTCCCCCGCCGACCACATCCCCTGGGCACAAAGTGCGCCCAGAACTCTGCCCCAGCCTGACAGACTGGCAAACGTGGTGAGAATCGACTGCAACGAGGCCAAAAGGTCTGGTCCTGCCCCAAGGATGGCGACCAGAGCCACCACAAGAGAGCCGACCGCACCGGGTGACTCAATGACATCCGCCTCTCCAAGAACTGAGACGTCCTGTTCCACCTGTCCAGGATCTCTGCTTGCAGAGTCCTGGGGTGAAATTGAACAAACTGAACTGTTTTGAAGGCCGAAACCAATAGGCCCAGAACCCGCATGCAGGTCCACAAGGAGGAGAGATCGTTGTCCCTGACAGACCTGATCTCATCCCGCAGAGTCCCGAGTTTGTCCTCCGGAAGGAAGACCCGAGCTTGAGCAGAGTCCAGGACCATCCCTAGGTACTGAAGACAAGTTGAGGGAGTCAGAGCCGACTTCTGAAAATTGATGGTCCACCCGAACTCCTGGAGAGTCTGAACCGACACGGCCAGAGCGCTCGCCAAGGTCACACATGAGCGCGACCTAACAAAAGGTCGTCCAGCCAACCGAGGATCGCAATGCCCCGTAAAAGCAGCAAGGCTAGAACTGGAGCCAATACCTTGGTAAAAGAACCTGGGAACCAAAGCCAAAGCTAGACCGAAAGGTAACGCCACAAACTGGAAGTGCTCCCCAGCCACCGTGAAGCGGAGATATCACTGATGACCCCCGAAAATAGGGATGTGTAGATACGCATCCTGCAAGGCGATGGAAGCCAGGAAGACCCCGGGCCTCAATGATGCCACCACCGACCGGATGGAGTCCATCCTGAACTTCTGTACCCGCACAAAGAGGTTCAGAGACATCAAATCCAGAATCAGACGCACCGTGCCTTCTTTTCTGGGCACCGTGAACAGGTTGGAGTAAAACCCGCAAAACTTATCCCGTGGAGGAACGGGTACAAAGACTCCTTGGGCAAGCATATTGTGCACTGCCCCCATAAGATCCACGAGACGATCGGGGAACAGTTGGAGATTGGATGGAAAAAACCTGTCTGCGGGGCGAGATCGAACTCGATCTTGTACCCTGAACGAATCTACTCGTGAACCCACCTGTCCTGAATGCCGGACAACCAGGGCTCACGAAAGCAACGCAGACGTCCCCCTACCCCGACAACGGTTGAGGTCGACCCTTCAGGAAGAGGTAGACTGGGCGGCCGAGCCAGACTGACCGGCTTTTGGCTTACCTGTCCACGGCTTCTTGTGGCCACCGGGAGGTCGGAAGGGTCTACCCTTCTCCTGCGTCCCAAGGCACCAAAAGAATTACGTTGAGTCTTGAAGGGGGGGGGGGGCTTATCCTTAGAGACCTGGGGCAACAGAGTACTCTTACCTACCAGTGAGCCCCTTAACTCATCTAGAGTTTTCCCAAAAAGACGACCCCCCCACATAGGGGACCTCAGAAACCGTCTTTTTGAACGCGTGGTCAGCCGACCAGCTCTTCAACCAGGCAATGCGGCGGAGCGCGGCCCCTACCGCGGACAACCGGGCGACCAACGGGGCCTCGTCCAAGGCTGCGTCGCACAAGGGCATCCCATTCTGGGTGCAATCCACCATAGCAAGGGCAGGCGGAAAGGTCGACTCCGCCACCAGAGTGCTGCGAAGCAAGAGCCTGATAGGCCATCACCGAGGCAAAAAAAACAGGGTTTAACAGGGAAACCTCCACCAGAGAAACGTGGCGGGCGAGTGCTTCCACATGCCCATCTGCCGGAGCCCTGTATACCGAGGAATCTTCTACTGGCATCAAAGCGGACTTCTACAGCCTAGACACAGCGAGATCCACATTTTTGGGGACACCGTTCAACGTTTGTCCTCCGCCCCCAAAATTGGATAGCGGAGGGAAAAACGCTTAGGCACCACCAACATGTGTCTATGCACCGCCACTGGTCAGTCACACTCCCGTGAAATTCCACAGGGCAGGGAAAAAACCTGACCTGACTTCTGGGCCCTTCGGAACCCCAAAAGCAGACCGCTGACTTGACTGAGACGGCTCATCGTCAAGATAGAGAGTTTATTTTTAACGTCGCTAAGGGGAACATCCATCATAGCGCGGTCATAGAGGTCATGGCAGAGGCTGCAGGGTGGACCCGAAGCCCCCACCAACCCTGCAGGGGATTTGCTGGCCCGGGAGTCCATTTTTGCCATAAAAATTAAAAGGGACGCTGGGTCTTTAAATCGGCGGTTCCCGCGCCCCTCCCCCCCCACCGCAATCTGCACTAACTGAAAGTGCCTCCTCAGCTCCAACACCTGGGCGTGCTGGAACTCTTTTATCCAGTCTGCGGAGGGCGTGGCTCTGGGCGAGGTCGCCGGTTCACCTACGGACTGATCTGCGCTGTGGTCGCCCGCACGGGACGACTCTAACCGTCTCCTACTAGCCGAGCTTCCCCCTCACCGCCACCCACTACTGCGTCTGTCTACTCCATTCTCACCTCTGCACCTCTGACACCTCCCACCCCTTCATGTGCCCCCCCCCTCTCCTGTCCCCCCCCCCCCCCCTTGCCCCACCTGCCCTCCCTACCTGCTCTCCACGTTCTGGGTTTTACCCGATCGTCCTTTGTCTGGTACTTATGAAGTGGTTGTCCCTATTGCATACGTGTGCATTACTTCTTTTTACATGTCATTTGCCCCATGGTTTGATATCATGGGATTTACTGCTACTGTTACACTCGTTGATACCATGTCATTGTTATGGAGCTCTAATTATATGTTATTGGTCTGATGAAGTAGTTGCTGACGTTAGCCTCAGATGCTTCATGTACTCTACATATTGGACTTGTGTTCTAATGCATATTTTGTGTGATGGATATGTTACATTTGATCAATAAAAGAAATTTGCAAAAAAAAAAGAAAGTGCCTCCTCAGAAAACACACCAGCAACAAATAAAAAACGTTTGGGTTGAAAAATGACAGAAGGATTAACAAAAATCCCCCAGCCTGTCCGCACATATTTACACAGGAGATGTGTGAAGGAGGAAGTGACCTCATACCGCTAGAGGCCCAACCCTTGAGCCCAGACAAAAGGTGCCTATTGAAACTCAATGTAAAATGTCACAGGGAAAATGGCCGCTTGCCCTTACTAGGCATTTGGCCACATCCAAGATGGCGCCCGATCGGGATCATGTGCAGAATCCTAAATTGGCTGCTGTCCTCACACAGAGCTTAGAATCTGCTCACCATAAGACATGGCTTACAAACAGCGGCACAAAAAGTGTACAAACACATTCTGGCTATCATCGGGGACCCTAAGGGAGACCCCAACAGCACCCCACACAGCGCCCCCAGCGGGAGTAGGGAGGAAGGGATAACTAACAACCCCACCAGAAGGGGGATCCTACAGAGACCACCAGCCCTGCTATCCCCTAAGAGTGGGCCCACAACCCCCCAACGTCCCCCAGGGACAAGGGGGTAACAGTACTCACCAGTCCAGGAAGCGGGCACCGCTCAGATAGGGAGACCTCCCACCCTAAGTGGGGGTGCCGTCAGTCAAGGAGGGATGTTGGCAACACGCGGGCGATCCGGGTTGAGACACCCTCAGCCAATGTGCAGCTCCGCAGGCTCTTCCCCTATAGGAGGGGCACTGTCGTTGCAAGGCCTGGGCGTACCAGTAACCTGCGACGCTCGTTGGCAGGCTGGGACTCCATAAGGATCTATAATACCCAGTCCAAGGCCCAGCTCTGCAGTCACTTGTAGTTCTCCAGGAAAGGAATCCCTGACTAACTAGTGATAGTGAGAGAAATAAAAATCTATTGTGCAAACAAAAACACAAATTCAGAAAAAAACAAAGAAAACTAAGACCCAAAGTCCCAGTCAGAAAATACCTAACCAGCTCCTGAGCTAGGCAGTGTAAAACTGAGGTAATATCAGATTGGGTTCAGGATATTGGCTGAGGAATGCCCCCCTAGTGGTGTGCCGAGGTATAAAAAATGGATTTTTGTAAAATCTTACCGTAAAATCCTTTTCTCTTAGCTCATTGACAGACGTAGTCCTCGGTGATACAGCACCTTCGGGTTATGTTGCCTCCACAGGAGTAGGACTAGACAGGAAATGAAAAATGCTCTGGCCACACCCCAGGGGCAGTCCCCGAGGGTATATCCTCTCTCTCTCTGCCACAGCAAATCAGTTATGTCACAAAAGCAGTGCTTAGAGAATTTAACCCAACCCAACTCAAAAACAGAGGGGCGGGTACTACGTCTGTCAATGAGCTAAGAGAAAAGGATTTTACGGTAAGATTTTACAAAAATCCATTTTTCTCTATCGCTCATTGACAGACGTAGTCCTCGGTGATACAGCACCTTCGGGAAGTCCCAGAGCAGTATCACAAATGAGGGGTGGGAAAATGGAAATCAAATCCAAATCTAGAAGGGCCAACCGGTGCCAACTAGAAGTTTACAATGCTCATCCTTAATGATGAGACTCAACAAAAAAATTTTCAAACAGAAAAAAACCCTCGAGGTAGACCACCGGTCTCCTCAAATTGCGGCCTGCAAAACCTTGCGGCCAAATGAGGCATCCGCCGATGCCATCACATCAATTTTATAAAATTTTGTAAAGGTATGTACCGACGACCAGGTGGCCGCTTTACATACCTGGACCACTGGCGCCTGATGGCGAAAGGCCCAGGAAGTACTGAGCGCTCGAGTGAAGTGCGCCCTAACAGGGAACGGAGGATTCCGACCCTTAATAGAATAAGCCTGTACCACCGTCTGACTGATCCATGTAGATATGGTCGCGGCAGACACAGGCAACCCCCTTCAAGGGCTATCCGTGATCACAAAAAGTGAGTCCGTCTTACGAAAACCACTTTAGGAAGGAAGGATGGATTCGGAAGAAGAACCACCTTATCCCTATGAACCACCAGATCTGGGGAACGACAGGATAATGCGGCCAGTTCTGACACCCTGCGTACAGAAGTAATGGCCACCAAGAAGGCCACCTTCTGGGAATGTAAGCAAGGGAATCTCCCTAATATCTTCAAAGAGAAGTTTCTGAAGAACCGACCACACTAAATTAAGATACCAGGCGGTAAGGGTGCGCACACTGGCGGAGCCAGATGTCGCACCCCCTGGATGAAATTCCGCACCAAGGAATGATTAGCCAAAGGTTTCTTGAAAGAAGATTGCTAACGCCGAAAACCTGACCCTTGATCGTGCTCAAGGATAGTTTCTGCTCAACCCCTTGTTGCAGACAGACCAAAATTCGGGTCACCGAATAGGTCTGTGGGGGAAATCCAATAGATTCACACCATGCAATAGAAGACTTCCATGTGCTGGAAGTCGCTTTCCTTGCTTTAACTGAAGGTAGGAATAACTGAAGCTGACACTCCCTTGTCCTTCAGTACCTGGGTCTCAATGGCCAGGCCATTAAGCCAGCGACTGTAAAGCAAGATGGAAGATCGGTCCTTGAGACCGCAAATCCTCCCTGAGAGGAAGTCTCCAAGGAGCGTCCGCGACTAGCCTCGCCAAGTCGGCGTACCAGGCTCGACGAGGTCAATCCGGAATTTCCAGAACAACTGGAATTCCCTCCACCTCTATCCTGCGAAGAAGTTCCCGCAGCAACTTGAGAGGATGGAAGGCATGCCGTAGTGGATACTGCCCCCACGGGGCGATCAGCGTTTCTGCTGCGTCCGCTAGAGGATTGTGGCGCGAGCTACAAACCTCCGCACCTTCCTGTTAGGCCAAGGTGCCAACAGATCCACATCCGGGATGTCCCAATGAAGGGACAGCTAGGGAAAAACCTCTGGATGAAGAGGCCATATGCGATTGGATCCGAATCGGGCTGCTCTAGAGCTGCTCGATCCAGTAAATCAGACAAAATCTGATCGCTCTCAGTTCCGATACCCTTATTGGTAATCTGGATACTATCGGAATAAATGACTTCCCCTGGTTGAGCATCGGAGACTTCCTGGTCCGCTCGCTCAACCGGATCCGATTGTCCAGGGAATCGGAATTCTGATTCCATTAAAAAAGAATCTCCTTCAGGAGAATTCGGGTATGAGACTGGGTATACAGTACTGCCTCTAAGAAGGCCACCATCAGTCCCAGCCAATTGACGGACAGCAACATCCGAATCGTTGACTGAACCTTCTGGAGTTTCCCAGCAAGGAGAAACTCTCTTGCCCAGGATGTATCCAACCTTAGGCCCAGATAGTTCAGTCTCCTGGTGGGAACCAGGGATGATCTTTGGGAAAGCGAAAAAACGCGGATGTCCTGCGATGATGGGGATATAAAGATAGGCATCCTATATATCTATGGACGCCAGGAAATCTCTTTGATGCAGGGAGGCCACCACTGTACGGATGGACTCTATTTCTTCCCAAGTCCAGATTTGGACGCACCTTGCCCTCTTTCCTGGGCATTGTGAATAGGTTCGAATAGAACCCCTGAAACCATTCAATGTTAGAAGGGAAGAATCGCACCGGTGGAAGTGATCGAAACTCGATCCTGTGTCCTCCAGAAACCGGTGAAGACATCCCCCCCCCACCCCAGAGATGGGTAGGGGCGCATCAGGCTATATTCTTCAGGCTTGGCTGAGCCGGACTCTTTGTTTACCCGACCAGCGCCCTTTGAAACCCCTCTAAAGGGGCTTTGGAGGGTTTCGCCTTATCGCCCGCCCTCGCGGAACGAACAACTCTATATGAGCAGAAAAGGAAGGTCCTCGTTAGTTACGAGGTCTTTTTATCCTAACAGTCTGTGGCAAGACAGCAGGTGGTACCGTCTATCCTACAAAGAGGAATTCCTCAAACGGATAGCACCTAGCCATGCGTTTGGAAATAACAGGGGTTCGTTTCTAAACGACCCCATTTGGGTAAAGGAAAATCCTTCGCCCTTTTGGTAGGCTAACAAGTACCAAAAAAGGAATCTCAGTTTCAGCTACCTCTGCCGGTGTAACCTCAAGACTAAAGGTTTCCCGGACGGACACAACTAGTGCATCCACCACTCTAAGAGGGACCTGCAACTGCATTGACCAGTTCCGAATCCGTATCTGAAGTATCTGATAAACAATAGGGGTAGGCGGGGGTCGCTTCTTGATCCCCGTCCCTGACAGGCCACCTCCACCCGGGATACCAAAGACTCCAAAACTGCCGATAATGCATTAAAAACAAGTGGGGTACTGAAGGGTCCTGCGGCCACCTTGAGGGGATCAGGTGGGGATACCTATGCGGCAGGGTCAATGATTATACAAGACACTTGCCAGCGACAAAAAATGACAAAGTAAAAAAAAAACTTTTTTTTTTTTTTTTTTGTGTCCCCCAGTCGCAACAGCGCCCCTCAGTGTTACCTGCCTTTTTGGACCCCACAGAGAGAGAGACAGACCCCAAGGCTCATCCCTGATGCACAGAAGTTTTCATCAGCTTGCTCAGTGCTTGTCTTGTTACAGACAGGAAGTCTTTGGCCCTATTTCCTGGGTAAAAGAGGCGGCTCCGCCCCTTAACACGCCTGCCGGCTCCTCCCCCTGGCTCCATGAGGTGTTTGAGTCACCTCAAACATGGCCGCCCCCATGCTGGAGACACGAGGCTACACCAAAATGGCGGCCTCGTGCGATCTACATGTCTGCAGAAGGATCTCGGCCTCACAACCCTTCACCCTCATGGTGGTCAGCGTGGTCGGAGGTACCGGACCCTAGCGGGCCGTATGTGGTCCGTGGCCGTCGGGAGGCATCTGCTTAGCTGGAGGAATGATCTGGAATGCAGTATACATGTATAGACATCGCCCTGTGGCTACTGACAGGTAGGATACCTTATACTATCACAGTAAAGTTCTAGTACTGCCACTGACTACAATCATTTACACATTTTTACAATTAGATTGTCAGCTCCCAAACCAAGCCTCCTGGCTTTTTGTACACAAAAATCACACTCAATTAGGGGGATCTGTGACATGTTGTAGGATAGCGGGGAACCCATCCTTACCATTACAGAGAGGGGCCCGCGTTCACCACAAGACCCGTCAGGGGGAAAGGGGGAACATACTACTCACCATACCGGAACCAGGCGGGCGCCAACTCCTGACAGTACCCCTCTCCACCGAGGTAGGAGGGCTGTTGACCAATACGGGCGCCGTGACTCATGGTCTTTGGCATTTCAGCGAGACGTTTAACTCGCAGGGTCAGTCCCCGTCCAGTGGGACTATGTCGCGGCCGACCCAGCGCGGAGCTATGGCCTGCACGCGCTCGTAGGCTGAACTGGGGTGACCACTGGATCTCAACATCCCGCCCGTCGCCCAGTTCAGCTTTCTTGCTTGAAGATCTCACAGGAACACTGGAGAAAAAAAGCTGTCTTAAAAAATTCTTTTCTAAGAAAAAAATCCTGCCAGGACCGAAGATCCCAGCAAGGTATCTAGGTCCTTACTCCTGACTAGACAGAAAAAAACTGATTTGCTGTGGCAGAGAGAGAGAGGATATACCCTCGGGGACTGCCCCTGGGGTGTGGCCAGAGCATTTTTCATTTCCTGTCTAGTCCTACTCCTGTGGAGGCAACATAACCCGAAGGTGCTGTATCACCGAGGACTACGTCTGTCAATGAGCGATAGAGAAAGTTTTTTTTGTATTAACCTGATAATCAATTATCTGCCTAGCCTTGCTCCTGCAGAGGGCTCCATTACCCATTAGTGAAGGCTAATACCATTGGGCGGCGACTGTCAGAGGACATAAGAGAAAAAAAGAATTGTTGCTCTACATAAAGACGGCCTAGGCTAGAAGATTGCCAAGAGGGGGCCGTGTCCAGCCGGTGAGGAAGAAAGCCGCATAGCAAAGAGCTCATCTAGCCTGGCGCTGCTAATCGGGATCAGCTACCGAAGGGAGAAGCACCCGAAGACCTAATTTGGAGCCTAACACTGCCGGCCATAACTAGCACCTATGCCGAAGAGGAGGAAGTCAAACAAGTCGCCCCAGCGCCTCACATATTTCTATCCGGCGCCCGCTCCATGAGGTAGGCAAGATGGCGCAGACCCCGGGTCTGGCGTCATGGCCCGTACACAGCAGGGTCTCACAGACAGGGGGAGACAATGTGGGAATCAGATGGAGGATCTAGGCGACCTCCCCCCCCCCCCTCCATACCTACCACACAGAGCCCAGCTAAAACCATGCAGCGCAGGGAGGAAGATGAGCTCTCCCCTGGCCTGCAGCATAATGTACCTCAGGCACTCCAACAGGGAGGTCACTCAGAGCCACTGATAGACACGTTCCCAGCCACGGACCAGGCCATATCAGAGAACACACTTAAAAATATGCTCATCTCCTTTAGGAGAACCCTTTCTTTTTTTTTTTTTAAGTTTCAATACATTTTTATTTGAGAATAACACGTACAAGAAACAACTGAAATGGTACAGAAAGGAAAACTGTTACACAACAAATGATAGTTGAAACATATGGTACAGCATAGTGGGGTGGGTATGCAGCAAACAATGCATATATATTATCCAGGAATAAGTCAGGGAAAGTGGAACAATCCCCCAACCCAAAAAGCCTAAAAGGGGGCTACCAGCTAAGCAGTACAGGGGGCGACCCCCACAACGGTAGGGCGCTACCCTCGAGACACCCCAAAAGGGAGCAAACTTTGCCTCGAAGGAAGCGCACCAAACCTCCACTACTGAACCGTGTGGTAACCCAAACACCAGAACTCCAAAGGATAATCGGTTAGAGGTAAGCAATTCCTCAGTTCTAAGCTAACATAGCAAGGGTCCCGGACTCCAGATCTTTAAGAAAAACAGTAAAAAAGACCCTTACAATCAAAAACCCATCCCAAGTAATTGGCAGGGCCCGGACCCAATCCAAGAGACCCCACCAAGTAGAATCAGCAACAGAACGCGGTAAGTACAGCAAAACCAATAGGAGACCAGGAAAGGAAGAGGAAAAAAGAAAAAAGAAGGGGACAGAGGAGACAGGAAAGGAGGCCTACAAGCAGCAAGGAAAGAGAAGAGAAAAGAGGAGGAAAAGCAAGAGGGGGAAGAAGGTTCCAGCGGCCCAGCTCCGGTCAAATGGTAATGTTAACATAAGCTGCCCAGGGTTCCCAGATCCGCTCAAATTTCGTTCTGGAGTCATCTAGAATACTATACATCTTCTCCTGTGCCATTATCTATGAAATCTTACGCTTAGCCAGATGGAGTGGAACAGAAGGCATTTTCCACTGCCTGGCTATCGCCATTTTGGCACCGAGGAAGATGTAGAAAACGAGGGCCTGGGTGTGTTTTGGGAATTTTAGGAATGCGTTGACCCAGTAGAGCATGCGTTGGGGACTGATGTACCGTAAGACCAGTGATTCGCCGGACCATACCATAAACGCGCCCCCAAAACGTCCTCAGTTTGGGCATTCCCAAAAGATGTGGAGAATAGTGCCCGTCAGGGTACAGTCACGAAAGCAGAAAGGGATAGATGGTGGCCAGCCTAGCGGGCACCATGTACCATCTCATGATAACTTTTAGATTAGCTTCCATAAGACCAACATTGTGAAGACCACAGAAAGAGCGCCCAACACATGCGTGCCAGTCAGGTAGGTCCCAGTCCATGTTGAGGTCCTGCTCCCATTTAAGCATGTAGGCCGGTTTAGATCGAGCGTCATTAAGTAAAGCATAAATTAGGGAGATACCCCCTTAACATCAGTAATTTGGGCACACCATTGTTCATAAAGCGATACCCGTAGGGGTTCAGGGGAGTTGGACCTAAGTGAGTTAATAAAGTGTGAAATTTGAGTTAGACGGAACTTCTCCACAGGCGGCATCCCCAACTTAGAAGTACAATGAGAAAAGGTTATAGGGCCCGAACTGTCCACAAAATGTCCGATTCTATACATGCCTTTGTCAGTCCACCATTTAAATACCCCTATGTTTTCTCCTGGAGGGAAGGCCGGATTATGGAACAAGTGAGTGAGCGGAGCTCAAGGTGAAGTGACTTTATGCGTCTTATGAATGCGATCACAAATGGAAAAAGAATGTGAAAGGGTAGGAGATAATACTGGGGGGTGGGAAGGAGCAGGACACCACAGCAAGTAATCAATAGTGTGTTGGGGGACGGCCTGGTGCTCCATATGGTACCAGTCGGGCTTCCTCCCACTGGAATAGATAACGGAAAACTGCGTTAGTTGCGCAGCTTGATAGTAGTTCCAGAAGTCTGGGACACCCAAGCCCCCCTGTTTCTGGGAGCGTAGAAGTGTGTGTTTATTAATTCTATGTCCCTTCGTTCCCCAGATAAATTTAAAGATGTGACCTTGTAAACTCTGGATATGGGATTTCTGCACAGGGATCGGGAGTGACCGGAATAAATAGAGAATACGTGGCAGAAGAGTCATTTTAACTGCATTGACTTTCCCTAACCAGGAAATGTGACAGCAAGACCATTCAGAAAGGTCCCGTTTCAGTCGTTGGATCATGGGCGGGTAATTGGTTGGGTAGAGTTTGTCTATCGTGGGGGTTAACGAAACCCCTAGGTAGGGGATGGAATCCGAGTGCCAGGAGAAGGGGAAGTGATCTTTCAACCGGTCCACCAGTGATGAAGGGAGGGTGACATTAAGGGCCAGGGACTTCGACATGTTGACTCGCAGGCCTGAAGCCGCCCCGAAGGCGTCCAGGAGGGAAACGATATTGGGGAGAGAGATCAATGAGGAGGTGAAAAAAGCATGTCATCGTCCGCAAACAGCGCGCATTTGTGGGTCGCGGATCCGCACTGTATACCGTGAATATCAGGGTGAAGGCGGATGGCCGTTGCCAAGGATTCAAGGGCCACCGCAAAAAGGAGCGGGGAGAGGGGGCATCCTTGTCTCGTGCCCCTCCGGATGGGTATATTCGCCTAGTATCCCTGGATCCTGACCTGAGCTACTGGATGAGAGTAAGGGCTAGAAGCGTGGTGAGGAAAGAGGGACCAAAGCCCCAATGTTCTAGAGTGCGGAAGAGGAATGGCCAGGAAAGGGAGTCAAAGGCCTTTTGTAGATGCAGGGACAGGAGAAAACCATGCTGGGGAGAGCCACTGTCCCACCCAGAATTTAACAGAGAGACGACATCAATCACTCTCCTTATCTGGTCAGGTCCCTGCCTACCCGCGATGAACCCCACCTGATCCCTATGAATATATTTGGCAATGAAGCTGGATAAACGATTAGCAAAAATCTGCGTCAGGATCTTGAGATCATTATTAATAAGAGAAATCGGTCTGTAATTGCCCACCGCAGAGGGATCCTTTCCTGGCTTGGGGATAACCGATATGTAAGCTTTATTAGATACTTCTTCAAGGCTAGTACTGCCCCTGAGGGCATTGAAGAACCTGACCAGATAAGGAGATAGGACCGACACAAAAGTCTTATATTAAGAATTAGAAAAACCATCAGGGCCTGGGGCGGAATTGGGTCGAAGATTCTTAATGACATCCAGCACCTCCTGTTAATCAATAGGGGCTTCCAGAAGGGATCTATGCGTGGCCGACAAACGGGGAAGAGGTACGTCGGTCAAGAACGAATCAGGATCATCCCCCTTGTGGGGGGTAGAGGCCGCGTAAAGACTTGAATAGAAGGAGCGTAAGGAGTCCATGATGGAGTTGGGGTTGCTCGATAGAACACCAGAGGGGGACTTTATCTTAGGCATGGAGACCGACCGAAATTTGGGGGAAAGCTTCAGCGCTAATTTCGTGCCCAATTCGTCCCGAAAAGCGTAAGAGCGAGCCTCCTGCCACCGCAGGGCCTTCTCCGCCCTGGAAGTCAGGGCCAGGTTCAGCGACAGCTTAACTGCATCTAGTTCTGCTAGCGAGGTGGGATTAGGGGAGCTCTTATTGACTCGGAGGCGATTATATCCAGTCTCCAAGCGGGCAATGTCGACCAGTCTTTCTTTTTTAATTTTCGCCCCTAATTGAATGAGGTAGCCCCTGATAACGGCCTTATGGGCCCCCCAGAGGGAAGCGGGGGAGGTGTCAGGGAGATCATGGAGCGTGAAGTAGTCGTGGAGTGTAGCCTCTATCATGGAACACCTAGCGGGATCGCTCAGAATGGACTTGGGGAAGCAAGGAGCAGGAGAGCTGAAGAGTAACCATGGAATGGTCCGACCAAGGGACATCTTTAACTTTAGACTTCCGTGCAGAAGGGACGTCAGTCGTGGGGATGAAAATGTGATCTATACGCGCAAACGTATGGTGGGGTGCCGAGAAATGTGTATAATCTCGGGAAGAAGGGTTCAGTTCCCGCCAAATATCAATCAGACCTAGCGAGTGAAGTGTTCTAGCCACTCGAAGGCTCTGTTTGGAGGGACGGCGAAGGCTACCACCGGAGGGTTTAGACTTATCAAGGGAGCAATCAAGGGCTAAATTAGAATCCCCCCCTATGAGAACTCGTCCCTCAAGATGAGGAGAGAGTATGAGAAACATGTCGGAGAGGAATTTCGCCTGACCCTGGTTAGGAGCATACTAGGAAACAAATGTGTATAACTCCCCTTGTATGTGGCCTTTGACTAAAATGAAACAACCGTGGGGGTCCCGAACCGTGTGCAGATGGGAGAAGGGAAGGGATTTAGCAAAAAAGGAGAACCCTTTTCAATGATTTTACCGACATGTTTGCACCCTTAACCACTTCCATACAGAGCAGTTAGACACCCTTCCTGCCCAGACCAATTTTCAGCTTTCAGCACTCTCACAATTTGAATGACAATTGCTCAGTCATGCTACACTGTAACCAAACAAAATTTTTATCATTTTTTTCACACAAATAGAGCTTTCTTTTGGTGGTATTTGATCACAACTGGGGGTTTTTTTTTCCGCGATATATGCAAAAAAAGAGCAAAAATTTTGAAAAAAAAAAACACTTTTTTTTAGTTTCAATTATAAAATTTTGCAAAAAATTAATTTTTCTTCATACATTTGGGCCAAAATGTATACTGCTACATGTCTCTGGTAAAATTAACCCAAATTAGTGTATATTATTTAGTCTGTGTGAAAGTTATTGAGTCTAGAAGCTATGGTACCAATTACTGAAAATTGATCACACCAGATGTACTGACTGCCTATCTCCTTTCTTGAGGCCCTGAAATGTCAGGACAGTACAAATACCGCCCAAATGACCCCTTTTTGTAAAGTAGACAGTCCAAGGTATTTAGTAAGAGGCATGGTGGGTTTTTTGAAGTTGTAATTTTTTCCCACAATTCTTGGGAAAATTAAGAAAATTTTTTTTTCTTTTTTCCCCCACAAAGTTGTCAATTTATAAGCTATTTCTAACACATAGCATGTACACAGCAAAAATTACACCCAAAAATACATTCTGCTACTCCTTCCGAGTATGGCGATACCACATGTGTGAGACTTTTACACAGCCTGGCCACAAAAAGAGACTCCACGTCCAAGAAGCACCTTCAGGCGTTCTAGGAGCATAAATACACATAAAACTTTCTTACTACCTATCACACTTTTCAAGGCCCTAGAGCACCAATACAATGGAAAAGTCCACAAAATGACCCCATTTTGGAAAGCAAACACTCCAACGTATATTCTATGAGGCATTATGGGTCGTTTGAACATATTTTTTTCCACAGGTTTTTGGAAAATGTGGGAAATAAATAAAAACTTTTTTTTTTTTACACAAAGTTGTCAATTTATAGGATATTCCTAACACATAGCATGTACACAGCAAAAATGACACCCCAAAATACATTCTGCCACTCCTCCTGAGTATGGAAATACCACATGTGTGAGACTTTTTCACAGCCTAGCCATATAGAGGGGCCTAACATCCAAGGAGCATCATCATGCATCCTAGCCACTTGCCTAGGCCTATTTTTGACATTTGGTGTTTACAAGCTAAAATCAGTTGTTTTGCTAGAAAACTGCTTAGAACCCCCAAACATTATATATTTTTTTTTAGCAGAGACCCTAGAAAATAAAATGGAGATTATTGCAATATTTTTTATCACACCGTATTTGCGCAGCGGTCTTCCAAACGCAATTTTTTTGGAAAAAATTCACTTTTGTTAATTAAAAAATAAGAAACCAGTAAAGTTAGCCCAATTTTTTTTGCATAATGTGAAAGATAATGTTACGCCGAGTAAATAGATACCCAACATGTCATGTTTCAAAATTGCGCACGTTCACGGAAAGGCGACAAACTTTGGTACTTAAAAATCCCCATAGGCGACAATTTAAAATTTCTACAGGTTGCTATCTTTGAGTTACAGAGGAGGTCTAGGGCTCAAATTATTGCTCTTGCTCTAACGATCGCTGCGATACCTCACATGTGTGGTTTGAACACCGTTTACATATGTGGGCGGGGTTTCTGTATGCGTTCGCTTCTGCGCGCAAGCTCACGGGGACAGGGCGCTTTAATTTTTTTTTTTTTACCATTTATTTTATTTATTATTTTTACACCGTTTAAAAAAAAAAAAATTGATCATTTTTATTTCTATTAAAAGGAATGTAAACATTCCTCGTAATAGAAATAGGCACGACAGGACCTCTTTTTTGTGAGATCTTGGGTCAAAAAGTCCTCAGATCTCACAAGTACACTAAAAGATATAAAAAAAAAAAAAAAAAAAAAATTATTATATAAAATGAAAATAAAAAAGGACCTTTAAACCGGTTGCTAGGCAACAACATTTTCCGTAGCTCCGGTCCTCCAAGACCATAGAGTCAAGTGAGGGCAAGCTTGCCCTCACTCGACATCCTGTCTGTGAGGATCCGGGACCGGATCATTTTCCCCGCTGCCGGCGGGTCCGGTAAGCGGGGAAAAGGACCGGAACGCGGCGGGGGGGGGGAGGGGGCGGCGCCTCTTCCGCCATTACGGAAGGGTGATCCCCCGGCGAATCCGCCGCTGGGACCACCCTTATCAGAAAGCCAACCGTCCACCGTTTAAAAAAATACCAGGGTTATGGCAGCTATCTGCTGCCATAACACCGGTATTTAGGTTTGAACGGAGGACGTATATAAACCTTTATGGACTTGGACATGTTGGCTGTATGAAGGGTGACAGGTACTCGGGTACTTTGTTGGGCAGGTGACAGGTACTCTGGTACTGATGAGCAGGTGGCAGGTACTCGGGTACTCTGATGGGCAGGTGACAGGCAGGTGATAGGTACTGATGAGTAATGCTGATACTGATAGGTGATACTGTACTGATGGGTACTGATGATCAGTACTGATACGTGATAGGTACTGATGAGTACTGATGAGTAGTGATGGGTACTGATGAGCAGGCGGCAAGTACTCGGGTACTTCAGGCGTCAGGTACTCTGATGAGCAGGTGGAAGGTACTCGGGTACTCTGATGGGTAGGTGACAGGTACTCAGGTACTCTGATGACGGGTACTCCGTTGACAGGTACTCAAAGTACCCGAGTACCTGTCATCAGAGTACCCGAGTACCTGTCATCAGAGTACCCGAGTACCCGTCATCAGAGTACCCGTCATCAGAGTACCCGAGTACCCGTCATCAGAGTACCCGAGTACCCGTCATCAGAGTATCCGAGTACCCGTCATCAGAGTACCCGTCATCAGAGTACCCGAGTACCCGTCATCAGAGTACCTGTCATCAGAGTACCCGAATACCTGTCACCAGCCCATCAGAGTACCAGAGTACCTGATGGGCTGGTGACAGGTACTCGGGTACTTTGATGGGCTAGTGACAGGTGCTCTTTATTGGGGGGGGGGGCAATCAGTGTGTTTGGGGTGCACTGTAATTGGTAACTAGCTGTTACCACAATCTCCTCCTCACACAGGATCAGTGTGTGAGGAGGAGAACACGGTGACAGCTAGTTACCGTGTTCTCTGTTGACATTTGTGACCGGCTGTGATTGGACACAGCCGGTCACGTGGTAAAGAGCCAATTTCATTGGCTCTTTACCTAGATCGGGGATCGACTCTGTCCGAGGGACGAGCCTCGTCCCCGATCGCTGCTCTGCGCGCCCCCGGGGGCGCGCATTGCAGAGAGAACAAGCGGCTCGTGCTGGAGCCGCTCATGTGATCGGCTGTGATTGACACAGCCGATCACGTGGTAAACAGCCAATTTCTATTGGCTGTTTACCTTGATCAGGGATGGGCTATGTCCGAGGGACGAGCCTCATTCCTGATCGCGCCGCCGGGGGCGCGCACTGGCTGCTAGAACGGGCCGACGTCATATGACGGCGGCCCGGATCCTTACAACCACTTTGCCGACGTCATATTACATGACTTGGTATGGAAGTGGTTAAATTACCCTGTACAAATCCATTCTAACAAAATCCAGCACCTGGAATCCAAAATGGCGGATTTATGTCGCACATAAGGACCTGACCAAGAATCCGAGATTCAGTGCCTCCAAAACAAACTAGCGGACCTTGAAGACCGCTCGAGGCGAAATAACATTAAATTTAGGGGGATTCCCAAGTCCATACCCCCAATGGAACTGACCAGCTTTATCCAACGCCTCATGAAGGCCCTCATTACTTCTCTGACATTGAATTGTGCGTGGACAGGGCCCACCGCATCCCCAAAACTAAATTCCTGCCAGATACTGCGCCCAGGGACACCCTGGCACACATCCACTACTATCATGTAAAAGAACATGTCATGGCCGCGGCTAAGCAGGCCCGATAGTTACATAGTTACATAGTAGGTGAGGTTGAATAAAGACAATAGTCCATCCAGTTCAACCTGTGTAGGCATGTGTGGCTGTAATCATCTCCCATACCCCTGAATGTTCTGATCCTTGAGATGTAAGTCTAAGAGTCTTTTGAAAGCCACCATACTACCCGCAGAAACCACCTCTTGTGGTAGAGAATTCCACAATCTTGTTGCCCTAACAGTAAAGAACCCCCCGCGTTGCCTGAGGTTAAAACACTTCTCCTCTAATCGCATTGTATGCCCTCGAGTCCTCATGCAATCCCTTCGAATGAACAGCTTTTTTTCTAAGCTGGGATCCCCATTAAGATATTTATAAATTGCTATCATGTCCCCCCTCAGACGTCTCTTCTCCAGGGAGAATAAATCGAGCGATTGTAGACGCTCTTCATAGTCAAGGTCCTCCAATCCCCTAATTAGTTTAGTTGCCCTTCTCTGGACTCTCTCCAGCTCCAACACATCCCTCCTGAGGACTGGCGACCAGAACTGGACGGAATACTCCAGATGCGGTCGGACCAGAGTTTTATAAAGTGGAAGGATTATAGTCTTATCTCTGGAATGCATCCCTTTCTTTATGCATGCTAATATTCTGTTGGCTTTGGAAGCTGCCGCTTGACATTGCATGCTGTTTCCTAATCTATCATCAACCAATAGTATTGTATGGATGGTATCGATAGTACTGGATGAATTCACTGGGATCTCCCTATATACAGATATCTCACAACAGACGGCAATGAATAGAAAGAAGCTTGAAAGATAAATAGCAGCTTGATTAAAATATATAATTATTTATTTTTAGCACTAATAACTATATCTAAAAATCCATAAGCGCAGGGTCTCACAGTTCACAATGGAAATTTTTAACCCCACTTTTAACCACAGCCCTCAAAGGAAAACAAGGCACCCTAATTTTTGGTGGGGACTTCAACACAGCTCTAAGTCCTGAATTAGACTCTTCCACCCCATGCAGAAGGCCTATTCACTCTATTAACCCTCTGCTTCTAAAGCACAAACTTTACGATGTTTGCGATGCCTTCATGGATCGGAGAGGGACTTTACCTTTCACTCTCACCCCATTTTGTTGTTTTTGCCTCCTCCCTCAATACCGTGTCTGTGGCGAAGGCCCATTTGCGTGGGAATCTTCGCCTTTTTTGCTGGAAGAGGCACTGTGATGCTGCCGTTAGGCCTTGAAGGTCCTAGCCATGCTTCCTCTGTGTCTACTCACCCTGAATAGCCAGAGGCGACTAGCCAATCTGAGTCATTACAGTTGTCCTGCATGCTGCTTCTGCCGCAACCTACGTCACTAAGGACGATTTGGCATTGACATTGGCCGGCCTTGAGGGTAAGATTGCTGGCATGATTGCAGCAACACAAGTAGGGAGGAAACGTGATAGATCCCCCCTTCACCTGAGCCACCCCTGAATCAGTTCAGGATTGGGCAGAAGATGTGGAAGAAGTAGCTGAAAATTACCCTATGGAAGGTCAAGCTGAGGTTTACACTTCAGGGGAGTCCGAGTAAGAGGAGTCTTTGTCAGCCTCCCAAACTCAGAGATTGTTAGTTCATTCTCTAACTGAAATGGTCTGGATACAAATTTCCTCCCTTAGAGATGGTTGAAGTCTCTTTTTCCTCTCTAGGCTCATTGCGCCCTCCTCATAGTCATCAAACGTTTCCCGTACATGCGCTCTTGGAGCAAGTAATGTTTAATGATTGAGACCATCCTGATAGAATTTTTGTTGCTTCTTAAAGGTTTTCTCTATTGTATCCTATGGAGGAAAAGTTTACGAAGAAATGGAATATACCTACTGTGGATGCTGCCATTTCTTCGGTTAACAAGAGTTTAACCTGCCCTGTGGATAACGTCCAGGGTTTTAACCACTTAAGCCCCGGAAGATTTTACCCCCATTCCGACCAGGGGGTATTTTGCGATTCGGCACTGTGTGACTTTAACGGACAATTGCGCGGTCGTGCGACGCTGTACCTAAACGAATTTGGCGTACTTTTTTTCCCCACAAACAGAGCTTTCTTTTGGTGGTATTTGATCACCTGTGCGATTTTTTGATCACGCGCTATAAACAAAAAAAGAGCGTCAATTTTGCAAAAATAACAATATTTTTCACATTTTTTTATATGAAATTCCCCCCCAAAAAAATGTAAAAATCAAAATTTTTTAACATTTTCGGCCAATTTGTTTTATGCTACCTATGTTTGGTAAAAAAAAAAAATCGCAAAAAGCGTATTTTGATTGGTTTGCGCAAAAGTTATCGCGTTTACTAACAAAGGGAAAGATTTTTGTCATTTTTGTTGTTTTTTTTTTAACGCGTAATGGCGGCGATCTGCGATTTTTTTTGCGGTACTGCGACATTGCGGCGGACAGATCGGACCCTTGACTGACATTTTTGACACTTTTGGGGTTACCAGTGACATTTCTACAGTAATCAGTGCTATATATATGCACTGTTACTGTAAAAATACACTGGTAGTGAAGGGGTTAACTTTATTTGGGAGGAAGGGGCTGTGTGTGTCCCTAGGGGCGTGCTTTCTACTGTGATTGGCTGTGGCTTCAGCTGTAAGGACACTGATCAACGGATCTACATAGTAGATCCATGTGATCTGTGTCTTTGCAGCGAGGAGAATGACAGGCAGCTTGTTTACACAAGCTGCCTGACATTCCCCCTCTCCCCCGCCGATCGCCGAGTGACCGGCGGACATCGGGTCCGCTGGTCACACGCGCGGGGGGGGGGGGTCCGTGACCACGCGGGGGCGCGCGCTCGCTCCCTAGACCCTCACAAGCAAGCAACGTAGCCCTACGTTAGTTTGCCTGTGAGGGGCTGACCGCCGACGTAGATAGTCGTGCGGCGGTCGGCAAGTGGTTAAAGAGCCAGCAGATAAAAAGTTGGAAATCTTATTGAAAGCCTTCTTTGCTGTTGCAGGATTTGCAATACAACCAGCAGTAGCGGCCATAGGATTTTGTCAGTCTTTAAAAGACCGTATGAGGTGAGTGTCCAAGACAGTTCCTTCTCAAGGAGAGTCTGTGGAAGATCTGTCAGATCTGCCTCGCACTTTATGTTTCACAGTAGATGCTCTTATGGACTCCTTACGGCAAATGTCATGGTTTGCTCTGATGACAGTGCATATGCGCAGAATCCTTTGGTTAAAGAGCTGGTCTGTGGAATTACCATGTAAAAGGCTGCTGGCTGGCTTAACTTTTGATGGACAACGCCTTTTTGGTGGTGATCTGGATAAGTATATCCAAAAGATCTCGGGGGGAAGAGTACATTGCTACCTGTAAAAAGGAAGAGCAAGCGTCCCTCTTTTAAGGTCCCCAGCACTCATGCAACCAGGGCTTCTAATTCCAGATGGTGGCAATGGCCTCAGCCATTTGGGTACGGAACCAAGCCTTCAGGGAAGGGACAGAGATCAGCAAAGTCTTCCTCTAAGCCTACCTTGTGAAGGGGTGCCCCAACTCACTTGGGTAGGGGGAAGGCTGCTTCGGTTCTCAAAGGTTTGGGTGGAAAAAATCTGGGACAACTGGGTTATCTCCACCATCTGGCAGCGGTACAAACTGGAATTTTGGGTGTTCCTACATCCTCATTTTGTAAGGTCAAATATACCGACAGATACTCTAAAAAGACCATCTCTCTTTCTGGCTTTGGACTAGCTGAGGGCCCAAAGAGTGATAAGAGGTTCTGGAGAATGAAAGGTTCAGGGGTTTTTACTCAAACCTGTTCCTAATCCCCAAACCAAACAGGGATGTGAGACCTATCCTGAATCTCAAAGCTCTAAACCAGTTTCTAAACGTTCATACTTTCTGTATGGAGTCAATTCATTCAGTCATGGCCTCCCTACAGGGAGAGGAATTTCTAGCATCCATAGACATCAAGGATGCATACCTTCACATGCCTATATTCCAGGCTCATCAAAGGGTTTTACGCTATGCAGGGGAAAACCGCCATTTTCAGTTTGTGGCCCTGCCCTTCGGGTTAGCCACGGCTCCAAGAGTGTTCACAAAGATCCAAGCTCCAGTATTGGCTCTTCTAAGGTCCAGAGGGATATCAGTAATAGGATATCTGGACGATCACTTTTACATCGATTGGCTTTGGCTCTAAGCCGAAATGTCATCCAGACAGTACATTTCCTAGATTGTCTGGGTTGGATTATATACTTGGCAAAGTCATCATTACAGCCGGTCCAGTGTCTGGAATATCTGGGTTTCCCTGTGAACACAGTACAGGCAAAGGTATTCTTATTGCCAATAACAAAGGTCACAGACGTAAAGGATCTGGTTTGGTCTGTAATAAGGCTGAGATATCCTTCTGTACGTCTTTGCATTACGTTTTTGGGCAAGATGGTGTCTGCATTCGAGGCTATTCCCTATGCTCCATTACATGCCAGATGCTTGCAGAACAAAATTCTGTCTACATGGACCGGAAAGGTACGGTCTCTGAACTGCTCCATGTCTCGGGTACCAAGAGTACGTCAGTCTGAATTGGTGGTTGTTGACCATAAATCTGGTGAAGGGGAAATCCTTTCCTCCAGTGACCTGGAAAGTGGTGACTACAGATGCCAGCCTCACCGGCTGGGGAGCTGTATCAGTTGTGGATATTTTAAACTGATTCACGACAAATTTTCCCATACACATGTAATATCTCTCACCCCCAGGTGGTGTAGTGAGTTTTCGATGTTGTGTAGTTGTAGAAAATGGCTGCTGCATATTCAATTAACCATGTGGTTGTGGGGGGTCCTAGCGGACCTGTGAGTGGTCAAAGGAATTACCACATCCTCTCTGGTATACAGGGCTTGAAAAGGGAGTGATTAGCATTGGGGGAAGGAGTTCGTTTTGGAAAGGTTGGCTGTTTGGAGTTGTAGAAACATGCAGCCAAGACAAGATTGTCCTGTTCCAGATATCGAGTGCAGGCTGTTGCCAGAGTTAAGTATTATTTAAACTTTCTTTGAGATATTGGAAATAGGATTGCGTGTTGAAGTAACTTTTATTTGCTTTATGTTTTTTAATATCCAGTAAAGTTTTGTTTTATGCTTTTTATCAAAACTGCTCTTGGTGTGTCTATTCATTTTAAATATTCACTAGATAGTTCAGTGGCTGTCCAGTATACCTTCATTATATATTTTGTTGTTTCCCACATTTGATACAACTGGCGTAGTCAGCAGGATACTGCATGGTCACTAAATATAGAATATTTGGATGAAATATTGTGTTATACAGGGTGTATAAGCAGTATTCATTGAAATGCTGCTAGAGTCAGCAGTTTAGTGAATAAGCCCTAAGCACAGTCACTTTGAGCCAGGACAATACACAAAGATTGTGATTGTTGTTTTTGCATTTGTGTTCCCCCCGATTGTAGAGATGCATACTCTGTTTAAAAAAAGCAAGAGCGGGAGGGAAGGAATCAGCTTCTAAGTATGAAGCGATTCCAACATGGATCTGTTCTGGGTACTGGAAACCAATTGCAGAGGAATTGATTAAATATGCTGCTCCAATCTATCCAGACCTTGGTACTGAACTTGATACGCAGGTTTTGCGTTTAGATTTGAGCGCATATTCTAAGAAGGAGCGGAAAGCCACTGCCGCTACTGGGTGGTTAGTTGTGCAGGCCCTTTGCTGCAAGGTGCACAAGAATGAAGCGCTTGAGAAAGAGTTGCAGAAAGTAAAAGATATGTTGGTTCAAAGTAATGCATGTCGATTAGTTGCCTTAGAGGAAAAGTGTAAAGATGATTGCAGATCCCACATGGAATCATGAAGACACACTCCAGTCTTCAGATGATGAGTATGTGTCCTATTCTGATGATAGTGGAAAAGGAGCATACCCAAGCTGAGCCCAAGGAGCAGCTTGCAGTGGTGACCAAGAGTTTGGACGACATTGCAAGCAAGGTGAATGATTTAGGAAATAGGGCATTTAAAGTTAAACCTGCAGTGGCTTTGAAGTGTGTTCAAACCTATGTAGGCAGAGCTGCAGATTTGAATAAGCAGTGTGCAGCCCTCATAAACATGTCTAATGATGCCCTAACAAAGAACAGGACATGTTGCAATGTTACTTCCCATAAGCAGGAAGCGGAGGATATGATCAGCTATGGCCAAATTGAATCAGATACAAGGAAGGGAAGGCCTATGGTCTCCAGAAGAAACATGGACTGATTTACTTAAGGAGGGGGTCCCTAGAGAGGAAATAGGTGGGATTCCTACACCAGCTTTGTTTAAGAGGTAGATACAAGTGATTGGAAATGGTAGATTCAGCCATATTTAGTGTTTTTGCGGTCATAGAATGGAACATTTTGCTAGATACTGCCATGCTGTGAAGATGCAGCAGGCTAGTGTTCGCAGGACAGCATGGAGTGACATGCAAGTTTATTCATTTCACTGGAAGTCAAAGCCTTTCTGTGAAAGTGTTACAAGGCAACAGTGGGCACCCTACAACAGTTTTGCAGTTAAAAATGGGTAGATTGAGAAATGTAAGCAGTAAGCTATGTTTTTTTGGCACAGGTGGAAGGAACATATAATCTGCTTTGTCTCTTATTCTTTTAAGGTACTGAGCACCGAGAGGTGGAGCAGGCAGAGCAGATGACCAAACTGGATGGGATGGGGCAGACCAGAAGTTCGGATGAGAGCCTGAGGAAGAAGCAGATGATTTCCTGATCGTAGCTGAATTGGAGTGGACTTATATCTGAGCATTTCCTTATGACCAGGAGGAGGACAAGGGACTTTCATCATTTGGGATTTTCTTTCCACAGACTGCCAAGGACATTTCTAACCCTATTAAAGTAATGTTGTAGCTGCCAGGGACTTAATCTGACCGCTCAGAAGATACGGGGGTCGAAAGGGAATTTTTTCCTCCCACTTAATGGGGGGGGGGGGGGTGTTCTTTTGCCTTTCTTGGACAAAGACAAATAAAACAGTCCGATTGGTTTAGCAGCTAAACAGAGGAACAGCATGTCTGCTTTAGACCTGATCTGAGGATTTTGGAGAAAGCGGTCCATCTCCATAATAAGAAGTTGAATAACGGTTTAGGATTTTTATTTCATACACACTGTACATGTTTAAGATAATTAGCTTGTGCATGTTGTAGGCATATTTTTGTAACTATGAATTGTGTGATGTGCCTGATATGTGTATATGTTAGAGCTGCACGATTAATCGTATGAAAATCGCGATCTCGATTCACCCCCCCTGACGATCTAAACCTGACATATGCTCGATTCTTTGCATAGCTGAGGGAGCAGAGAAAACAGCTGTGGAAAACTCCCAGTAACTATAAACAAAATGATTACATTGTATCCTTCCTCCCGCAAACGCCTATCAGCATTTTAAGTCTCCCAGTAACTATAAACAAAATGATTACATTGTATCTTTCCTCCCGCAAACGCCTATCAGCATTTTAAGTCTCCCAGTAACTATAAACAAAATGATTACATTGTATCTTTTCCTTCCCTCTGCCAGGGAGAAAGGAAGTTTAACCTCTTAAAGACTAGACCTTGACTAGACTCTGACACTTGTTGCTTGCAAGGTAAAATCAGTTTTTTTTGCTAGAAAAGTACTTAGAACCCCCACACATTTTATATATTTTTTAGCAGAGACCCTACAGAATAAAATGGCGATTGTTGTAATATTTTATGTCACACTGTATTTGCGCAGCAGTCTTTCAAATGCAATTAATAAACTTTAATGAATAAAAAAAAAAAACGTAACAGTGAAGTTATCCCAATTTTTTTTTTTTGTTACACAGAGAATCGTGATCTTTATTCCAAGCTAAGAAATCGTGATTCTCATTTTGGCCAGAATCGTGCAGCTATAGTATATGTATGTACAAAAAAAAAGCATTGAGGAAAGATAGGCCCCTACAAGAAGTAGAAATGTATGTACTTGTTTGTAATGTTGGTAATTATTGCCTATGTATGGGATCAATAGGTGGATTGTATCAGTTGTGGATATTTTTAACCGACTCATGACAAATGTTACCATACATGTGTAACACTATCTCTCACCCATAGGTGGTTTAGTGAGTTTATGATGTTGTGTGCTTGTAGAAAATGGCTGCCGCATATTCAATGAACCATGTGGTTGTTGGGGGGAAGTGCAACCATATGTTGATGACCTCACTCACAAAATGACCTGTGAGTGGTCAAAGGAATGACCACATCCTGTGGGTGGTCTCTGGTATACAGTGAAAAAGGGCGTGATTAACATTGTGGGGAGGAGTTCTTTTTGGAAAGGTTGGCTGTTTGGAGTTGTAGAATAATGCAGCCAAGACGAGATTGTCCTGTTGTTCCAGATATCGAGTGCAAGCTGTTGCCAGGGTTAAGTATTATTTGACCTTTCTTTGGGATATCTGAAACAGGATTGTGTGTTGAAGTAACTTTTATGTGTAAGGAAGCTTTATGTATTTTCATGTCCAGTAAAGTTTTGTTTTATGCTTTTTTTCTAATCAAAACTGCTCTTGGTGTGTCTGTTCATTTTAAATATTCACTAGCTATTTCAGTGGTTGTCCAGTATACCATGATTATAAATTTTGTTTCCCACATTTGATACAGGAGCAGTTCTGGAGGAAGCCACTGTCCAGGGAAAATGGTCTTGGGTAGGGAAAAGTCTCCCCATCAATATTCTGGAAATCCGAGCAGTCAGTCGGGCTTTGAAATACTGGATGCCCAAACTTCGGGGTCACCTTGTCAGGGTGCATTCGCACCTGAGTGAGTCAGCCATGGCACAAAGAGTCAGTCAGCCCAAAAAGAGGTGGATATCATTCTGTCCTGGGCAGAGAAGTTTGTGCCATGCCTGACAGCAGTTTTCATTGCAGGAATAGAGAACTGGCAGGCAGATTTTCTGAGTTCAAAAATAAGGTGCACTCCTAAAAAGGTATTAAAATAATATAAAATACTAAATTAATACAACTCCTCTAGAGTCCACTAGCGGCGCTGCAAGTATATGTTCACCATATACTATATATAAAACACAGAGAGTCCAACACCAAAAGTGTGAGGGTAATCCGAGAAATATCAGTCCAGCCGACAACCAATAGAAGTATGTCTTAACTCCTGAGGGTAATAAGGATGAAAGGACCTCCACCTCACCACGGTGCACACCCTGAAGGAAATGCACTTACCAGAAATGGCTGGGACACAGGCTCATAATGATAGTGATAAGACCCTGCCAGGTCCTCCTCAACCCGAGTTTTCTCCAAATGACAAGAAGGCTGGTATAACCACTCACAAGGTGTACATGTGAAAATAAAGCGTCATAGGCACATAGCGTAACCCCGTTTTTACTTTATTTAACCACTCTACTACCGCTCACAGTAATACTACTGCGGCAGAGTGGCTCGTTCCCGTCCAGTCACGTAGTATTAACGTGACTGGACTCCTCCCCTTCTGGGCGGCGCTTGCGCGCCGCCGGAGGCTCGCTCCCGCTGTTTTCATTCACAGCGGGAGTCGGGCCAGGGGAGGAGCAGCGGCGATCGCCGCTGCTCTTACCCGATCGTCGGGGATCTCCATAGTGACAGGGAGTGACAGATCGGACTGTTCAGCATAGCTGGACATCCGATCTGTCCATGAATCACATAGTCACCTCCCCCCCTACACGTCAGTAAGCACCAGGCATACATTAACCCCTCCCTCTCCAATAAAATTAACCCCTTCCCTGCCAGTGTCATTTTTACAGTAACAGTGCATATATATAGCACTGATTACTGCAGTAATGTCACTGGTACCCCCAAAAGTGTCAAAAATGTCAGTCAGGGGTCCGGTCTGTCCGCCGCAATGTCGCAGTCCCGCAAAAAAAATCGCAGATCGCCGCCATTACGCGTTAAAAAAAAAACACCAAAAATGACAGAAATCTTTCCCTTTGTTAGTAAACGCAATAACTTTTGCGCAAACCAATCAAAATACGCTTATTGCGATTTTTTTTACCAAACATATGTAGCATAAAACAAATTGGCCAAAAACTTTTAAAAAAATTGGTTTTTACATCTTTTTTGGGGGGAATTTCATATAAAAAAATGTGAAAAATATTGTTATTTTTTCAAAATAAACGCTCTTTTTTTGTTTATAGCGCAAAAAGTAAAAATCGCACAGGTGATCAAATACCACCAAAAGAAAGCTCTGTTTGTGGGAAAAAAAGGACGTAAATTTCGTTTGGGTACGGCGTCGCACGACCGCGCAATTGTCAGTTGAAGTCGCACAGCGCCGAATCGCAAAAAGTGGCCTGGACGGAAGACAGCAAAATCCTCCGGTTGTAAAGTGGTTAAAAATCAGCATAACACCAAACTCTTAAGAATTGCACTCACATGTTAAAACTTAATCAAAAGCATAATCATCATGGATAATGTCTTGTTACCGTGCAGTCGTTCATCCAGCACCGAACATGTATTACCGGCGGGTACCGAGGCGGGGAACTTCCGGGTGCGGCGTCCGACGTGTACCGGTAACCATGGAAACCGCTTGCTCACGCCCTAATGCATTTCGTCACTGCGGACTTCTACCGAGGGCGTGAGCACGCGGCGTACTCACTCCCCTTTATCTCTCCCGGAGGAGGCGGATCCAGGCTAACATCATTACAGACACCTGAACCACAATGCACGTACATGTAATGCATGTAAGCTTTCTCATTGGATTTGTCAGGTTATTACCCAGGCGTATGGTTTAGAAGGGAAGGTTCCACCTTTTCCAGCAAAGGCACATTCTACAAGAGGTGTAGGTGCCTCTTGGGCACTTCACCATCAAGCCTCTATGGCTCAGATTTTTCAAGGCGACGACCTGGTCATTGGTGCGTACGGTCACTTGTTTCTATCGGGTGGATGTTGGTACCTGGGAGGAGTCTGCATTTGGCAGCAGTGTTCCCCAGGCAGCGGTGTAGTCCTTTTTGTGGTCTGATGGCGGTATTTTTGGCATCCCCCCTTCCCTCAGATGCATTGCTTTGGGAGGACATCCCATATGTTATGATTTATGGCTCTGTGTCCTGTGATGTACGAAAAGAAAAATGGATTTTTAACACATACTTACCTGTAAAATCAATTTCTTGGAAGTACATCATGGGACACAGAGGTCACTCCCCTCTTGCTTGCTACAAAACTGAGGTACTTCCTGTGTGGGAGGGGTTATTTAGGGGGACATCGTTTCTGATTGGTTGCCAGTGTCCTTCGCCTGTAGGTGGCTATATAACCCATGTGTTATGATTTATGGCTCTGTGTCCTCTGATGTACTTCAAGAAATGAACTTTACAGGTAAGTACAGTGCCTTGCAAAAGTATTCTACCCCCCGCCCCCCCTGGCATTTTTTGTGTTTTGTTGCCTCACAACCTGGAATTAACATGGATTGTTTGAGGATTTGCATCATTTAATTTACAGACCATGCCCACAACTTTGAAGATGTTTTTTTTTTTTTTATTGTGAAGCAAACAACAAATAGGACAATATAACAGAAATAGACAATATGTATAACTACTGACCCCCCTAAAGTCAATACTTTGTAGAGCCAACTTTTGAGGCAATCACAGCTCCAAGTCGCTTTGGATAAGTCTCTGTGAGCTTGCCAGATCTTACCACTGGGATTTTTGCTCATTCCTCCTTGCAAAACTGCTCAAGCTCTTTCCAGTTGGATGATTTGCACTTGTGAACAGCAATCTTTAAGTCTGAGCGCAGATTTTCTATTGGATTAAGGTCTGGGTTTTGACTAGGTCATTGCAGCACATTTGCATGGTTCCCCTTAAACCACTCAAGTGTTGCTTTAGCAGTGTGTTTGTGGTCATTGTCCTGCTGGAAGCTGAACCTCTGTCTTAGCCTCAAATCAAGCACAGAGTGGTACAGGTTTTGCTCAAGAATATCCCTGTATTTAGCACCATCCATCTTTCCATCAACTCTGACCAGTTTCCCAGTCCCGGCTGCTGAAAAACATCCCCACAGCATGATGCTGCCACCACCATGTGTTCTTTTGGTGATGTGATGTGTTGGGTTTGCGCCAGACATAGCGTTTTCTTTGATGGCCGAAAAGTTAAATTTTAGTCTCATCAGACCACAGCACCTTCCTCCATACATTTTGGGAGTCTCCCACATGCCTTTTCGCAAACTCAAACATGCCATTTTGTTTTTTGCTGAACGTAATGGCTTTCTTCTGGCCACTCTGCCATAATGCCCAAATCTATGTTGCGTATGGCTTATTGTTGTCCTATGTACAGATACTACAGTCTCTGCTGTGGAACTCTGCAGCTCCTCCAGGATTACCTTAAGTCTCTGCTGCCTTGCCCGGCCCGTGAGTTTTGGTGGGCGGCCGTCTCTTGGCAGGTTTGCTGTTTTGCCACATTCTTTCCATTTGGTTATGATAGAGTTGATGGTGCTCCTGGGGATCATCAAAGATTTGGATAATTTTTTTATAACCTAACCCTGACTTTTTCTTATCAAAAACATTGTCCCTTACTTGTTTGGAGAGTTCCTTGGTTTTCATGGCAGTGTTTGGTTAGTGGTGCTTCTTGCTTAGGTGTTGCAGCCTCTGGGGCCTTTAAAAAAAAGGTGTGTACAGTAAAACCTTGGTTTGAGAGTAACTTGGTTTAAGAGCGCTTTGCAAGACCAGCAAAATTTTCAAATAAATTTTGACTTGATATACAAGCGATGTCTTGATATACAAGTAGCCTCAAGTCACAGCTGAGTATAAAAGAGAAGAGAGGTGGCTCTAAGTGTAGCAATATGGTTAAATTTAATGAAGGTACAACATTTAGCAACTCACATGGTTGATGATTGGAACAGGCACATCTAAGGATGCAGGCATCAGGGGTAAAGCTGTCCACATAGGACCAACCTCCGCACCGCCATCTACGTCATCCTTTCCATGCTGCCCCTTGCTTTGAGATCGTTTTACTGCATGGTGGTCTTCCCGGTCAGGATTACAGACTAGCAGCAGGTGGTGCAGAAGATGGTCTATGTGGACAGCTTTACCCCGGATGCCTGCATACTTAGATGTGCCTGTTTTATTCATCAACCATGTGAGTTGCTAAATGTTGTACCTTCATTAAATGGAACCATATTGCTACACTTAGAGGCGCCTGTCTTCTCTTTTATACTCTGTAGCTCCTGCTGGATTTTGCTTCCAATCCCCTTGTGGAAGCGGCTATTTGTGGATGGAAATTTTATGGTTATATAACCTATCACAATGCTATAATCTTTTTATATGGACTATAAATTGAAGGATTTATGAATAAATGGTTGTGGAACGAATCATCTGAGTTTCCATTATTTCTTATGGGGAAATTCGCTTTGATATAAGAGTGCTTTGGATTACAAGCATGCTTCGGGAACGAATTATGCTCGCAATCCAAGGTTTTACTGTATATGTAATGACAGATCATGTGACACTTAGATTGCACACAGGTGGACATCATTTCACTAATTATGTGACTTATGAAGGTAATTGGTTGCACCAGAGCTTTTTATAGGTTTCATAACAAAGGGGGTGAATACATACGCACATGTCAATTTTCTGTTTTCTATTTCTAAAAAATAGTTTTATGTAATATATTTTTCTCATTTGACTTCACCAACTTAGACTATTGTGTTCTGATCCGTCACATAACATTCAGATTAACAAAACGTTGAACTCAACGCTGTAATGTAACAAAACAGGTAAAAAGTCAAGGGGATGAATACTTTTGCAAGGCACTGTATGTGTTAAAAATCCATTTATTAACACTCGTCACAGTATCTCACAAAACTGAGTACACCCCTCCCATTTTTGTAAATATTTTTTTTTTTTTTCATGTGACAACACTTAAGAAATTACACTTTGCTACAATGTGAAGTAGTGTGTGTACAGCTTGTATAACACTGTAAATTTGCTGTCCCCTCAAAATAACTCAAAACACAGCCATTAATGTCTAAACAGCTGGCAACAAAAGAGAGTACACCCCTAAGTGAAAATGTCCAAATTGGGCCCAAAGTGTCAATATTTTGCGTGGTCACCATTATTTTACAGCACGGCCTTAACCCTCTTAGGCATGGAGTTTACCAGAGTTTCATAGGTTTCCACTGGAGTCCTCTTCCACTCCTCCATGATGACATCACAGAGCTGGTGGATGTTAGAGACCTTGCGCTCCCTCCACCTTCCATTTGAAGATGCCCCACAGATGCTCAATAGGGTTTAGGTCTGCAGACATGTTTGGTCAATCTATCACCTTTACACTCAGCTTCTTTAGCAAGGCAGTAGTCGCCTTGGAGGTGTGCTTGGGGTTATTATGTTGGAATACTACCCTGTGGCCCAGTCTCTGAAGGGAGGGGATCATGCTCTGCTTCAGTATGTCACAGTACATGTGGGAATTCATGGTTCCCTCAACGACCTGTAGCTCCCCAGTGCCAGCAGCACTCATGCAGCCCCAGACCATGATACTCCCACCCCCATGCTTGACTGTAGGCAAGACATACTTGTCTTTGTACTCCCCACCTGGTTGCTGCCACACACACTTGACATCTGAACCAAATACGTTTATGTTGGTTTCATTAGACCACAGGACATGGTTCCAGTAATCCATGTCCTTAGTCTGTTTGTCTTCAGCAAACTGTGTGCTTCCTTGTGCATCATCTTTAGAAGAAGCTTCCTTCTGGGACGACAGCCATGCAGAACAATTTGATTCAGTGTGTGGCGTATGGTCTGAGGACTGACAGGCTGACCCCCGACCCCTTCAACCTCTGCAGCAATGCTGGCAGCACTCGTATGTCTATTTCCCAAAGACAACCTCTGGATTTGACGCTGAGAACGTGCATTCAACTTTTTTGGTTGACCACGGCGGGGCCTGTTCTGAGTGGAACCTGTCCTGTCAAATTTCTGTATGGCCTTGACCACTGTGCTGCAGCTCTGTTTCAGGGTCTTGGCAATCTTCTTAAAGCCTAGGCCATCTTTCTCTAGAGCAACAATTCTTTTTTATAGATACTCCGAGAGTTCTTGGCCATGAGGTTCCATACTGAACTTCCAGTTACCAGTATGAGAGACAGAGCGATAACCCCAAATTTAACACACCTGCTCCCCATTCACACCTGGGACCTTATAACCTTAACGAGTCACATGACACGAGGGAGGGAAAATCCCTAATTGGGCCCAATTTGGACATTTTCATTTAGGGGTGTAATCACTATTGTTGCCAGCGGTTTAGACATTAATGGCTGTATGTTAAGTTATTTTGAGGGGGACAGCAAATTTATACTGTTCTACAAGCTGTACACTCACTACATTGTAGCAAAGTGCCATTTCTTCAGTGTTGTCACATGAAAGGATATAGCAATATATTTACAAAAATGTGAGGTGTGTACTCACTTTTGTGAGCTACTGTATATATATATGTGTGTGTGTGTATATATATATATATATATATATATATATATATATATATATATATATATATATATATACACATACACATATATATATATATATATATATATATATATATATATATATATATATATATATATATATATACACATACACAATATTACCAAAAGTATTGGGACACCTGCCTTTACACACACATGAAATTTAATGGCATCCCAGTCGTAGCTTGTAGGGTTCAATATTAGGTTGGCCCACGCTTTGCAGCTTTAACAGCTTCAATTTTTCTGGGAAGGCTGTCCACAAGGTTTAGAAGCGTCTATGGGCGCAGGATCCCAGAACCAGCCACACAAGGCCCGAGGCCTACTTTTTCAGCCGCTGCGGCCTTTCCTGCGCCAGTACGCGCTCGCACATCTGTGGATCAGGTAAGCCGGCTACCCTAAGGTACTGGCCTAAATACTCTTCACATCCCCATGACCGGCCCGATCAAACTGCCCATTGCCCTAGCCCATCCAGAGGATCCAGCAATTTCTACAGGCCACGCCATCTGCCATTTTTTCAACACAAGAGCTCCCTCTCCATCAGATACCTCCTTCACTCTATCTACCTAAAGGCCACCACAGCACCTACTGTTTTGTCTCTCAAGGCCTTACCACTAATAACTTTGTCTTGCAACCCGGTCACTGCGACCACTAGTCGCAAATTTCTGATTTGATCCATTAATCCTTACAGACCGGCTCACCAGTTATCAATTATAAGCAGGTTCTTTCCTATATAATCCCCCACTCATTCCCTGCCTTTCAATATCTACCATGTCTTCTAAGAAAAGAAAGAATACACAGAAACCGGGGAAACTGACTGACTTTTTTTCATGTGCCACAAAAATTTTACTTCCAAGATGACACAAATTCAATGGAGGTCCACCTAATCAGCCACCCAGGCGCCACAACTCTGAATCATCCCCTACCAACCTCCACTCTCACCCTCCTCCGCCAGGGCACCTCCACTCTAGTGCCTCCTCCACTTCTTCTAGCTCAGCCAGGACTAAACCTAAACTTCATCATGCCACTCACCATGATGATCACCCTCCAGCGAACCCCTCGCTGGATCTAACAAGAGAACTACAAGATTCTATTGTAGATTTTCCCACTTCAAACCAACCTGTCATGGATACCATCTTAAAGGACATGCTAGTCTCCTTACGCACTACTATTCATGCGGATATCATGTCTTTGGCACATCAATTAAAGTCTGATGTAGCAGAAGTTAACCACAGAGTGTCCCACATAGAAAACAAAATGGGAGAATACGCTGACACCTTCAATGAGATGGTAGATGCGCATAATGAGAGGGATGAAGAAATTCATAGGATTAAGCTAAAACTAGCAGATTTGAAGGACAGACAAATCCCGACGCAATAACGTCAAAATTAGAGGAATACCGGAATCTGTAAAACCGCATGAACTTAAAGGTTATCTGCTAAATATACTGAAAGATGCCATCCCAGAAGCCCCTCTGGAGGATCTGGTGATAGATCACATCCACAGGCTTCCTAAGCCTAATCATAGCCCCGAGTCGGTCCCCAGAGACACCATAGCAAGGATCCATTTCTTTCACGTCAAGGAACAACTGGCAGTGGCAAGGAACAAAGATGCTCTCCCGGACAGCGTGTCAGACCTCTCCTTCTTCGCCGACCTCTCGGTCTACACCCTGCAACAAGGCCGACAGCTGGCTACTATTAACAAACCTCTTCTCAAACAACCATATTTCATATAGGTGGATCTACCCAGCAAAATTGATGATTATCCACAACAGCTCTTCTCATGTTATCTCCTCCTTGAAAGAAGGTCTTCGACTGCTAAAGGACTGAAAGATACTCGAACCACAGCACGAACCTCGTCCATCTTCAGCGAGCACCCCTCATGGATCCCAGCGTCTATCTAATGTGGACTCAGGGTAAAACCTGCTTTTCATTGCCCACCTACTTTATACACAGAGCTGGTGAGCCCTTGCTCTCATGCTCTTCTACTACTCCTTTGCCTCCATCCTATTAGCGGTATTGACTACCCTACCACCTGGATTCGCCTGTTTTTACCACGCTTACTGAACTTCGACAAGATTGTTACTACTGCCCCTCAACGGGACTATTGACACCCCCTACAGGGCTGTCTACCTGTTTTCTTAACCTCATCTGTTGTCCGTTTTGTCTTCTCTCACCTTTTTTCTTTCAGAGCACCAGGACCAATTGTCGTCTTCTGAATTACCCCAGCTGAACGCTCCGTCCTTATACGCGAAATCAACGAACTGTTTGGACTGCAAGTCATTTTTCGTTAATGCTTGTCTCACCACACATTGATTTATCAATATGTCTTTTCAGGTAACCTCTTTCAATGTCAAAGGCCTAAATAGCCCCTTTAAACAAAGTATGACTTGGCGCCAAGTGAAACGTCTTCATTCGGATATCCTTTGTCTACAGGAGACTCACTTTTCCTTTCTAAATCCCCCTTTGTTCTCCAACCATCGTTTTTCCCACATGTTTTTTGCGAACTCTTCTAAGAAGAAAGGCTGGGTGGTTATTGCCGTTAGAGACTTAATCTCCTTTAGTCAAAAAACAGTCATATCTGATGAAAATGGTAGATACATTATTCTGATATGTGAAATCAACAATAATACCTACACCATAGTCAATGTATATCTCCCAAATACCCATAAGCTTTGTTACATTAAACTGTGGAAGAGGATTATCCCCTTACGCCAGGGACATCGTATCGTCTGTGGAGACTTGAACGCCATCCCGGACAGAGATCTGGATTGCACCACAACCCGCGTTTTGAGATCACCCAGACCCTCCCTTAAAAACTGAATTTTTGTAAAATCTTACCTGTAAAATTCCTTTCTCTGAGTCCTCCAACAGTCGCCGCCCACTTCATATTCGTCACCATTGGGTTATGACTTCTGCTTCATAGGAGTAGCTAGGCAACAGAATATGTTAGTACAAAGACTTTTAACATATCCCCACCCCCACGGGGTGGTCCCCTCAGTACATAACCCTCCACTTCCTGTATCCAACTCAGTTTCAGTGGAATAGCAGTAGAGAGTACATCAAAAACCCCAAAAGAGGGGCGGGGGCGGCGACTGTCGGAGGACTCAGAGAAAGGAATTTTACAGGTAAGATTTTACAAAAATTCCGTTTTCTCTTACGTCCTCCGACAGTCGCCGCCCACTTCATATTCGTCACCATTGGGACGTCCCAAAGCAGTGTAAACATGAGGGGTGGGAAGAACGCAGCCGCGCCCAAGGCAACGCCGTCTCCCCATCAGAGAAAGGAACCTTACCAAAGGAAGGAAACCAGTTGGGCATAAGAAAAAAACACTTGCTCAACAGGAGCAAGAAACCCAGGGAAAAAAACAAATATCCCAAACAGCCAAAGAACCCATAACAAGGGCTCTAGGGAACTGCCGCACTAAGAACCTTGCGGCCAAAGGAAGCATCAGCCGATGCCTGAACATCTACTCTGTAGAATTTTGTGAAAGTGTGAACGGTCGACCAAGTCGCCGCCTTACACACCTGGGCCACAGAGGCCCCATGACGACAGGCCCAAGACGTACTCAGAGATCTGGTAGAGTGCGCCTTCACAGGTACAGGGGGAACTTTCCCCTTCAAAGCATAGGCCTGTTCAACAGTCTGTCTGATCCATTTGGCGATGGTAGAAGCCGACGCCGCCATGCCCTTCCGAGGACCTTCCGGAAGAACAAACAAGGCATCCGACTTGCGAAAAGACGCAGTCGATTTGAGGTAGACTCTAATCGCCCGGACAACATCCAAGGAGTTAAGCAGCACCTCCGTCGGATGCTTCGGCTTCGCGCAGAGCGAAGGTAGGACAACGTCCTCATTGAGATGAAAATCCGAAACCCTTTTTGGAAGAAAAGAAGGGTTAGGTCGCAAGACCACCTTGTCCAAATGCACGACCAGATACGGAGACTTGCAGGACAAAGCTGCCAGCTCCGACACTCGACGAGCCGAGGTGATAGCCACCAAAAAGGCGACCTTCGAGGACAACAGAGGCAGCGAAATCTCCCTGATCTTTTCAAAGGGAGCACGCTGCAATACTGATAGGACTAGATTCAAGTCCCAAGGAGGTAGAGGGTCCCTCCTAGGAGGGAGCAGATGGCGTACCCCCTGCACAAAAGTGCTGACCAAGGCGTTAGATGCCACAGGACGTTGAAAAAGAACGGCCAAGGCAGACACCTGACCCTTGATCGTAGCCAGCGCCAGACGCTGGTCAACACCCGCCTGAAGGAAGGACAACACCCTAGACACCGAATAAGTGTCAGGAGAGAAACCCCTTGGATTCGCACCAGGCAAAATATGCCTTCCAAGTACGGTAATAGACCTTCCCTGAGGAAGACTTCCTCGCATTAATTAAGGTGTGAATGACCTCAGGGGAAAGACCCCTGTTCTTCAGGACCTCGGTCTCAACAGCCAGGCCGTCAAAGCCAGCGACTGTAAAGCAGGATGGAAGATCGGTCCTTGCGACAGAAGATCTTCTCGAAGAGGTAGACGCCACGGGGCGTCGATTGCCAGATTTACGAGGTCTGCGTACCAGGACCGGCGAGGCCAGTCCGGTGCTACAAGAATCACCGCGGTCGGTTCCGCGTGCAATCTGCGAAGAAACCTGGACAGCAATTGAATCGGTGGAAACGCATACATCAGTTGGTACTGATGCCACGGGGCAACCAACGCGTCCGACGCGTCCGCCCGAGGATCGCGCGTCCGTGCCACGAACCGTGGTACTTTGTTGTTCAGACGAGACGCGAATAGGTCTACCTCCGGAAGACCCCACCTCGCGCACAACATCTGGAAGACCTCCGGGTGAAGGGACCATTCCCCCTGGTCCAGGGTCTGGCTGCTCAGATAATCCGCCTGCCAATTGTCCACCCCCGGAATATGAACTGCCGATATCGCCGGGACATGCGCCTCGGCCCAAGCCAGAATCGCGGCCACTTCTTGAGCCGCCTGGGCACTCCTGGTGCCCCCTTGGTGATTGATGTAAGCCACCGCCGTGGCATTGTCCGTCTGCACCCGAACCGGACAGCCGCGAAGACTGTCCATCCAGCGACGGAGACAGAGGAGTATCGCTCGCAGTTCCAGAACGTTGATCGGAAGGGAGGATTCCTCCGTCGACCAAACACCCTGGGCGGATAGAACGCCCAGAACACCACCCCAGCCCGACAGGCTGGCGTCCGTGGTGGTCACCGTCCACGAAAGGGGACGAAAAGACTTGCCCCCCGATACTGAGGGGGACTGAAGCCACCACAGAAGACTCCTCCTGGTCTGAGAACTCAAAGCCATCTGAAGATCCAAAGACTGCGGACGCCCGTCCCACTTGGACAATATCTCCGCTTGGAGATCCCGTGTGTGAAACTGGGTGAAGGGAATCGCCTCGAAAGCCGAGACCATCAATCCCAGACACCGCATGCACGTCCGAATGGACGAGGACGGAACGTCCCTGAGGGACCTGACCGTCTCCTGAAGAGTCGTGAGTTTTTCTTCCGGCAGGAAGACCTTCGCCTGGACAGAGTCCAGAATCATACCCAGGTAAGAAATACGAACCGATGGGCGCAACGTTGACTTTGGAAAATTGATCGTCCAACCAAACTCCTGCAGAGTCTGCAACGTGACGGACAGATCTTTCTCCAGACCCTGGTTGGTCGCCGACCGAACCAGAATATCGTCCAGATACCCCAGAACCGAAATGCCCTGGGCTCTCAATAAGGCCAGGACCGGTGCCAGCACCTTGGTGAACACCCTCGGAGCCGAGGCGAGACCAAACGGCAACGCCACAAATTGGTAATGATCCTCCGCTATGGCGAATCGAAGGTACCTCTGGTGACCCTCGAAAATCGGGATGTGAAGATACGCATCCTTCAAGTCGATGGAAGCCATGAACTCCCCCGGAACCAGGGCAGCCACCACCGACCGCAGGGATTCCATGTGGAACTTGCGCACCCGCACAAAGCGGTTCAGCGCCTTCAAGTCCAGAATCGGACGTACCTTGCCCTCCTTCCTGGGCACGGTGAACAGATTGGAATAGAACCCTCGAAATCTGTCCCGATGAGGTACCGGGACCACCACTCTCTGAGCCCTCAGGTCCTGCACCGCTAGATGCAAGTCCCGCAAACGCTCCGGGGATAGCAGAAGATTTGAGGGAAAGAACCTGCTCTCCGGCCGAGAGAGAAACTCGATCTTGTAACCAGATCGAACGATTTCCTGAACCCACCTGTCCCGAATTCGGGCCAGCCATGGCTGATAGAAACCGAGCAAGCGTCCCCCCACCCCTGATTCGGGTGAGGGCGCCCCTTCAGGCCGCACTGTTGTGGGCCGCAGACCCGGATTGGCCAGACTTTTGCTTACCTGCCCACGGCTTCTTGTGGGAGCCTTGACCCTTGGACGGCTTGCCCCTATAGTGCGACCGAAAGGCACGAAAGGACCCCTGAGGGGGCCGAAAGGAAGCATTCCTCTTACCAGGAGCCGTCTTAGGCTTGTGGGATTGAGGCAAGAGCGTGCTCTTACCACCCGTGATCCCTTTAATTAGGGTATCCAGGGATTCGCCAAAAAGGCGAGAACCATCAAAAGGCAGATTGGCCAAAGTTTTTCGTGAAGATTGATCCACAGACCAACACTTCAACCAAACCAGGCGGCGAGATAACACCGCCACACTGTGTACACGTGCAGCCAACGGAACCATATCCAGGTCCGCATCACACAAATACATGACACCCTGGTGGATTTGATCCACCATATCCAAAGTCGCTTGCGGGGCAGAATCAGCCACCAGGACACGCCTAAGCACCTGCGTCCAGCTCGCGACCGCCTGGGCCGCCATAAGGGAGGCAAATAAGGCCTTCAACATAGAACCCATAATAGAATAGGTATGACGGGCAAGGGACTCCATCCTCTTGTCCGTGGCATCCCGGAACACCGGGGTGTCTTCAGCAGGAATCGCAGTGGATTTGTTCAAAACCGCTATCGCATGGTCCGCCGGAGGCGGGACACACCAACGCTCATCAGTAGCGGGCGTAAAAGGATAGCGCAGCTTAAACCTACTTGGTACAGCAAAAGGCTTGCGTATATTACGCCATTGTTCTTTCACAGCGCGTTGAAAATCATCAGTGCATGGAAACATCTGCGATGCTTTGCGCCTTTTCTGCGTCCCATAAGCTGCCAAGGCAGCTGGAGGATATGTTTCCTCCTCTAAACGCAGCGTGTGCTTGATAGAAGCAACAAGAGCATCCATGATTGCAAGCTCTTCAGACGAGCCAGGGGGAGAATTATCAACCCCCTCTACCTCAGCCTCCACCTCTGACCCCACAAGGTCCAGGGAGGAACGGGACCCCGATAAGGAGACCCCAGCCACAGCAGCCCCATCACCATCACCCTCTGAATCAGAGGAAATTGAAACTCTGGGCCTTTTAGAGGATTGAGCAGCCACCAGCATTTGCACCTGAGTCGCAAGGCTAGCCACAATCGCAGCCAAATCCCCCCCGGAGGGGGAAACCGCAGTCCCCTGGCTCCCCACTAAAGTGGCAGGAAATTTGAGTTCCTGAGAATCCATGCCCCTGCAGTAGTAAAAATAAATGGGTGACCGCCCCTTTAAAAGAGCGCTGCGATCGTAGCCCACTCACACAAAACACCCCACACAAGGGACCCCCACAGGGACAAGTATACCAAGGCAGGATACAGGGAATAGAGTGAAATGAACCTGGAGAGATCGGTGCTGCTGCTGCTGCCTGTGGTGCTTCTGAAGGAAAGGAAATGCTGGCATACAGGGCGCTCTATTAAAGCCTATGGAGGCTACAAGAAAATGGCCGCCATGCATGTAAAACATGCGGCCAGAGCGATCGCAGCCAAAATGGCGCCGTTTGGCGCCGAAACCGCCGCTCCTACACCCCATGAGGGTGAAATAAAACACACCATCTGCCCAAAAAAGGAACATGGTAAACCGCCGCAGCGGCGCTGTAATGTGCCCCAAGCATGACAGAATCAAGCCCCACAGCACACAGCCGTTCACACAGACAGAACTGACACAGAGTGCAGCCAACCCCCCCTCCTGCAGCCCACAGCATGCAATATGAGAGATGGGGAAACAGTACCAGTGTGAACACAGGGCAAGGTAACACAGTCCCAGACTGACACCCCCCAAACAGACAGGTCCCCACATAAATACACTTACCTCTCACATGGCGTGGGGGACCCGCACAGGCGAACAAACCGCTGTACATGAGGCAGGGAGAGTCGCATCCAGGACGCATCAGAAGGTGGGTTGAGAAACCGCACAGCGTCCGGTGAGGTAGCCACCTCACCTAGCATCCCTGCACGGAACAGGGATGGGTCGTTCAGAAAACTCAGGAGCGGTACCTGACTGAACGCTCAATGGCGGGCTGAGAAACCACTGACCCACAACCTGCTACCAGGGGGGTCAGCCCGAGACGCAGCCCGCATGATCCTCTTCTTCCGAAGAACTAACTAACGCTGGTAAAATAAACAGCTAACAAGAAGGAGAGAAAAACTCAAATAAAAATCCAAAGAAAGGAAAGAAAGCTGAGACAAGTGTCCCAGCACAGAAACATCCAGCCACTCCTGACAAGCTAGACATTGAAACTGAGTTGGATACAGGAAGTGGAGGGTTATGTACTGAGGGGACCACCCCCTGGGGGTGGGGATATGTTAAAAGTCTTTGTACTAACATATTCTGTTGCCTAGCTACTCCTATGAAGCGGAAGTCATAACCCAATGGTGACAAATATGAAGTGGGCGGCGACTGTCGGAGGACGTAAGAGAAAAATGTATTTCTCAATCGGACGTCTTCGACGTCTGGCGATGCCATCATGCCTCTGAAAAGGACTTCTCGTTCTACTCCCATGTCCACCATTAATACACTAGGTCTGATATTCATATCATATCGTGGTCTGACCACGCCCCTGTTTCTATTACGATAGGGACCTCCCAGCCGGAAACGAGGGCTAACGATGGAAAAATTATATCTTTATTCTTTCCCATCCGTTATACAAACAAGAAATTCTTACAGCCCTGCAGGATTTTTTTTCGCATTAACGCTCCCTCAGTCTCAGATCCTTTTACCCTATGGAACTCCCACAAAGCAGTTATGAGAGGTGTCCTTATTCAAATCAGCTGCAGAGCCAAAAAATAAAGATGAAACCATTAGATGACCTCCTCAGGAAAATAAATTACCTTGAATTACAAAATAAACTACATCCTTTCCAAGCTCAGAGAGCATCTTATTCAGACCAGACACACCTTCGTACGCTACTTATCCAACAGCACGACAAATCACTTAGATCACTTAAAGCAAACTCATATGGTCACGGCAATAGAGCAGGCAAAATGTTGGCTGACCAACTGAAACATAAGCTCGCTAAAAAATAAAAACCCTATCTCCTACATTCCGGTAGTGATGACAAGATCTTCAACCCTTACGACATAGCCAATTCTTTCAAATCATACCACAAATCTCCCGGCCCTGATGGATTTTCCTCTGACTATTACAAAACTCTTCGACACTTGTACCACACTTGTACCACACTTATTACCAGTCTTTCAAGAAGCCTTTAACAAAGCCTCCTACCCCCCGAAATACTGTCAGCCACTATTATTACAATTTCTAAACCGGGGAAAACCCCTGACAGACCCAAAAACTTTAGGCCAATTTCACTTCTGAATGTGGATGTTAAACTTTATGCCAAACTTATTGCAAACAGAATCTCTAAATTACTTCATACCCTGATCAACCCTGACCAGGTGGGTTTTGTGCCGGGCAGACAAGCTCCAGATGCCACTAGGCGAATGCTAACCCTGATCCATGTCTCCTCAATCACTAAAAAACCTTCTCTGCTCCTTGCTTTGGACGCGGAGAAGGCCTTTGACAGATCCACTGGGGCTACATGTCCAGTGTGCTGGACAAATTTGGCTTTAAGGGTTTAATTCGCACAGCTATCTTGGCTTTTTATTTGTCACCTTCGGCCCATGTATACATAGACGGTTTATTCTCCTCCTCCTCCATCAAGAATGGCACGCGACAAGGCTGCCCGCTTTCACCATTTATTTTTGCCCTCATTATGATATCCCTAGCCGAAAAAGATTAGAACAAATTCTGAGATTTCAGGTATTATCTCTAGGAAACAGCACCATGCACCTGGGGCGTAAAAACCCAAGGGCAGAATATAGAATATTTGACACAGTCCTGACCTCAGTATCTGAGGAAAGGGATTTAGGAGTAATTATTTCAGAAGACTTAAAGGTGGGAAGACAATGTAAAAGAGCAGCACGAAATGCCAGCAGAATGCTTGGATGTATAGGGAGAGGTATAAGCAGTAGAAAGAGAGAAGTGCTTATACCGCTGTACAGAACACTGGTGAGACCTCACTTGGAGTATTGTGCGCAGTACTGGAGGCCATATCTCCAGAAGGATATAGATACTCTAGAGAGAGTTCAGAGAAGAGCTACTAAACTAGTACATGGATTGCAGGAAAAAACTTACCAGGAAAGGTTAAAGGACCCTAACATGTATAGCTTGGAAGAAAGAAGAGACAGAGGGGATATGATAGAAACTTTTAAATACATAAAGGGAATCAACTCGGTAAAGGAGGAGAGCATATTTAAAAGAAGAAAAACTACCACAAGAGGACACAGTTTTAAATTAGAGGGGCAAAGGTTTAAAAGTAATATGAGGAAGTATTACTTTACTGAGAGATTAGTGGATGCATGGAATAACCTTCCTGCAGAAGTGGTAGCTGCAAATACAGTGAAGGAGTTTAAGCATGCATGGGATAGGCATAAGGCTATCCTTCATATAAGATAGGGCCAGGGACTATTCATAGGATTCAGATATATTGGGCAGACTAGATGGGCCAAATGGTTCTTATCTGCCGACACATTCTATGTTTCTATAAAATAACCCTATTCGCAGACTACGTCATTCTTTCTCTTTCAAACCCCACTCGTTCGCTCCAAGCGGTACAACAAATCCTATCCCAGTTCAATGCAATCTCTTTTTACAAAATTAACGCCTCCAAATCCCAGATGCTAGGCCTAGGACTGTCCGAAGAGGCTATACATACCCTGACATAAAAACGTCAATACCAATGGGCACAGGAAAGTAAAGATTATCTAGGCGTCCGCCTAACCCCTGCAATCTCGAATATGTATCGCCACAACTTTTACCCTCGAATACAAGACACTAAACAAGAGCTAACCGGTTTGAAACGCCACTTCCTATCATGGTCGGGACGGTTGGCGGCTTTCAAAATGATCATACTTCCCAAACTTTTATATTTCTTCTGGACCCTACTTATCCACATCCCCAACTCCTTTTTCCTGTCAATGCAGTCTACCATCTCTGACTTTGTGTGGGCAGGGAAAAAACCTAGATGCCAGGCTAAACTTCTAATGAAAAAGAGAACAGAGGGTTGCATGGGCCTTCTGATTCTAAAAGACTATTACACCGCATCACTATTAGACCAATTGCATTACTGGATCTCCCCCTCACAATTCAAACCATGAATGTCTTTAGAAAGCGATGTTGTATTTCCCAACTCTTTACGAAACCTATTACTGGCAGCCTCACACTCACCAAAACATTCTTTTGTTGATCACCCACTCTTCTCTGCCTCAACAGTGGCATGGAGGTCTTTAATCCTTCAACCATCACCTCCCCCTCACCCCCGCACAATTCCCACATCTCTCCTCTCTCTAACATACCTCACTGAGGACCTAGACCTATCACCATGGGCTCACGCTGGCATCCAATATGTTAGTGACCTCTATCGCAATGATAAATTTCTTTCTTTTGCTGACTTCACTCTTTCATACCCACAACTAGGAAGAGAGAGGTTTTCATATGTTAGACTTAACCACCTTCTTCAGCACCTCCATCCCCTCAGTACGACAATCTCATCTACAGCCTGGGAAATTGCCCAGAAACTCCAACGAAGGTATTTCACCCCTTACCTTTTAGCTAAATTCCAAAACCCGCCTAGTAAACCTTCGGACCAGTGTTGGTGAGGCTGCGAACATGTAAGCACCTTATTACACATGTCCTGGTCATGCCTCCATCTCCGCAGCTTCTGGGCAGCAGTATTTTGCCTGATGTCCGAGGTCACGGGACTCATCCTTAAACCTGATCCTGCTCTTGCTATCCTGAGTCTAGGTGCTTCTGATATTCACTCCTCCCTCTGTCCTACCTGTATGTATATTTTACATGCTTCTAGGCTCACTTTAATTAGAAAATGGAAGACCATTGAACCTCCCGAAGTAAAAGAGGTCATTAGACTAGTAAAAGAAATATATATGTTTGAATGTCTCCTAGCTATCAAAGACGGCCGATTCTCTAAATTCTCTCGTGACTGGCTCCTTTTGGCGCTCACACTTTAAAAATGACACACTCTTATTTGAACTCTTTAAATTACTTGGTCTTACTGGTGCACTCCTAGTCATCCTGCTACCATTTTTGATGATTCTTATATTGTTACATTATTGAACTACGCATGTTTTGACTTGTAACATGTCCCCTTGATTGTAACTTGAACGGTTACCTATATGATTTGTTTACTCTTGTTGCTTACAATGATATGCATTGGTTCTTTCCTTTCTTTTTTTTTTCTACTCTGGTGTACTCACCTTCCTGTTATAAACATTCAATAAAAATATTTGTTAAAAATAAAAAAAAGAAGTGTCTATGGGAATGTTTAACTATTCTTCCAGAAGTGCATTTGTGAAGTCAGGCACCTGGCTCACAGTCTCTGCTCTAATTCATCCCAAAGGTGTTCTATCAGGTTGCGGTCAGAACTTTATAAGGTACACCTGTTCCATTGCTTGGTAACACAACTTGATAATCAGCCAATCACATGGCAGAAACTCAATGCATTTAGGCATCTAGACGTGGTAAAGACGACTTGCCCAAGTTCAAACTGACCATTAGAATGGGGAAGAAAAGGGATTTAGGCGACTTTGAACGTGGCATGGTTGTTGGTGCCAGATGGGCTGGTCTGAGTATTTCAAAAACTGCTGATCTACTAGGAGTTTATTGCACAACCATCTCTAGGGTTTACAGAGAATGGTCTGTGTGACGGTACTCACCGTCACTGGGAGTGAAAGACAGATACTTAATGGTTTGGGTTGCTTCAAGTGGGACAGTAATATTTGTCAGCAATATCTCTCAAGAAGTTTGAATATTTAAACCAACTTTACATTGTGAGACCTATAGCCTGTTGCCATGAAGTCTGTGACACCTAAATAATCATAGAAATACGTAGATGTGTATTCCATGTACTTCAATGTAGTAGACAGACTGTCATTGGCAGTCTTGCCCTATTGTCTATCTACTGAGCTGGGATGTGGATTGTGTTAAGTCTGCCAGTCCCATTGTTAAATGTTAATGAAAGAAAGCCATAAGAAGCCCCGTTCACAGGGGGGACAGCAAACATGTGGAAGAAGGTGCTCTGGTCAGAAAAGCCAAAGTAATGCCGCTCTAGGTGAGTGACCGACTCGCACATGTTGTGAACTGGAACCCATGGTGCTGCACAGCTCATCTGTAAGATTCAGTAAAAACCTGTAATATTGCTACACTCCTTGGTATCTTTATTAAAGCATTTTCATACCTGTGATGTGATTTTAAAGCTTCAATAAAGATACCAGATTTTCCATGCTACAGAAGGTGGTCAGATGAGACCAAAATTTAACTTTTTGGTCTAAAAGCAAAACGCTATGTGTGGCAAAAAAAAAACCTAACACTACACATCACCCTGAACACACCATACCACCATTAAACATGGTGGTGGCAGCAGCTTGTTAGGGGGATGCTTTTGTTCAGCAGGGACATGGAAGCTGGTCAGAGTTGATAGGAAGATGGATGGAGCCAAGTGCAGGGCAATCTTAGAAGAAAACATGTTAAGAGTCTGCAAAAGACTTGAGACTGGGGCAGAGGTTCACCTTCCAGCAGGACGACTCTAAACATACAGCCAGAGCTACAATGGAATGGTTTAGATCAAAGCATATTCATGTTAGGATTGCCCAAAGTCCAGACCTAAATCCAATTAAGAAAAGTTATTACCCGTTAACAAGACTTTCAGGAATCTCCAAGGACGACCTTATGGGAGAGTGGCTCCTCCCACCTAACACAGGAAACACAAATCCACATTAGTATAAAAAGACAGGTACTATTCATGGTACCTCAGTAATACCAAATAACCAAAGGCCTAACATGTACACCCCCTAATATTAACCATTACCAAATCATAGGGTGGGAACAGTGCCGTCCTGGAAGATTCCTGGAAATCATAGTAATTCCCGAGGAGTTGAGTTGAGTGGTGATCAGTCCCTCCCAAAGAAATCCAACACTAAATCTATTCCCTAAGGGAGTTTTTCCCCTATTCAAATCACACGGCACTAACCAACCAACCGATATCACTTCCCAACCATCACATTTTCCTCACCTTGCACAAACCACTTATACAGGATCCATTAAATCACCATCCACCCTTTCTAGCACGATTGACCTACATGAACCCTCTTTTTTAGAGCTTGTACATCAACAAGCTCTGAAACTCACATCCATTCCCCAAACTCCACCACAGCCCAATTAGTTAATACCTCTTCACATGTTACTGACCATACAATCATCAACTTGTCCACCTATGCCTTATCAGAAGATGAATCCTTAGTACTTCAGAAGGGTCTTAGCTTTTGTCCTAGTGTTCGCCTTAATAAGTTCGATTTTATTAAGGACATACATTTGTTTGCACGCAAGTTACATTTTAAAGTTCTTTTTCAGAAGGAAACTGGTGCAGCCTCAATGGGCACCCCAGATGATCCTGTATTAGACACTTTGATATCCCTCTTAGAGGAGAATGAGGACTTGATTGACCGGGTGGACTTACCTTCCCTTTTGGCGGGTGTCCAGTCAATTCAATCTCAGCCCTCTTTTCCTTGTTTTAATCTCAAGAGAAAATCTGATAAATGCCCACCCATTCAAAATGCTAACATCAACACCTTTCTAAAGATGATCTCTAAAGACATAGAGAAGCTTAAAATACAGACACTCATTGAATCTAACATTACTCCCGAACAAAGACAGGCAGTCAATGCTCTAGCTAATAACCATTCAATTGTCATAAAACCAGCCGACAAAGGAGGCAATATTGTCCTCATGGCAGTACACAATATATTAACACGTGTATTAAGATCTTAAAGAACTCCGACTGGTATCGGCCGATTACCAAAGATATCATACACAAATATAATTTAGAATTTTATGAATTGGTGGATGTATCATACCTAAACAATGTTATAACAAAAGATACATGGGAGTTTGTGCGTACGGCCTTCCCTGTAACGCCGACATTTTACGTCCTTACAAAAGTCCATAAGGACCCGCTACATACCCCTGGTAGGCCCATTATATCTGGTTGTGGCTCTATTACAAACAACGCCAGCAAAGTCATTGACACCTTTCTAAAACCCTTTGTTCTACAATTACCATCATATACACGAGACACAATTCATTTCCTGGAAAGAATTAGTGATCTCACAATTACTCATGATTGTCTCTTGGTGGCTATTGATGTGGAGGCATTATATAGCTCAATCCCCCATCATAGGGGAATTGCAGCTATACGCCATACCATCGCAGGCCATGATGGTCTTGATTCGTACAGTGAATTTATCCTGTCCCTTCTCGATCATGTCCTGACTCATAATGTCTTCACTTTTCAGAACTCCCACTACCTCCAGGTGCAGGGTGTAGCGATGGGGACATGTTGTGCCCCATCCTACGCCAATCTGTACCTGGGGGAGTGGGAGCAAGCATTCCTTTCTGATGAGTCTCTATGTATACGGACTGTATCCGGGCCTGGATCCGATACATAGATGACATCTTTTTAATCTGGGATGGCCCTCGTGACCTCCTAGATAGATGCATGGAGAGACTCAACAGGAATGATTTCAATTTAAGTTTCACTATGCATGCAGACCCTGAAAGGATTACCTTTATTGATGTGGAGGTGTTTAGGGGTGAGGATGGTGTCCTCCGCAGTGGCCTTTACCGTAAGTCCACTGCGGGTAACGCCATCCTTCATGCCACCAGTTTCCATCCCCAACCTTTAATACGTTCCATCCCCGTTGGCCAATATCTGCGCCTACGACGCAATTGCACCGACTTTGATACATTCAAAGTAGCAGCCAATGGTTTACGAGATAGGTTGCTGCTGAGAGGTTATTCTAACAAATTACTAAAAAGAGAATACAAAAAGGCTCTAACCAGTAACAGAAGTGAACTTCTGAAACCAAAAACACATAAAACTAACAATGTTTTGAGAATAATCACTGGTTACTCTCAGCAACATCAAGACCAGCATAAAATCGTGACCAAATATTGGCACCTCTTGGCCCTAGATCCTACATTGGGCCCCCATGTACCACAGGTGCCTCAATTCACCTTTAAATAAAGAGAAGAGGGAAGCACCTCTTGAGTGTGGTAAAAAGCACAATTTATTACAAGACAATGTAGTAACTTGCATATAAGTAAGCTGGTAAGTGCATGGGTCTCCGAGGGCGGCTGCTGGAGATTGCATCCAAGTATCCAGGTGTAGGCTTAATGTCCAGGAACTGGTGGAGACTTAGCTCAATCGTTCCGGAAGTGTCGTGCAGCGGTGGAGACTTGTGCGGCTGCCGGGAGTCAGCGGAGGCGTCTGACGTCACAGGTAGGTGTGGGCAGTCTGGGCTTCACAACTAGTTTCAGAGCATGCGCAAGAGTCCTGTCCTGGACCTGCGCTCTCATTTTTCACAAAAGTGTCACACTTTTTATCACACTCAAGAGGCGCTCACCTCTTCTCTTTATCTACTGCTCAGAGTCAACTTCACTCTCCCGGACAGCAGCCCTGAGTGCCTTGTGACCCATCCATCCATCCATCCTTGGATCCACCCCGTATATGCTTATCCTTTATTGGATTCCAGGCCATTTATTTCCCTTTTATCCTCAGAGACTTGCACAATGGACTTATAATCCCCACCTTGTGCTAATTGTCAGTACAGCCCCTAACAACACGCTGAATATTGTCCTGGCCATTCATTTAAGACATACCACTCCTTACTGTATTGTTATTGTATATTCCTCTGCATTATCTATGAGCGCCATACCACCTATATATCAATTCACCTTTAGGCGGGCCCCGGCGTTAAGGGATAAATTGGTCCGTAGCGAGTTCAAAGAACACTCTAGCTTCAATCCTTGCAAATATAGGGGAACATACATGTGTGGATCTTGCAAAATTGCAAATATATGCACACACATCATAATCCCATTCTACCCAATGGTACCAAATTTCAGGCGAGACACTTTGCGAATTGCCGCACAAACGGGGTTGTACATCTCCTTTTGTGCGATTGCAATTGTTTTTACTTTGGGAAAACGAAGTTGGAATTCTGGAGACGTATATATCAACACATTAGAAGTATGCAAATTTGTGACCCTGAGCTACCTTTGGGGCGTCATGTCACTTCGGTGCATTCTGGAAAATTTCCTAAAGTTAAATTTCTCGTCCTTGACCGTATCCATCCCAGCTCCAGGGGTGGAGACTGGAATAAACATCTCCTACAACTGGAGCTGAAATGGATTTATCTTTTAAAGGCGACTGAACCTCCAGGCTTGAATGAGACAGTCTCCTCCAAGCCATTTCTGGAAGGTTTCATATCTCGCGGTATGGAAAAATAAAGTACCTCAATGTTTCCATCTTTAGGCTTTTAGGGAATTTGCATTGTATTTCCCCAATTCTGGGACTAGTTGTCAATTCTGTTTCCTTATATGTGAATCCTCTCCTCCTATACCATTTGTCCTTTCCCTCGTAAAGCAGCTGCCAAATACTATGTAAAAAAGCAGGGATCGTTCTCACCCACTCATGCTGTAAACTAACTAAATTGTCTCTTTGCTACAATTGTAGTTATAATTCTTTGGTCCCAAGTATAACATTTCATCTTTAAAAATTTGCTTTGCCAATACTTATTGGTACCACACTATGATTTAAACATTTTTGCCCCCTCATGGGTCAATTAATGTCTTCTAATGTTTTAGGTTGGGCTTATGCGCCTCTCTGCACTCGTTCAGCCCGGCACGGTTGGAGGGACCCATTTTTGGATCCCTTCCCTTGGTAGTGTAGTTAATCCATTGCTGACACCAATCGGTGTCCACCGCACTTCCTGTTGGTGTCACCGCTTGCGTCATCACGCAGCGGCGACATCCTTTCCGTGCATTGCCGGTCATGCCCCCATACGTGATGATGCACATCCTTGGGCGCCCGGCGTGTGGAGGCTGGACCGGCAAGCACCGCCCAGGGAGCCCTCAGCTGGCGACAGGCGGCCAGCAATCATGTAATCATTCCCACCTGTGATAAACCTCAAAGGCGTTGGATATTAAATATGGATTGGATGGTTGAGTTAAATTAATACATATATGAAATACTGCTTGCTAAAACGATTTTATCCAGACATTACTATTTTCATGTTTGTATTTATGATTATGTAATAAATAAATATATTTATATTAACTTTTTTGTTACTAATGTTGCATTGTGCCTGAAAAGTCCCACCCCTAGGGGAATTCATATTGTTTAGATTGCAATCATAGAAGAAAACATGTTAGAGTCTGCAAAAGACTTGAGACTGGGGCAGAGGTTCACTTACCAGGAGAACGACTCTAAACATACAGCCAGAGTTACAATGGAATGGTTTAGATCAAAGCATATTCATGTTAGGATTGCCCAAAGTCCAGACCTAAATCCAATTAAGAATCTGTGGCAAGACTTTAAAACAAAGTTATAACCCGTTAACATGACTTTCAGGAATCTCCCAGGACGACCTTATGGGAGAGTGGCTCCTCCCACCTAACACAGGAAAACTGGATTTTTGACTTACCGTAAAATCCTTTTCTCTTAAGCTCATTGACAGACGCAGGACTGATATCTTGATATCCGTAGGGTTATACTGCCCCCTACAGGAGTAGGACACTAGGCAGGAAAAAAGTTCTGGCCACACCTATGGGCAGTCCCAGGGGATATATCCTCTCTCTCCCTGCTATAGGATGTCAGTTATGTAACAAAGCAGTGTCAGAGACTCATACCAACCCAACTCAAAAATAGAGGGGCAGGTACTGCGTCTGTCAATGAGCTTAAGAGAAAAGGATTTTACGGTAAGTCAAAAATCCAGTTTTCTCTGTCGCTCATTGACAGACGCAGGACTGATATCTTGATATCTGTAGGGACGTCCCAAAGCAGTGCCATAAATGAGGGGTGGGATAATAGAAATAAAATCTAATCCAGAAGGCCAATACAGAGCCAACCAGAAGAACAGAGGACTCATTGAAACAAGAAGATGAGACCCACCTGAAAAAAACAAAACCCCCGAGGTAGACCAAAGGTCCCCTCAAACAGCAGCCTGCAAAACCTTGCGGCGAAAAGAGGCATCCGCCGATGCCAGCACATCAACCTTATAAAATTTTGTAAAGGTATGAACCGACAACCAGGTAGCCACCTTGCAAACCTGAAGCACCGACGCCTGATGGCGGAAGGCCCAGGAAGCACTAAGAGCCTGAGTAGAGTGCGCCTTAACAGGGAACGGAGGAACCCGACCCTTAATGGAATAAGCCTGCACCACCGTCTATCTGATCCATCTGGAGATAGTCGCGGCAGACGCAGGCAACCCCTTTCTAGGGCCATCCGTGATCACAAAAAGTGAATCAGCCTTACGAAAAGAGTCAGTAGTAGCCAAGTACACCCTGATCGCCCGAACCACATCCAAGGAGTGTAACGCAAACTCCCGAGGATGACTGGGCTTAGGACACAGGGAAGGTAACACAATATCCTCATTCAAGTGAAAGTCGGAAACCACCTTAGGAAGGAAGGATGGATTCGGACGAAGAACCACCTTATCCCTATGAACCACCAGATAGGGGGAACGACAGGACAACGCAGCCAGTTCCGACACCCTGCGTGCAGAAGTGATAGCCCAGCTGCCCAGCTCAGCAAACAAAACGAGCTGGGTGTACCAAGATGGCCGCCCCCATGAGCCACATGAGGGACTCCAAACAAATGGTGGCCCCGCGTGCTGCGGTGGGAAGGGGGGTCCCCGCATCCACTAACAGACGATCGATCGGCAGGTAGGCCCTGGGAAGCCAGGGAGGAAGTTCCCCGCACAACAGCCGCCCGCACTCGGGACCCCCCCGCCCCCTTAGCGGCTTGCATGAACGGCGAGCCACCCCACACACACACAAACACCCCCCCCCCCACGTAGGGGGAAAGGGAGGGGGGAAAGGGACACCACAGGGGGAGGGTGCACAGGGGAACAAAGGGGAACCCAGATTAGTGTGGGTCCGACCATCCCAGGGAGGGGCCCGGGTCCACCCCAGAGTCAGCCATGAGGAGCAGGGGGGAAACATTTACTCACCATACCGGAACAGAGCGGGCACCACTCCAGACAAAAACCCCTAACGCCCAGTGGGGGGGGGAGGGGGTCGACCAAGGAGACGCTCGGCCGTCGACCGGTCGTATGCGACTCAACGGGAAGTTTAACCTGCGGGCCAGTCCCCGTCCAGCGGGACTATGTCGCGGCCAACCCAGCGCGGAACTGGGTCTGCACGCGCTCGTAGGCCGGCTGGGGTGACCACTGGATCTCAACATCCAGCCCGTCGCCCAGATCCGGCATAATTGCTTTAAGATCTCACAGGAACAACTGGAGAAAAAAGCTAACTAAAAAAAAGATCTAAAAAGCTTGCCAGGACCAGAGATCCCAGCAAGGAACTTAGGTCCTTACTCCTGACTAGGCAGAAAAAAACTGACATCCTATAGCAGGGAGAGAGAGGATATACCCCCTGGGACTGCCCATAGGTGTGGCCAGAACTTTTTTCCTGCCTAGTGTCCTACTCCTGTAGGGGGCAGTATAACCCTACGGATATCAAGATATCAGTCCTGCGTCTGTCAATGAGCTTAAGAGAAAAGGATTTTACGGTAAGTCAAAAATCCAGTTTTCCTGTGTTAGGTGGGAGGAGCCACTCTCCCATAAGGTCGTCCTGGGAGATTCCTGAAAGTCATGTTAACGGGTTATAACTTTGTTTTAAAGTCTTGCCACAGATTCTTAATTGGATTTAGGTCTGGACTTTGAGAAACACAAATCCACATTAGTATAAAAAGACAGGTACTATTCATGGTACCTCAGTAATAACAAATAACCAAAGGCCTAACATGTACACCCCCTAATATTAACCATTACCAAATCATAGGGTGGGAACAGTGCCATCCTGGAAGATTCCTGGAAATCATGGTAATAACTTAGTTTTTCCAAGTCATCTTCCAGGACAGCCTTATGAGAGTGACATCATAGGACTAATACTGGTTAGGGAGAGACTACTGCCTGAAGCACTTTTCTCCCAAAAGCCTGGTCAATTGATGATAGAAGGTCCAGATGGTAGTGTTTTATGAAAGTCTGGAAACTCGACCAGGTGGCTGCTTTGCTCATCTGGATCGGGGGAGCCCCTGCTTTCTCTGCCCAAGAGGTGGCTAAGGCCCTAGTTGAATGTGCTCTAAGCTTAGATGGAGCTTGCTGTCCTGCTATGGAGTAGGCTTCCTCAAAAGCGGATTCCTTCCATCTCGCAATAGTGTTTTTTGAGGCGCCTAGTCCTTTTCTGGGGCCTGAATACAGTACAGACAGTTTGGGTACCTTTCTCCATTCTTTGGTTGTTTCAATGTAGCATAACAGGCATCCCCTGATGTCTAAATTGTCAAAATTTCCCTTCTTTTAAATTGCTTGTCTGTCCGCAGAAAGATGGAATTCTGATGTCCTTTGACCTGTGGAAATCAGTGGATACTTTAGGGAGAAACCCAGGGTCCAGGGACAGAATGGCTCTATCTAGAAAATTGGAACAGTAAAGTTTTGCAATTGATAAAGCTTGCAATTCACTCACTCTCCTGGCAGACACCAGGGGTACGGTTTTACAAGTTAGGAGTTTCAAAGAGCTTTCTTCAAGCAGATCAAACTGTTCTTTTATAAAATTTTGCAGTACTGCCAATAAGTCCCAAGGGGGAAACCTCTTTTGCGGAGGAGGTCTCTTCCTTGAAACTGACTTCATTACCTCTTTATTAGAGTATGATCCACTAATCTTAGGTCTAGGAAACTGGAAATGCCACCACTTGCACAGGGTATTGGTAAAACCTAAATCTGTACCATCCTGTAAAAACGGCTGGAATAATAGACCTGACAATCCTGCCTTTTTCCTTCCTCCAGCTCCAGAACTTCTGCCACAATTTGGAATAAATTAAATTTGTGGACAGTTTTCTACTTTCCAATAAAGTGCAGATCACTTTTTCTGACAGACCTTTGCCTTTTAACAACTCTTTCTCAGTAGCCAAGCTGTCAGAGAAATACGGTGACACAATTTTCCTTGAACCAGTAAGTCCTCCCTCACTGGAAGTTTCCAAGGGTCTGAGATCAAAAGGTTGTGGAGAGCAGGGATCCATGTTCTTTTCATCCAAAACAGGGCTATTACGATGATCTTTGCTTCTGTAGTTTGGATCTTCTGTAAGACTCTCTGAATGAGCCTGAAGGGAGGAAATGCATACAAAAGCTTCCCTGACCAGGTGTGGGTGAACACATCCAACCCTAAACTGCTAGAATCCCTGTATATCGAGAAGAATTTTCCTACTTTTGCATTTTTTGAGGAAGCAAAAAGACCCATCTCCAGATAACCCCAGTTTTAAGCAATCAGCGGGAAGACTTCTGGGTTCAGATTCCAATCTGTATGAGAGATCTGTTCTCTGCTCAGAAAGTCTGCTAGGGAGTTTAATTTCCCTTTGATGTGCACTGCTGCAATGGAAAGGACGTTCTTTCCTGCCTTAAAATTATTATATGTGCCACCTTGTTTGTTGATATAGGAAACCGCAGCAAAATTTTCCGAAAAAAAAAATAGAATTTTTGTAAGAACTTACCGTAAAATTCTTATTTTTACTGTCCCTCCTTCTTGGGGTGTTTTTTGTTATTCTGGGTTTGTTTCCAGTTTTTTCCTTTGGGCTCAGGTTGTTACTGGCCCGGCTGTTTGCGTAACCTTCTGAGTTGATTGCGTTGTTTTCCCACCCCTCATACCTGCACTACTTTCTCTGAGTCCTCTGACAGTCGCCGCTCGATGGTATTAGCCTTCACTATTGGTAATGGCAAGGCTAGGCAGATAATTGATTATCAGGTTAATACAAAAATCTTTTATACTTTGGCAAGCCACTAGGGGGCCATCCCTCAGCCATTATCCTGAACCCAATCTGATATTACCTCAGTTTGTAGCAAGCAGTACCGGAAGGCAACAACCCCCAGATCCAGAGGGGCGGCGACTGTCAGAGGACTCAGAGAAAAGAATTTTAAGGTAAGTTCTTACAAAAATTCTATTTTCTCTTACGTCCTCTGACAGTCGCCGCCCGATGTTATTAGCCTTCACTAATGGGACGTCCCAAAGCAGTGCAGGTATGAGGGGTGGGAAAACAACGCAATCAACTCAGAAGGTTACGCAAACAGCCGGGCCAGTAACAACCTGAGCCCAAAGGAAAAAACTGGAAACAAACCCAGAATAACAAAAAACACCCCAAGAAGGAGGGACAGTAAAAATAATGTCCCCTGAAAACAACCGCCGCACTCAAAACTGTGCGTCCAAAAGAAGAATCTGAAGATGCAAAAAACAACATGTTTGCAAAAACTTTGTGAAGCCGTGCACAGACGACCAAGTCGCCATCTTGCACAGCTGAGCCACAGAAGCCTGATGGCGAAAAGCCCAAGAGGCACTAACGGCTCAAGTATAATGGGCCTTTTTACCGAAAAGGAGAAATCCTTCCCCTAATGGCATAGGCCTGAATGTCTGTCTGATCCACTTAGAAAAGGTCACCGCAGAGGTGGCCGATCCCTTCCGAGGTCCCTCAGGAAGAACAAATAGAGAATCAGAATGTCGAACAGACTCTGTGGCGGACAGGTAAATCTTGACCGCCTGGGCCATATCCAGGGAATGCAAGGCAAATCCCTTAGGATGCTTGGGCCGCGCACACAGCGAAGGCAACACGATAGCTTCAGTGAGGTGGATCGAAGAAACCACCTTGGGAAGAAAAGACTGGTTCAGAACCACCTCATCTCTATGAAATACCAGAGAAAGAGAGCGGCAGGACAAGGCCGCCAACTCATACACTCTACAAGCCGACGTGATGGCCACCAAAAAGGCAACATTTTGGGACAACACAGACAGAAGAATCTCTCTGATGTTCTCGAAGGGAGGTTGTTGTAACACAGACAAAACCAAATTCAGAGCCAAATGCTACACCCCTTGAATGAAGGTGCGGACCAAGGAATACGATGCCATAGGTCATCGAAAAATAGACAGCCAAGGCCGACAACTGACCCTTGACCGTAGTCAGCGACAGACGCTGATCCACGCCCTTCTGCAGGAAGGCCAAGACCTTCACCACTGAGAAGGAGCGAGGATGAAAACCATGTGCTTCGCACCAAACGATATACGCTTTCCAGGTGCGGTGTTAAAACTTTCTAGAAGTCGCTTTTCGAGCCTCTAACAAGGTAGGGATAACCGCCTGTGGAAGACCTCTATCCCTCAAGACCTCGCTTTTAACAGCCATGCCGTTAAAGCCAGAGACTGTAAAGCAGGATGGAAGATCGGTCCTCGAGACATAAGTCGAGGCTAATCCGGGGCCACAAGAATGACTAACATCCGTTCCGACGCCAACCTGTGAAGGAACCTGGACAACAGTTGAATCAGAGGAAAGGCATAAATCCGCGAGAGTGATGCCAAAGCACCACCAACGCGTCTGTGGCGTCCGCCAGAGGATCGCAAGTTCTGGCCACGAGCTATCCACCTTACTGTTGAGACGGGACGCAAACAGATCCACGTCCTGGGGTCCCCCACCGGGCACACAGAAGGTGAAATACCTCCGGATGCAGGGACCATTCCCTCTGGTCCAAGGTCTGGCGACTCAGATAGGCCGCCTGACAGTTGTTCACACCCAGAATGTGAACAGCCGAGATCGCCGTACATGCGATTCGGCACGTGATAGAATCTCGGCCAATAAATATATATCTGGACACACGTATGTCAAGCAGGATATCTCTGCGCTTGCTGGAGGAGTCAGCTGGTTAACTGCTAAAAAACAAACAAACTGCTGCTACTTCACCAAATATCGTATAACTTGGAAAAACATGAATGAAGAATAATAGTAGCGCAAAAAGTCACTTATGATGTAACTCACACATTGCATAAAATACAACCATAAAATAAGGGGTGTTTAAAACACTTCAATATAGGATAAAAAGTCCTTTAAAGTCCATAGACCGTCCAGGATAGAGTGATGTTGTTAATGGATCACCTTTTTCAACCACCACCAAGTGTCACACAGTAGAAGTGGCAACTCACCAGATATAGTGGCTCAGGTGTTCTCACACAAGAGCACAAAAAGCAGGAATCAAAGGTATTAATGATGGGTGTCAGAAACAGCCTTGATCAATCCCTGCTGTATACACTAGATCCGATGTCCCTTCCACAAACTCCACTCAGTATAATGGCCACAATGTAGAGCAGGTTCAGCACACATAGGGAGTTCTTGGAGCAGGTGAAGCCTCCACACACCATGCTGGCAGCTCTCAGTGTCCCTTTCTGGTGATGTCCTGGGCCAGGCAGAAGCAGCAAAATGGTCTAAAAGGCTGGGAGAGGCGACAGCTGTGACTGATGTCCAGCCTTTTAGACCATTTTGCTGCTTCTGCCTGGCCCAGGACATCACCAGAAAGGGACACTGAGAGCTGCCAGCATGGTGTGTGGAGGCTTCACCTGCTCCAAGAACTCCCTATGTGTGCTGAACCTGCTCTACATTGTGGCCATTATACTGAGTGGAGTTTGTGGAAGGGACATCGGATCTAGTGTATACAGCAGGGATTGATCAAGGCTGTTTCTGACACCCATCATTAATACCTTTGATTCCTGCTTTTTGTGCTCTTGTGTGAGAACACCTGAGCCACTATATCTGGTGAGTTGCCACTTCTACTGTGTGACACTTGGTGGTGGTTGAAAAAGGTGATCCATTAACAACATCACTCTATCCTGGACGGTCTATGGACTTTAAAGGACTTTTTATCCTATATTGAAGTGTTTTAAACACCCCTTATTTTATGGTTGTATTTTATGCAATGTGTGAGTTACATCATAAGTGACTTTTTGCGCTACTATTATTCTTCATTCATAGAATCTCGGCCACTTCCTTGGCCACCCGGGCACTCCTGGTGCCCCCTTGGTAATTGATATAAGATAAGCCACAGCCGTGGCGTTGTCTGTCTGCACCCAGACCGGAGACCCCTGAAGTAGAGACGTTTATCGGCAGAGAAGTCTCCCCCGCCGACCACATCCCCTGGGCACAAACTCCGCCCAGAACTCCGCCCCAGCCTGACAGGCTGGCAACCGTGGTGAGAATCGACCGCAACAGAGGCCGGAAGGTCTGGCCCTGCGCCAAGGATGGCGACCGGAGCAACCACAAGAGAGCCAACCGCACCGGGTGACTCAATGCCATCCGCCTCTCCAAGGACTGAGGCGTCCTGTTCCACCTGTCCAGGATCTCTGCTTGCAACCCTGAGTCTTGAAGGAGGGCCCCCGCCACATGCGGAGGGGGGGCTTACCCTTAGAGACCTGGGGCAACAGAATACTCTTACCTACCAGTGAGCCCCTTAATTAACTCATCTAGAGTTTTCCCACAAAGACGACCCCCCACATAGGGGACCTCAGAAACCGTCTTTTTGGACGCGTGGTCAGCCGACCAGCTCTTCAACTAGGTAATGCGGCGGAGCGCGGCCCCTACCGCAGACAACCGGGCAACCAACGGGGCCTCGTCCAAGGCTGCGTCGCACAAGGACACCCCAGTCTGGGTGCAATACACCATATTAAGGGCAGGCAGAAAGGTCGACTCTGCCACTAGAGTGCTGCGAAGCACCTTTGATCATGCCGCGAGAGCCTGATAGGCCATCACCGAGGCAAAAAAACAGGGTTTAACAGGGAAACCTCCACCAGAGAAACGTGGCGGGCGAGTGCTTCCACACGCCAATCTGCCGGATCCCTGAATACCGAGGAATCCTCTAACGGCATCAAAGTGGACTTATACAGCCTTAACATTTTTTGGGGACACCGTTCAACGTTTGTCCCCCGCCCCCAAAATTGGATAGCGGAGGGAAAAAAACGCTTAGGCACCACCAACATGTGCCTATGCACCGCCACTGGTCATTCACACTCCCGTGAAATGCCACAGGGCAGGGAAAAAACCTGACCTGACTTCTGGGCCCTTCGGAACAACAAAAGCGGACCGCTGATTTGACTGAGACGGCTCATCGTCAAGATAGTTTATTTTTAACATGGCTAAGGGGAACATCCATCGTAGCGCGTGTACCCGTGCTACCTAGGAGGAAGATGCCTCCTCCTCCTCCCCCTCTGAAGCAGAGGACCGGGACCCCTGAGGGGGACCATTGTTCGTGGCAACCAATTTTTGGCTCAGAGTCAGAGTACTGGGAGGGCACAGGTCATTTTTTGGAGGAGCGTTCCAACATCAGCAGATCCACCTGGGACGCCAAAGTCGCAAGAACAGCAGATATAGAGGTCATGGCAGAGGCTTCAGGGTGGACCCGAAGCCACCAGGCCTACAGGGAATTTGCTGGCCCCGGAGTCCATTTTTGCCAAAAAATTAAAAGGAACACTAGCCCTTGAAATCGGCGGTTCCCGCGGCCCCCCCGCAATCTGCACTAATTAAAAGTGCCCCCTCAGAAAACACACCAGCAACAAGTAAAAAACGTTTTGGTTGAAAAATGACAGAAGGATTAACAAAAATCCCCCAGCCTGTCAGCACATTTTTACACAGGAGATGCTTAACCGCTTGCCACCCGCCCGCCGTCATATGACGGCGGAGCGGTGCGACCATTATCCTGGGCCGCCGTCATATGACGGCGGCACTTTAAGCAGGGCAGGCGCGCGATCGCGTGCACGCCGCCCTGCACTGCCGGTGTCGGGGTGTCCCCGGGACACCCCCCGTCACCGGCAGGGGGGAAACAGCCAATGGGCGTGGCTGTTTCCCACGTGATCGGCTGTGTTCCAATGACACAGCCGATCACAATGAAGGCGCCCACCAGATGACCGCGCATGCGCGATCGGGAGCGCGCAGCGCGGTCATGTCAGTGGCACTGTGTTCCGTAGGAACACAGCTGTCACCGGCGGTAGTAAACAGTCACTGACAGTGACTGTTTACTATGTGATCGGCTGTGAATCCATTCACAGCCGATCACAAAATGTAAACAAAGAGCAGTAACTCACTGTTACTAGCTCTTCTCTCCTCATACAGTTTCCAGTATGAGGGGAGAAGAGCTAGAAATAGTGAGTTACTGCTCTGTACACATGTAACAAAGTAAAAATCACAGTAAAATCACACCAATAAATGTCCCCACACAGTCCTCAGCCCCCCCCCAATGTCACCTGTCACCCAACAGTCACCTCATCAGTGCCCAGAAATTGACACCCATAACGTTCACATGTGAGCGCAGCGATCGCAGGCAGAATCACTGCGATTCTGCCCGCGATCCGGAACTCATTGCAAATCGCGGGACGCCTGTGCGTTGCCCCTGATTTGCAATAGCACCCCAAACGCTGTGCGATGTTGCCGCCATTTCCGCCTGCCGAATCGCGGTAACATCGCGCAAACATCGCATGACGCCCAAAAAAGGTACAAGAGTTTCTTTGGAGCGTCATGCGTTGTTTGCGCGATGTTACCGCGATTCGGCAGGCGGAAATCGCAGCAACATCGCACAGCGTTTGGGGTGCTATTGCAAATCACGGGCAACGCACAGGCATCCCGCAATTTGCAATGATTTCTGGATCACGGGCAGAATCGCAGTGATTCTGCCCGTGATCGCTACGCTCACATGTGAACATAGCCTAAAGTTCACCGGTCACCAGAGACTGCCATCAGTACCGCCGTGCACCATCGCCCGTCACCTGTCACCCATCAGTGACCATCGCCCGTCACCTGTCACCCCATCAATCACCGTCACCTGTCACCCCATCAGTCATTGTCACCTGTCACCCCATCAGTCATCGTCACCTGTCACCCCATCAGTCATCGTCACTTGACACCCCATCAGTGATCGTCACTTGTCACCCCATCAATCATCGTCACATGTCACCCCGTCAGTGACTGTCATCTGTCACCCCATCAATCATCGTCATCTGTCACCCCATCAATCATCATCACCTGTCACCTCATCAATCATCGTCACCTGTCACCTCATCAATCATCATCACCTGTCACCCCATCAGTCATCGTCACCTGTCACCCCATCAGTCATCGTCACCTGTCACCCCATCAGTCATCGTCACCTGTCACCCCATCAGTCATCGTCACCTGTTTGCCATATACATGCAATCACTTACTGACCGCCTAACAACTATATGCGTCGGCCATTAAAAGCTAAATACTGGGGTTATGGCAGCAGATAGCCCCCATAACCCCGGTATTTTTTGAAACGGCGGGCGGTCGGCTTTCAGATAAGGGTGGTCCCAGTGGCGGATTCGCCGCGGAATTACCCTTACGGTGCAGGGGAAGAGGTGCCCCCCCCCCCTCCTGCCGCGTCCCAGACGTTTTCCCAGCTTACCGGACCCGCCGGCAGCGGGGAAAACTATCCGGTCCCGGATCCTCAGAGACAGGAAGTCGAGTGAGGGCAAGATGGCCCTCACTCAACTCTATGGTCTTGGAGGACCGGAGCTACGTCAAAAGACGTTGCCTAGCAACCGGTTTAAAGGGCCGCTTTTTTTTTTTTGCTTTTTTTTTTTCCTCTTTCAACAATTATTTTTTTTTTTTTTCTTTTTTAGTGTAGTTGTGAGGTGTGAGGTCTTTTTGACCCCAGATCTCACAATAAAGAGGACCTGTCATGCCTATTTCTATTACAAGGGATGTTTACATTCCTTGTAATAGGAATAAAAATGATCAAAACATTTTTTTTTTAAACTGTGTAAAAATAAAAAAATAATAAATAAAATAAATAGGAAAAAAAAAAAAAAGAAAAAATTAAAGCGCCCTGTCCCCGTTAGCTCGCGCGCAGAAGCAAACGCATACGTAAGTCCCGCCCACATATGTAAACGGTGTTCAAACCATACATGTGAGGTATCGCCGCGATCGTTAGAGCGAGTGCAATAATTTGAGCCCTAGACCTCCTCTGTAACTCTAAGCTAGTAACCTGCAGAAATTTTTAAAATGTTGCCTATGGGGATTTTTAAGTACCAATGTTTGGCGCCATTCTGTGAGCATGCGCAATTTTGAAGCATGACATGTTGGGTATCTAATTACTCGGCGTAACATTATCTTTCACATTATGGAAAACAATTGGGCTAAATTTACTGTTTTCTTATTTTTTAGTTCAAAAAAGTGAATTTTTTTCAAAAAAATCGCATTTGGAAGACTGCTGGGCAAATATGGTGTGATAAAAAATATTGCAACGATCTCCATTTTATTCTCTAGGGTCTCTGCTAAAAAAAAAAATATATAATGTTTGGGGGTTCAAAGTAGTTTTCTAGCAAAAAAAATGATTTTAGCTTGTAAACACCAAGTGTCAAAAATAGGCCCAGTCTTAAAGTGGATAAATGGACAACTTTGTGTAAAGCGCTACTTGGATGTGAGGCCTATGTATGTGGCCAGGCTGTGAAAAAGTGTTACACATGTGGTATCGCCATACTCAGGAGGAATAGCAGAATGTATTTTGGGGTGCAAGTTTTGCTATGTACATGCGATGTGTTAGAAATATTGCATAAATGGACAGCTTTGTGTAAAAAAAATGTGTTTTCATTTTCTTTCCACATTTTCCAAAAACTTGTGGATAAAAATGACATATTCAAAAGACTCATTATGCCTCAAAAATTATACGTTGGGCTGTTTGCTTTCCAAAATGGGGTCATTTTATGGGGGTTTCCATTGTCCTGGTGCTCCAGGGCCTTCAAAAGTGCGATAGGTTGTCAGGAAATTATATGTGTAATTTGTGCTCCTAGAATGCCGGACGCTGCTACTCGGATGTTAGGCCTCTGTATGTGGCCAGGCTGTGAAAAAGTCTCACACATGTGGTATCGCCATACTCAGGCGGAGTAGTAGAATGTGTTTTGGGGTGTAGTTGCAAGTATACATGTGCTGTGTGAGAGAAATAACCTGTTAATACGGCAATTTGTAAAAAAAAAAAAAATAAAAAAAAAAAAATCTTCATTTTGCAAAGCATTGTGGGAAAAAATTACAACTTCAAAAAACTCATCATGCCCCTTATTAAATACCTTGGAATGTCTACTTTCCAAAAAGGGGTCATTTGGGGGGTATTTGTACTTTCCTGACCTTTTAGTGTCTCAAGAAATGAGATAGGCCTTCAGTACATCAGGTGTGATCAAGTGTGATCAATTTTCAATGAATAGCACCATAACTTGTGGACTCTATAACTTTCACAAAGACCAAATAATATACACTTATTTGGGTTTTTTTTACCAAAGATAAGTAGCAGTATAAATTTTGGCCAAAATTTGTGAAGAAAAATGACTAATTTGCAAAATTTTATGACAGAAACAAAGAAAAATGCGTTTTTTCACGATATTTTCAGTCTTTTTTTATTTATAGCACAAAAAATAAAAAAAAACAGTATTGATCAAATACCATCAAAAGAAAGCTCTATTTGTGTGAAAAAAAGGACACAATTTTTGTATGGGTACAGTGTTGCATGACTGAGTAATTCTCAGACAAAGTGTGAGAGCGCTGAAAGCTGAAAATCGGTCTGGGCAGGAAGGGGGTGAAAGTGCACTGTAGGCAAGTGGTTAAAGAAGGAGGAAGTGACCTCATACCGCTAGAGGCCCAGCCCTCGAGCCCAGACAATGTAAAATGTCACAGGGAAAATGGCTGCTTGCCCTTACTAGGCATTTGCCCACATCCAAGATGGCGCCCGATCGGGAGCATGTGCAGAATCCTAAAATGTCTGCGGTCCTCACACAGAGCTTAGAATCTGCTCACCATAAAACATGGCTGCCGCTCCAATAGGCAGCATAAAAAGTGTACAAACATTCTGGCTATCATCGGGGACCCCAGGGAAACCCCTACATCACCCCACACAGTGCCCCCAGTGGGAGCAAGGAGGAAGGGAGAACTAACAACCCGGCAGAAGGGGGATCCTACAGAGACCACCAGCCCTGCTATCCCCTAAGAGTGGGCCCACAACCCCCCCCCCCCCCCAACGTCCCCAGGGACAAGGGGTAACAGTACTCATTAGTCCAGGAAGCGGGCACCGCTCAGATACGGGAGACCTCCCACCCTAAGTGGGGGTGCCGGGTTGAGACACCCTCAGCGAAGGCGCAGCTCCGCAGGCTCGTCCCCTATCTGAGGGGCACTGTCGTTGCGAGGCCTGGGCGTACCAGTAACTTGCGACACTCGTTGGCAGGCTGGGACTCCATAAGGATCTTTAATACCCAGTCCGAGGCCCAGCTCTGCAGTCACTTGTAGTCCTCCAGGAAAGGAATCCCTGACTAACTAGTGATAGTGAGAGAAATAAAAATCTATTGTGCAAAGAAAAACACAAATTCAGAAAAAAACTAAGAAAACAGACCCAAAGCCCCAGGCAGAAAACACCTAACCAGCTCCCGAGCTAGGCAGCGTAAAACTGAGGTAATATCAGATTGGGTTCAGCATAATAAGTTTTTTTATATTAACCTGATAATCATCTGCCTAGCCTTGCTCCTGCAGAGGGCACCATTACTATTAGTTAAGGCTAATACCATCGGGCGGCGACTGTCAGAGGACGTAAGAGGAAATACGTTTTCCTCTTATTGTGAAAGCAAAGGTGCACAGAGCTTCCCAGATCGCCCTCAGTTCTCTCGCCTTGGAAGACTTCTTGGCCCAAGACTGATCCCATTTTCCTTACGCTGCCTGGTGGCCCATGTGGGCTCCCCAACCCCACGCACTTGTGTCTGTTGTGACTCTTAACGGGTCCACCTGTGTCCAGCAACGTCCCAGAGAGATTTCTTTCTAGCAGCCATCACTGTAAGGATTCCTTCACTAGACTCGGCAGTGTCGCAAGATTGTTCAGTGATTGTTGGTGACCGTCCCACACTGAGAACATGAACTTCTGAAGAGCTGTAATGTGAGTCTGGGCCCAAATCACTAACAGAATTGCTGCTGTCATAAGTCCTAACAATCTCATTGTCTTTATTATGGACATTGTGTGGTTCAGTAATAGACTGGAGGCTTCTGTCATCAGCCTTGCCCTCTTCTCTTCTGGTAAAAAGATTTTTGCATTTAGGGAATTTACTATATAACCCAGGAAAATAACTTTCTGAGCAGGGAGAAAATGTGGCTTTTCGGTGTTTAAAATCCAACCCAGACTCTTAAGGTGTCTTTGTGTTATGTTCAAAGACCTTTCCAATTTCTTAGCCTTTTTTGCGAACAAGATGCATATCAAGATTCCTTCTGTCCTCAAGGTTTGTAATGCTGTTGCCAGCACTTTTGTGAAGATTCTTGGAGCAGATGCTAGCCCGAAAGGTAGAGCATTGAATTGGAAATAGATTGTCTGATTTGGACCTTTTACTGCAAAGCTGAGAAATATTTTTGAGCTCTCCCTGATGGGAATGTGTAAATAAGCATCCTTCAGGTGTATCGTGGCCATGAATGCTTCCTGAGTCAGTACTTCTTTCGTTGTAAAAATGGCTTCCATCTTGATTTTTTTTATTTGACTATTCTGTTTAACATTTTCAGGTTGAGGATCAGCCTGAATTTTTCTGACTATTTTTTCCTTAGAAAAATGTGAGTAAAACCCTCCTCTGCTTTCCCTTCGTGATAGGGAGGATATGTCTCCTTGGTCCATCATTTCTTGTAGCAGATTTGTCATGGCAGCTGCCATGTCCACGTTCTTTGGAACTTGAGTTACTAAAAACATTTTGCGGGGATTTGATTGACTTCTATCTGATAACCTCTGGCAATTAGGTCTAAGATGTATGCGTTGTTTGATGTGGCCTGCCACTGGGATAGGAAAGTCCCCAGTCTCCCTCCTACCCTTGCCCTTTTTCTTTAGGCTGGGAGGGATTAAACAAAAAAAAAAACCCTTTTCCCTTTGGCTTTCTATATTGCCATGGCTTATTTTCCTCTTGTTTGCCACCTTCTTTAGGTCCAAGTTTCCTGAAAGGATGAAACCCTTTCTTGTATCGCTGTTTTTTGGGGACTGGAAAAACTCACTTCCTGTCTGACATACGTTCCAACACTAAATCTAGATCTTCACCAAAGACTAAATTTCCTTTGAATGGCAGAGAACATAATTTTGCCTTGGAAGTGGCATCCCCTGCCCAGGTTTTCAAACCAAATAGTCCTTCTTGCTGGGTTTATCAGAGCTGTGCTTCTAGCCCAAAGTCTGATGGCTTCAGCCGAAGCATCAGCGACAAAAGCGACTACTGTTTTAAGTACCAGGAGGGAATCCAGAAGCTCTTCTTTAGGAGTATCATTCTCCAGCAGAACTATTAACTGCCTCAACCAGAGGTCAAGGGTCCTGGCAAGGCAGATAGAAACAGACATTAGCATTTAAAATTGAACATCAGAATTGGCAGGTCGGCCACTGGCACACTGTGCTTCTCACAGATAAGAGCAGGTTCACCCTGAGCACAAGTGAGAGACGTGAAAGGATCTGGAGAAGCAGTGGAGAACGTTATGCTGCCTGTAACATAGTTTAGCATGACCCATTTGTTGGCGGGTCAGTGATGATCTGGGAAGGCATATCCATGGAGGAACGCACAGACCTCTACAGACTATACAATGGCACCCTGACTGCCATTGGGTATCGGGATGAAATCCTTGGAACCATTGTCAGACCCTACATTGGTGCAGTGGGTCCAGGTTTCTTTTTGGTGCACGACAATGCCCGGCCTCATGTGGCAAGAGTATGCAGCCAATTCATGGAGGATAAAGGAATTTATACCACTGAATGGCCCCCATGCTTGCCTGGCCTAAATCCAATAGAACTTTTCTGGGACATAATGTTTCGGTCCATCCGACACTGCTACCAGGTTGCACCTCTGACTGTTCAGGAGCTCAGTTCTGGGAGGAAATACCACAGGACACCATCCGTCGTCTTATTAGGAGCATGCCCCAGTGTTGTCAGGCATGCATACAAGCACGTGGGGGCCATACAAACTACTGAGTACCATTTTGAGTTGCTGCAATGAGTGTCTTTGAATTTTGCCTTCTGTAGGTTGATAGTTTTCATTTCCATTAAATGATGTGGTATCCTTTCGTTCCTAACACAATACCCAGTCCATATCAGTACAGATATGCAGCATGATATTTTTCCCCACTGAGATCTGATGTGTTTTCAAAGTGTTCCTTTAATTTTTTTGAGCAGTGTATCTACATACATACACACAGCTATAGGCACCAATGGTAAACATAGGAACACTTGCCTAATAATCCATTCTGGCCTGGATTTAGCAGCAGCTTTTTCATGGACAGGGCATCTGGTCTCAGACTTTCTTTCCAGCTCCTCCTTCTGGGAGTTTTACCCAACAATCCAGAGACATGAAGTGCACACATTATATTGTATATCAGCAGCCCAGGCATTTGCAAATACAGGCAGTAGAGGGCAGCAGAGCCAATGTACAGCCTTGGCCAAAAGTTTTGAGAATGATACACATATTCATTTTCACATATCTGCCTCCGTTTTTATGATCGAAATTTGTAAATACCCCAAAATGTTATGAAGAGTGATCAGATGATTTTAAATTAATTGCAAAGTCCCTCTTTGCCATTAAAATGAACGTAATCCCATAAAAAAAAAACAAAGGAAGGTTTGGGACTTTGTATGAGGTGTGTGACCCATCAAAACATACTGCATTTAAACATCATATGTCTATACATACAAAAGTATTCAAAAAAGTAAAAAAAAACAAAAAACATTTTATTGAGTAATCTTTGCAACAAATGATAGCAGAAGCAATTCAACAATAATATTATATATATATATATATATGACTGATAAGAATGGCGAGTCCCAGAAACTGCGATGCGCTCCGGCCGCCCCTTCCCCTCCTACTTCTCCCTTGTGGGGGTGGGGCGGGCTGTGGCGCATCGGCACCATACCAGTACCGTGTCGGACGCTGCGCCACCATGGCGGCGTCAGCGTGCTGACACGTGCATTACATCTAGCGTTCACTATATTAGGGAGCTGGCTTTTGGCACCTATGCTTGATCGGCGGTGCCGACAGAGCTGGGATGCATGCCCTCCCTGTCAACAGCAGTATGACGCTGGGAGTCATTTCGATGTGCGCTGGAGGGGGGCCCAATATTTACCTCCATTTGGATGTTCATTTTCTGCACTTTCTCATGGAACATGTGGTATCCTACTCTCCAATAGGGAGGTTACATAGTTACATATGTAAAGGAAATAGGGGAATGGCGCTGCCTGGTGAAAAAAAATATTAATAAGGTGCTAATGTGCTGAATAAATATATTGCACTCTGGGAAGGGAAAAAAGGGGGGATGGTACTGTCAAGTGATATAAAGTGATATAATATGATGTTCAGAAGATTGTTTCTGAACATCATATTATTAAATTATTACATCATTAAACCTGCCATGTAGTTGCCCACCCCATTATTTTGTTCAGGTCCGCTTGTAAGGTTTCCATATACTGCATAGAAGATATTGGCATGCTTAGTTTAGTATCATCCGCAAATACTGAGATTGTACTAGATATCCCCTCCTCTAGATAATTTATGAATAAATTAAACAGGATTGGTCCCAGGACAGAACTTTGGGGGACCCCACCTCCTTACTACATTCCTTAGTTTGTACAGTAAGCGTTTGTGGGGAACGGTGTCAAAGGCCTTTGCAAAGTCCAGATACACCACATCCACAGGCTTACCTTTATCTAGGTGGTAGCTCACTTCATCGTAGAAGGTTAATAGATTGGTTTGGCAAGAACGATTTTTCATGAATCCATGCTGATTACTACTAATAATACCGTTTTCATTACTAAAGTCTTGTATGTGGTCCCTTAACATCCCCTCCAAAATCTTGCAGACTACTGATGTTAGGCTGACCGGCCTATAGTTACCCGGGATATATCTCGGCCCTTTTTTAAATATTGGTACCACGTTGGCTTTTTTCATATCAGCTGGCACCATACCCGTTTGTAGACTATCCTTAAAGATCAAGAATAATGGTCTGGCAATCACCTGGCTGAGCTCTTTAAGAACCCTCGGGTGCAAGCCATCCTGTCCCGGTGATTTATTTATGTTAAGTTTCTCTAGTTTAGTTCTAAGTCTATCTTTTGTTAGCCATGGTGGTACTTCCTGAGGTGTATTATTTAGTTTAGCATTACAAGCTGGCTTAGTGTAGCCTCCGGATTCTTTTGTGAAGACTGAAGAGAAGAAATTATTTAACACTTCCGCCTTTTCTCTGTCCTCTGTGGCCAAATTTCCTTTGTTGTCTTTTATGGGGCCAATGTGTTCTGGCCTCGCTTTCTTACTGTTTATATAATTAAAGCATTTCTTGGGGTTCTTTTTACTCTCTTCCGCTATGTGTCTCCCGTGTTCTATTTTAGCCGCCTTGATTTCGTCTTTACATCTCTTGTTGCACTCTTTGTAATGTTTGAATGCTGCCAATGACCCCTCAGCCTTGTATTTTTTGAAGGCCTTTTTTTTAGAATTAATATGCATTTTTATGTTGGAGTTTAGCCACCCAGGGTTTAGTTTTGCTCTTTTAAATGTATTTCCCTGAGGAAGTCGAATCAGTTATCTCCTCTTTACCCTCTGGAAAAGCCCCGGGCCCCGATGGCTATACTGCAGACTTCTTCAAACTAATGAATACCCTTTCACCAGCACATGGAAGCACATGGCTTGATACCGCGTGGACATATTTACTGGCACCAGAGGGGAACTGTCCAGAGTGAGGACGCCTAGGATAGAGGACAAGCACCATTCAGGAGAATTTAAGATCAGCCCTAATTATCCATTGTCTGGTAAGAGGCTTATCCTCCCGTTTGAGTGGTATCCCATAGTTTACATCCTCTCCTGAGCACCTTTTCCTCATCTGGATTTTTTATATATAAGCCCTTATAACTCTGCTCTCTGGTAAGGGGCCAGTCCTTAACATGGTGGCGGGATCATCTGCACCTTAAAGTTGCTGTGGATATTTCACTCGGATATCTTTACATCTACTGAAAATATTGTTTTGGACTTTATGCACCTTTACTTCTGTTCTTTATTTCACCTTCACCTGAGTGTGATTTAGTTATTCACATTGGTGGAATATTAACTGTATTTTGCCTTTGATGCTTATCAGTTCACTAGTTCACCATATATGTAATAGTTTTGTGATTGTTTATTTTCAAATTGTTGCATTGGTTCACTTCAACCTGATTGTTTGACACCTATAAGTTTAGCGCACATGCTTTTTTATATAAATACCCTGATTGCCCCTACCCTCACCTCCACGTACCAAGCAATTATGGAGGGAGGCTCCTACCTGCCTACTGGCCTGCAGGCCCATATTAAACTCATCCCCAAGCCCAATAAAGACGCCACAGACCTGGGATCTTACCGGCCCAAATCTTTATTGAATCTAGACTCAAAAATCCTTTCCAAAATCATAGCCAACAGCATAGCTCGCTTAATGCCCTCTCTTCTTCACCCTTCCCAAGCAGGTTTTTCCCAAGGCCGCTCAGCCACTTCTAACATACGGAAAGTGCTTGCGGTTCTCGAACATGCAAAGACACACCCTGCAGCTGACATAGCTATTATTTCTCTAGACGCGGAAAAAGCTTTCGATAATGTTAGCTTCCAGTGGCTCCAAATGGTTCTTTCCGCCTTTGGATTCTCTGGTCCCTTCCTGCATCTGATTTCCGCAATGTACTCCTCCCCTAGTGTGCAAGTGATCACCTCCCGAAATGTCTCCGATAGCATTCCTCTTACAAAGGGTACCAGACAGGGCTGTCCATTGTCCCCTCTTCTTTTCAACTTGGCTCTGGAACCCCTTTCATGCTTTCTGCTCCATCACCCTTCCTTTCACGGAGTACAAATAGGTCGCAAAGAGCTCCGAACGGGCCTCTTCGCTGATGACATTTTATTATTTACCTCTGACCCTACTGCTGATATGCCGTTTATTAAACATACATTTGACACCTTTCGTAATTGCTCGGGCTTACGCATTAATTATGCAAAAAGTGAAATCCTCCCTCTCTACCACCCTAGAAACCCTCCGTGGACCGCCTCCGCACTCTTCTCCATCGCCCCCTCTTTTATCACCTACCTGGGCATAAAAATTGGGAAATCCCCTTCCTCCCTTTACCAACTAAACTTCCCGCCAGTATTTGCCAAAATTAAACGACAACTTGAAAACTGGACCAGCCTCCCCTTGTCACTTTTGGGTAGATGTCATCTCTACAAAATGGTAGCCTTTCCTAAACTGTTATACCCCCTCCAGACGATCCCATTATTACTGCAACACGCAGACATTACCTCCTTATATAAATAGCTCTCATTATTCCTATGGAAAAAGAAAAGACCTCGCATCTCCCTTGCTAAATTATTCTTGTCAAAACGCGAGGGCGGGGCCAATCTCCCAAATATCCATCTATACAACCTCTCTAGCCTTCTCAGAGTGAGCATGGACTGGCTGAAGGGCTCCTCTAAATACTGCAATTTTGTCTTGGAATCACAAATGGTTGACCCGTGTGGACTCCCAGCGCTCCTCCACTGCAAATTGTCCTCTCTTCCCTCCCACCTTAAGCAAAATATCCTATTGCGGGGCACGTTAATAACCTGGAGGGAAATACATAAAAAACTTGGCTTATCCCCTCTAATTTCCTCCAGATTACCTAATGCGGGACATCCAGTCTTTACACCTTCCGGTAGCGAGGCGGTCTTCTCCACATGGGCCAACCAAGGTCTTAGTTGATTCTGTCAATTATTTGACCCCATAACAGGTTCCCCCCTATCTTTTACCACGCTCAAGTCCCGCTACGAGCTACCAACTTCCCATTTCTTACTGGTACACCAGGCATCCGCCTTCTTGCAATCAATAGTCAAATCAAAACCAGAGAGGATCCGTACCTCCATCATAGACCGTCTTGTGGAGCTTAAGGACCTTAAAATTGCCCATATTTACAAACCTCTCCAACTTCAGCTTGGCAACCCCAGATCCAAGACTGTTAAATCCTCGTGGGATAAGGACCTTTCATTCGAGGGATCAAAGCCATACATCTTGCAGGGCTTTAGAACTATTTGCACTTATACTACTAATGAATTCTGGAGGGAGCAGCAACTTATGATAATCCACAGAGCTTATTCTCATTTTTCTACAATTGCATCTGCCACCCCCCTCCGCTGTTGCCCCTGGTGCCATTTGCATAGACCTACTCTCTTCCACAGACTCTGGTCCTGTCCCTTGATCGTGCACTTTTGGACTTCAGTGGCACACTTCATCTCTGGAATAATTGGTTATTTACCTCCCATGGACCACTTCTCCTTCTTATTTGGTCTGATAGATGACTCAACAGTTTCTTCCGCTCAACGACTTCTCAAGCCCCATGTATTACTTGTTTAACGCCATAAGGCTTGGTTATCCACATGTCTGATGACTGCCAGGAGGGCCATCCTACGATCCTGGATACAATCAACCCCACCAACCCTTAAAGGTGTTGAATCGGAATTAGAAGCTCTTTTCAAGCGGGAAACTTTGGATGTGTCTGTATTTAACGCTTCCCCCCATCGATTTCATGCCAAATGGGACCTTTACAGTAGAACCTGTGCTTCCCGGGGGATGCCTCTGAATCCTCCTACATTACTACGTACACATCCAAGCAGGAACCCCCCGAACACATCCGCATTTGTGGACTGATACCCTGCTTATCCATACTGATACATCTTGGACGCCTCGATGACCATTAGAAATATCCTATTGCTTTATTGATCTATTCAATATGCTTTTTATTTGATACTCTGGCTCTTCCTCTCTTTATCTCCCCACTATGCCTATCTATGCCATTGACCCTCCTAGATAGGAGGGGGGTCAATGGCACTCATGCTATGATTAACCACTTTCCCCTGTGACGCTGGTCCCCTTTACTCCCTCTCTCTTTCCCTTTTATATCTTTCCTCAGTTTTACCCTCCTCCCACACCCCTTCCCATCCTCCCCCTCCCTTGCCTTTCCCCCCCTTTCTTTTCAATTTCCATAATATCCCCTACCTTCCTTTACCATCTCCCTAGTTTTCTAGGACTTAACCCCTACCGCTTTTGTTGTTATTTCTATGCTAATCTACAGTTATCACATGTTTCCGACGGACCTGTTGGGTCCTACACTTGCTTCCTTTCTTTGTTACAGTTGTTTTGTTTTCATGTTCTCCTGTGATTATTGTACACATTGAAAACCCAATAAAATATTATATATAAAAAAAATGTATTTCCCTTTGGAATGCACTGGCCAATCCCTTTGTTAAGTATGTTTTCCTCTGTGTTCTTTGTTCCCAGGGTTCTATCCCATTTGATATTTTCTAGCAGAGAGCGCAGTTTTGGGAAATTGGCTCTTTTAAAATTCAGTGTCCTTATATTACCCTTGTGTTTCCTAATACTGTAATTAATACTGAAACTTATTGACCTATGGTCACTGTTTCCTAAGTTGCCCCGTATTTATATATCCGTGAGCAGGTCTGTATTGTTGGTAATCAGTAGGTCAAGTACCGCATTGTTTCATTGTTCATCTGACCCATGAAATTGCCCTGCGAAACATTTAGGAACTGCCAAGCCTTGGCTGAATGCGCGGTTCCTTCTGCCCAGTCTATATCTGGATAATTAAAGTCCCCCATTATAATGACATTTCCTATCCTTGCTGCCAATTCTGTAAAAAGGAGGTCCGTCTCCCCCTCCTCCCTCTGGTTGGGGGGCCAATAGCATACACCCAATATTTCCTTCCCTATAGTTCTTTCCCTTTTAAGTTCTACCCATAGGGATTCTGCCTCGCCCATAGCTCCATTATTAATATCATCCCTCATATTTGCCTGTACACTGTTCTTAATATACAGACATACCCCTCCCCCTTTTTTTAACTTCTCTATCCCTGTGATAAAGGGAATACCCCTGAATGGTCGCCATCCAATCATGAGAGCTGTCGAACCAAGTCTCTGTTATCCCCACAAAATCGAAGTCCTCCTCATACATCAGCAGCTCCAGCTCTCCCATCTTGTTGGCCAGGCTTCTGGCATTGGTATACAAACCTCGTAATTTAACCGGTTGCATACTATATCCTCGTTTGATGTTGTTTTTAGGCTGCTCTTGTTATTTTTCCCCATACTCACCTTGGATTTAGGTACTCTAAACACCCTACCACTAATGTCCCCATTTGTGCCCTCTGAATCTTGCTCCCCGCTGGCTAATTCTACATCTGTACCCTCCCCCCATCACCTAGTATAAAATCCCCTCTAACTTTTTGGCCATTCTCTCACCCAGTACAGTTGCACCCTCCCCATTTAGGTGCAATCCGTCCCTACCAAAGAGCCGGTGGCCGACTGAGAAGTTGGCCCAGTTCTTCAGGAACCCGAAACCCTCCTTACTACACCAGCTCCTCAGTCACTTGTTAACTTTCTTCATCTCCCGCTGCCTCTCTGATGTGGCTCGAGGTACAGGTAGTATTTCTGAAAATACTACCTTGGAGGTCCTACTCCTCAACTTAGCTCCTAAGTCCCTGAAATCGTCTAGGACTTTCCATCTTCCTCAGCCTATGTCATTGGTACCCACGTGTACCATGACAGCTGGGTCATCCCCAGCCCCACTCAGTAATCTGTCCACCCAATCCGTGATGTGCCGAACCCGAGCGCCCGGTAAATAACAGACTGTTCGGCGCCCACGGTCTTTGTGACAGATTGCACTGTCTGTCCTTCTAATGATTGAGTCCCCTACCACCAGCACCTGTCTTTCCTTTCCCTTTCTCCCGGCCTCACTGGAGGAGTTCTTACCCTGGCAGCTAGGGGTGTCGCTCTGCTCCAGCAATGCTTGTCCCTGACTGGTTTCCCCAGCATCACGCAACGGGGCGTATTTATTGGGGTGCTCCAGCCCAGGACCGGCCTCCTTGCCTTTTTCCCTTCTACCCCTCCTAACCGTCACCCATTTACTCTGCTCTGATGCCTGCACCTCCGTTTCTCTGCCCTTCTCTGTGCAGGCCTGCACCTGTAGGGTACGATCCCAGCTCTCCTTCGGTATGGAGAGTCTTCTTAGTGTTGCCAGCTGCTTCCCTAGATTCAAGACCTGAGCTTCCAGGGAAGCAACGTGCTTACATTTTGTGCATTTGTATTCGCCCTCGATCGCATGATCGAGGAACGTATACATACCACAAGATATACACTGAATCGCATCTTCACACCTGCCGGGCATTGTACCTACTAATCTAATCTAATGGGGATTCAGTAATTTAAGTCTGTCCTGTGTGGCTGTTTCCTAGCTTCCTAGCTCTACTTTCTAACCCTCTGGTACTCCACTACACTCGCTGACACTCAGGTACTCACAGATACTCCCAGACACTCACAGGTACTCCCAGACAATCAGGTACTCACAGGTACTCCCAGACACTCAGGTACTGACAGACTCTCACAGGTAGATTTTTCTCTCATGCTTAAGGGATTCACCCTTAGCTTCACTATATCATATCTTCTATTTCTCATTTCTTTAATTCTTTTTTAACCATCTTTTACTTTTTAATATTATCTTTGGATGGGTTGTTGGGGGCATCAATGATCCCTCCTGGAAATTTGTAGATTCTTTTCCCCATAGTCCTCACATACATACCAGACGTGCAGAAGTACTGCTCCCTCAGGTAGACTTTTCCGGCAGCCCCTTCATCCCATATTATGCATGGCAACAGACTGAATTGATATGCAAGTTACATTTGTGTTTGATACGGTTCATGTATGTGCCATTTATTTGGACACGACTGTAAATTAACATATATTCTTTATAGATGCATGGACTGCACCTGCTCCCGAGGAAGTGATTTTTCACGAAACGCGTAGAACACATTAGGATGCAGCCTTTTTAGGTTTTATTGCATGTTTGGATATTGCTTATATATTTATTTACATCAATCATTAACATGCATTATTACTACTTGTACCTACCATTTCACACTGTTCTTTAATGCTTTATGGCTCAACTGTATCTTCTGGGCATATGGATGAATTTTATTAGTTACGTATATAATATTATTGATGAATTGCATCTGCTATCATTTGTTGCAATTACTACTCAATAAAATACTGTTTTTTTTATTTATACTTTTTTGCATACTTTTGTATGTATAGACATACAATGTTTATATGCGGTATATTTTGACGGGTCACACACCTCATACAAAGTCCCAAACCTTCCTTTTTGTTCTTCAAATATAGGGATGGAGGCACATTAGCATTTGTGCTTCATATGAAGTCCTAAACTCCCATTTGTATGTATAAAAAAACATTTCCACTACATTTGTGAAGAAGGCTTCAAGAAAGTCAAGCAAGCACCAGGACCATCTCTCCTACAGTTGATTCAGCTGCAGGATCGGGGCACTACCAGTGCAGAGCTTACTCAGGGAAGGCAGCAGGCAGGTGTGATTGCATCTGCATGCACAGCGAGGCAAAAACTTTTGGAGGATGGCCTGATGTCACTTCTTTACTGAAAAAAAACATCAGGGACAGACTGATATTCTACAAGAGGTACAGGGGTTGGACTTCTGAGGACTGGGGCAAAGTCATTTTCTCTAATGAATCCCCTTTCTGATTGTTTGGGGTATCCAGAAATAAACATTGTCTGGAGAAAAAAAGGTGATTACTACCATCAGTCCTGTGTCATGCCAACAGTAAAGCATCCTGGGACCATTCATGTGTGGGGTTGCTTCTAAGTCAAGGGATTGGGGCTCACTCACTATTTTGCTTAGGAACACAGCCATGAATATAGAATGGTACAAAAAACTACTCCAAGAGCAACTTCTCCCAACCATCCAAGAACAGGTTGGTGACAAACAATGCCTTTTCCAGCATGATGGAGCACCTTGCCATAAGGCAAACGTGATAAGTGGCTTGGAGAACAAAAACATTGAAATTTTGGGTCCATGGCCAGAAAACTCCCTAGACCTTAATCCCATTGAGAACTTGTGGTCAAGCAGAAGGTGGGTAAACAAAAAACCCCTCACAAATTCTGACAAACTCCAACCATTGATTATGCAAGAATGGGCTGCCATTAGTCAGGATGTGGCCCAGAAGTTGATTGACAGCATTCCAGGGTGAATTGCAGAGATCTTAAAAAAGAAGGGGCAACACTGCAAATATTGACGCTTTTCATAAACTTGATGTAATTGTCAATAAAAGCCTTTGACACTCATGAAATGCTTGTAAATATACTTCAGTATACCATAGTAACAGCTGACAAAAAGATCTAAAAACACTGGAGCAGCAGACTTTGTGAAAATTAATATTTGTGTCATTCTCAAAACTTTTGGCCATGGCTGTATATCCATTTGTAAACAAACCCAACCCTTGTATTAAGATCTAGGCACCCCGAACAGAGCACATTTTATAGTGTGATTTCGGGACAGAGGTAATGTTAGCCATGTTGGGCTTTAACCACCTCCAGACCAGCCACTGAAGTAAAACAGCCCTTAGTGGGAGTGGTTATTCTAAAAAGATGTTGTATCGATTTACCATGCCCACGACGACTAGCTAACCGAAACATGGTTTAGTGACTGGGGAGTATAAGGGAATACGGGAAACTCCAACTGAGTAATACGACTGGCTGTGACACTTTCACAGCCCGCACTGCCTTTGGTCACCACTAGAGGGAGACTCCACTCCAATCCAGCTGGCTGACCACACACAGGCAGATACAAATCTTACAAACAATCTGGTGCACTCTAAGGGTTGGGAGCAGTCTAGCAATTATCACACACTACTAGGATTCCTCCAGCTATTCTACAAGCTAGAACCCCGGTGTTAATCACTCTTCCCACTGTCCACACACCACAAACGATAGCCTGCCACCACCCAACAGTTTGTCCGCAGACTGGTCTGCTGGGCCACCACACACACACAGATCTCTGTCTGGTTTACAATCTGCATGCAATCTGCCAACACGCAGTGCAATTGCATACAGATTGGCATGTAGCTTAGACCAAGCAATTAGGCACTAAAATGCAACAATCTCTTCAGAGATATGAGTCCTAGCTTAGTACACAGAAGTCACTTATTAATTTTACAATTTAATATCCCTAAAGTGGGCAGTGCATAAGAAATATATACAAAGCAAAAGGAGTTACAAAAAATACACAAAAAGATAAAAAAAGACACAATTGGCAATTTGCTATGAAAATAAAAAGGAATAAAAACAGAAATAAACTTTACAGAAGCTTATCCCTTGGTAGAAGCATACCGGAAACCGCGTGGGGACTCCCCAGTTTAGAACTGGCTTCATGGAAGAACCATGTCCATATCTTAGGTTCCCCAATTTATTGGAATATGAATGTGGGCTGGACTTTAGCCCTTGGCCAATCAACCCCAGGGGGTTGTCTCTGTCCCAGCCCACAGGAGGTTTCGTGTTCTGAACTGACCAGAGTCGAATTGACCCAGAACGGCGCAGACCGATGAGTCAGGGATAGGAATTCTGACACCAGCGCATATAACGGTTTTGTGCGTTTCTCTAGGATTCTACACACGCTACAGACACAGATTTACACGTACAGTACATGTAGCCCAACACGTGAACCAAAAGAAATAAACTATTTTCATCTATCTGCCACTAATATTTCACCTATTATGAGAGATAAAATACATTCCTTTGATCTGATGATACCAATCAAAGCTTGCAGACTGTTTGGAGCCTATCATCGCCCCCTGCGGATCCTCGTAGCCAAGATGACTAGCAGTTTTCTTTGAGGCTTTAGGAAGGTGACAATTTTTTGTTTACTTGCATGGGAGAGTTTAATTGGCATCTAGGTGTCGCCTCTATCCTAGAGAATGGCCCTGTCCTTTTCAAGTGCTAATAAAAGGACATATGTGTATGACTGAGTACTGAATACTATATCCTAATTTACCCAAAATGACACTACATCTACAATTATACTATTTCTACAGATCACTTCATATCTCGCTAAGGCAAAGCTACCCTACTCTTACATTTATGTTAAAGATGTTTCAAAACATTCTAATATTTACAATCAAGAGTGGTGCTATGCACCCTGTGAGTACTGTCATGGTTTTATATTTGAAAGCCATCTCTTTCCTTTTACAACAGAAGGGGAGGATGGGAGGATCAACAGCCTTATGAAAGAAGACAGGCTGAAGCAAAAGGGACAGCTTGCAAATCAAGGTAAAAGGTTTAAAGTGTCACAGATCACCAATGTTGTGGGGTTGTTTCTTTGAACGGGGGAACAAAACACCAGTCTATAAAGTTTTTGTTTTTTGCACTGGGGTGTATACTCGGGTTACAAGGGTGCTTTTACATTTTTTTAATAAATAAATGTTTGATTATTTTTGTTTTATCAATTTTGTAACACTTTTTATATTTAACTTTATTGCGCTTACAAGGGGCCTAAAAAGAAGGCGACGGTACTCTGTAGATAACTTCTATTTATAATGGAAGAGTTGCACTTGGGTTCCGTGGGTGACTTTTAAGGCTCGGGTCACACTATTGCGATGCGGGAAGGCTGCGAATTCGCAGCCTTTTCCCGCATCGCACACGCACCCCCGGCAGTTCACACTGCCATATGCGATACGCTGGGGGTGTCAATGTAATCTTAACGACACCCCCAGTTTGATCGCATATCGCAGTGCGATCGTGCAGTTCGCACAGGATGGGATCGCACAAGTGTGAACCGCTGTGCGATCCGATCCTGATGCGGCTGCAAAAATGCCTCCTGTGCGTGTTTGCACCGGGTGCGATGCGAATTTAGCCATACAAACTGTATGGCTAAACTCGCACCGCACAGCTGATCGCATGTAATGTCGGAGCAGTGCGCTCCGACATTACATGCGAACCCGGCACTCGCATGAGTGTGAACCGGGTCTCAAGGCTAAGCATTCCTTAATCACTTCATTATCAGCATGTTTCCTAATTTCCAAAAATGCATGACAAAAAAAAACAGAATTTTTGTCTTACTGTAAAATCGTTTCTCTCTGAAGTTCATTGATGGACACAGATCCAATCTTCTTTGACCCTTGGGTTATGCTGTTCTCCTTAGGAGTGGGACATTAGGTGGAAAAGAATTGACTACGCCTATAGGGCAGTCCCGGGGTGTATACTCCCACTTCCTGCTATAGGACTTTAGTTTTGTAACAAGCAGTGTCAGAAGAATACATAACTAAACTCAACAGAGGGGTGGGTGCTGTGTCAGTCAATGAACATTAGAGAAAAGGATATTACGTTAAGACAAAATTCCAGGTTTTCTCTTTTGTTCATTGACGGACACAGCTCCTTATCTTCTTTTACCCTTGGGACGTCACAAAGCAGTGTCAACATGAGTGGTGGGAAAACACAGCAATAAACATGTTTCCAAAAAAAGCTAAACGTAACCAACCAGGTAAACCAGGAACAATTGGAGCTCAGCTACCAGGAAAAAATACACTCTCAAGAGGCAGGAGCCTCTGCAACAGCAGCCTGCAAAACTTTGTGGCCGAACACAGCATCCGCAGATGCTAGTACATCCACCCTGTAAAACTTTGAAAATGTGTACACAAATGACCAGGTGGCCACCTTGCGAACCTGGACCACTGATGCCTGATGACGGAAAGGCCCAGGAGGCACTAAGTGCCCTTGTAGAATGCGCCTTAACAGGGAAAGGAGGAACCTGACGGTTGATAGAATAGGCCTGTGCCATCGTCTGCCTGATCCACCTGGAAATGGTCGCAGCAGATGCAGCCTGCCCCTTACAAGAACAATCCGTAAGGACAAGCAAGAAATCCGGTTTGCAATTCGACTCAGTCCCCGCCAAGTACACCCTGATGGCCCGAACCACATCCAGGGAATGCAAGGCAATATGTTTTGGATGTTTCGGCTTACGAAATAATGAAGGCAATACAATGTCTTTGTTAAAGTGGAACTCGAGAAGACCTTAGGAACGAACGACTGACAGGGATGTAGTACCACTTTGTCCCTGTGAATCACCAGGTAAGGTGACCGACAGGACAGCGCAGCCAGCTCTGAGAACCTGTGTGCAGAATAGCTACCAAGAAAGCCACCTTCTGTGAGTAAGCAGAGGAAGTTCACAAATGTTTTCAAAGGGCAGTTTTTGAAGAACCGACAGCACCAGATTAAGATCCCACGGAGGCACTAGGGATCTTACCGGAGGAACCAGATGGTGAACCCCCAGCACGAAGGTGTGAACCAAAGAATTTGTGGCCAACGGACGTAATAACGAAAAGGAACAGTGGAAATATCCCCAAGACTCACACTCCGCAATGAACGCCTTCTAAATGTGATGATGAATCTTCCTAGAAGCAGATTTCCTAGCATTTAGCAGAGTGGGAATTACAGAATCCGACAACGCTCTGTCCTTCAGTACCTGGCTTTCAATAGCCAAGCCGTTAAAGCCAGCGACTGTAAAGCAGGATGGAAGATTGGTCTTTGAAACAAAAGGTCTTCTGAAAGGAAGTCGCAAAGGAGCATCGGCTAACAAGTCTTACCAGGCCTGTGCACCACGACCATCAAGGCCAGTCTCGGGCCACCAGAATGACTGGAATCCCTTCTGCCTTGATTCTGCACAGGAAGTTTTGGCAGAAGCTGTAGCAGAGGAAAGGCATAAATTAGGTACTGACCCCAAGGGGCCACCAGAGAGTCTGCAGCGTCTGCCAGAGGATCCCAAGACCTTGCCACAAACCTCGGAACCTTACAGTGGAGGCATGAGGCTAACAGGACCACATCGGGGGGGGGTACCACACCCAAGACACAGTTGTTGAAACACTGAAAATACAAAGCAAAAGAAGGGCGCACCAGCCTAGCGCATTATCCTTAGCAAGTTTATTTGGATAAAATTGTTTAAAATCAAATACTCACAAACAAACATGAAGTTCAGGCACATCAATTCCATACACCTGCCTCCTACTAGAGGATCAACGTCTTTACTGTAAAGACGTTGATGCTCAACGCTGATGCTCAACATATATTGGGTTATATGTGGCGCAAGTTGGAAGGAAAGAACCTTGCCGGGGGCAAGGACCAAAACTCGATCTTGTAACTGGACTGGATAAACTTGTGGACCCATTTGTCTTGAATGAAGGAGGTCCACGGGTCTGGAAAAAAACAAAGATGTCCCCCCACCTCATGAACGGGTGAGGGCGCCCCTTCAGACAGAAGAGGACTTGTCTGCAGGGCCAGCGGAGCCTACTTCTGATTTATCAACCCCGGGACTCTTGGACCCTCCCGAGAATGTACAGGAGGATTTAGAACCCTTGTCCTGCGACCCCACGGGACAAAAAGGCTGCTTGTGGGCCAGGAAGACAGGACCATGTTTGCGACGAGGCTCTTCGATTCTGCCTTCCCATCTACAGGGTCTTTAAAAGACAGAGCATCCTCCACTGGTAGCAGTGTGGCTTTATTTAACCTGGAAACCTGAGAATACACCACCGGTGGAAATGGCAGTTTCTTTAGGAGGGACTCAAAAGAATACCTCCTAGCGAAACACTTAGGTATCCCAAACACGCATTTCAGTGAACCCAACTGACTAGCGACAATCTCATCGAAATAGGCAGGAAAGGGGAACACCTTAGTCACCTTGGATGGTCTAAGGGTACCAAATTTCTCCGGCGCAGCCGACCCAGCAGTAGCTGTGTTTTCCATTTTAAAATGTTCCCACCAGCACCTTTTCTTGCGCAGATGTTGTGGAAGAGGAATCATCCTCACTATCAGAGTACTCCAAGTGCGTGGACGCAGACCCCGTGGGGTGACTCGTGTCTGCGGCAGCCAAATAAGCCTCAGAATCTGAGGATGCAGCTGAAAGCAGGGGGCACTTTTTTTTAGGTCTTTTTTGAAGAGCCATATCCCCTTTGGTCACCACAGACTGCAGGACCGCCGTCATGGCTGCCAAGGCGGACTGAGACCCAGAGGGTCCTGCAGCCTCAGAGAGTGGGTCAGGTGGTGACATATGCTCCAGGGACTCCATAGTAACGTGGGGACCGCCAGCAATAGCTGTACAAAAAAAACTGTAAAAAACGCTGTAAAACCACCCACTGCTGCACAGATGGCACCACAGGTCCCAGCGCACCAAGCAGCGCTGCTATAGCAGAAGAGGGAGTATGCACAGCCCCAGGGACTCACTACCGCTGACTTTGGGAGGACAGAGAGCACCAAGCTGCCAGCTGCACCATGATCAGAAAGGAGGAGGAAACGGAAGTGCCGCCACTAGAGGCCCAACGCCGATCACTGCTCCATTCGACTACAAGAAAATGGCCGCCACATTGACTTACATGGGAAACCACTAAAAAATGGCGCCGGACTACACAAACATGGCCACGAGCTCCCATGCATTCAGCCACGGGAAAATGGCGGACGTGCGACTCCTAGGACCCCATCAGGTACATCAGCCCAGCAAGGGGGACCCAACCAGGGTCCTCCCTAGGACATTTCCGCCCATAATAATAGCCACAGCTCACCCCACCCCCCGGTCAGCACAGCCACTCAGGAGGGGGGTGGTTGTCTGCGCAGGGGAACCCCGCTAGTGAGAAGGGGGCGCCATTAGGGTAGGAAAGATACATGGGGGGGGGCTGCATCCACCCTGGAAATTCCCAGAGGAGAGGGGGCACACTACTCAGTACACCTTGGGTTCAGCCGGCACCACTCCTGGCAGATCACCTGCCCATCTTGGAATGGGCGGTGCTGCGGCCAGAGGTACGCTGCGACTCAGGCCGCGACCATGTCGAGTGCGTCCTCACGAGGTATTTCACTCGCAGGCCAGCCCCTGTCCAGTGGGGCTATGTTGCGGCCAACCTAGCATGGAGCTGCGGTCTGCACACGATTGCTGGCCAGACTGGGGAGACCGTAAGGATCTACGATATCCAGTGTGTCACCCAGTCCGGCAGTTGATTGTAGTTCTCACGGGAACAAACTTGATTATAGGAAAAAAAACAAAAAGGAAAAAAGTTCCATTTAAAAAGGAAAAAAATGCTAGGACCAAAGATCCCAGCAGGGAGCCGGGTCCTTACTCCTGGCTAGGCAGAAAAAAACTGAAGTCCTATAGCAGGAAGTGGGAGTATACACCCTGGGACTGCCCTATAGGCGTAGTCAATTATTTTCCACCTAGTGTCCTATTCCTAAGGAGAGCAGCATAACCCAAAGTTCAAAGAAGATAAGGAGCTGTGTCCGTCAATGAACAAAAGAGAAAAACAATATATTAGGATGTTCAACAAAACAAAATTTGCTCATTCATTCTGGTTCATTCAGAAGTTACTACTGCTTTCTATTTTTTAAGTGTTAAGAAAAAAATGCAATAGCATTCTGTAGCCTTAAACTGCAAAATATAAAATTACCCTGAGAGGAAATCTAACAGGCCTGTGGTATGGCTGATACCCTACAGGACCTCCTTGTTGAAGAATGGCTTGATGGGCAGCATGCAGACCTTCCCCGACGATAGGCACAGCATTGTTCCGAGCATTGTGATTGTTTCCGGCATGTTGATTAACATTGTTCTCACTTTCATCTTGGTCTCCAAGCAGGTAGGAGTGTAGGTCACTATAGAATTAAAAAAACAAAGTATATATATTTTTTTTTGTCAAAAACATGTTAACATTGTTTATAAGGAAAATAAAAAACAAAAACTACAAAACAATTGGTTCATAAGGAAAATAAAAAACCAAAACCACAAAACAATTGGTTCAATCTGATATTATCACAAAACCAGTTTTGGTTAAAGCGGAAGTCCAGCCTAATACCCTAAATTCTCCCCTGCAATCAATAATATGAGCGGAGTTCAGCCTTATGTGTCAAAATGAAAAAATCCCAGTTTTTCTTCCTGCAGTTTTCAGTGCCGTCACATGACTTTACTTCCTCTTCCTGAGTCCAAGAGAAGCAAGTGGGTGTGGTTACAGAAAGCCAGTGACATCGCTTCCTGAGAGGGATACCCCGAGAATCTATGCGACTTTGAAAATCAACTACCTTGAAAAGGCACCTGCACTGCTTTGATGCAACTTTTGATGTGACTGATCCAGAGAGTGTAAAATTGGATCAAAGTTGCACCAAAGTCACACTCTAAATCGCAATAGTGGAAACGTAGACTAAAGCTCAGTTTCCACTAGTGCGACTTATCATGCGACTTTGGACACACAAAGTCACAGCCCATTCATTTTAATGGCAGCTGTTCCCATCTATGTGACTTAGAAAATCAGCGACCTTGAAAAGATACCTGCACTACTTTTGATGCAACTTGGATCCAGAGAGTGTAAAGTTGGATCAAAATTTCACTCCAAAGTCAGTGGCTAGGTTTCCACTAGTGCAACTCTTAGGTTGTGCGATTGCGAGTCCACCGTCAGCCCTGTCAGCAGCTCGGACAGCTCGGTTAAGAGCTCGGACAACGGCCTCGATTTTTGGCTAAATCCAGCCGCATGAGGCACCCACCAGTCAAATTGGTCAGGCACCTCATCTCGGTCAGCCACTCAGACAGCCGCGAGTAGGCCGCAAGTCACGGGCTCAATTTTCGGCCCGTTACGGCCGCATGAGGCATCCGCTGGTCAGCTTGGTCGGGTACCTCATCTCGGTCAGGCTCTCGGTCGGTTTGGTCAGGTACAGGACAGCCACGAGTAGGCCGCAAAACCGTGGACTAAATGTTCGGCCTGACCCAGACATGGGAGGTGCAGACCTGTGGATGAACAAACATCCGCTCCCCCCAAGCCTATAACCACCGCAGGGAGCCCAAAGGACATCCCTGCCCCAGTCACTAACCCCCAGGGGGATGGGAACTTGCTCAAAGACCCCTGTGTGCGATCCAGACAGCCCGGTCAGCAGCAACCACATCCACCCCCCCCCATTACTGGAGCAAGTGGCAAAGCCAGCTGTTACCTAACCCAGGGAGGAGGGGACATGCGGGTAGGTTGGGGCCAAAAGACCACCCTGACTGTTAGAGGGGCTGGGGGAAATGGAAGCGAACCCGGGGGTCCGACCATCCCAAGGAGGGGCCCACGTCCACCCCGAGGCAAGAGCTATGGGGGGATACTACTCACCATACCAACGACAATCGGGTGGGCGCCACTCCAGACAGACTACTTCTCCACTCGGGGTGGGGGTGCTGACGGCCAAGGGGCACGCTGTGACTCAGGCCGAACCAGGTTGTGTTCATCCTGGCGAGGTGTTTCACTCGTGGGCCAGCCCCCGTCGATTGGGGCTGTCATGGCGAGGCCTAACGCGGGGCTATAACCTGCACACTCACGCTAGCTGGACTGGGAGACTTTAAGGATCTAGGATATCCAGTCCGAAACCCAGTCCAGCTGTTAATTGCAGTTCTCTCAGGAACATAACTAGCTAAAAAATTTAAATTTTAACAAAGGTTCCCTTTAAATTAAAAAAAAAAACAAGCTAAAACCGAAGTCCCAGTCGGGAATTAGGTCCTACTCCGAACTAGGCAGAAACAAACTGAATCCTATAGCAGAGTGAGTAGGTGTATGCCTTCAGGGACTGCCCCATAGGCGTGGCAACGTTTTTTCCTGCCTAGTGTCCTACTCCTGTAGGGGGCAGCATAACCCAATGGTTAAGAAGAATATGGAGGTGCGCCTGTCAATAAACAATAGAGAAACACTATTTTTTACTTTCGGCTATAAAACACATCCAATAAAAAAAATTAAAAAAATCAAATTCTTTCATCAATTTAGGCCAATATGTATTCTGCAACATATTTTTGGTAAAAAAAAATCCTTTTGAGGGTATATTGATTGGTTTGTGCAAAAGCTATAGCATCTAAAAACTATGGGATACATTTACAGACTTTTTATTCATTTTGCTTTTTCCCAGTAATGGCGCCGATCAGCAATTTTTAGAGGGACTGCGACATTGCGGCAGACCAATCTGACACAGTGACCAGTGACACTAATACAGTGATCAGTGCTAAAAATATGCACTGTTCCTGTATTAGTTACACTGGCAGGGAAGGAGTTAACAGTAGGGGTGATCAAGGGGATAAGGTTGCTCCAAGGGAGTGTTTTCTAAATGTAGGGGGACTGGATTTACTAGAGGAAAAGAGAGATCGTGTTTCAGCTTAGATAAAACACAAGATCTCTCTCTTCCTCCGTGACAGAACAGCGGTCTGCCTTGTTTACATAAATCATTCCGCCAAACGATCAGCAGGTCCCGTCGCAATCGCAGCAGCTAGACCCGCTAATTGGACTCCGCTGTGTGCAATCACAACGGGAGAGCCGCGCACGCTCCCGAAAACCCCTGCACAAAATCATGTACATGTACGTGATTTTGCACAGCTGGGCCGCCCTGCCGCAGTATATATGCGATGGGTGTTCTGGAAGTGGTTAAATGTTGCAGTTTGCATTTGACTTCTATAAACTTTGCCCTCTTTTTCTGAAGGTTTGGAGAAAAATCTGGCAACCTGGGTAATTTTTGAGTATGGTAGCCTTGTAGCATTTTTATAAGAAGGGAAGTGGAGTGACCCCCTGACGGTAAGTGTCTAGAGGGTACTATACGTGCTCTCTCAATTGCAAAAAATTTTGAAAAAGAGTCCTTTCCAAAAATCTCTTTAAGATAGTTCTCTAAGAATTCTATAGGACTAGAACCCTCACATCGCTCAGGGAGACCTACCATCCTCACATTGTTCCTGCGCAATCTATTTTCCAAGCCCTCCATCCTAAACACATGTATTACATTTTTCTTCACTTGTATTATCTTTATCTCGTGTTTTATTAGGTTCAGATCATCCTCCACTGCACTGATCCTCCCCTCCAGGACTGTTGCTGGTTCTTGAACTTTTTGTAAATCATGTCTCAAAAAAGATAATTCTTCTATAATGCCCTTTAGCTGGTCAGACATTTCAAATAAAGAGGACTACATGTGTTGATTGCTTGCAGGACTTCTTTCAGGGATGGTTCTATTTCGGTCTGTGTACTTTTGTGTTAAAGCACCAACTTCAGCTTGATCCATCCCTGGTGCTGCCATACCTTGGGCTTCATTGTCCCTCAGTACCACTGTAGCACCCCAATGCTTAGAGGCCTCTCACAGACCTCCAGGACCACCACTGTAGCTTCTTAATGCTCTAAGGGTGCTCACCAGCCCTCCTCCAGGCCACAGCCGCGGGTCCCTGGTGCTCCAAGGGATCCCACCAAATCTCCCCAAGGTCACTCCTCTGATCCTCCTCACCCCCCCATAGTTCCATCTTTAGTACAACTTGATCAGATGGGGTTCGTCAGGGCCAGGCAAGTGTCAGACGCCACTAGACATATAATAAACATTATACACCACGCTTAACAGTCTTGCACATGCCTTCTCTGCTACTATCTACTATTGGGGTACATGACTCATGTTACATAGTTAGTGAGGTTGAAAAAAGACATCAGTCCATCCAGTTCAACCTATGATTTGTGTGTGTGTCTACTGTTAACCACACATTGTATAACCCTGTATGTTGTGGTCTTTAAGGTGCCCATCTAATAGTTTTTTGAAACTATCAATGCTCCCTGCTGATACGACTGTTTGCGGAATAGAATTCCACATCCTTACTGCTCTTACAGTGAAGAACCCCCTGCGTATTTTAAGGTTAAACCACCTTTCCTCTACTTTTAGTGAGTGGCCACGCGTCTTATTGTATTTCCTTTCTCTGAATAAGTTTTTCCATATGCTAGGATTTCCAGTACAATATTTGTACATTGATATCATATCCCCCCTCAATCGTCGTGTCTTCTCCAGAGAGAATAAGTTCAGTGCTTGTAGTCTTTCCTCATAGCTGATGTCCTCCATTCCCCTAATTTTGTTGCCCTTCTCTGGACTTTCTCCAGTTCCAGCACATCCTTCCTGAGGACCAGTGCCCAGAACTGGACAGCATACTCCAGATGTGGCCGGACCAGAGTCTTGTAGAGTGCAAGAATAATGTCTTTATTTCTGGAGTGAATCCCCTTTTTTATACATCCAAGTATTTTATTGGCTTTGCTTGCAGCGGCTTGGCATTGCATGCCACTGCCAAGCCTGTTGTCTACCAGTACCCCCAGGTCCTTTTCCATTCTAGACTCACCCAGAGGTTCCCCCCTCAGTGAGTAGCTTGCTTTCTGGTTTCTGGCACCCAGGTGCAATACTTTACATTTATCAACATTGAACCTCATCTGCCATGTAGTTGCCCACCCCATAATTTTGTTCAGGTCCGCTTGCAAGGTTTCCACATCCTGCACAGAAGATATTGGCATGCTTAGTTTAGTATCATCCACAAATACTGATATTTTACTCGATATCCCCTCCTCTAGATCATTTCTGAAAAAATTAAACAGGATTGGCCACAGGACAGAACCCTGGGGGACCCCGCTTTCCACACCCGCCCAATCTGAGTACTCCCCATTAATCACCACCCTTTGCAACCTCCCCTGGAGCCAGTTCTCTATCCAGGTACTCACCTTATGGTCCATACCTACCTTCCTTAGTTTGTACAGTAAGCGTTTGTGGGGAACGGTGTCAAAGTCCTTTGCGAAGTCCAGGTACACCACACATCCACAGGCTTACCTTTATCTAGGTGGCAGCTCACTTCATCATAGAAGGTTAATAGATTGGTTTGGCAAGAACGATTTTTCATGAATCCATGCTGATTACTACTAATAAATGGATTTTTGTAAAATCTTACCGTAAAATCCTTTTCTCTTAAGCTCATTGACAGACGTAGTCCTCGTTAATTCAACACACTCGGGTTATGCTGCCCTCTACAGGAGTAGGACTAGACAGGAAAGAAAACGTTCTGGCCACACCCTAGGGGCAGTCCCAGAGGGTATATCCTCTCACTTCCTGCTCTAGCAAATCAGTTACGTCACAAAGCAGTGTTTAGAGAATTTAACCCAACCCAACTCAAAAACAGAGGGGCGGATACTACGTCTGCCAATGAACTTAAGAGAAAAGGATTTTACGGTAAGATTTTACAAAAATAAATTTTTCTCTGTCGCTCATTGACAGACGTAGTCCTCGTTGATTCAACACACTCGGGACGTCCCAAAGCAGTACCACAAATGAGGGGTGGGAAAATGGAAAACAAATCCAATCTAGAAGGCCCAACCGGTGCCAACTAGAAGTTTTCAATGCTCATCAATTAAAGATGAGATTCAACAGAAAATTCCAACATAAAACAACCCTCGAGGTAGACCACCGGTCTCCTCAAATTGCGGCCTGCAAACCTTGCGGCCAAATGAGGCATCCACTGATGCCATCACATAAATCTTATAAAATTTTGTAAAGGTATGTACCGACGACCAGATAGCCGCCTTACATACCTGGACCACTGACGCCTGATGGCGGAAGGCCCAGGCGTACTGAGCGCTCGAGTGAAGTGCGCCCTAACAGGGAACGGAGGATTCCGATCCTTAATAGAATAAGCCTGTACCACCGTCTGTCTAATCCATTTGGAGATAGTCGCGGCAGATGCAGACAACCCCTTTCTGGGGCCATCCGTGATCACAAAAAGTGAATCCGTCTACGGAATGATTCCGTAGCCTTCAGGTATACCCTGATTGCCCGAACCACATCCAAGGAATGCAACGCATGTTCCTGATGATGATTGGGCTGAGGACACAAGGAAGGTAGTACAATATCTTCATTCAGATGAAGCCTGAAACCACCTTTGGAAGAAAGGATGGCTTAGGATGAAGAACTACCTTATCCCTCTGAATCACTAAATATGGGGACTGGTCTGACAATGCAGCCAGTTCTGACACCCTGCGTGCAGAAGTGATAGCCACCAAGAAGGCCACCTTCTGGAATAAAGTAAACAAGGGAATCTCCCTGATGCTTTCAAAGGGAGGTTTCTTCATGACCGACAACCAAATTAAAATCCCAGGGCGATAAGGGCGCGCGGACTGGTGGAGCCAGGTGCCGCACCCCCTGGATGAAATTCCGCACCAAGGACTTAATAGCCAAAGGCTTCTGAAAGAAGATTGCTAATGCTGAAACCTGACCCTTGATGGTGCTCAAGGCTAGTTTCTGCTCAACCCCCTTTCGCAGAAAGGCCAATATTCGGGTCACCGAATAGGTACGTGGAGGAATTTCTAAAGATTCGCACCACGCGATATACATCTTCCATGTGCGATAATAGACCTTGCTGGAAGTCGCTTTCCCTGCTTTAATTAGCATAGGAATAACTGAAGCTGACAACCCTCTGTTCTTCAGTACCTGGGTCTCAATGGCCAGGCCATTAAACCCAGCGATTGTAAAGCACAATGGAAGATCGGTCCTTGAGACCGCAGACACTCCCTGAGAAGAAGTTCCCAAGGAACGTTCGCGACTAGCATGTCCAAGTCGGCCGGACCGGCTTGACGAGGCTAGCCTAGAATTTCCAGGACAACTGGAGTTCCCTCCATCTCCATCCTGCGGAGAAATCTCAGCAGCAATCTGAGAGGAGGGAATCCCTTTAATAGCTGACACTGCCTTTACAGGCCGTTCAGCGCGTCTGCTGCGTCCGCTGGAGCATCGTGGGCGCGCGTTACCAATCTCCGCGCCTTCGGGATGCTGTGCAGAAGGCACAGATGGTGAAATCCTTGGTGAATGACTTACGGCTATCTGGCCCCGGCAATCGGACAAAGTCTGATCGTTCTCTGTTCCCACACATTATTTAGACACCGGATTCCTATCACGAATGGTGATTTCTCCTGGTTAAACATTAGAGATCGAAGTCACCCGGCTAGAGGCTCCTTGGTCTGTCCGTTCAACCGGATCCGATTCTTGTGGGGAACTGATGCTAATCTTTGGAAAAGGTAAAGAAAATGATCTGTTCAGGGAACGGTAACTACCGCTCCCTGTAGTACTTACGCTGACCCAGCATTTTAACCACAGCACACGTCTGAGGATTACCGCTGACATAGATGCATGCCCTAATAGGGGGGTAGCATCCAAGGCTGCGTCACAGACAACCTGTAGTCCTTATATAATCTGTTCCATCAAAACAGATGTTGCCTGGGGGATACCTTTCCCCTTCAGGTCCTGGCGCACCAATCTCGCTCATTCCGTAAATGTCTGAGAAAACTAGATCAAATGACAATAACTGGTCTAAAGGCTGATCCTATCAGGGAAAGATAGTGCGGGACTCCGCTTCTACCTTCCGATCCACCGAATTCTTAAAGGACGAAGCGTCCTCCACTGAAAAAAAAAAAAAAAAAAAACGTGGCTTTATTCAGTCTGGAAATAGGTGGATCCACCACTGCTGATACCGTCCATTTCTTAATGAGGGATTCCTCAAACGGATAGCGTCTAGTAATGCGCTTGGAACTAGTAAAGGTACGCTTAGAATGATCCCATTCCTCTTTAAACTTTTTACCCAAACACTTGGGTAAAGAAAAAACCTTCACCGTCCTGGTGGGTCTGCTAGTACCAAAGGGAAATTCCTTTTTATTTGCCTCTACCGGAAAAAACCTCAAGTCTTAAGGTTTCCCGAACCGCACAACTAGTGCGTCCACCAATGCTTCTTCCTGATTTATGGCGGAAGCATGAACGTTCTCACTGTCTGAGGGAACCTTACCTGAGACAACAGCCCCTGCAGAGGGGCCTGCAGCTGCAATGACCATCTCAGCATCAGAATCTGAAGTCTCAGACGATATAGGGGTAGGCGGGGGTCGCTTTCTTGACCCCCGTTCCTGACAGGCCGTCTCCACCCGAGCCACCAAAGACTTCAAAACTGCTGTGAATGCACCCATACTCTGTGCACTGGCGGGTCCCGCGGCCCCCCCGAGGGAAACAGGTGGGGGTACTTGTGTGGCAGGGTCCATGATTATTCCAGTAACTGCCCGGAAAATACAATCCAAACTTAAATAAAAAACGTTTTTTTTTTTTTTTCCAGACCCCCAGCGCCACAAAAGCCCCTCAGTGTTACCTGCTAGGGATCCCTATCAATCGAGAGAGAGAGAGATAGACCCCCAGGCTCACCACTTGATGCTCAGAGTTCACTGCAACAGGTTACAGCGCTGTCTTCACAAACAGGAAGTCTTTTGGCTGGCTGCCCGGGAAGAAAGGAGGCGGCTCCGCCCCTCTGCACGCCTTCCGGCACCTCCCCTAGCTCCACGAGGTGTTTGAGTCACCTCAAACATGGCCGCCCCCATGCTGCAGACACGAGGCTACGCCAAAATGGCGGCCTCGTGCGATCTACGGCGGTCTGATACAGCATAGCGGCGTCCTGCAGAGTAACTAGGCATCGCAAAATCTTTCTCTCATGGAGATCAGCTTGACTGGCGGTACCGAACCCTGGCGGAACCGCGTGGCCGTCGGGAGACCTGCTTCAGCTGGAGGAATGACCTGGCAAGCCGCATCCCTGTCCTGTGGCTTCTGACAGGAAGGATACTTCTAGTAACACAGTTAAGATTCCAGTGCTGCCACATATTACAATCATTTAAACATACTTTGTAATTAGATTGTCAGCTCCCAAACCAAGCCTGCTGGCTTTTTGTACACACAAATCACACTCAATATAGGGGGATCTGTGCTATGTTATAGGATAGAAGGGAACCCATCCTTACCATTACAGAGAGGGGCCCGCGTTCACCACAAGACCCGTCAGGGGGAAAAGGGGAACATACTACTCACCATACCGGAACCAGGAGGGCGCCAACTCCTGACAGTACCCCTCTCCACCGAAGTTGGAGGGCTGTCGACTAATACGGACGCCGTGACTCATGGTCCTTGGCGTTTCAGCGAGACGTTTAACTCGCAGGGTCAGTCCCCTCAAGTGGGACTATGTCGCAGCCGACCCAGCGCGGAGCTATGGCCTGCACGCGCTCGTAGGCTGAACTGGGGTGACCACTGGATCTCAACATCCCGCCCGTCGCCCAGTTCAGCTTTCTTGCTTGAAGATCTCACAGGAACACTGGAGAAAAAAAGCTGTCTAAAAAAATCTTTTCTAAGAACAAATTCCTGCCAGGACCGAAGATCCCAACAAGGTATCTAGGTCCTTACTCCTGACTAGACAGAAAAAAATCGGATTTTTGTAAGATCTTACCGTAAAATCCTTTTCTCTTAGCTCATTGACAGACGTAGTCTTCTTGATTCACAAGAACTGGGTTATGTTGTCTCCGCAGGAGCAGGACTAGGCAGAAAGAAAAAACATTCTGGCTCCACCTTAGGGGCAGTCCCTGAGGGTATATCCTCCCTCTCTCTGCTACAAGGCATCAGTTCTGTCACAAAGCAGCAACAGAGAATTTAACCCAACCCAACTCAATGATAGAGGGGCGGGTACTACGTCTGTCAATGAGCTAAGAGAAAAGGATTTTACGGTAAGATCTTACAAAAATCCGATTTTCTCTGTCGCTCATTGACAGACGTAGTCTTCTTGATTCACAAGAACTGGGACATCCAGAAGCAGTGCCACAAATGAGGGGTGGGATTGACCGAAATCAAAATCCAATCTAGAAGGCCCAACCGGTGCCAAACTAGAAGTTTTAAAGGCTCATTATAAACAAAGAATGAGACTCAAATGAAAATTTCCAACGGAAAAAAACCCTTGAGGCAGACCACTGGTCTCCTCAAATGGCGGCCTGCAAAACCTTGCGGCCAAACGAGGCATCAGACGATGCCATTACATCAACTTTATAATGTTTTGTAAAGGTATGCACCGACGACCAGGTAGCCGCCTTGCACACCTGGACCACTGACGCCTGATGGCGAAAGGCCCATGACGCACTAAGTGCCCGAGTGGAGTGCGCCTTAACAGGGAACGGGGGCTCCCGACCCTTAATAGAATAAGCCTGTACCACCGTCTGTCTGATCCATTTGGAAATAGTCGCGGCAGATGCAGGCAACCCCTTTTTGGGTCCATCCGGGATCACAAAAAGTGAATCCGTCTTGCGAAACGAGTCTGTCGTTTTCAAGTATACCCTGATCGCCCGGACCACATCCAAGGAGTGTAAAGCAAACTCCCGAGGATGACTGGGCTTAGGACACAGGGAAGGTAATACAATTTCTTCATTCAGATGAAATTCTGAAACCACTTTTGGTAGGAAGGATGGATTCGGACGAAGAACCACCTTATCTCTATGAACCACCAGATATGGGGAACGACAAGATAAAGCGGCCAGTTCTGACACCCTGCGTGCAGAAGTGATAGCCACCAAGAAGGCCACCTTCTGGGACAACGTAGGTAGAGGAATCTCCCTAATATCTTCAAAGGGAGGTTTCTGAAGAACCGACAATACTAAATTAAGATCCCAGGGTGGTAACGGCGCGCGCACTGGCGGAGCCAGATGTCGCACCCCCTGGATGAAATTCCGCACCAAGGAATGAGTAGCCAAAGGCTTCTGAAAGAAGATAGCTAATGCTGAGACCTGACCCTTGATAGTGCTCAAGGCCAGTTTCTGCTCAACCCCTTGTTGCAGAAAAGCGAATATTCGACTAACCGAATAAGACCGTGGACGGAACCCCAGAGGTTCACACCATGCAATGTAGGACTTCCATGTACGATGATAAATCTTTCTGGAAGTCGCTTTCCTTGCTTTAACTAGAGTAGGAATAACTGAAGCTGACAATCCCTTGTCCTTCAGCACCTGGGTCTCAATAGCCAGGCCGTTAAAGCCAGCGATCGTAAAGCAGGATGGAAGATCGGTCCCTGAGACAGTAGGTCTTCCTTGAGAGGAAGTCTCCACGGGACGTCCGCCACCAGTCTGACCACGTCGGCGTACCAAGCTCGGCGAGGCAAGTCCGGAGCTACCAGGATTACTGGAATTCCTTCCTCCTTTATCCTGCAAAGAAGTCTTGGCAGTAACCCGAGAGGAGGGAAGGCATACATTAGCTGGTATTGCCCCCACGGGGCAATCAGTGCGTCTGCGGTCTCTGCTAGAGGATCGCGGGAGCGAGCCACGAATCTCTGTACTTTCCTGTTGAATCGTGATGCCAACAGATCCACATCCGGGGTGCCCCACCGTAGGCACAACTGGTGGAAAACTTCTGGATGGAGGGACCATTCCCCCTGATCCAGAGTCTGACGGCTGAGATAATCTGCCTGCCAATTCTCCACCCCCGGAATGAACACCGCAGAGATAGCTGGAACAAATCGTTCCGCCCAGCGAAGAATGCAAGCCACTTCTTTGGCCGCTCGGACACTCTTGGTGCCCCCCTGGTGATTGACAAGCCACGGCCGTGGCGTTGTCCGACTGGATCCGAACCGGGCTGCCCTGGAGCTGCTCGGTCCAGTGAATCAGACAAAGTCTGATCGCTCTCAGTTCCAATACATTTATCGGCAACCTGGATTCTTCCAGGGACCAAAGTCCCTGGACAGATAACTGACCAAGAATTCCTCCCCATCTGGATAGACTGGCATCCGTGGTCACTATCGTCCAATATATTGGCAGAAATGACTTTCCCTGGCTGAGCATCGGAGACCGAAGCCACCAGACCAGAGACTCTCTGGTCTGTTTGCTCAATCGGATCCGATTGTCCAGGGATTCTGGATTCCGATTCCATCTGAGAAGAATCTCTTGCTGAAGAATTCGGGTATGGGACTGGGCAAATGGGACTGCTTCGAAGGAAGCCACCATCAACCCCAGAACCCTCATGCAAGTTCGAAGAGAAGACCAGCTGTTGGATAGTAACAACTGGACTGCTGATTGAATCTTCCGGAGTTTTCCTACCGGAAGGAAAACTCTTGACCTGACTGTGTCTAGAATTAGACCCAGATATTCGAGCCTCTGGGTGGGAACCAGAAATGACTTTTGCTGGTTCACCAGCCACCCGAATTCCTGTAAAGAAATTATAGTAATTTCTATGTTTTGTAGCAGGGTCTGAGGAGACTCTGCATGAAGCAGGAGATCGTCTAGGTAACCTAGAATCGATATGCCTCTTTGGCGCAGTAGTGCCAACATTGGGGCCAACACCTTCGTGAAGACCCGAGGAGCCGTGGCGAGACCGAAAGGTAACGCCACAAACTGATAGTGGTTCTCTTCTACGGAAAAGCGTAGAAACCGCTGATGTCCTGCGAAATTGGGAATGTGAAGATAGGCGTCCTTGATGTCTATGGACGCTAGGATATCCCCTGGATGCAGGAAGGCTGCTACTGTGCGAATGGATTCCATCTTGAATTTCCTTATGTTGAGAAAGGAATTGAGTGCCCTTAAGTCCAGAATTGGACGCACTTTGCCCTCTTTCCTGGGTATTGTAAATAGGTTTGAATAAAACCCTTGAAAACGTTCTGTCCAAGGAACGTGGACTACCACTCCTTGTTGTAGTAAATCCGTGACTGCTCTCCGCAGATCTTCTAAACGATCCGGGGATAGTCGGATATTGGAAGGGAAGAATCGCGCCGGTGGGAGAGATCGAAACTCGATCGTGTACCCTGACCTTATGACTTCGCAAACCCACTTGTCCGGGATTCTGGAAAGCCATGGATCCGGGAACCGGCGAAGACGTCCCCCCACCCCAATTATGGGTGGGGGCGCACCTTCAGGCTTTGGACAATTTATCTTCAGGTCTGGAGGGGGCGGGCTTTTGCTTGCCCGACCAACGTCCCCTGAAGCCTCCTGAAGGAGCTTTGGAGGACTTAATTTTTTCACCCGCGGGACGAAAAAACTTTTTGTGAGCAGAGAAAGAAGGCCCTCGTCTTTGACGAGTTCCTTTACCCTTAACATTTTGCGGTAAAAAGGTGCTCTTTCCACCCGTGAGATCCTTAATGATCTCATCTAAGTTGGCTCCAAATAGACGCTCTCCTAAAAAGGGGATATTAGCCAATGCTTTTTTGGAACCTTGGTCGGGTAACCAACCTTTTAGCCACAGTGTACGCCTGAGAACCACTGCTGAAACTGATGCTCGCGCCAATAATGGAGTGGCGTCTAACGCCGCATCACACACAAACTGTAACCCCTGTATCATTTGTTCCAACAAATCTGATACCGCCTGAGGGACCTCTTCTAAGTCCCGGCGTAACCACTTGGTCCATTCAGTTACAGTCTGCGAAACCAGACCAATAGCAATTATTGGTCTGAAAGCTGATCCAATCAAGGAAAACATGGTGCGAGACATAGCTTCTATCTTGCGATCCACTGGATCTTTAAAAGACAGAGCGTCTTCTAAAGGAATAACCGTGGCTTTATTCAATCTAGCAATTGGTGAATCCACCACAGGTGGTTCTGTCCATTTCTTAATGAGGGTTTCCTCAAACGGATAACACCTGTTAATGCGTTTAGAAATAGCAGAGGTGCGTTTTGGCAGACTCCATTCTTCTTTGATTGGATTGCCAAAACATTTGGGCAATGGAAAAACCTTCGCCACTTTGATGCGTTTTTTAGTCCCAAAAGGGATTTCAGTTTCAGCTATTTCCGACGGAATACCCTGTAATCTTAAGGTTTCTTGAACAGATACAATGAGTGCGTTTACCAACGCTTCCTCTCGGGCTATGGCTGATGCCGAAACATCCTCCTCACTGTCTGAAGAGACAGTACCCAAGACACCAATCCCAGATGAAGTACCTGCAACTGCAGAAATAGGCTCAGATTCTGAATCCGAAGTTTCAGATAATAAGGGGTTAGGCGGGGGTCGCTTTCTTGCGCCCTGTCCCTGACAAGCCACTTCCACCCGGGACACAAAAGTTTCCATAATAGCTGACAATGATTCAACCGTCAGTGGGGTGCTGGAGGATCCTGCAGACACCTCGAGGGGATCCGGTGGAGATACATGAGTGCAGTGGCGTAGCGTGGGTTGTCAGCGCCCGGGGCAAGGTAAGTAATTTGCGCCCCCTACACAAATCTACTAGACCACTACACTGACACCTACAGAGACCTACCTTATACCTACACTGACCTACCTGTCCATTACAGAGACCTACCTTTTACCTTCACTGACACCTACAATGACCCCCCCCCCCACACTGACACCTTCACTGACAACTACACTGACCCCCCCATACACTGACACCTACACTGACCCATCTACACTGACCCCCCTTACACTGACAACTTCACTGACTACCCCTACATTCCCACATACACTGAGGCCTACACTGACAACTACACTGACACCTACACTGACCCCCCCCTAACACTGACACCACACACTGACTCCCCTACACTGACCCCCCTACACCAAGACCTACACTGACACCCCCTACACTGACCCCCGCATACACTGACACCCACCCATACACTGACACCTACACTGACCCCCCCATACACTGACACCTACACTGACCCCCCATACACTGACACCCCCTACACTGACCCACACACTGAACTCCCCATACACTGACACCCCCTACACTGACCCCCCCATACACTGACACCCCCTACACTGACCCCCCCATACACTGACACCCCCTACACTGACACCCCCTACACTGACCCACACACTGAACCCCCCATACACTGACACCCCCACTGACCCCTCATACACTGACACCCCCTACACTGACACCACACACTGACTCCCCTACACTGACCCCCCTACACCAAGACCTACACTGACCCCCATACACTGACACCCCCATACACTGACCCCTACATACACTGACCCCCCATACACTGCCCCCCATACGCTGACAACTTCACTGACAACTATACTGACCCCCCTTACACTGACAACTTCACTAACCCCCCTACACTGACCCCCCTTACACCGACAACTACACTGACAACTACACTAACCCCCCTTCACTGACCACCCCTACATTCCCACATACACTGAGACCTACACTGACAACTACACTGACCCCCCCTTTCACTGACACCACACACCGACTCCCCTACACTGACCCCCCTACACTAAGACCTACACTGACCCCCCTTACACTGACACCACACCCCGACTCCCCTACACTGACCCCCCTACACTAAGACCTACACTGACCCCCTTTACACTGACACCACACACCGACTCCCCTACACTGACCCCCCTACACTAAGACCTACACTGACCCCCCTTACACTGACACCACACACCGACTCCCCTACACTGACCCCCCTACACTAAGACCTACACTGACCCCCCTTACACTGACACCACACACCGACTCCCCTACACTGACCCCCCTACACTAGACCTACACTGACCCCCCTTAAACTGACAACTACACTGACCCCCTTCACTGACCCCCACCCATACACTGACACCTACACTGACCCCTACACTGACCCCCCCTATACACTGACACCCCCATACACTGACCCTTGCACTAACCCCCCCCATACACTGACACTTGCACTAACCCCCCCATACACTGACACCTCATACACTGACACCCCCATACACTGATACCTACATGGACCCCTACACTGACCCCCCCCCCCTATACACTGACACCTACAATTACCCCCCCCCCCATACACTGACACCTACACTGACCCCCCATACACTGACACCCCCTACACACTGGCCCCTCCCCATACACTGACACCCCCTACACACTGCCCACCCCATACACTGACACCTACACTGACCCCCCCCCATACACTGACACCCCCCTACACTGACACCTACACTGACCCCCCCCATACACTGACACCCCCCTACACTAACACCCCCCTACACTGACCTATCTCCCCCCTCCCATGTCCACTTCCCTGGGCTCCCGGAGCAGCACATCACTCACCTCTTTCTGTGTCCACACACTGGGGACTTGAGGAGGCGATCTGGAGCAGAGGAGAGACACAGCGTGTCAGCAGCAGCAGCCAGCGTGGAGGCAGCTGGTCCAGACAGCAGGGAGAGACTCCAAGAGCGGCGCTGCACATGCACAGAGCCACCGGTGTTGGCTGCCATCTTCACCCACGACCAGCCCCGCCCCCTGGCCGCACATGACACCTTCAGCGTCCGCCGCTCGTCCTGCACAAACAGGCAGTAAAGGAGCCAAGTGCAGGAAAGAGCGGGCGGGCGCCGGACGAGCACTGTCACAATAAAGGGATGGGGACATCTTGCGGATGACGGGCGTGGAATGCGCCCCCCCTAAATGTTGCGCCCGGTGCGAGTGGCCCCCTCTGCACCCCCCACGCTACGCCACTGCATGAGTGGCAGGGTCCATGTTAATTCAGGACACCTCTGCCAGAAAAAACAAAAAACTTTTTTTTTTTTTTTTTTTAAATAAAAAAATACCTCTTTTTTTTATGTGTCTCCCCCCTAGCGCAATAGCGCCCCTCAGAGTACCTGCTTCTCGATCCCCACAGAGAGAGAGAGAGGGACCCCCAAGGCTCACCACCCGATGCAGAGAAGTTTCCAACCAACTGCAGTCAGCGTCTGTCTTTTACAGACTGGAAAGAGCTGTGTTCGTTTTCCCGGGTAGAAGGACGTGGCTTCGCCCCCTGTGTACGCCTTCCGGCGTTCCCAGCTCTCCACGAGGTAGCTGGGCTTATCAAACATGGCCGCCCCCATACGGGAGACAATAGACTCCAAAAACATGGCGGCCGGCGTGACCTGAGGACATTCATGCACCCGGTCTACTGCAAAATGGCGGCGGACTGCCGAAATCGTTTTTTTCCCAGCACATCCACCTGCATCTCTGCTAAGTGGCGGTTTATCGATCTGCAGGAGGTACACTACAATTAAGGTAGGATTATACCTCCTATGTCTGCTGTAATACTACAGTCTGCTGGGTAGAGTGTTAGCTATCAAACCAAGTCCACTTCCCACCAAACACATACTGTATTTACAAGGGGGACTTTTAGTGTCAGATATATACTGACCATGTATGGAGGGGCCCATAATTCATACTGCCTCATAACGAGGAAAAAAGGGAACGTTTACTCACCATACCGAACCGACAGGCACCCTCTCTTCACAATACCCTCTCCACCGGGGTGGGGGGTTGTGGACCACTCCGGACGCCTCGACTCTCGGGTTCCTGGCGTCCAAGCGAGACTTTTAACTCGCCAGGTCAGTCCCTCCAATGGGACTCCGTCGCGGCCGACCCAGCGCGGAGCTCTGGTCTGCACGCGCTCGTAGGCAGAAACCGGGGTGACCACTGGATCTCAACATCCAGCCCGTCGCCCGGCCCCGCATACTTACTTGAATGTGTCGCGGCCGACCAAGCGCAATGCAATGGTCTGCGCGCGCTCGTAGGCCGGCTGGGGTGACCACTAGTGTCGCCCAGTCTGGCGTATTTGCTTGAAGATCTCACAGGAAAAAAACACTGGAGAAAACTACCTAAAAAATATTTTTTCTAAAGAAAAAATCTTGCCAGGACCAAAAAGATCCCAGCAAGGAACTTAGGTCCTTACTCCTGACTAGACAGAAAAAAACTGATGCCTTGTAGCAGAGAGAGGGAGGATATACCCTCAGGGACTGCCCCTAAGGTGGAGCCAGAACGTTTTTTCTTTCTGCCTAGTCCTGCTCCTGCGGAGACAACATAACCCAGTTCTTGTGAATCAAGAAGACTACGTCTGTCAATGAGCGACAGAGAAAAACTGATTTGCTGTGGCAGAGAGAGAGAGGATATACCCTCGGGGACTGCCCCTAGGGTGTTGCCAGAGCATTTTATTTCCTGTCTAGTCCTACTCCTATGGAGGCAACATAACCCGAAGGTGCTGTATCACCGAGGACTACGTCTGTCAATGAGCGATAGAGAAACACCTTTTGCATATCGATTGCAGTTTTGCCACAATTGTGGCTTATCATAGTGGGTGGAGCCCTATACCCTGACGTCATGCCGCCGGCTGTGTCTCTCAGAACAGCGGCCATTGGAGTAAGTTTTGGCCGCATTTCTTTGGTTCATTATCCACGTGGATTGTTTTTGTTTTAAAACTACCAATAATTACTATATCATATACCAAATTTCTGGCTCTGGGTGGTGAGCCTTTCTTCAAAAGGACAGATTTTGGTCAGCTCTTTACGTCCAGAGGAACAGACATCACCGAGTCCCTAAGAGGGTAGATTATCTATACAGGCTAATTAACATTAGTCGTCTGGTGCGTGCAATGTGGAGGAGGATTTGCACCAACGAAGGAGTGGATTGAATATGCATTTTGTCTTCTTTTTGCACTGATGCACTTTGTGGTTGACCGCTGGGAATATTAACCATTTTTTTAGGATTACTACAGTTTTGGACTATAATTATGGACTAACACATTTTGATGTCTTATTTGAGCACAATTTATTGATTAATATCCCTTTGTAATTGGGTGTGATACACATTTCTGCATCTTGACAGATGCATTACTGGTTTTACCAGTAATATTTTTATGAGGTATATCATTTGTTTTTAAGCGCTGCACTTTCTTTTAGGATTTTTTGTTGTGTGCTGGGGAGACAGAGGTGGTCCAGGGTCCACCAGCAGTGCCACATGCAAGATTTGGGTACAAGAAACACTTTCTGCATGATAATTTTGTCCAGTTTAAGAACAATTCTTATATTTTTATCTGAACACTCCAGCCGATGGTTACACTGCTCATCTCCTGCAGCCTCTTTAGGCAGATTGCTGTCTACTTGCACTTGCTCTGGAGTCAGCTGCAAACTGCTATGGACCACCCTTCCAATAGTATCAATGGTAGTGTATACCCATGTATTGTGTCAGCACAAACATTTGTAGTCTACACTAGGAATGCATGTGAGAGAAAACTATTTAGGGACAGTAGCCCCTCCCAATAGGAAGTGTTGAGCAGGGACCTTCATGGTAGGACAACCAAGTATTATTTTAATGAAAGCTGCAGATTAGAAAAGATTGAAGACAAAATGTTTTATTATATTAACATGTTAAAGTCCAACTCTTAGCATAGGAGTTTTTTAATTTCACAAACTGACTCTGGTTTTCTAATTACTTTAGGAGCTTGCTAAGCTCTGCTGAAAAATGCTGATGTGTACAGCCGGGAGTCACACTTGTGGCTCTGACCTGCATTGGAACAGTGCCAGTGAACGACAAGAGTTCCAGTCTTTTACTTCCACCTCCTCACTCTGCTCTGCATTAAAAAACATAGCACACACTTCAATTGTGCTGCGCTTTGTGAGTGGAATAGCAGAGCGCTTTGGGGCGGAGGCAAAACACCAAAACTGGTGTCATTCGTAGACACAATTTATAAGCAGCGGGGAGGGAAAAGTGCAGCTCCCTGTTGCACATAGCTGCTCTCAATAAAACTTGGGGAGCCCCTAAAGTACCTTAAAATTCAGATAATTTATGTGAGAATTAAAAAAAAAAGGTGGCTTTAGGACTATAGGTTGTATATGAGATTTTAGTTATGGGTTTACATATATTTTAGGTGTTTACAAGGAGTGAATCTCAACAGACAAAATACTAAATCAATGATGAGAAGTAGCCTAAATGTTAGATTTATTTTTCTGCATCATAAGGACCAAATGATTGTTGGAAGTTTCTACTCACAGCAAATATCCAGCAGTTACAGTCCAAGCCCTGACAAGTCCTTTCAACCACTGACGAGTGTGTCCTTGTTCCAGTAAGGCAGGGAGGACAACTTGCAGAAGTAGCAACTCCAACGATAGTTCACTGACTGGTGCATCGCTGGGGATTAAAGGTTGCAAAACTTAGGTTAATAATATTCATACATATAAATTTAAAGCAATTGTTTTCACAGACAATTATGGGTGCTGCTATTTCTGAGCTCCTTAGGAAAAATCCTATGGCCTGGCTATTATGCAGATCCTCTGGCTTCAATAGCTTCTGAGTCACAGATATAGAGTATATAAAAACAGGAAAGTCACAGTAAATTTAGAACGTATCTGCTTACTTGCTTTAGATTAGTGACTCAAAGTACTAAACCTAGAGAGTCAGTCAGCTAGGTAGCTGTGGGAAGTCAGCGATAGCAGCAGATTACAAGTTTCTCACATGAAATGTAATTTATGTTTTATAAAGCTAAACTTAATGCAGAGCTGACAAATGGGATTTTTGTACTTACCGTAAAATCCATTTCTCAACGAGTTCATCGACGGACACAGTGCTCCATAAATCATAACTACTGGGTTATATTGCCTACTCCAGGAGTAGGACTAGGTCAGAACAAAAAGCACTTGGCTATGCACAGGAGCCGTCCTCAGCTTGTTATACAACCCCCCTTTCTGCTCTAGGAAATCAGTTTAGTAGCAAGCAGTATTAGAAGTATCAGAACTCCATAGAGGGGCGGGTGCTGTGTCTGTCGATGAACGATTTTCTCTTTCGTTCATCAACGAATACAGCGCTCCATAAATCATAACTACTGGGACATCCAAAAGCAGTGCCAAACAGAAAATAAGGAGTGGGGAAAAAAACCCAAGGCTAAACATAAGTGCCCTTAACCTGGACACAGGAGCCTTAAACGGGTCACAGAAGCAACATCTGAAAAAATAAAAGTTTAAAGAAAAACATCCCTTAACCACTTGCCGATCTGCCGCCACCTATATACTGCAGGCAGGTTCCTGCGAATAGGCGTACCTGTACGGCGGTTCATGGGTGCGATCCTGGGGGCACTCGCCAGCAGGAAAGCGGATACACAGGGCACCCGCGATCGCTCCCCGTGAAGAGAGACCGGCGGTCTGCTGTTGTAAATTTGCTCTCTTAAGAATCAATGCAGAGCTCCTGTGTTCCTCCTATTTAGGAACACAGGTCTGTGTTGGTTGTGGAGGAGAAGATCATGGCTTTAGAAAAATATAGGATATAATGGCACCTTCCCCCAAATAGGAAAAAATTGCTACAAAGGGAGATTCCAGACCTACCAAAAAAGGTAGGGTTAGAAAACGAGGGGGATTTTAATGTGCCTCTGGAATAAATATATAGAGAATTCAAAAAAGTAAAAATATTAACAACGTTTATAAAATATACATTAATAAAAAACATACATTACATCATAGTATATGTTATGTTATCACTGATAAACATGTCATATATAAGACCAGAAGATCACTGCATTTTGGTGAGCCCAAAAGGGCATTATGTGGATTCATCCATTGCTGGAACTACGCGTTTCACTACCAATGCTTCATCAGGGTCCAGCAATTTATTTGTAGAGATTCACAAAGAGTATATATAGATAATCTAAAGGTAGATAATATAATAATTAGAAGAAAAAGGAACAATTATATCTAAAAGGTAGATAATATAATAATTAGAAGAATAAGGAACAATTATATTCACACAGTAAGATAATGTATGCAAAACAATAGTATAACATCCTTATGCTTAACATATTAATTCATTGTATGCTCATTATATGTAAAAATATATCCTCCATCTACAGCATACAAACATTTCTAATTTTATTAAGTCAAAGAAAAAAGAAGGGCAGGGGCGCATGCGCGAGGTCGCGGAAGATGGCCGCTTAGCTTCCGTACTCCGCGCCACCGGACACCCACCTTCCGACGCATAAAGCACTGCCGCGTTCCAGCGACGACTCTTCACTCTCCTCGGCTTGCTGACACCGCCGGGCACACGGTGGTATGCGCCGAGCGCCCAAATATAACCAGAAGAAGCGGTCCCAGATGAAGGCAGCTCCGGCCGGGAAGGGCAAGATGGCGCCCGAACCCCTGGAGCCTGATGACTCCACGCGGCTCTCTTCTTCCTCTTTGGCTGACAGCCTGCAGCAATTCCCCGCGGACCTGGTAAGCCCAGCTCGCTAAATTCAGGGCTATTGTCAGGGATGAGATAGCCACAGCTTCCCACAAGCTTTCCTCAGACCTCATGCAGGGCCTTAAAGAGCTTGGGGGCCGCACTAATCAATTGGAACACAGAATGCACTTAACTACCACAGTTTTGGAGGGACATGAGGATGAGGTGGACAGGTTCACTGGGAAACTTAATATACTCCGTGATAAGCTGGAGGATGCTGAAAATAGGGCTCACAGGGATAATCTCCGTATACAGGGATTCCCGGAGACTGTCACTGATCTACAGGGCACGGCCACTGCTTTTTTTCAAATACTGGCTCCTGACATTCCTTTGGAACGTTTGGAATTTGATCGGATTCACAGATCCCTGGCTCCTAAACCAACGGCTGGCCCTCCTCGGGATGTCATTATTAAATTTCACTACTATCGCACTAAGGAAAGACTCATGCAAGCAGCCAGGGAGCACTCTGATCTCTCCTTTCAGAACTATTCACTTCAACTGTTTACAGATCTTTCCCCGGCCACCATAGCCCGACAAAGATCTCTGAAACCCTATTTGCAAATCTTGCAGACCCATAAAATCAAATATCGCTGGGGTTTCCCCTTAAAGATCTCATTCAAAGTTCAGGGTCGCCAATTTCATGCTACCTCCCTGGCAGACCTGCGCAGCCATTTTCAGGACTTGAACTTGGATCTCCCCTCCTCTCAGATGGCCCCCACGTACTCGTCTTCAGCTTCCAAGGCAAGACCATCTACGTCATCCTCCCCCTCCAAGCCGCAATCCCAAGGATCCCACCATGGTTCCCAGGCCCTCCGTTCTCTTCAGGCTCAACGTTTCCATGATGTCCCTATCAAGTGATCTCCGCCAGACTCAATTTTTTTATTTTTTGGCCCTTTCTCTTTTGTCTTTCAGGTGTACCCCACAGTTGGATGTCTTTGCAGGGGTCCCCGTGATATACCATTGGGTCAGATGCACCCTCTGTCGCACCCTCCTGGTTGTGGGAGGGTGAGGGCTGACATCCTTCCTCCAGTTGCTCCTTTGTTTTTTCTTTTTACTGTTCCACTTATATTTTTATGATGCCGTCATTTTGCACTAACTGATTGGGACTCCCAATTGTTCTTGTTGTTGTGTCTCGAATACCTTATTGCAATACTGTGAAAGTCTTTTTACGGTTATTTTTGCACTTTTCCTGTGCCTTATACTGTTTGCATGCTATTTACCCTTTTTTTGATCCCACTGTGCAGTCGTCGCTGCAGTGCTATTTTTTCTACAAGTTTTTGCGGCACCTGGGGGTGGGGTGTTTTTGTGCTCCCCCCGGTGCCTGCTTTTATTTTTCTATATTGGTTGGAGGGGTCTGGTGGACCACCGCCCCCCTGTTGCATCGGTTCTTGTACAGGATCATGGTCCTGGCCAACCCCCGATGCATTTGTGGTCCTTCGGGCCCACACATAGATGCATTTATGCGTTACCATTTCAGTGATTTTGCTATGTTTTTTTATGTCTTTCTGTTTCCTTTTTTGTCTCTGTCTCCCTTTTCTTGGTTCTTCTCCTTTCCTCTTTGTTCTGTCTCCTTTTCTTTTTCCCAGGTCCTGTGGGGCTGGTGTCTCGGGGTAAGTTACTCTTTCTTGTATTTCCTTTTTAATGACGCTTAATTGGTTGTCCTTGAATGTACAAGGTCTGAACTCCCCCAAAAGAGGGTTAAAGTTTTTCGATTTTTACGACAAAAGCAAATAGATATAGCATGTCTCCAGCAAACCTATTTCTCTTCCTCCTCGCACCCCAAATATTTTGATGCTCAATATCAGCAAGTGTTTCTAGCAAATGGCCCAACTAAGCAGCGGGGGGATACTGATTGCGTTTTGCAAAGCTGTTCCTTTTCGTTGTGATAAGCAAATTGCGGACCCCAACGGTAGATACCTTTTGCTTCAGGGTCTCCTTCAGGACACTGAAGTGATCATTATGAGCTATTATGCTCCTAATACTAATCCAGGCCCCTTCCTGTCCCATGTCTGCTCCCCTCTCATGTCCCATGCCAAGGGCACCCTTCTCCTGGCAGGAGACTCAAATACTGTGCTGAGTCCTATCTTGGACAAATATCCCCCTGAGAGGGTTGCTTCCTCATCTGCTGCCAAACGCTTTGCCTCCTCCTTACAATCCTCTGACTTTGTAGACCTTTGGCGTGAACTGCACCCCAGTGGTAGGGACTATACGCATTCACACCCTCACCATTACCATTCCCGTACAGACCATGTCTTTATGTTACGGAAACATCTCCCCCTGGTTCAATCTGTCTCTATTTTGGCTGTCCCCTGGTCGGATCACGATCCCCTTTTGGTGGAATGTAAGTCCATTTTAAGCTTGCCTCATCGTTCGTCCTGGATAATGAATGATTCTCTATTATCCTTTGCGGATATCCAAAATGAGCTTTTACAAGCCTCCAAGGAATATTTTGATCTAAATGCGGGCTCGGTCTCCTCTCCAGTGACGCTATGGGAGGCATATAAGGCAGTTTTGCGGGGCCGTGTTATTCAAATAGCTTCCAGGCGTAAACGGGAACGCCTGAAACTTCAGCATACGCTAGAGGCTCGTCTAGACCACCTTTCCGCTACTTTTAAACAGGCTCTGACCCCTACCAACCGCAGGCTATTGGCCCATTGCCGGGCTGAGTTGGACTTGTGCCTTACTGATAAGGCGGAAAGGACCCTATGTTGGTCCCGCCAAATGTGGTACGCCAAGGCCAATAAACCAAATGCAATGTTGGCAAATAGGTTGCAGACCTTTACCCCTAAATTTACCCCTGTCACTTTGCGCACTCGCCATAATGTGCTCACCAGTAACCCTCTTTGGGTTCTGGAGGAATTCCGTAATCGCCTTGCTGGACTGTATCCGGCACAGGCTGACCCTCAGGCTGCGGATGCTTTTTTACAACATGTTTCTCTGCCCACGCTTTCAGCCTCTCATGTGTCTCTTATGGATCGTGATATCCAGGAATCCGAAGTTTTACAATGCATTAAGGACCTGAAGGTAGGTAAGAAACCTGGTCCGGATGGTTTTACTGCATTGTTCTATCGGAAATTTGCTACTGTTTTGCCCCCCCCCCCCTTGACTGCGATGTTTAACTCTGTTAAAAATGGACAATCTCTCACCCCTGACCTCTTGACAGCTAATATAGTCATGTTGCCTAAACCGGATCGGGACCACTCTTCGTGGGCTAACTTTCGCCCGATCTCCCTTATCAATATTGATATGAAACTACTAACCAAAATACTGGCCACACGCCTGAATTCTTTCCTCCCCCGCCTGATTAAGAAGGATCAAGTCGGCTTTGTGCCCCGCCGGCAGGCAGGGGATGCTATTAGGTGGATCATCCAACTGCAACATTTTGCTCTCCAACGGCGCATACCCACTATGCTGCTGTCCTTAGACGTGACTAAGGCTTTTGATACCTTGTCTTGGCCTTATCTTATGACTGTCCTCCGCCGCTATGGTTTTGGTCCCTCGTTTTTGTCCTGGTTGTCTGCCCTCTATGATTCCCCTCAGGCCCATATTAAATACTACGGATTTAAGTCAGTCCCCTTCTCTATTGGCCGGGGTACAAGGCAGGGTTGCCCGTTGTCCCCCCTTCTATTTGTTCTGGCATTGGAGCCTCTAGCCGAAGCGATTAATTCTCACCAAGATGTCTCGGGCATTGAAGTGGCGGGCTCCCAACATAAGATATCTTTATTTGCGGACGACGTTTTGCTGTCCCTTACTTCGCCAAGGATTTTGTTGCCTAATCTTTTGGTCCTTTTGGACTCGTTTGCTGTCTTTTCTGGTCTGCGTATCAATCCTGACAAATCTAAAGCGATGTCCGTTTCTTTGCCCCCTGAGGACGTGGTGGCTCTCCAAGCGGCCTTTCCTTTCAAATGGCACCCTGCTTTACCCTACTTGGGTATTAAGCTGTCTCCCACGTATGACGGTCTTTATGCTGTTAATTATCCGCCCCTCTTCAGTCACTTGACGGACCTGCTCTCTTCTTGGTCCCATCTCTCCTTATCTTGGTTCAGTAGGATCACAGCCGTTCGTATGACCAATCTCCCTAAATTGCTATACTATTTTCGTGTGTTACAGGTTCCTATTCCCTCCCATATCTTACGTATTCATCAGCGCAAAATTTTTAAATTTGGGGCTCTTCTAGACCCCACATTACTAAACGCATCCTGTATGCTCGTAGGACCTCTGGGGGGTTTTCGGTCCCAAATCTATGGGCATACTACACTGCGGCATCCATAGCCCCTCTCTCTCATTTGCACGACACGTTCCAAATGCTGTTATGGGCCACGATAGACCTGATGGACGCCTGCCCAGTCCCTCTCTTCCATTCCCTGGCTCCCTCCTAAATTTCGTCCGCCAGACCTACGTCCTTGTCTCCTTCATTCTTTTCGCCTCTGGGACTCCGTTAAATACTCGGCCAATTTGATTTCCCCCCATTTGCCTCTATTGCGGCTCTTTCCTTGTCCTATGTTTCCACATGGCATTGATAACCCACGTCTGTTTTCGTGGTGGACGGACCATGGCTTTGTGGATGTCCACTCGTTATTTACCCCTACAAAGATACTCCCTTTTGGGGCCCTCCGCTCCTCGCATGATATACCCTTGCGGGAACATTATCGATATATGCAACTCCACAATTTCCTTCAGCAACTCATTAAACATAATCCTTTACCCTATACGCTCAGGCCTTTTGAAAGCATCTATAGGGCACGACCCCACTCACCAGGACTCATATCCCTCCTATATGCTTCTATTGTTTCTTGAGATACACCCCCTTTCACGGTCTATCATTCTAACTGGGAACTGGAATTGGGAAGTAAGTTGGACAAGGAGGACTGGCAGCACATGACGGCAGCTCTCTCAAAATGTTCCCGAAATGTTTTGATTTTAGAAAACGCTTATAAGGTGTTTTACAGATGGTATTATACCCCAGCCAGGCTGGCTAAATTTATACCTGCGTACTCTCCTTTGTGGATGCACTCAGGAGGGGACCATGGAAGATATTTGGTGGACATGCCCCAAGGTGCGCAGACTATGGATCAGGATCTATGCTTTGCTCCGTAATATTTTTCAGGTCACCCTGAAGAGAGGCCCGTATGAGGCGCTTCTATGTAAACCTACACCTGACTTGACCCGTAAACAACGTCAGTTGGCCCAGCATTTGTTTACAGCTACAAAATTGACCATTGCCCGTTCATGGAAAACCCTGTTGCTTAGTTTTGAGTCGGTCAAAAATCGTATGAATGATATTTTAATTAATGAAAAATTGACAGCCATAGTCTCTGATACCCATGCTAAATTTCTTAAGGTGTGGGACCCCTGGATCTCGACTGTTGCCCCTTCCAGATTTCAGACCACACTTCTTTCCCTTTGATACCCCCTGGACGCTCGCCTCGCAGGACCCGTTCTCTCTTCTTTTTCCCCATCCTCTCCCTAGTCTTCTTCTATTGTTGCTTCTTTCTGTGTTTGTCTTTTTTTCTCACTCCTCCTTTTCCCTCTTTTTCTTTTGTCTCTTTGTGCTGCTTTCTTCTCCGGGTCGGTACTTTAAGTCCATGCCTACGTTTGATTAATGGAACGTTCTGGGACTTATTCTCCTGTTGTTTTTATTTGCACTATATGTAGGGGGGACTTTTGGTCCCTCTCTGATGATTTTTTGCTGATATACTTTACGTGGTCTACAATGTTTTCAGTTAGGCTTACGCTCTGTCTGCATCCTGTTTTGCTGAGACCTGTTTTATGCGTTCCATTTTTTTTTCCATATTGTACACATATGCCTTGTTTTGATGTATGTTTATGCCTTTTCTTAAAATAAAAACTTTTGTACAAGAAAAAAGAAGGGCAGAATGTCAGTCTGCTGTCTCTAAAAAGTAGTGACATACAGGTAAATATTCAATAAAAAGTCATATCATATAAAGTATGTACACACAGGGCCGTCTCTAATATTGATTGGACCCTGGGCAAACATTTTCTTGGGCCCCCCCACCCCTGAGACATATAATAGCAGCTAGACTGAAAATCAGTTTACTGCAGCAGATCAGGCAGCGACTGCGATTGGTTGCCAGAGGTTGCAGCATATCATTGCCGCACACTGACTGGTTGCTAGAGGTTACTGCACAGCACTTCTGTTCACTGATTGGTTGCTATAGGTTACTGCACATCCTTGCCGCTCACTGATTTCTTTTCTAGAGGTTACTGCACATCATTACTGCTCACTGATTGGTTGCTAGAGATTACCGAACACCCTTAAAGCGCACTGATTGGTTGCTAGAGGTTACCTCTTCATGAAATTGTAGGTGTGGCTAAACTGCACTAACAGTGAGGCATTGTTATATACCAGGATTGCAGGATTGAGGGGTCCCCTGCGTGCAGAGTGCAGGGTTGAGGGGTCCCCTGCGTGCAGAGTGCAGGGTTGAGGGGTCCTCTGCTTGCAGAGTGCAGGGTTGGGGGTCCTCTGTGTGCATAGATGGGGGTCCTATGTGTGCAGGGATTAGGGTTCTCTGTGAGAAGGGATGGGGGTTTTTGTGAGCAGGGATGGGGGTCCTATGTGTGCAGGGATGGGGGTCCTATGTGAGCAGGGATGGGGGTCCTATGTGAGCAGGGATGGGGGTCCTATGTGAGCAGGGATGGGGGTCCTATGTGTGCAGGGATGGGGGTCCTATGTGTGCAGGGATGGGGGTCCTATGTGTGCAGGGATGGGGGTCCTATGTGTGCAGGGATGGGGGTCCTCTGTGTGCAGGGATGGGGGTCCTCTGTGTGCAGGGATGGGGGTCCTCTGTGTGCTCGGATGGGGGTCCTCTGTGAGCAGGGATGGGGGTCCTCTGTGAGCAGGGATGGGGGAGTCCTCTGTGAGCAGGGATGGGGGTCCTCTGTGAGCAGGGATGGGGGTCCTCGGTGTGCAGGGATGGGGATCCTCTGTGAGCAGGGATGGGGATCCTCTGTGAGCAGGGATGGGGATCCTCTGTGAGCAGGGATGGGGGTCCTATGTGTGCAGGGATGGGGGTCCTATGTGTGCAGGGATGGGGGTCCTCTGTGTGCAGGGATGGGGGTCCTCTGTGTGCAGGGATGGGGGTACTCTGTGAGCAGGGATGGGGGTACTCTGTGAGCAGGGATGGGGGTACTCTGTGAGCAGGGATGGGGGTACTCTGTGAGCAGGGATGGGGTCCTCTGTGAGCAGGGATGGGGGTCCTATGTGAGCAGGGATGGGGGTCCTATGTGAGCAGGGATGGGGGTCCTCTGTGAGCAGGGATGGGGGTCCTCTGTGAGCAGGGATGGGGGTCCTCTGTGAGCAGGGATGGGGGTCCTATGTGAGCAGGGATGGGGGTCCTCTGTGTGCAGGGATGGGGGTCCTCTGTGTGCAGGGATGGGGGTCCTCTGTGTGCAGGGATGGGGGTCCTCTGTGTGCAGGGATGGGGGTCCTATGTGAGCAGAGTGCAGGGTTGAAGGCTGTGCTTTATACATTTAAGTTCTCTCCCCCCCCCCTCCCCCCCAGTACAAAGCTTTTTTCCCGCCCAAATCCTCTCCCTGCATTTGAAAAAAAGAGTGGGGATACTAAACAGCAGCTGTAACTTACACAGGAAGTCCGTGCAGGCTGCTGGCTTTTCGGGAGCTCCTCAGCTTGTGTCTGTGTAGATTCCCCGCCCCCCTCTCTCTCACTCCTCTGCTCTCATATAGAGATGCGTAGAGAGCAGCGAGGGATCTGAACGGCTGCCGATAGAGGAGCACTGTCACATGAAAATACAGAAGCAGCGCTTCTGTATTTGCAACGGACCGTAGTGAGCAACCAGCAAGTGACCAGCTCGGGAGGCTGAACTCCGGCTGAAAGAAAGACCTGGTGGGCAGCAGCAGAAGCTCAAGGGGCAGCTACTTTGGGCCCCAGAGCAATGTTTGGGCCCAGGGCAGCTGCCCCTTTTGCCCTGCATTAAAGACGGCCCTGTGTACACATAATGGGCTAGAAAAGGGGATAAATTAGAAAAAGAGGAAAAGGGAGGAAAGGGGGAAAAAGGGAGGAAGGGAAAGAAGAAAAAACAAGGGGAAGGAAAGGGGAAGGGATAAAGGATAATAAAAGCATTGTGAAGAGTGAATCATCAGGTGAGCCAAAGGGGGGGCATATTTGGAGGAGAGGCTAGCTTTAGGTGTAGAAAAACCACCAGAGGGAGCCTACCAAATAGAAAGGGAAGGAGATGGTAACAAACTGGCGCACAAGAATCCCCATAAAAATACAGAAGGATAAAAAGTAAAAGTCCGCTGAGTGGTAATTAACAAATATGACTTACCCTTAATTACTGGCCAAAATTGACTCATATTTTTATTTATCAGATGGTGTATATTTATATAGATTCATATCGGATAAAGGGAGTAGTCACAGGGATCTGTAATCCAATAGAAGTTATAAAAACTATTGTGCCTATTGTTAGTTGTATATCCCCAAAATAGAAAAGAGAGAGAGGTTAGATACCATGTAGATCAGAGCACATGGAAACTGAAAAGAACAAGAAAATAAATATATCAGAGATATATTAAAAGAGGAAAAGATACTGTCCAGAGAATCTAGTCGTGCAAACCAAGTGTGTCATTTAGCAGGTGAAAAAAAAATACCTGAGATGTGAAGAGGAAACATATATACCAAACACAAAGAAGGGGTGTTGTGAAAGATTTATACATAGGTAACCGTATGTGTAAAAATGAACTCATCCCATATAGGTGACTGACAAACAATTGTTGATATAGTGTATTCAGACAGTGAGGGACTACTTATCAATAAATATTGATGAAGTAGGTGAAAGGGGAGGGAGAGGGAGGTGGAAAAAAGGGGTATATGATACAGAGGAATTCATCCACCAAGGATCACGTCCATAAAGTGGTTGTTCAGCATATATCAGGATATGGGATACCACCTGGAATGAAAACCACCATAGCACCATGAAGACTATGAAGTAATACTTCAGATATGTTGTATAAAAGAGAAGGAGATAGGTCAAGCTTAACCCTCTGAAGCCGGTCTAGAAATAGCCTGTTATTGCACCAGTATGTACCCCTTTCCGATGGGGCTGCGGACTAACCTGTGTCCTCACCAGACACGCTGGCACTTAAATCTAGGAAAAAAAGGCACCAATCCCTCCCCCTTCAAGCCTCCCGCCCCCCACATCCACCCGCCAAGTGTCCGATACCGGACATGCGGGAGGATGTTCCTGTGTGTCGGGCCGATGTCATTTCCGGTCTGTAAACCGGAAGTGACAAAATGTCAAATCATCGCATGTACAAGTATCCGGCGACCAGAGACGCCGGATGCAAGGGATCCATGGTCACGGAAGACAGTCAAAGAAGCCAAACCCAAACCAAAGCGCAGATGACCGGAGGTTCCTCCCATCAATCCACATTGCGGCATGGCAGCAGAAAGAAGAAACAATATACAGGAAAAAAGGGGGAAGAAACATAAAAATATAAAATTACATACCGCAAAGACATACAATCAGGCTTTACAAACAAACATTACCGTTTAATTGCACATCAGTATATTAACAAAATATCCTATACATATAATTAATTTCATTTACTTATTGATTTAACCTTTTCCGATTGTTCTAGTGCAGAGCCCTGAGTTACAGGACAATGGGTCACATGATAGTCAGTCCCACAAAAAAAAAAAAGGGGGGGGGAGAAAGAAAGAGAATTGATGAAAATTTATAAAAATCTCTAAAGTAATAGTATTTACATATATACAGAAGCAACACGACCGAAGTAGATAATCCGATAAATTTAGGGGAAAAAAAGAACATGTTATTAATCTAAAAAGGGAGCAAAGCTCATATGTTCATTTAAACCAGGGGGGGGGGGGGGCACATGCATTCAAAGATAAAATCCAGCGTGACTCTCTTTGGAGTATAATATTATCAAAAGGTCCCCATCTGGGACCAGGATGGATCCTATCTAGTGCAAAAAAATTAAAATTAGGGCATTTGTATCTACGTGTATGAGCTATATGTCTAGCTATTGGGCTTTCTAAGTCCCCACCTTTAGTATATGCTGCATGCTCCTTAATTCTTTCCCAAAAGTGTCGCATGGTTTTACCCACATAAAATGCTGGGCATTCACATTTCCACAGGTATACAATGCCGATGGTTTGGCATGTTACAAAATGTCTTAGCATGAATGTACGGCCATTAGGAAGAGTTTGCTGAGATTTAGTGGCAATATATTTGCAATAAGCACATGAACCGCATGGAAAAGTCCCATGAGGAAGTTTCGCACAGGGGTCTGTTTTTTTGTTTCTCTGATAGTGACTGGCTGTTACTAGATCTTTGATTGATTTATTTCTTCTGAAGATCATAATGGGTCTAGTGTCTACAAAATTACCTAGAATCTTATCCTCTGTTAATAAATGCCAGTGTTTGGCCATTATTTCTTTCAATTGTTTTGATTGTGAGCAAAATCTTGTGATCATTCTTGTTTTATTAGGGGTTATTAGAGGCTCCCCTTGAAAGAGGAGAAGATCCCTAGGGCTATCTTTTGCTTTTTTGTAGGCACTTTTAGTGCTTTTTCTACTATATCCTCTTTGTAGGAATCTAGTTTGTAGCTATTGTGCTTCTATTTCAAAAGTGGTATCCTGTGAGCAATTTTGCCGAATTCTACAGTATTGTCCTACTGGTATTCCTTCTATTACATGTTTTGGGTGACTACTGTCCGCATGTAGCAAAGAATTAGTAGCAGTGGGTTTCCTATAAAGTGATGTAGCTAACATGTTATAGGAGTCTCTGTAGATCTCCAGATCCAGAAAAGGAATCTTAAATTGGTCATAGATACAGTGTCTTGCGAAAGTATTCGGCCCCCTTGAACTCTTCGACCTTTTGCCACATTTCAGGCTTCAAACAAAGATATAAAACTGAATTTTTTTGTGAAGAATCAACAACAAGTGGGACACAATCATGAAGTGGAATAAAATTTATTGAATATTTCAAACTTTAACAAATAAAAAACTGAAAAATTGGGCATGCAAAATTATTCAGCCCCCTTAAGTTAATACTTTGTACCCCCTGTTGAAGTCGGAAGTGACGAAACACGTCGGGGCGTGGCCATACGACGCACCCGGCTACTCGATCGCGGTGAAGGAGACTCCCGGAGTTATCTGTCCTGGCGTGGAGCCAGGCTGCAGCGGCAACGGCTGTCTACCCCACCGCTATACTGTATGATGTGCCTGTTTGTTTTCTACTACAAGTGAGTGCAATTACTATTGTTTTTATATGAATAAAATACGGTTTTGACATATTGCACTAGTGGAGGCTTTGTTTTGTCCCCACATGCTTTGGAGTTCCGGTGAATTATTAATGGTGAACTAGAAGGCGATTCCTTCCATTGAACCATACATGTCAATGTGATTCCTGCCCATTCACGAGAGTGGATGAGCATGGTGTTCTGGTAAGTTGCCATTTTGTACTTTATTCCCGGCACTTGGTGGTGGAAACAGAGGTGATCCCCTTACATCTCACAATTATTTGGATCTCTGTTGGAACACACATCATTTTCCTGCACTTTTGGCTGAAAGGACTGTGGGACATTTTAGTGATTTTTATTAATTCAATATTTTTCACTGGTGTTTTAACCTTCATGCCTGTACTATGATAATTCAAGATTGTCATTGCTTGCACTACTAATATTTGTTATTGCTCTTGATCAACTATTACCTTTTATAATACTTTGTAGCGCCCCTCTTTTGCTGCGATTACAGCTGTAAGTCGCTTGGGGTATGTCTCTATCAGTTTTGCACATCGAGAGACTGAAATTTTTGCCCATCCCTCCTTGCAAAACAGCTCAAGCTCAGTGAGGTTGGATGGAGAGCGTTTGTGAACAGCAGTTTTCAGTTCTTTCCACAGATTCTCGATTGGATTCAGGTCTGGACTTTGACTTGGCCATTCTAACACCTGGATATGTTTATTTGTGAACTATTCCATTGTGGATTTTGCTTTATGTTTTGGATCATTGTCTTGTTGGAAGACAAATCTTCGTCCCAGTCTCAGGTCTTTTGCAGACTCCATCAGGTTTTCTTCCAGAATGGTCCTGTATTTGGCTCCATCCATCTTCCCATCAATTTTAACCATCTTCCCTGTCCCTGCTGAAGAAAAGCAGGCCCAAACCATGATGCTGCCACCACCATGTTTGACAGTGGTGATGGTGTGTTCAGGGTGATGAACTGTGTTGCTTTTACGCCAAACATAACGTTTTGCATTGTTGCCAAAAAGTTCGATTTTGGTTTCATCTGACCAGAGCACCTTCTTCCACATGTTTGGTGTGTCTTCCAGGTGACTTGTGGCAAACTTTAAAACAACACTTTTTAAGGATATCTTTAAGAAATGGCTTTCTTCTTGCCACTCTTCCATAAAGGCCAGATTTGTGCAGTATACGACTTGTTGTCCTATGGACAGAGTCTCCCACCTCAGCTGTAGATCTCTGCAGTTCATCCAGAGTGATCATGGGCCTCTTGGCTGCATCTCTGATCAGTCTTCTCCTTGTATGAGCTGAAAGTTTAGAGGGACGGCCAGGTCTCTACTCCTTCCATTTCAATATTATCGCTTGCACAGTGCTCCTTGGGATGTTTAAAGCTTGGGAAATCTTTTTGTATCCAAATCCGACTTTAAACTTCTCCACAACACTATCTCGGACCTGCCTGGTGTGTTCCTTGTTCTTCATGATGCTCTCTGCACATTTAAACGGACCTCTGAGACTATCACAGTGCAGGTGCATTTATACGGAGACTTGATTACACACAGGTGGATTCTATTTATCATCATTAGTCATTTAGGTAAACATTGGAAGATCCTCACTGAAGATCATTCAGAGATCCTCACTGAACTTCTGGAGAGAGTTTGCTGCACTGAAAGTAAAGGGGCTGAATAATTTTGCACGCCCAATTTTTCAGTTTTTTATTTGTTAAAGTTTGAAATATGCAATAAATTTTGTTCCACTTCATGATTGTGTGCCACTTGTTGATTTTTCACAAAAAAAAAATACAGTTTTATATCTTTATGTTTGAAGCCTAAAAATGTGGCAAAAGGTCGTAAAGTTCAAGGGGGGCGAATACTTTCGCAAGGCACTGTATATGTGGAATGCAAATTGAGATTGTTCAACAAATTCCTTTAACGTATCAAGAGGGCCCGACCATAGAACAAAGATGTCATCTATATATCTTTTCCACACCTCTATATGTTCAAGAAAGTGGGATAGAGACTCTTGAGCAAAGAGCCAACGTTCCCACCCCCCCAGGTAAAGGTTAGCGGATGATGGGGCACATTTAGTCCCCATCACCACTCCCTGTACCTGGAGGATTGTGTGTCAAAATGGAAAAAAGTAAATCAAGTATAAACTGGTTTAGTCTTCTATGGTCGAGCCCTCTTTCGTTCAAAAAGGTTTAAACAATCTCAATACCACGTACATGTGGTATATTGGAGTATAACGATTCCACATCTATGGAAACCAAAGAAGTATTCTCCTCAATTTGGATGCAGTCAACGGTCAAAAGCATATGCATGGTATCTTTTAGATATGAAGGTAGAGCTTCCACATGTGGACGTAGATATGCATCCACATAAGAACTGGCATTTTGCATGAGGCTATTAATGCCTGAAACAATGGGGCGTCCTGGGGGATTAACTTGTCCTTTATGCATTTTTTGAAGTGCATAAAATGTTGGTGTAGTAAGCTCTTTGATAATCAGAAATTCAACTTTATAGTTCTTTATAGTGACAATTCCCCATTGATAGTACTGATTTATTAACTGGAGAAATTCTCTTTGGTTTTTTTGTAGTTGTAAACTCCCTACTTTTGAGTACCAGGCTCTGTTGTTGAGAATATTCATACACATCTCTGTATATTGTACATCATTAAGGATCACCACATTACCGCCTTTGTCGGCTGCTTTTATTATAATATCTTTTCGTAGTTGTAAATCTCTTAGAGCCTAGCATTCAATTTCGGATAGATTACTTGGATTCTTCCGTATACTCATTTGTTTGATGTCTCTTGTAACCAAATGGATAAAGAGGTCTACTTTTGGATGGGTTTGACTTGGAAAGCGTTTAGACTTCTTTTTAAATGGTTGTAATGTTTTTGTGTTAAGCATACTTTCCTCTGAGGTCGAGGATGGGCCGGGCTCCTCAGTTATGGGGCCCGACTCGTCCTCAAGCTCAGTAAGAATTTTAAGTATTTTGCAATCTTTTTATGTCCAATCACGCCAATTGTTTAGGAGACCTCCCAGAGGGGCTTCTTTTTTCTTAATCTCAGGACCCTCAATGAGGTTTCTGAAATTAAGTTTGCGAGCAAATAAATTAACATCTTTAATAAAGTCAAATCTATCTAAATCTTTTGAGGGACAAAAATTAAGCCCTAATTGTAATACCCTGATTTCCTCGTCTTTCAACTCAACACCTGGGATGTTAATTACTTGTAAACTATTTACATCTTGGCTTGATATGTGTCATCTGTGGAAGATATTTTTACCGGGCCCAGAAGTTCCAGTGTCATCTGCTCTAAAAAAGCGCCCTCCTGGGTGATAGGGTGGCCCTTTTTCAGAAAAGTGCCACGGTGGGTCCCCTGGGTGTTAGATGTAGAGATCCCCATGGATCCTTGTGTCGAGCTCTGTGTAGATAAAGTAGAGGTATTTGGTCCTAATTTAGGGGCCTTAGCCGTGTGAGAGGTTTGTGAGTTATGATGTACTCCTATAGGGGGGTCTCTTTCATCATCTTTCCTTTTGTCATATCTTGTTCCGTTAGCTCTATCTTGGTGTGTATTCCAAAAATTTGATGAGGTAGAGGACGCTGCTGAAGAGTCTGACCAATTACCATCTTCCTGATTCTGTTGTGTAGGGGTTCAACATCTATTGGGTCTACTGGAATTTATTTCCCATCTGTAGGCTCTACCTGATCTAAAGGCCATTTGATCTCTATTCATTTTTTTGTCTTTTCTTTTAATAATTTCTCCACTATGTTTCTCAACCACATTCTTAATTTCTAGATTTTTTTTCCTTAAAAATGGGTTTATTTTGGAAAGCTGCTAGTTGATTTACAATCTTCACAATTTCTTTATCTAATATTAGGGCCTCTGCTTCATAATAGTCCTTCAAAATTTTCATCATTCCAATTGAGCATCTTGTCAGATTATCCTCCCATTTATTTTTAATTTCTGATGAAACTGAATGAATGGTTGGAAATATTTGAATCCGTAGTCCAATTGGTATGACTTTTAATTCGATACATTGTTGAAAGTATGCAATGTGCCAAAAAAAGGTTGTCTTACGAATAAGAAGTTGTTTCAAACAAGTAGTTATCTGCGAGATCTCTGTTATACTATTGCTTTGCATAAATTATCTTACTGTGTGAATATAATTGTTCCTTATTCTTCTAATTATTATATTATCTACCTTTAAATTATCTATATAATACTCTTTGTGAATCTGTAAAAATAAATTGCTGGACCCTGATGAAGCATTGGTAGCGAAACGCCTAGTTCCAGCAATGGATAAATCCACATAATGCACTTTTGGGCTCACCAAAATGCAATGATCTTCTGGTCATATATATGACATGTTTATCAGTGATAACATAACATATACTATGATGTAATGTATGTTTTTTATTAATGTATATTTAATAAACTTTGTTACTATTTTTACTTTTTTGAATTCTCTATATATTTAAATCAAGAGGCACATTTAAATCCCCCTCGTTTTCTAGCCCTACCTTTTTTGGTAGGTCTGGAATCCCCCTTTGTAACAGGTCTGTGTTGATTTCACAAGCACACCCCCCCACCCCATTTTATCGCTCCAGGGTTAACCCATTCCCTGCCAGTGTCATTACAGTAACAGTGCATATTTTTTAGCACTGATTACTGTACTAATGTCACTGGTCCCCCCAAAAGTGTCAAAAACGTCAGTTAGGGGTCCGATTTGTCCGCTGCAATATTGCAGTCCAGCTAAAAATCGCTGATCACCTCCATTACTAGTAAAAAATAAATAAATAAAAAAAATTGCAAATCTTTCTACTAGTTTGTAGACGCGATAACTTTTGCGCAAATCAATCAAAATACACCTATTGGGATTTTTTTTTTAACCAAAAATATGTAGCAGAATACAAATTGGCCTAAAAATTATGAAAAAAAAAATGATTTTTAATTTTTTTTTGGGGAATGTTATATAGCAGAATTGTCGATCGTTTTTGTTTATAGCGCAAAAAATAAAAATCTCACAGATGATCAAATACCACCAAAAGAAAGCTCTATTTGTGGGGAAAAAAAAGGACATCAAATTTTATTTGGGTACAGTGTTGCACGGACACGCAATTGTCCGTTAAAATAACACAGTGCCGAATCGCAAAAAATGGCCTGGTCATTAAGGGGGAAAATCTTCCAGTCCAGAAGTGGTTAAGAGGGAACAGCCCCTCTTAAACAGCAGCCTGCAAAACGTTGCAGTCAAAAGAAGGATCTGCAGATGCCTAAGTATCTACCTTATAGAATTTTGTGAAGGTATGCAACGACAACCAAGTGGTCGCCTTGCAAACTTGCGATATTGATGCCTGATGACGGAAGACCCAAGAAGCACTCAGCATCCGAGTAGAATGTCCCGTGACAGGGAAAGATTGAACCTGACCTTTAATGGAATAGGCCTGAAAGCGGCCAGCACTTTTCTTGGTCTATCTGTAACCACAAAAAGCTTGTCTGACCTCTGAAAGGACTTGGTAGCTGCCAGATACGCCCCACCCACATGCAATGCGTGCAAAGCAAATTCCTTGGGATGAGCCGGCTTGGGACACAAGGAAGGCATCACCATGTCCTCATTAAAAAGGAAGTCAGGAGGGGGCGTGAGCCACACCGGACGCTCAGGCCTGAGCTATAATCTGGAGACATCAGTGCAGCCCAGGCCAGGAATCGATAACCCAACCCCATCAACTATACACATCACGAGGCATCGGGCAATACCATTTTGTACATCCGACTGGCCGGATCGCTCCACAATAGGACCCGCGGCCTACCGCCGACCCGGGAAGCAGGCATCCAAGGCTGGGTAAGCAGGAGCTACATAAATACTAGTTGTACCCCATTCACAGCCATCCTCTCACCCCTACGACCACTGGGGGATCCCACAGAGACTGCCTCCAGCTACATATCCGAGGCCTACAATGGCCGGCCGCCATCTTGGATCCGGCCACACAGAGACCTGATTCAACCAGGCCTGCACAGGGATCTTTAAACAGTGTTACATATCTCTGTTACATTTGCCATCCTGGCTAGCAACCGTTGTTACAAGGCACAACCTAGACTTCTACGTATCCCTTGTGAAGGGTGACTCCCAGCTCCGCTATCCGTAGTACCAGCTGCACCATTTGTGGCCTACATCCAGCTAGCCACTGCCCTGGCCGTGGACTACTTTTCAAATCAGAATAATATAGTATCATCCAGCATCACCAGTGCCTTGAAACTTGCTCTCTGGGTTATCGCCTGGGGCATGGCGCAGTGAGCTACACCTCTCCTAGACCCCCGGTCCTCCCGGCCTCACAGGGCTAACTTCAGCAGGGATCTCAGTCCATCTCACCCACAATAGGGAACCAAAAGAGCACCAGTAACGGCCGTCCTGGAGGTCAACCTTGGGCAATTATTCACCCTCTCATCAGCCGCAACACAGAAGCAGCTTGACCCCAAGATGGCGGCAGCGCCTCCTTCACCGACACACTCGGCACCTCACTTAGGCACTCCAGGAGCTACTCTCATACCTCCCTGGGTTCTGCAGATGGTTGGGACATTGAATCCCATATCAAATCCCAAAACTCCTATATTACCTCTCTCCCCACTAAAATTGACTTTGAAAATTATGTTGGTAGGATGGAAAAAACCTATAAACAGGAAATATCTAAATTAAAACGTGATATTGGTATACGCTTTGAAGATGTTGAAAATACTGTGGATGACGTGAGTGCTGCAGTCCAATCCCACAAACAGACTCTTAATTCACACACCACTATGCTCCAACAACTTTCCTATCAACAGGATGACATGCAAAATAGGAACCGTCGCAATAACATTCGGATACGTGGAAGCCCAAGGACTTACCTGCAGCAGTTTCTGCCATTTTCAATGAGTTGCTCCACAGAGCCAAAGATGACCCCATTGAATTGGACCGTGTTCAAAGTACCTCAGGCCCTCACACTCCAGATCTGTCCTCTGTACGTGATACCCTCTGCAGAGTTCATTTTTACAAGGAAAAGGAATCCATCATACAAGCTGCTCGCACACAGGACACCATCCTATTCAATAATATCCCGGTCATGCTCATGCCTGACCTTTCTCGCCAAACCCTGGCTGAGCGCAAAGCCCTGAGACCTCTGACACAACTGCTCCAAGACCGCAAAATCAAGTACCAATGACGCTTCCCCTTCCATCTTACCCCATGAAGGCAAGACAGTAATTTTTCACACAATCTGGGATCTCCCGATCTTCCTTTAGCATCCTAGAACTTCCTCAAGTAACTTTGCCCAATTGGCCCCTCACCCCTGCCACCCCAGGTCTGCCTTTTGCCCCTCAGTGGCAGAAGCAGGGCTGCAAACACAGAACCAGATCACCCACCCGCAAAGCTCCCAATGACTGACAGGATCTCTGTGTTTCCTCGGAAACTTGTTCTTGCAGACCCCCTTTCTGCTAGGATGCAGATGTGGGGCGTTAGTCCCTTTCACTTTTACAGTTATCCGATTATTGTTTGTTGACTGCAGTTTATTCATCCTGCTCGTTTTCCTCTGGTCACTTCTCCCAGGAATTCTGCTCCCCGTTGACCGAGGTGAACAAGAGACATCCCCACGTTTTCTTCAGATACCGGATTATATGTTACCTGCTTATTGTCTATATGTTGTTGCTATGCTAACACCTACATCCTACTCTGTCACCTACTCTTCTGCCTAGGCATTGTGTGAATTTCCCTGGTACATCTCTCCCTACCATGTTTCCCTGTGTTACGAACCTCAGCGTAAAAAGGAATGAAACCGCCGTTTAGTGGATGTACCACCTTTGCAGCATGTACGAATTACCCCTGTAGCACACCAGCATACGAATAATCATCCAAAGAGAGCCCCAAACAATCAAACGGCTTTCTGTATAATAAATCCCCCTCCAAAAACGAGACAAAGCTCCGAGTTGAGGGTAAAAACAGGAACTGTTTATTACATTCCAAGACATACAGTTACACACAGCTAAGGGGCACTCTCCTTAGCCTTGCAGGGGGGGGGGGGGTGAGACAAGGACCAACCAATGAGAACTGAACATTTGTACATTTGAAACAGGCAGTCTTAATACACACCCCCTGCGGAGAGATGTCTCCAGCCCAGCTCAGCTCAGGCTATTGTCTGTATCATGAATCCACACACAGGAGAGGGGGGGGGGAGGGGATGGGCTGTAACATTACTTTACATTAACTCAATGCCATGAGTCCTGCCATCTTCCTTTGTTCAGAGGATGAATAAAGAGGAAATAAAATGCAATAAAAGTGCAATGTCCCAAACTTATAGGAAAATGACACAAAGGGGTTTACAATCCAGGGACAGGGTGATCCGTCACACATAGTGACGGTTAGTACCGTCACACCCTGCTTTTCCACTATTCCTTTCTCTCTTTTCCTTCTCCTTCTTTCTTGCTCTCTCTTCCTAGTTAGGACGTGTGGACCCAGGGGAGGCCCTAGACCCCCAGTTTCTTTTCGAATTCCCATGTGACGCCATGGCTAGTGACATGACTTCCAAGATCCCACTGAGTATATCCTCTTTCAATTGCCATGGGTTCAACACTCCTGAGAAGCGAAGTCAGATCCTTTACCACTTTCACAAGTGCCGCTCTGATATTGTTCTCCTACAGGAGACACATTTTCGAACTGGCTCTGTTACAACGATCAGCAACCAACACTACACTAACTGGTTTAATAGCCCAAATCCCCAATCAAAATCTAAAGGTGTCAACTGCATTCCATAAATCTTTAAAATCCTGAAATTTTGGATACTCTTTTGGATGAAGTGGGGGCGGTAATTTATTCTTAAACTAAAATATCATGGTTTTGTTTTCACAGTGGCCAACGTTTACGCACTTAACCAAGAACAGACCCTGTTTCTCTCTACCCTTCTCACCAGGTTGTCCTCATTTGGCAGCCTGTGCCACATTCTTGGTTGTGACTTCAACGTTGCTCTGTCTCCTCCCACTGATACCTCATTCAGTAAGTCCTCTATTCCCAATACATCGCTCACACGCATTAAATTACTTCTACATGCTAACCATCTGGTGGATGTCTGGCGTATACAGCACCCCAAGGGGAGAGACTATAGTCATTATTCAGTGGCCCATGCCTCCTATGCGACATCAGATTATTCCTTCATTTCTCAATCTTTGCTAGACACTCTGCTACACACTTCAATAGGCCATATCCTTTGGTTAGACCATGCCCCTATTCATTTGAAACTAGCGCAACCCCCTACCGTACCACAGTCTTGGGCTCATCGGCTCCTTAAAGAGCACAATCCTCATTTAGAGTCCTTAATGTCTTTTTTGGTGCAATGGCCCAGCTGTATGACGACCCACAGCGAACCTCCACCACTGAGGCTGCTCTTCACACGCTTCAGCAGGGTCAAAGAGCTGTGGAAGTTTATGTAACAGACTTTAGGGGTTGGAGTTCAGACACCCAGTGGAATGACGCTGCGTTATGGCATCAGTTCCGTTTAGGTCTGTCTGAAGGGCTGAAGGACGGCTAGCCAGGGTTGGGGTTCCTGCCCCCCTTGAGACTTTAATCAATCTGGCTATCCAGATAGACCGCTGGCTCTGGGAATGCCGTGCAAAACGTTCCACCCAGCAGCCTCATCCGGCCTGGATGATGTGGTGGTTCGCTGCCCCGGTAATCCTGTTCCTGCCAGCTCCGCTCCTGCTAACCTCACTACGGATGTCCCGGAACCCATGCAGCTTAGGGTTATGAGACCTGCCCTGTCTACTGAAGAGAGGAATCACCGGCAACAGAACAATCTCTGCCTGTACTGTGGAGAAGCTGGTCACAATGTGAGTTACTGCCCTGCGAAGCTACGTAAGTGCCTTTCAATCTCCCCATCTAGTGGTCCAGCATCCGCTTCCAGTGCTTCTCACCTAGCCTTCCCTGTCTCGTTTCAGCTTCCAGGAGGCACCATACCAGTAACCGGGATTATTGACTCCGGAGCATGTAGTTGCTTTATTGACCTGTTATTCGCTGTTCAATGGGGTATTCCACTTCAACCCAAGGACTTACCATCAATTCTGGACCTGTGACCCAGGAGACTCCTCCTCTCATGATCTCCTCTTCTGACCATAAGGAACTAATAAGCCTAGACGCTATCGTATCCCCCTTGTTTACAGTCATCTTGGGGTTACCTTGGTTGAAGGCACACAACCCCCAAATCGACTGGACATCTGGAGTCATCAAGTTCCCGTCTACCTACTGCATGAATTCCTGCCTGCCTCTCTCAGCTCTTCCAGAGCCTTGCTGTGCCTAGAATATGATCCGGATTTATGCTCTGTTGTGCCTGAGGCTTATCATAGTTTTCTGGACATATTCATCAAACGCAGGGCTGAGACCCTTCCCCCTCATCATCTTATGACTACCCTATAGAGCTGCTTCCAGGGGCCGAGATTCCGTTTGGTCATATCTACCCATTATCAGAACAGGAGTTGGAGGTTCTCAAGGAATATGTGGACGAGAGCTTAAAGAAGACTTTCATCCGCCCATCTACTTCACCAGCAGGAGCAGTAATCTTTTTGTATTAAAAAAGGATCACTCTCGGTCCCTGTGTGGATTATCGAGAGCTGAATTAAGTCACGGTTAAAAAACGCTATCCTCTCCCCTTGGTTCCAGAACTCTTTCAGAGTTTAAGGTCTGCTGTCTTGTTTACCAAATTAGACTTACGTGAGGCCTACAATTTGGTGCGTATCCGAGAAGGGGACGAGTGGAAAGCGGCGTTCGGTACCAGGTTTGGGCATTTTGAGTACCTGGTGATGCCCTTCGGCCTCTGCAACGCCCCGACTACATTCCAGCATTTTGTAAACAACATCTTCAGAGACTGGCTTGACACCTTCATAATTGTCTATTTAGACAATATTTTAATCTTTTCTGCGTCTCTGGACCAGCATCAGGAGCACGTCAGAAACGTTCTCGGCCGCCTCCGCCAACATGGACTTTATGCTCAGGCCGAGAAATGTGAATTTGAACAGCAAACCATCCAGTTCTTGGGACTGATCATATCCACCGAAGGAATTAAAAAAAAAGTTTCACTTATCCTGGATTGGCCGGCTCCATCTGACAAAAAGGTGGTGCAGCGCTTTGTGGGATTTGCATATTTCTACAGGAGATTCATTAAGGGCTTCTCTACCATCTCCTCGATCACACATCTTACCAAGCAGAACATTCACTTCCAGTGGTCCCCTGAAGCCCAGACCACCTTCTCAGTCCCGAAAAAGCTGTTTACTACTGCTCCCATCCTGAGACACCCTGATCCCACCTTACCTCCTTGAGGTAGATGCCTCGGAAGTGGCTGTAGGGGCTTTCATTTCCCAAAGACAGGGAGTTAAAGACTTGGTACACCCTGTAGCCTTTTTTTCCCACAAACTCTCTCCAGCGGAGAGAAACTATGATGTGGGGGACCGTGAACTTTTGGCCATCAAGGCGGCACTCGAGGAGTGGCAATATTTACTCAAAGGGGCAGCACATCCCATCCTTATCTTCAACCGACCACAAGAAACTCAAATACTTGAGATCTGCCAAACGGCTGAGACCACGCCAGGCACGGTGGGCTCTGTTCTTTTCGAGGTTTATCTTTCATATCACCGACCTGGTTCCAAGAACGTCAAACCGGACGCACTCGGCCGCATCCGTTCAATGACCCTATGGAAACTCCTGTACCTGACACCATCCTGTCTGAAGGTAACTTTCTTCTTCCATTAACTAATTTGATGGCTCATATTAAACAGGCTTCTGTGAGTATTCCCTGTCTTCCTGAAATGTCTCTGGTACCTAAAGACGGTTTGGGGACAAGAGCTTCATTCCAGAAGATGTCCGAATGTCGGTCCTGGGTTCTTGTCATGACCATCCATTGGCAGGTCACTTTGGAGTACATAAGACCCTCGACTTGCTGCAGCGTATGTTCTAGTGGCCCGACCTGGAAAAAAGTTGTAGGGACGACGTGTCTTCCTGTGCTGTTTGTTCCCGAAGCAGGTCCGCAGGAAGTCATGGGGTCTCCTTAGACCACTCCCAGTTCCTGACCGACCGTGGAGGATAATCGCTATGGAATTTATTGTGGAACTTACTCCTTCTGAAGGATGCTCTGCCATTTTTGTTGTTGTGGACCGATTGTCTAAAATGGCCCATTTTTTGCCCCCCAGGGGCACTCCCTCCACCAAGGAAACCACATAAGTCTTCATAAAAGAGATTATCCGGCTTCACGGGGTACCTGCAAATATTGTCTCTGACAGAGGAGTGCAGTTCACCTCCCGCTTCTGGAAAGCATTATGCAGCCTGTTGAAGATTGAATTATCCTTGTCTTCTGCTTACCACTCACAGACTAATGGGCAGACGGAGTGGACCAACCAGACCTTGGAACAGTACATTCGGTGTTTTACCACCATTGTTCAAGATGATTGGGTGGCCTTGCTGCCATTTGCTGCCATTTGCTGAGTTTAACTAATAACTAATAATGCTAAACATTCCGTTTTTGGACAATCTCCATTATTCTCAAATTACGGCTTCCACCCATCCTTCTTGCCTGATATCCTTTGTGAATCTGGAGTCCCTGCAGAACATGACACTATTGATTTCTTTGCTTGCAACAGCAAATTACTGCAAGAAGCCATACTTAAGGCGCAAACAGTGTCTAAGATGATCTTTGACAGAAGGAGGGAATAATTGATTCTTCAACTGGGTGACCAGGTTTGGTTGTCTACAACTAACCTTCATTTAGCCTGTCCATCTTAGAAAGTGCCTCCCAGGTTTACTGGGCCCTTTCCGGTCAAGAGAAAACTTAATGAAATTTCCTACAGTCAGGTCCATAAATATTGGGACATCAACACAATTCTAATATTTTTGGCTCTGTACACCACCACAATGGATTTGAAATGAAACAAACAAGATCTGCTTTAACTGCAGACTTGCAGCTTTAATTTGAGGATATTTGCATCCAAATCAGGTGAACGGTGTAGGAATTACAACAGTTTGGATGTGTGCCACCTACTTTTTAAGGGACCAAAAGTAATGGGACAGATTAACTATCATAAATCAAACTTTCACTTTTTAATACTTGGTTGAAAATCCTTTGCAGTCAATTAAGGCCTGAAGTCTAGAAAGCATAGACATCACCAGACGCTGGGTTTCATCCCTGGTGATGCTCTGCCAGGCCTCTACTGCAACTGTCTTCAGTTCCTGCTTGTTCTTGGGGCATTTTCCCATCAGTTTTGTTTTCAGCAAGTGAAATGCATGCTCAATCGGATTCAGGTCAGGTGATTGACTTGGCCATTGCATAACATTCCACTTCTTTCCCTTAAAAAAAACTCTGGTTGCTTTCACAGTATGCTTCAGGTCATTGTCCATCTACACTGTGAAGCACCGTCCAATGAGTTCTGAAGCATTTGGCTGAATATGAGCAGATAATATTGCCTGAAACACTTCAGAATTCATCCTGTTGCTTTTGTCAGCAGTCACATCATCAATAAATACAAGAGAACCAGTTCCATTGGCAGCCATACATGCCCACGCCATGACACTACCACCACCATACTTCACTGATGAGGTGGCATGCTTTGGATCATGAGTAGTTCCTTTCCTTCTCCATACTCTTCTCTTCCCATCACTCTGGTACAAGTTGATCTTGGTCTCATCTGTCTATAGGATGTTGTTCCAGAACTGTGAAGGCTTTTTTAGATGTTGTTTGGCAAACTAATCTGGCCTTCCTATTTTTGAGGCTCACCAATGGTTTACATCTTGTGGTGAATCCTCTGTATTCACTCTGGTGAAGTCATCTCTTGATTGTAGACTTTGACACACATACACCTACCTCCTGGAGAGTGTTCGTGACTTGGCCAACTGTTGTGAAGGGTGTTTTCTTTACCAGGGAAAGAATTCTTTGGTCATCCACCACAGTTGTATTCCGTGGCCTTCTGGGTCTTTTGGTGTTGCTGAGCTCACCGGTGCGTCATTTCTTTTTAAGGATGTTCCAAACAGTTAATTTGGCCACACCCAATGTTTTTGCCATCTTTCTGATGGGTTTGTATTGTTTTTTCAGCCTAATGATAGCTTGCTTCACTGATAGTGACAGCTTTTGGATCTCATATTGAGAGTTGACAGCAACAGATTCCAAATGCAAATAGCACACTTGAAATAAACTCTGGACCTTTTATCTGCTCCTTGTAAATGGGATAATGAGGGAATAACACACACCTGGCCATGGAACAGCTGAGTAGCCAATTGTCCTATTACTTTTGGTCCCTTAAAAAGTGGGAGGCACATATACAAACTTGCAATTCCTACACCGTTCATTTGGATGTAAATACCCTCAAATTAATGCTGAAAGTCTGCAGTTAAAGCACATCTTGTTTGTTTCATTTCAAATGCATTGTGGTGGTGTATAGAGCCAAAAAGATTTGAATTGTGTCGATGTCCCAATATTTATGGACCTGACTGTATCTTTACCCAATTCACTCTGCATTCACCCCGTATTTCAGGTCTCCTTGTTAAAGCCTGCAGTTCCAATGTCTTCCCTAGCAGGAGTTCAGAGCCACCGAACCTGTAATCGTTGATGGAAATGTGGAATATGCAGTAGAAGCTATTTTGGACTGCCGGAAGAGAGAAGACCTGTTACAGTACCTTGGTCAAATGGAAGGGTTATGGTCCACAAGAAAACTCTTGGGAGCCTGAATGAAACATCCACGCTATGGAACTTAACAAGGCTTTCTTTCGCAGTCACCCACAAAAGAGAAACTTATTGGGCACCCGAAGGTTGCCCTTAAGGGGGGGTGGCAATGTCAGCAACGCTCCCTGTGCGCAGGCGTGGACCTCCCCTTTGCCCATTCAATGGCTAACAGGAGTTCACCAATACGCACGCATATGCGCGACGGCCATTCAATGGCGAATAGGCATTTGCCAATGCGCATGCATATGCATGACGGACGTGACCCAGGCATGAAGGCACACGCGCACGTAATGACCTTTTTGGTCTTGGCGCCCAAACGGCCTATTTAACCCCTTCCGTACCGCGTCATGTCAAATGACGTCGGCACAAATCCTTTCTCGATCCGGGCCGACGTCATATGACGGCGCCCGGATCTCCCCGCTACTGCGCGCCCCCGGGAGCGCGCAGCGCGGCGATCGGGGGTGAGGCTCGTCCCTCGGACTGAGCCCAACCCCGATCAAGGTAAACAGCCAATGAAATTGGCTGTTTACCACGTGATCGGCTGTGTCAATCACAGCCGATCACATGAGCGGCTCCAGCGCGAGCCGCTCGTTCCTTCCTTAATGCGCCCCCGGGGGCGCGCAGCGCGGCGATCGGGGACGAGGCTCGTCCCTCGGACAGAGTCGATCCCCGATCTAGGTAAAGAGCCAATGAAATTGGCTCTTTACCACGTGACCGGCTGTGTCCAATCACAGCCGGTCAAATGTCAACAGAGAACACGGTAACTAGCTGTCACCGTGTTCTCCTCCTCACACACTGATCCTGTGTGAGGAGGAGATTGTGGTAACAGCTAGTTACCAAGTACAGTGCACCCCAAACACACTGATTGCCCCCCCCCCCCAATAAAGAGCACCTGTCACTAGCCCATCAAAATACCCGAGTACCTGTCACCAGCCCATCAGGTACTCTGATGACAGGTACTCGGGTACTCTGATGACAGGTACTCGGGTACTCTGATGACAGGTACTCTGATGGTCTGGTGACAGGTACTCGGGTACTCTGATGACGGGTACTCGGGTACTCTGATGACGGGTACTCGGGTACTCTGACAGGTACTCGGGTACTCTGATGACGGGTACTCGGGTACTCTGACGACAGGCACTCTGGTACTTTGAGTACCCGTCATCGGAGTACCCGAGTACCTGTCACCTACCCATCAGAGTACCCAAGTACCTGTCACCTACCCAACAGAGTACCCGAGTACCTTCCACCTGCTCATCAGAGTACCTGACACCTGAAGTACCCGAGTACTTGCCACCTGCTCATCATTACCCATCACTACTCATCAGTACCCATCAGTACCTATCACCTATTAGTATCAGTACTGATCATCCGTACCCATCATCAGTACAGTATCAGTATCACCTATCAGTATCAGTACTACTCATCAGTACTTATCACCTGCCTGTCACCTGCCCATAAGAGTACCCGAGTACCTGTCACCTGCCTATCGGAGTACTCGAGTACCTGCCACTTGCTCATCAGTACCAGAGTACCCGTCACCTGCCCAGCAAAGTACCCGAGTACCTGTCACCCTTCATACAGCCACCATGTCCAAGTCCAAAAAGGTTTATATACGTCGTCCGTTTAAACCTAAATACCGGTGTTATGGCAGAAGATAGCTGCCATAACCCTGGTATTTTTTTAAACGGTGGACGGTTGGCTTTCCGATAAGGGTGGTCCCAGCGGCGGATTCGCCGCGGGATCACCCTTCCGGGGTGGCGGAAGAGGTGCCCCCCCCCTCCCGCTGCATTCTGGTCCTTTACCCCGTTTACCGGACCCGCCGGCAGCGGGGAAAACAATCCGGTCCCAGATCCTCACAGACAGGATGTCGAGTGAGGGCAAGCTTGCCCTCACTTGACTCTATGGTCTTGGAGGACCGGAGCTACGGCAAACGTCATTGCCTAGCAACCAGTTTAAAGGTCCCTTTTTTTTTTTCATTTTATTTAATTTTTTTTTAATTTTTTTTTTTTTATTTTTTCTATCTTTTAGTGTACTTGTGAGATCTGAGGACTTTTTGACCCCAGATCTCACAAAAAAGAGGTCCTGTCGTGCCTTTTTTTTATTACAAGTAATGTTTACATTTCTTGTAATAGAAATAAAAATGATCAAATTTTTTTTTTAAAAAAAAACAGTGTAAAAATAAAAAATAATAAATAAAATAAATAGTAAAAAAAAAAAAAAAAAAAAAAAAAAAAAATTAAAGCGCCCTGTTCCTGCGAGCTCGCGCGCAGAAGCGAACGCATACGGAAACCCCGCCCACATATGTAAACAGTGTTCAAACTACACATGTGAGGTATCGTTGCGATCGTTAGAGCAAGAGCAATAATTTGAGCCCTAGACCTCCTCTGTAACTCTAAGATAGCAACCTGTAGAAATTTTTAAAATGTCGCCTATGGGGATTTTTAAGTACCAAAGTTTGTCACCATTCTGTGAGCGTGCACAATTTTGAAGCATGACATGTTGGGTATCTATTTACTCGGCGTAACATTATCTTTCACATTATGGAAAACAATTGGGCTAACTTTACTGTTTTCTTATTTTTTAATTAAAAAAAGTGATTTTTTCCCCAAAAAATTGCGTTTGGAAGACCGCTGCGCAAATACGGTGTGATAAAAAATATTGCAATAATCTCCATTTTATTCTCTAGGGTCTCTGCTAAAAAAAAATATATAATGTTTTGGGGTTCTAAGTAGTTTTCTAGCAAAAACAACTGATTTTAGCTTGTAAACACCAAATGTCAAAAATAGGCCTAGGCAAGTGGCTAGGATGCATGATGATGCTCCTTGGATGTTTAGGCCCCTCTATATGGCTAGGCTGTGAAAAAGTCTCACACATGTGGTATTGCCATACTCAGGAGGAGTGGCAGAATGTATTTTGGGGTGTCATTTTTGCTATGTACATGCTATGTGTTAGGAATATTCTATAAATTTACAACTTTGTGTAAAAAAAAAAGTTTTTATTTTTTTCCCACATTTTCCAAAAACTTGTGGAAAAAAATGACATGTTCAAAGGACCCATAATGCCTCATAGAATATACGTTGGAGTGTTTGCTTTCCAAAATGGGGTCATTTTGTGGACTTTTCCATTGTATTGGTGCTCTAGGGCCTTGAAAAGTGTGATAGGTAGTAAGAAAGTTTTATGTGTATTTATGCTCCTAAAACGCCTTATGGTGCTACTTGGACGTGGAGTCTCTTTTTGTGGCCAGGCTGTGTAAAAGTCTCACACATGTGGTATCACCATACTCAGAAGGAGTAGCAGAATGAATTTTGGGGTGTCATTTTTGCTGTGTACATGCTATGTGTTAGAAATAGCTTATAAATTGACAACGTTTTGGGAAAAAAAAAGAAAAAAAAATGTTTTCTTCATTTTCCCAAGAATTGTGGGAAAAAATTATAACTTCAAAAAACTCACCATGCCTCTTACTAAATACCTTGGACTGTCTACTTTACAAAAAAGGGTCATTTGGGGGGTATTTGTACTGTCCTGACATTTCAGGGCCTCAAGAAAGGAGATAGGCCATCAGTACATCTGGTGTGATCAATTTTCAGTAATTGGTACCATAGCTTCTAGACTCAATAACTTTCACACAGACTAAATAATATACACTAATTTGGGTTAATTTTACCAGAGATATGTAGCAGTATAAATTTTGGCCCAAATGTATAAAGAAAAATTAATTTTTTGCAAAATTTTATAATAGAAACTAAAAAAAAGTGGTTTTTTTGCAAAATTTTTGCTCTTTTTTTGCTTATATCACGGAAAAAAAAAACCCCAGTTGTGATCAAATACCACCAAAAGAAAGCTCTATTTGTGTGAAAAAAATGATAAAAATTTTGTTTGGTTACAGTGTAGCATGACTGAGCAATTGTCATTCAAAGTGTGAGAGTGCTGAAAGCTGAAAATTGGTCTGGGCAGGAAGGGGGTCTAACTGCTCTGTATGGAAGCGGTTAAGGGTGGCTGGTTCATTTACACTTTGCTGTCTTGTCTGCAGCTTCTCCTGTGTTCCTGAACCTGAGACCTGTTGTATCCAGTTTGATTCTGGTTTGACCTCCTGGCTTGTCCCTCACCTTGCTTGTCTGCTGCCCATCCTGACCTCGGCTTGTTTGTGACCACTCTTCTGCCTTATCTGTTTATCTTCCACCGGATCCGGACCAGTTCACCTCCTGGCGGGGCAACCCCGAGGACTGCGACCTGGTGCTATACACGCAGCGAAATCTATCCTCACCATCAGAGGCTCTGGTGAAGACCAGTTGGCACTTATATTCCGCACCTCGGGTTAGCCGGTGTTTACTGCCTGGGTGACTCGCCTGTGCTCCATCCCTCAGTGAGCTAGAGGCTACCCTCTGCACGTCAGGCTCGCCTCCAGAGTCCTGACATACAGCTGGGGCACAAGGAAGGCAACACAATGTACTTATTCAAATGGAAGCCGGAGACAACATTGGGCAGGAATGTCGGACTGGGACAAAGAACCACTTTATCTCTATGGACCACTAAATAGGGAGTACGACAAGATAGTGCTGCCAACTCAGATATCTTGTGGTCCGAAGTAATAACCACCAATAATGCCACCTTCTGGGACAATGTAGGCAAAGGAATCTCCCGAATATTCTCAAATGGAGATTTCTGAGGAACCGAGAGCACCAAGTTTAAATCCCACAGCGGAAAAAGAGACCGAACAGGTGTGGAGCCACATGTCGAACCCCCTGAATAAGGGGACAAACTAAAGAGTGCATGGTTAGGGGTTGCTGAAATAAGATGGTCACGGCAGACACCTGGCCCCGAATGGTACTCAAGACCAACTTCTGCTCAACGCCCCGTTGAAGAAAGGCCAGGATCCGAGCCACAGCAAAGGATCAAGGATGAGCGCCAATCAACTTACACCAAGATATATACGCTTTCCACGTAACATGTTATATCTTGCTGGAAGTAAACTCCCTTACTTTCACCATAGTAGGCGTCACTGATCCAGATAAACCTCTATCCCAGAGTACCTGGCTATCAATAGCAAAGCCATTAAAACCAACGACTGCAAAGCAGGATGGTAGATCAGCTCTTTGGATAACTGGTCCTCTGAGAGGTAGCCCCCAAGGGATGTTTTTGGCCACCAGAATGATTGGAAGACCCTCGCCCTTGATTCCTCACAGGAACCACGGAAAAGCTTGAGCCAAGGATGATACTGGCCTTATTGTACCCCTAGAACGCCTGCAGCATCTACCAGAGGAATCTACTGAAGGAGCTGCATGTATGACCGTGCAAACATAACTGTCTTGAAGATGGATACCACCAGACCCAAAACCCGTATGCGAGTCGGGAGAGAGAACGGTCTGTGTGACAGCAGCCGGTGAATCACGGCCTGTGGTTCCCGAAGTTTGTCCAAAGGAAGGACCACCCTGGCCAGAATTAAAACCAGACTTAGGTAATTCAATTTCCTGGACAGGGATAGGGGGGACCCTAGGTAGTTCAAACGTCACCTGAACCTTTGCAGGAATTATATCCGCACAAGGAGACACAGGGCCTAAAAACCTCGAAATGGATGAATTTTGCCCCCCTTTTTTGATACCCCCAAACAGGTAATTTCTTGGATCCCCTTGACACTCATGATGGAGGTCCACAGGGCCGGAAACCAGCAAAGATGTCCCCCCACCCCAGTTATGGGTGAGGGCAAACCTTCATGCTGAAGGGTTCTTGTCTGCGGACCTGGCGAAGCCAGCTCTAGGCTTACCAAACCAAGATTGCTTGGAACCTCCCGGGAAAGACTTGAAATATCTATTTCCCTTATCTGCATCCATGGAAGCACATTTTTTTCTGTAGGATGAGAAGGAGCACCCACTTTGCGACAATGCTGAACCATCCATTATAAACCTGTTGCGAACTACAGCTTTAACTTTACTGTCAACCAGGTCTTTAAAGGACGAGCTTTCCACTACTGGGATCATGGTTACTTTATTCAACCTGGAAAAAGGAGGGTCCACCACTGGTGGACTAGTCCCCTTTTTTAAAAGTGATTCCTCAAAGGGGTAACGTCCTGAGAAACGTGTGGGGAACACAAAGGGTTGCTTTGGTTGCCCCCACTCCTTATAGATAAATCTGTCAAAATAAGGAAGATAAGGAAACACTTCAGCTGTGCAAGGTTACTTGTGTGTGCCAAAAAACACAGCCACGTCCGTGGCCACATCATCCGTTTTTAAAGTTTCACGCACTGCAGTAATAAGTGCCTACTAGCTCTCAGTCCTCTGCTGCGTCCGTGGATGAATCATCCTCACTATCGGATGGATCGGGGAGCATGATATCAAGTCCCCCTGAATGTGCCATGTCTACAGCAGCTTCAGGCACAGAATCAGATGAGACAGGCTGAGCAGGAGAAGGCGGGGGCTGCTTCCTACTGGGCCTTTACACACAGGGTACTTTCACCCAGTATACCAAGGACTGTAGGACTGCTGTGAGCGCAACCATTGGGAGCTGGGGTTTCGAGGGACCTGCCACCTCCATGAGGGGGTCAGTGGGGGGAATGTGACCCTGGGGCTCCATCAGGAAAAAGGGTAAACCCGGCAGCACAAAATTGGCACCACTAAGGATCCCCCTATGCTCAGGGCACCTATTAGCAGAGAGAGAGATAGGGACCCCCAAGGACTCACACTACCAGCCAGAGTAACGCCATAAACGCCATCATACTCCTATATCCCAGAAGAGGAAGAGCACAGGCATCGCTAGTGGGAGAGATGGCAACAAAGTTAATAAAGGGAATGGAGGACTTCAGCTATGAGGGAAAACTACAAGCATTGAACTTATTATCTCTGGAGAGGAGGCACTTGAGAAGGGATATGATATCAATGTACAAATACCGTAAAGGCAACCCTAGCATAGGGAACAAACGTTTCAGCGATAGATAATATAAAAGGACATGCGGTCATTAACTAAAATTAGAAGAAAAGCAGTTTAACTTTAAACTGCGTTTACCGTCAGAGCAATAAGGATGTGGAATTGTCTTCCAGAAGCAGTGGTATACGCAGGGAGCACCGATAGTTCCAAAAACTATTAGATGGACACCTGAATGACCACAACATACATTACTATTGACCACAAACACATACACACGCTCATCATAGGTGAACTGGTGTTTTTTTTTTTTTTCAACCTCACTATAACTACGTGGCTCTGGCCGTCTCCAGCATCTAGCCAGACCAAGGGTAAAACTGGATTTTTGACTTACCGTAAAATCCTTTTCTCTGAAGTTCACTGACAGACGCAGCTCCATATTCTTCTTAACCACTGGATTATGTTGCCCCCAACAGGAGTAGGACACTAGGCAGGAAAAAAAATTACCACGCTTATGGGGCAGTCCCTGAAGGCATACACCCACTCACTCTGCTATAGGATTCAGTTTTGTTGCAAGCAGTGTCAGAAGTAGGGTTGAGCGAACCCGGACTGTATTGTTCGGGTTCGTACCGGACTTTTGGGTATTCGATACCCGGACACGAACATTTCACTGTATGTTCAGGTACTGTCCGTTGTTCGGTAACGTTATTTGATGTTTTGGCGTGGTTTTAATGGCGCGGTTTCAACAGGTGCAAGGCAGCCAATCAGCAAGCGTATAACTAGTGTGCCCTAGAAACCATCACAGCCATGCCTACTAATGGCATGGCTGTAATTGGCCAGTGCAGCATGTGACACAGAGTCTATATAAGCTGGAGTCACATAGCGCCGCGCGTCACTCTGCTATAACTATACTAGGGACATGTTCCTGCTGCGTTTGCTGAGGGAAAGATAGGAGATTACTGTAGGGTCAGGCTGGAGATTGCTTTGAGGGAAAGCATAGGAAGAATCTTCTTTAATCAGACACTGACAGACAGCGATCTACATTGATTTGATTGTGTGGGGTGCAGTGCACGATCTTTATGCCCGGAGGGAGAAATAGATTACTGTAGGGTCAGGCTGGAGATTGCTTTGTGGGGAAAGCATAGGAACAATCTTCTTTAATCAGACAGCGATCTACATTGATTGTATTGTGTGGGGGTGCAGTGCACAATCTTTATGCCCTGACCTGAGCCCAGTAAGGAGGAGAAAGGAGAAAAAAAAATAATTTTATCAGTCTGTTAGGTGGGCGGCGTGTGGTGCTGCACATTTAATGCAAGCTCAGTGCATATGTGTCTGCTTAATCTGCATTTATAAAAAAAAAAAATCCTTCATATTTAACTTTGACATACAGTCTTTAGACAGACACTGCTTTTCTAACCTGCACTTCAAAAAACACCAATGTAAGGGGAAAATAATTATTTTTCAGTATTTAGGGGAAAAAAATATTTTTCAGTTTTTTATTCAAATGGGTTTTTTTTTATTCAATAGCGGAATAGAACAACAACAGTATCCAACCTGTTAGGCGTGTGGTGTGTAGTGGCCATTTCCTGCAAGCTGAGTGCATATGTGTCTGCTTAATCTGCATTTAAAAAAGAATCTTGGAGATAAGATTCCATCTATTCTAGTTTTTTTGCATGGTCCAATTTTCCTCCCCCTGGGGTCTGTAAATTATATAAGGAGTGGTAGAATGCGCAGAACTCGCCTGCAATCACCGACGAGGTATGCACCTCTCCTCCACCCTCCGTCTTTATGCGGGAGATATACGTTTGTTTCCCTGGGCCCCTGAGTGCCCTAGCCAGCATCACTCCTGGTTTATTTGCAAATTCAAAAAAATGTCTTTTAGACCATATCAATTTCCTATTTATCTTTTGGAAAAGAAGATTATTTAGCTCCTCCCTTGCGCGCGTGAGAGGGGCTAAATGTTTGATTGCCACTGATCTTTTATGCTGTCTACTAAGATCTTCGATTTGAGAAAGCAGTTTGTTTAGTTTTTTCTCCTGAGTTTTTTTTGCGCTGGATGCCAACCGCATTATGACCCCCCGTACCACACATTTATGGGCCTCCCAGATTGTTGAAGGGGACAAGGTATCATCCTTGTTTTCCAGGAAGTAATTGCCCAATGCCTCCTCTATCTTTACCCTAATCTCTGGGGATTGTAGCAATGACTCATTCAGGCGCCACGAAGAAGGCCTGGGTGGTCTAAAGAACCAATCCATACAGACATGCGTTGGGGCATGGTTTGACATAGAGAAGTCGTCAATACAGGATGAGAGAAGTAATGGTAAGTCCGACTGAGGAATCAATATATGGTCAATTCGGGTGTAGGCGTTGTGGATCGGGGAATAATACATAAAACCCCGTACATTCGGGTGCATTAACCGCCAAGGGTCGACCAGATTTAAAATAGATCGTTCTCGCTGCAGGCATCGTAGCCGCGCATACGAGATGCAGGTCGTCTTCTTTGAGGTATCTATAAGAGGTTCCGGGACAAAATTAAAATCTCCCCCCATTACTAAATGACCTTCCCTGAATCCCAGGACAACAGGTGTTAACTGCTGTAAGAATACCAGGTGATCTGAATTAGGCAGATAAACATTTACCAGTGTAAGTTCTGTGTGGCCAATACTCCCCCTCACCAGTAAATATCTTCCCATAGGATCTGCCAATTCCTTCTTAGTTGTCCACGACATCGCTTTGGAGATGAGGATACTGACCCCCTTAGATTTAGTAATGGGGGATGGGGCATGATATACCCAAGGGAAATCTCTATTACAGAGTTTAGGTAGGAAGTCCTTCCTAAAGTATGTTTCCTGTAGGAATGCTATTTGTGTGTGGCAACGTTTTAAATCCTGCAACAAATCTGTACGTCTATGGGGACTCGTTATTATAGGTATCCCCCCGCCTCCCCCCCTCACAAGCTCAGCCGGGGCCATAAATACAGGTAGAAAAAAAAAACCCAGAGAAACCCCCCCCCCCCCCCCGATTTTACATATATCCCCCGCTCTCTGCCCAACCCTTATTATGTACACTCAAACTAAAAAAGAAAAACTTTGCGCAACCAGGTGCGTCCCAATATGGGGTAAGTGTGGTTGGCTGGCACCGCGAGAAAAACAGAAAAATATAGGGAATCTAAGGATTGATATATAAAAAAACAAAAGAATTTAGAAAAAAACAAATAAAAAAATTCCACCGCTGTGCACACGGAGCCGTGAGCAGAGCGGGCCCTCCTCGAGTCTGTATATAGAAGGGGCGGAGGAGGGGGGGAGACAGGGAAGAGGGGAGGCAAGGAGGGGAAAAGGAAAGAAGATCCCCCCTGCCCCCCAATCCCCCCCACCCACCGCACCTCCCGAGACCCCGTCTCTACCCGTCCTGACTCCCCACATGACCCTACAATTCAACCCTCCGTCCCCCTCTAGGAAAAAGAAAGAGGGTGAGGGAGAGGTCCTAAGCCCAGTATTATTGGCATACCATTACATTTTGACATTCCTCAAAAAAAAAAAAAAACGTAAAGAAAACACAAACATACAATCCCATATACACCATCCTATACCCGCAGTTGTTCCAGAGGAAGGCAAAAAACCCAGGAAAAGCATGATCCAGTTTGCTGGAGCTGGGGGAAAAAAATCATTTCTGATTCCCCAAAAAGCGATCAGATATTCCATGGATCAACTTTATCTATGAATATTAGTACCCAGTTATATTATGTACACCTAGGAAAGAATCCAGGCCTTTTTTAAAGCAATCTACTAAGCTGGTCAGAACCACCTCTGGAGGGAGTCTAGTCCATATTTTCACAGCTCTTATGGTGAAGAAACCTTTCCAGATTTGGAGCCATTATCTCTTTTCCCCTAGACTTAAAGAGTGCCCCCATGTCCTCTGTGATGACCTTAAAGTGAATAACTCAACACCAAGTTCACTATTTGGACCCCATTTGAATTTATACATGTTGATCATATCCCCCTTAATCTCCTCTTCTCAAGAGAATAAATTCAGTTCCCCTAATCTTTCCTCATAGCGGAGTTCCTTCATGCCTCTTATCAATTTGGTTGCCCTTCGCTGCACTTTCTCCAGTTCCCCGATATTCTTTTTGAGCACTGGTGGCCAAAACTGAACTGCATATTCCAGATGAGGTCTTACTAATGATTTGTACAGGGGCAAAATTATCTCTCTCTCTCTGGAGTACATGCCTCTATTAATACAAGAAATTACTTTGCTTGCTTTGGAAACCACAGCTTGGCATTGCATGCTATTATTAAGCTTATTATCTACCAGAACACCCAGATCCTTCTCCGCCATGGATTAGGCCATTCCTGCTCCTCCTAGTATGTATGTGCATGCATATTCTTAGCCCCCAAGTGCATAGCTTTACATTTATCAACATTAAACCTCATTTTCCACATAGGATGTGTGCTGGAGCTCCCTCCCCTGTCAACTTTTCAAATCTAGGTGCCATGAAAACTTGTTATAAGAGATTCATGCAGAAAGCAGAGGAACGAGGGAGCAGAGAGAAATGACAGTTAGTGCTCTGGGTTGAGAAACACTATAGGGGGATATGTTTTGTTAATATTCATTGTCTCAGGTTTACGACTTTAAATCAATGTGTTTAGTTCTGTTTTTAAAGGTATTAAAACATTTACCAAGACAAATACTAAATATGCTCACCTGTACAGCATCACATTATAAGGTAAAAATGTAGGCAGTAATTGCTTTATAATACGAATAGGAAGCCAAAGCATAAGAAGGACAATTGATCCAAAGACAATCTGAAAGGGAAATGCAAAAAAAATAAAATCAGTGTATTATAAAAGGATTACATTTTTTAAAAATGCACAAATTAAAACATTGAATCATAATATTCGGACTTGTTCCTCATAACCTTAAAATGAAGCAAATGAGGTAAAAAGTAAAACCTTCAATGCATTTGTACCTGTGTTCGTATTGTCAGGTAAATAGTCTGCATTTATTTTTATTTATTTCCCACTCAGCAGGTGCTTCATATTTTCTATAATAATCCTGCTGGTCTAAACAAACTATTTGCTTCACTAAGGGATCTATGTATAAAGGAATTTTGTTTGCAAATGTCTCAACATTAATACACATGTAACAAATACCCATAATGTTTGTAACAGATTCTCCTCCATTGACTCTACACAGTGCAGGAGACTTCCTCGTATTAATTCCCCTGCTGGTCAAATGTTCTTCTATAATGTTAGACAGTTTTCTCCATTGGTAAATGTTAACTCATATGGTCAAATGTCGTTATAGCTATTAAGACCAAATGTTGGGGGATGTTACATTCACCTTGTGGAAGGCAAAAAGAAAACTATTTACTAAACAAGTGCTGTGCTAAGGTATAATGTGAATTAGCCCCGGTTCACACTAGGGCGACCTATGTGTCGCCGCAGGTCGCCTCCCATAGGGAAGCTACGGACCCGTTCTAATAGGAGCGACACAAGTCGCTCCGACCTAGAAAAAGGGTCCGGACCTTTTTTGGGGCGACCAGGAGGCGACCGCCATAGACTTCAATGTTATGAAGTCTGTGGCGGCCGCTCCGAGGTGGCGGCGCGCTGCTCGCACTGCGATCTCGGAGGTCGCCCCTGAAAGTAGCGTCGCGCCAGTGTGAACCGGCGCTAATAGTATAAACAATAAAATAAAATGCCAAAGTGCAAATAATGATGAACACCAATAATATGTGCCATATTGCATAAGCACACAGGTTGTGGAAATTTTATAAATATGTGTGCGGACATTTTTCAGGAAAGGTTTTATGTAAATTGCCATTATGTCTCCAAGTGTCAGTTTACCGGGATTCGCTATGCACAGTGAATATGGCTTTAACTAGCATTGAGGAAAGACCTGTAGCTGTGGAAACCTTTCATTAAATGGAGACTGCATACCATTCGCCTGATTTCCCGAACGGTGGACACTCTGAGCGGCGAGTGAACACCATTCTGGATCTATGGCAGTGCGATACAAACTCCGCCGCACAAATGTATGTCAACCAGCCGGGCCCTGGTATTCACTGGTGGAGATATGTTTGGGATGTGGAATTATCATCATTTTAATAAGTATCTGCCCTTTTGCTAAAATAATGGCTGGTAGCTTTCTATTATGCTTGATCCGTATGATTGAAATACTGCTGCTATTTTTCTTTGCAGATTTAGTCTCATTTACTGGAACAGTAGCATAATTCACAAATTTGTTTTTTATGAACTATATTATATAGGATTCACTCGAACAGGTGACGACGGGAATGCATGTGTATGTACTGGCGTGGCCGCGTTCATGAGAATCCATGCTAGTTCCATTGTATAGTGTTTGGCAGCCATTTTCCTATACTTCAGTCCCATTGTTGGCAATAGTGCAAGGTTCCTCCTTGCACACGGCTCAGTTGGTTCATTTACATACACTCCCATTTCTATTGTACTTTTGAAAATATACATGTCTGTGATTGGTTGTGTTGATGCCACCTCCCCCTGTAAACACCTTTTAGCCTGAGAATAAATAAACAAGCGTCCTTTGTTGGAGGACTACTTCTATTGACATCGACCGTGAGACAGCTTTTTGCCTGTTTTCTCTCTCTCACCAAGCGCGCTAGGATTTCTTTATACAAAAAAGCTACATTTAACTTTTCAGTACAAGGGATTAATGGCGCTTGGCGCATGTTAATATCAGCAAGTGCACTTTTCAGCGCTGCAAAGTTCTCCGTGCACCATGCAAATTTATATGCGCTAGATCCCATTAATTTCCACCATAGTAACGGCGAGCCGGGAAGTTCTAAGGAAAGGTTTCCAACGTCACAGCGGGAAAAAAAGGAGGGAGTGAATCAAGCCTAGTGCAACAAAGGCCGGCGGTTTGAGGTAAGACACACTTCATTTCCATTTTTGAAATGTTGTTGCTTTAGACCAAAGCTCACATTCATTGTCCGCTGTAGAAGTTAGAAAAACAGCTTAGCAAAAGGACCTTGTATTTTGCAGCTTTCACGCTTTTGTATAATGAAGGGGTATTTTGTATTAATTGTTGTGACTGGGGATAGGTCTATGAATTGGCGGAGAAACCTATACTACAAGTGCTCTACAAGGTTACATAGTTAGTGAGGTTGAAAAAAGACATCAGTCCATCCAGTTCAATCTACGATGTGTGTGTGTGTGTGTTTGCTGTTAACCATACATTGTATACCCCTGTATGTTGTGGTCTTTAAGGTGCCCATCTAATAGTTTTTTGAAACTATCAATGCTCCCTGCTGATACGACTGCTTGCGGAAGAGAATTCCACATCCTTACTGTTCTTACAGTGAAGAACCCCCTGCGTATTTTAAGGTAAAACTGCCTTTCCTCTAGTTTTAGTGAGTGGCCACGTGTCTTATTGTATTCCCTTTATCTGAATAGGTTTTTCCATATGCTAGGGTTGCCAGTACAGTATTTGTACATTGATATCATATCCCCCCTCAATCGTCTCTTCTCCAGAGAGAATAGGTTCAGTGCTTGTAGTCTTTCTTCATAGCTGATGTCCTCCATTCCCCTAATTATTTTTGTTGCCCTTCTCTGGACTTTCTCCAGTTCCAGCACATCCTTCCTGAGGACCGGTGCCCAGAACTGGACAGCATACTCCAGATGTGGCCGGACCAGAGTCTTGTAGAGTGGGAGAATAATCTCTTTATTTCTGTAGTGAATCCCCTTTTTTATACATCCCAGTATCCTGTTGGCTTTGCTTGCAGCGGCTTGGCATTGCATGCCACTACCAAGCCTGTTGTCTACCAGTACCCCCAGGTCCTTTTCCATCCTAGACTCACCCAGAGCCCCCCCCCCCCCCTAATGAGTAGCTTGCTTTCTGGTTTCTGGCACTCGAGTGCATTACTTTACATGTTTCAACATTAAACCTCATCTGCCATGTAGTTGCCCACCCCATTTTTTTGTTCAGGTCCGCATGTAAGGTTTCCACATCCTGCCCAGAAGATATTGGCATGCTTAGTTTAGTATCATCCGCAAATACTGAGATTTTACTCGATATCCCCTCCTTTAGATCAATTATGAATCAATTAAACAGGATTGGCCCCAGGACAGAACCCTGGGGGACCCCGCTTTCCATACCCGCCCAATCTGAGTACTCCCCATTAATTACCACCCTTTGCAACCTCCCCTGGAGCCAGTTCTCTATCCAGGTACTCACCTTATGGTCCATACCTACCTTCCTTAGTTTGAACAGTAAGCGTTTGTGGGGAACGGTGTCAAAGGCCTTTGCAAAGTCCAGATACACCACATCCACAGGCTTACCTTTATCTTGGTGGCAGCTCACTTCATCATAGAAAATTAACAGATTGGTTTGGCAAGAACAATTTTTCATGAATCCATGCTGATTACTACTAATAACACCATTTTCATTACTAAAGTCTTGTATGTGGTCCCTTAACATCCCCTCAAACATCTTGCAGACTACTGATGTTAGGCTGACCGGCCTATAGTTACCTGGGATATATCTCACCCCCTTTTTAAATATTGGTACCACGTTGGCTTTTTTTCCAATCAGCTGGCACCATACCCGTCTGTAAACTATCCCTAAAGATCAAGAATAATGGTCTGGCAATCACCTGGCTGAGCTCCTTAAGAACCCTCGGGTGCAAGCCATCCTGTCCCGGTGATTTATTTATGTTAAGTTTCTCTAGTTTAGTTCTAAGTCTATCTTCTGTTAGCCATGGCGGTATTTCCTGAGGTGTGTTGTTTAGTTTGGCCTTACAAGCTGGGTTAGTGTAGCCCCCCAATTCTTTTGTGAAGACTGAAGAGAAGAAATTATTTAACACTACCGCCTTTTCCCTGTCCTCTGTGGCCAAAACTCCCTTATCGTCTTTTATGGGGCCAATGTGTTCTGGCCTCGCTTTCTTACTGTTTATATACTTAAAAAATTTATTGGGGTTCTTTTTTCTCTCTTCAGCTATATGTCTCTCGTGTTCTATTTTAGCTGCCCTGATTTCGTCTTTACATTTCTTATTACACTCTTTGAAATGCTTGAATGCTGCCAATGACCCCTCAGTCTTGTATTTTTTGAAGGCCTTTCCTTTAGCATTAATATGCATTTTTATGTTGGAGTTTAGCCACCCAGGGTTTAGTTTTGCGCTTTTAATTTTTTTTTCCCTTTGGAATGCACTGGTCAATCTCTTTGTTAAGTATGCTCTTGAAGCACTCCCATTTTTCCTCCGTGTTCTTTGTTCCCAGGGTTCTATCCAATTTGATATTTTCTAGCAGAGAGCACAGTTTTGGGAAACTGGCTCTTTTGAAATTCAGTGTTCTTATATTGCCCTTGTGTTTCCTATTACTATAATTAACAAATTGACCTATGGTTACTGTTTCCTAAGTTGCCACCGTATTTCTATATCCGTGAGCAGGTCTGTATTGTTGGTAATCAGTAGGTCAAGTACCGCATTGTTTCTTGTCGGTGCATTCACCATCTGACTCATGAAATTGTCCTGCAAAACATTTAGCAACTGCCGAGCCTTGGCTGAATGCGCGGTTCCTTCTGCCCAGTCTATATCTGGATAATTAAAGTCCCCCATTATAATGACATTTCCCATCCTTGCTGCCAATCCTATCTGTAAAAGGAGGTCCGCCTCCCCCTCCTCCCTCTGGTTGGGGGGCCTATAGCATACACCCAATATTACCTTCCCCACAGTGCCTTCCCTTTGAAGTTCTACCCATAGGGATTCTGCCTCGTCCATAGCTCCATTATTAATATCATCCCTCATATTTACCTGTAAACGGTTCTTAATATACAGACATACCCATCCCCCTTTACCTTCTCTATCTCTGCAATAAAGGGAATACCCCTGAATGGTCGCCATCCAGCCATGAGAGCTGTCAAACCAAGTCTCTGTTATCCCCACAAAATCGAAGGCCTCCTCACACATCAGTAGCTCCAGCTCTCCCATCTTGTTAGCCAGGCTTCTGGCATTGGTATACAAGCCTCATAATTTTGACCGGTTACATATATCCTCATTTGATGTTTTTAGGCTGCTCTCTTGATTTTTCCCCATACCCACCCTGGGTTTAAGAGCTCTGAACACCCTACCGCTAATGCCCCCATTTCTGCCCTCTGAATCTTGCTTTCCACTGGCTAATTCTACATCTGTAACCTCCCCCCCCCATCACCTAGTTTAAAAGCCCCTCTAACTTTGTGGCCATCCTCTCACCCAGTATGGCTGCACCCTCCCCATTTAGGTGATTTAGGTTCCCAGTTAACACAACCTAAAGGGGTTTTATATGGAGGTGTGATATATGTGTTAACTTTTCCTTTTCAGCATCTCTATTGTAATATCAGTTTCGCTAGATAGAATAGAAATAAATTATCAGTGGTGTTGGTTTTGGCGGCGGATACCACGTCTTAGTATACCAATCGGTTTGTGTATGTGCTGAAATTTGATTTTGGCAGGCAACTCGTTTATTAGTGAAACTGGTGGTTGCTTTAGACGCTGAAGTTTGAATTGAGCATAGACATCCCAGTTTTTGCAGAGTTTCCGTTTTAAGTGGCGGATTGCGCCGCACAACTAAAAATCAGTATTCTGTGAGGATAGTTATGGTCTAAATTTTGAATCTGTTTGATCGTAAATTCAGTTTTTTCCTGATTTTAGTATCATCTTTTTGTTTTTATACCCAAAACACGTGTTTGCTCTAACTTTGGTTTTTATGTACCTACATTGTAGCTGGTAGCTTTCAGGGCCACCATTTTCTGTCAACCTCGTGTTTGGCCGCCGTTTTAGCATTGATACACATGTGGTTGTAACACAATTTCCTTTGTGTGATGGCCATTTTGGGTTCTACATCTCCATTTTGTTTGGCGGTGTTGAAACCCATGTGGCTGAGCCGCCATTTTGAGTTTTACCACACCACCATTTCTGTTTTGCTTTTAAATTTTTTGCATTTCTAAAAATGTCTTTCTTTTTTGTTAAAAGGGACAATTTTCTTATAGAGCTATTACGTGATTTTTGTACTGTATTCCAGTTTTATGTGGGGTTTATTCATTTTAATTGAAATTCAGTATCTAGGGAGGTTTTCACAAGATAATTGTGGTTTTCTAGCTAATCTTGTTTGTCTTTTTGTTCAAATTTAGCATTTATATATATATATATATATATATATATATATATATATATATATATATATCAAACCCATCTGTTTCATTTCTGTTTTCAGGGGTAACTATTTCATCTTATAACTGTTCTCAGTCTTTTTGTAAACATATGTGTTTAATCTGTTTTTGTAGTATATTTTGTCCCATTTGTGTTGTAACCGTAAGTTTTCTAATGATAGACTACAGTTTGGAGTGTAACTGATCCATTCTTATATCGGATTCAGTTTTGGTTAGAATTGGGTTTATTTGTGCTGAGTAGCAGTTACTTCTTACAGAGGTAGTGTTTTCAGTAGTGCAGGTTGGGTTTTAGGTAGAGAGGTTATACTTTCCAGTGTGCAATCAGTTACTGGCATCTCAATTTAACTTTGTGTGTAACATCAAGGAATAGAATGAAGCCAAGGTTTGAATAGTGAGGACTTTTATTGTGCTTTTGGGGTTGTTTGGTTCACAGGTTAGGCCAAAACGAACGTGTGTACTTTGGACCGTCTATGTGAGGAGTAGATACTGAAACCCAGAGTTGGGGAGCATGTAGGGGTTGCTGACCTGTATAGCTGTACAAAGCCACCGGATTGGCTTTTATAGCTGACCGGAGGAAGGCCGTGTAAAATAATCGGAGTCCGGAAGCAAACCAACATTGTCAAAGGAGGCGCCTGGCAGCCAGGTGCGAAGGAGAGATTCAAATCCTTATGGGAATGGGCTGTCCATGCGAGGGGGGAAACAAAGGCACCCCAAATTAGTGAAACAGCTTTGCGGTACATGGAGTCTGTGCTTGGGGCCTGGGCCATAGACCCCCCAGGAAGTGGCATAAGTGGTCCAAGGGAACAAGTTGGTGCATCCCTTTGGAAGGTACATTTGATGTCTGGAGATGGGAAAAGTTAATTAATGAATTTAGGACCAGGCTCCAGACAACATAGATGCTAGACCAGGGATCCTCAAACTACGGCCCTCCAGCTGTTGCGGAACTACACATCCCATGAGGCATTGTAAAACTCTGACATTTACAGACATGACTAGGCATGATGGGAATTGTAGTTCTGGAACAACTGGAGAGCCATAGTTTGAAGACCCTTGTGCTAGACATAGTGCAATTTTGGCTTCAGAGATCTAGATTGGTCATGCAGCAAGGAGTACATGAGGCGGTTTCAGTCCAGAAGAACCGCATTATGTACACTTGGCCTGATGAGATAGCCGAGTCCAGTGATCCAGTGAGGAAAGTGAAGGAAGCGCTTTCTGGGCTAACTTTACCGAGACGAGCCAGATCCACTGACACTGAACCTGTCACTGTCTCTCCTGATTCACGGCCTGTTATTGACTCTACTGTCTCTGCACTTTCATCTCCGTTATCTTAAGCTCATAGTGCAGACCTCGATATTGTTAACACCCTCCCATCTCACACTGTCTCTATCTCTCAACAGCCTGTCACAATACCTGAACTCTATTCTTCTAACTCTGTGGCAAACTATGAGTTCTTTTAATAGGTCTGCTATGGATGTGGAAAGTCAGAGCACATCAGGCATAATTGTCCGACCAACCCGGCTGGTACATGGTGTAAGTGGCAATGTATTCCAGAGGATACGAAAACTCCAAAGGTAGGTATGGTCAGAAACGACTGACTCATCATAGAACGTTGGTAAACCGGTATCAACCCACATCAATCTATTCATCGAGAAATTAAAATATCCCCTCCCTTGCCTCATTGACACCAGTGCAGCCAAAACTGCTCTAAGATCTCAAGACCTTAGAGGCAAGGTTCCCCTTCCAGGGGTGACAACTCCCACTAAGTCTCACAGGCCAGTGTCTTTGCGAATGACTGAACCTCTTCTTTGCAGGCTAGGCCAGAAGGAGAAGGTTGTTTTTAAGGTCCCTGCATTTCTCAGGGTCCCCGACATCTAACCATTTGGAGAATACAGACATTAAAGGACCTCCAGATACCTTGTAACACCCGGCAACTGAGAGCCATTCTTGGACATATCAATTACTGCAGAGACAGGGTTCCTGCCATCACAAACACCTTTTCAACTGTTTGATGACAATTTACAAAACTTTACTAACAATACTAATCTCTCTGTCTCTGATCAATTTACAACTTTAGTAGGACACAAGGATAAACACAATTGTCTTTCTTTGATGGAGTGGGAATCAGCAGCTGTCAGGCCGCTGAAGGAGACCCCCATTCCAGACGCTAACAACCTTTTTGTCGATGGTTCCAGGTACTACACTCCAGATGGTAAGCCACAGATGGGTTATTCAGTAATTATAACCAAAAAAATTGTGGAGAGGGGCTCTTTAGGTTCCCATAAGTCCGCACAGGAAGAAGAGTTGTTGACTCTAGAAAGAGCTTTTGAGATCCATAAAGATCAGAGGACACATGATTTTTGCCCTATCTAGTTTAGGGAAGCCAGTGAAACATGCAGAGTTAATAGATAGACTGTTCATTGCCTTCTGCTTGCCACACAAGATAGCCATTCTGAAGGTAATAGCTCATACTACTGAGATGACTATGGAAGCAAATGGAAGCGCCTTGGCAGATAGAGCTGCTAAGGAAGGTGCTCTGAACCCTGTGGCAGAGACCCTGATGCTAGCCATCCCCTCTGACGTGTCGCTAGAAAAATTTAAGAAACTGCAGTCCCAAGGGGAAATGTAGGGAGAGAGGAGATGGATGGCTTTGGGGGCTACACAGGGTCCAGACGACATCTGGGATCTTTATGGAAAATGGTGTTCACCCAGATCACGTTTTCTATTGATGGCCCACTCGGCTCATTACCCTGGGCACTAGTCAAAGATGGTTGTGTGTGCACAGGTGGAGGTGCATTGGATTGCCCCCAGCTTCACTATAGCAGTTGCTAACTTTACCGCTGCCTGCCTAGTTTGGGCACAGTACAATGTAGGTAAACCGGTAACAGTACCGAGTAGGGATCGAAAAATTATCGGCAAGGCCAATATATCGAGGGCCGATGAGGACTTTCCCCAATATATGGGAATCGGCCCCAGCGGTTACCAATATTGCCATGGCGGCATCGTGTATGTTGCAACATGCGCCGCCGCACACGGGGGCAGCTTCTGCCTTCTTAGGCCGCCTCCCTCAGCCTTGTCTGCATCGCTAAATTTATTTAACAAATAAATGAAATAGGAAATAGAATAAAGTCCCAAATGTATAAACAATGTATATTGTGCTACACTCAGTGCGTCCTCCACCAGTCTCACTGTCTTCTCCCCTCAAAGGTAGCCCCAGTGTCACCAGACAGGCTAAACAGGCAAAACACTCTCAAGGACTAGCGTGAAACCCTATGCAGATTGCACACTTGTAAGGCACCAGGGATCCTGGATAAGGGTTCACTCCCAGTGCAGATGATACACTCCCACATAAGGTCCAGAATCCTCACCCCTGGGTTGCTCAATCCGTACATGAAATTAAGCTAAAAGACTGGACATGGTGTGTATAGTTTAAGACACAGCTTTATTATTATACATATGAGGATAGAATTACCAATAAAAGCACTGATCGCAGTGCACGATAAGTGGCAGTGTACAGGACAACTCCTCACTATGGATGGTGAGTGACGTCACCGGCTACTCCTCCCTCCGTACACGTTACTTCCCCGTAGGCGGGACTTCGTCAGTGGATGAGAGGGAAGAGGATGGGGCCGCATTAGTAGAGTGGAGAGCTTACAAGGAATTGCCCTAAGGTCAGATGCAAATACTGCAACCCAGAAGGCGAACATTCCGTGGTCATAGCAACGGGGAAGTCATATAACAGACTCAAATGCAGTATATAGCGGGGGTGCTCACTACCCAGAAACCCCTACACCAATAAGCATGAAACTGATCCTAAAAGTCAAACTACTAATATAGAAAATGGATCAATAAATAAATAAAACTGGTGGCGATCAGACCTGCTGATTCATAAAAATTACCAGTACCGATACATTATATATATATATGAAAATACAGACCCTAAAATGGCTAACAGGGACCAATAGTCTCAATGATACAGCCCAAATCTTACTGGGGAGGAGGGGCTGGGACCTCTTAACCGGCCATCGATTTACAAAAATAATAATACAAAAAAAAAAAATGTATATATGTATGTATATATATATATGTATGTATATATATATATACATATGTATATATATATATATATATATATATATATATATATACATGAAGAAAGCATCATAAAAATACAAAACCAAACAACACAAAAAATGGTAATAATAAGAATAATAATAACTACACAAAAATAAAAATAAATCATCGATCTGAAATAAAGCACTTCAGGTCAAACTCTACATTGAGTCCTCTAGGTACAGAGAGCTTAATCTTAGTTCACAACGACTAAGATTGCCAATTTGCCAATGCTGTTTGACTTTTTCAATGCCCCAGAACTTGAGGCTGTGTGGGTCACAGTGTACACTACAGTCACAGTGCACAGTGTGTTTAACACAGCCGCTGCGGCCACATACTGGAGTCTGGACTCGAGTCAAGAGTGGGACAGTGAGTGATTCTCATACAGTACAGCCACAGGCTGCCAGCCATCCATCCACCACAGGGTGCCAGCCAACCACCAACCAAAGGGTGCAGCCAGCCACCCGCCACAGCGGATGTGTGAGGAGCAATGCCTCATGGGAAATGTAGTCCTGGGCAAGAGAAGGAACCAAGTGATTCTAAAGGCAGGTTTTTTTCACCTTTCTATAGGGACCCTCTATACAGTACAATACTTTGCTGCTTTCTATAGGGGCACTTTGAAGGCAGGAGGGGCCAGAGGTGGGGGGGGGGGGCAGAAGAGGAGAATCAGTGCTGCTCTGCAAAATCATTAGGGTAAGTATGACAAGATTGTTGTTAAAAAGAAAAAAAATCAAGCGTTTACAATCACTTTAAGGGTTCTGTGCAGGGAAGATGAGCATCTGAGCCCAGAGAACGTGGAGGCCGATAGACTAGAGATGATATAAGGCATTACAATTACATTTAAAGTAAAAGTTTACTAGTATTGTGCATTATATTTAAAATGATTATATCCATGAAAATAAAAGTCTCAGCTTTTAGTAGTAACCCTTCATATAGCTTTGTGTCTGACTCCCAGTTAAAATATCTTGCATATCCGACTTCTGGGCATATTTTTTTATATACATACACATGATACAAGATATAATACTTTTACTGTTTCACAGTAGAAATTATAATTATATTACAGAAGTGATATCTGCTGTTTTTTTTTTAGTATAAAGGGCTATTTTTTTAACCCAATCATGACCGGTGATTAACCACTTGCCGCCCGCCCGCCGTCAAATGACGGCGGGACGGAGCGACCATTGTTCTGGGCTGCCGTCATGACAGCGGCCCATTCAGGCAGGGCAGGCCCGCCTTCGTGTGCGCGCCGCCCTGCACTGTCGGTGGCGGCGTGTCCCCGGGACACAGCGTGTCACCGGCAGGGGGGAAACAGCCAATGGGCATGGCTGTTTCCCACGTGATCGGCTGTGATCTAATCACACAGCCGATCACAATAGTAAAGCCCAGAAGATGACCGCGCATGCGCGATCGGGAGCATGCAGCGCGGTCATGTCGGTGGCTCTGTGTTCCCTAGGAACACAGCTGGTCACCGGCAGTAGTAAACAGTCACTGACAGTGGCTGTTTACTATGTGATCGGCTGTGAATCCATTCACAGACGATCACAAAATGTAAACACAGAGCAGTAACTCACTGTTACTAGCTCTTCTCCCCTCACACAGTTTCCAGTGTGAGGAGAGCAGAGCCAGAAACAGTGAGTTACTGCTCTGTACACCTTGTCAAAGTAAAAACACAAAAATAAAGGTCCCCACACAGTCTTCAGCCCCCCCCCCCCCCAATTGCACCTGTCACCCAACAGTCACCTCATCAGTGCCCAGAAATTGACACCCATAAGGCTATGTTCACATGTGAGCGTAGCGATTGCGGGCAGAATCACCGCAATTTTCCCCGCAATCCGGAAATCATTGCAAATCGCGGGACGCCTGTGCGTTGCCCGTGATTTGCAATAGCACCCCAAACACTGTGCGATGTTGCCGTGATTTCCGCCTGCCGAATCGCGGTAACATCGTGCAAACATTGCATGACGCCCAAAAAAGGTACAAAGGGTTTCTTTGGGGCGTCATGCGTTGTTTGCGCGATGTTACCGCGATTTGGCAGGCGGAAATCACGGCAACATCGCACAGCGTTTGGGGTGCTATTGCAAATCACGGGCAACGCACAGGAGTCCCACGATTTGCAATGATTTACGGATCGCGGGCAGAATTGCGGTGATTCTGCCCGCGATCGCTACGCTCACATGTGAACGCAGCCTAAAGTTCACCTGTCGCCAGAGACTGCCATCAGTACCGCCGTGCCCCATCGCCCGTCACCTGTCACCCCATCAATCGTCACTTGTCACCCCATCAGTGATTGTCATCTGTCACCCCATCAATCGTCACCTGTCACCCCATCAGTGATCGTCATCTCTCACCCCATCAATCATCATCACCTGTCACTGCATCAGTGATCGTTATCTGTCAACCCATCAATCATCGTCACCTGTCCCCCCATCAGTCATCGTCATCTGTCACCCCATCAGTCATCGTCATCCGTCACCCCATCAGTCATTGTCACCTGTCACCCCATCAGTCATCGTCACCTGTCAACCCATCAGTCATTGTCATCTGTCAACCCATCAGTCATTGTCATCTGTCAACCCATCAGTGACAGTCACCAGCCACCTATCAGTCACCTGCCACCCATCAGTGATCATCCGCAGTCAACCGTCACCTGTCGCACAGCCCATGACAGCCAGCATGTCAAAAAGGATGTACAGCAGCGAGGAGGCCCTTCAGGTCCTCTCCATGACTGATGAGAGCACCGGGGAGCTCTCATCAGTATCTGAATCCAATTCCGATCCCCGATTCGGAATTTGAGATCGCTAATAGTAGTGGTTCGGAGATGGACTCGGACTATTCCTGTACACTTTCCTTTATAGAATGTATTTTGGGGTGCAATTTTTGCTATATACATGCAACCACTTACTGACCGCCTAACGACTATATATGTCGGCCATTTAAAGCTAAATACTGGGGTTATGGCACCCCGGTATTTTTTTAAACAGCGGGTGATTGGCTTTCAGATAAGGGTGGTCCCAGTGGCGGATTCACCGCAGAATTACCCTTACAGTGCAGGGGAAGAGGTGCCGGACCCGCCGGCAGCGGGGAAAACTATCCAGTCCCGGATCCTCAGAGACAGGAAGTCTAGTGAAGGCCATCTTGGTCTTGGAGGACCTCTATGGTCTTGGAGGATCCGGCGCTACGTCAAAAGTCGTTGCCTAGCAACCGATTTAAAGGGCCGTTTTTTTTTTTTTTTTCAACATTTTTTTTTTTTCTGTTTTAGTGTAGTTGTGAGGTCTTTTTGACCCCAGATCTCACAAAAAAGAGGACCTGTCATGCCTATTTCTATTACAAGGGATGTTTACATTCCTTGTAATAGGAATAAAAGTGATCAAAACATTTTTTTTTTAAAAACTGTGTAAAAATAAAAAAATAATAAATAAAATAAATAGGATAAAAAAAATGAAAAACGCCCTGTCCCCGTTAGCTCGCGCGCAGAAGCGAATGCATACGCAAGTCCCACCCACATATGTAAACGGTGTGCAAACCACACGTGAGGTATCACCGCGATCGTTCGAGCGAGAGCAATAATTTGAGTCCTAGACCTCCTCTGTAACTCTAAGCTGGTAACCTGTAGAAATTTTAAAAATGTTGCCTATGGGGATTTTTAAGTACCAATGTTTGGCGCCATTCCGTGAGCGTGCACAATTTTGAAGCATGACATGTTGGGTATCTAATTACTCGGCGTAACATTATGGGAAAAAATTGGGCTATATTTACTGTTTTGTTATTTTTTAATTCAAAAAAGTGAGTTTTTTAAAAAAAAAATTGCATTTGGAAGATTGCTGCGCAAATATGGTGTGATAACAAATATTGCAACAATCTCCATTTTATTCTCTAGGGCCTCTGCTAAAAAAAAATATATAATGTTTGGGGGTTCTAAGTAGTTTTCTAGCAAAAAAATGATTTTAGCTTGTAAACACCAAGTGTCAAAAATAGGCCCAGTCTTAAAAGTGGATAAATGGACAACTTTGTGTAAAGTGCTACTTGGATGTTGGGACTCTGTATGTGGCTAGGCTGTGTAAAAGTGTTACACATGTGGTATCGCCATACTCAGGAGGAATATCAGAATGTATTTTGGGGTGCAATTTTTGCTATGTACATGCTATGTGTTAAAAATATTGCATAAATGGAAAGCTTTGTGTAAAAAAAAAAATGTGTTTTCATTTTCTTTCCACATTTTCCAAAAACTTGTGGAAAAAAAATTACATATTCAAAAGACTCATAATGCCTCAAAAATTATACGTTGGGCTGTTTGCTTTCCAAAATAGGGTCATTTTATGGGGGTTTCCATTGTCCTGGTGCTCCAGGGCCTTCAAAAGTGCGATAGGTTGTCAGGAAATTATATGTGTAATTTATGGTCCTAGAATGCCGGAGGGTGTTGTTACTTGGATGTTAGGCCTCTGTATGTGGCCAGGCTGTGAAAAAGTCTCACACATGTGGTATTGACATAATCAGGAGTAGTAGTAGTAGAATGTGTTTTGGGGTGCAATTTTTGCTATGTACATGCTATGGTTTGGAAATATTTCATAAATGGACAACTTTGTGTAAAAAAAAAAAATTCATTTTCATTTTCTTTCCACATTTTCAAAAAACTTGTGGAAAAAAAATTACATATTCAAAAGACTCATTATGCCTCAAAAATTATACGTTGGGCTGTTTGCTTTCCAAAATAGGGTCATTTTATGGGGGTTTCCATTGTCCTGGTGCTCCAGGGCCTTCAAAAGTGCGATAGGTTGTCAGGAAATTATATGTGTAATTTATGGTCCTAGAATGCCGGAGGGTGTTGTTACTTGGATGTTAGGCCTCTGTATGTGGCCAGGCTGTGAAAAAGTCTCACACATGTGGTATCGCCATACTCAGGGGGAGTAGTAGAATGTGTTTTGGGGTGTAGTTCTAAGTATACATATGCTGTGTGAGAGAAATAACCTGTTAATACGTCAATTTGTGAAAAAAAATCTTCATTTTGCAAAGAATTGTGGGAAAAAATTCCAACTTAAAAAAACTCACCATGCCCCTTATTAAATACCTTGGAATGTCTACTTTCAAAAAAGGGGTCATTTGGGGGGTATTTGTACTTTCCTGACTTTTTAGTGTCTCAAGAAATGAGATAGGCCTTCAAGTACATCAGGTGTGATCAAGTTTGATCAATTTTCAATGATTAGCGCCATAACTTGTGGACTCTATAACTTTTACAAAGACCAAATAATATACACTTATTTGGGTTATTTTTACCAAAGATAAGTAGCAGTATAAATTTTGGCCAAAATTTGTGAAGAAAAATTACTAATTTGCAAAATTTTATAACAGAAACAAAGAAAAATGCGTTTTTCACAATATTTTCAGTCTTTTTTTATTTATAGCACAAAAAATAAAAACCCAGTAGTGATTAAATACCATCAAAAGAAAGCTCTATTTGCTCTACAAATTTTTTATGGGTACAGTGTTGCATGACTGAGTAATTGTCATTCAAAGTGTGAAAGCGCTGAAAGCTGAAAATCGGTCTGGGCAGGAAGGGGGTGAAAGTGCACTGTAGGCAAGTGGTTAAAAAAAAAAAAAAGCATGCTGCCGCTACTAAATGTCTTCTGCTGCCCATACATGTATTGGATTTTTGGACAAAAATATTTGCATTTAAATGTGTAGAAAAATTATTTGTATATTCGTTGAATGGACGAGTGTTGTTTGAAAATTCCACTTGCTTTTAACATTAAAATTTAAAATTATTATAGCTTCTGAGCAAAAACCACAAACACTATTTGAAGATACGTTTGATCGAAAAGTTTTCTATTCTGCTCCTTCAAATTTTCCTGTCACTGTGGTTGACAAAACACGGAATAGATCCCACTAATGGTTAGAAAAATCGGATGAATATTTTTAAAAATTTTCTAAAAAAATTTAGTTTGTGTATGGCCAGCATAATTGACAGCAGGCGCAGGGAGCTTGTATCATTTAATAAGGGAGTCTATCATAAATATTATATACCAATCCGGTCTGAAAATGTGCAAAGCAATGTTTTAGGTCTTTTAAAAATATTGATCTCTGAGTCTGATATGTACCATTTAAATCTCTAACAATACATATATCTATCTCAGAGTGGACTAAATATCCAACTATATAGCTGGATATTTATATTTACCACTGCATATAGATATTCAAGAATATTAACTAAATTTTACACCAACCTTTTTTTTTTTTAAGGTTTTTATCCGATTAGTTGATTAACCACTTTACCTCTGCTCACAGTAATATTACTGCGGCAGAGTGGCTCGTTATCGTCTGACGACGTAGTACTACGTCGTCAGACACTCCCCCTTCTGGGCGGCGCTTGCGCGCCGCCGGAGGCTCGCTCCCGCTGTTTTCATTCACAGCGGGAGTCGGGCCAGGGGAGGAGCAGCGGCGATCGCCGCTGCTCTTACCCGATCGTCAGGGATCGAGTCTGGAGATCCGCCCGCTGTGTGTAAACACAGCGGGCGGATCTCCATAGTGACAGGGAGTGACAGATCGGACTGTTCAGCATAGCTGGACATCCGATCTGTCCATGACTCCCTCAGTCACCTCCCCCCCTACACGTCAGTAAGCACCAGGCATACATTAACCCCTCCCTCTCCAATAAAATTAACCCCTTCCCTGCCAGTGTCATTTTTACAGTAACAGTGCATATATATAGCACTGATTACTGCAGTAATGTCACTGGTACCCCCAAAAGTGTCAAAAATGTCAGTCAAGGGTCCGATCTGTCCGCCGCAATGTCGCAGTCCCGCAAAAAAAAATCGCAGATCGCCGCCATTACGCGTTAAAAAAAAAACACCAAAAATTACAGAAATCTTTCCCTTTGTTAGTAAACGCAATAACTTTTGCGCAAACCAATCAAAATATGGTTATTGCGATTTTTTTTACCAAACATATGTAGCATAAAACAAATTGGCCAAAAATTTTTTAAAAAATTGGTTTTTACATCTTTTTTGGGGGGAATTTCATATAAAAAAATGTTAAAAATATTGTTATTTTTTCAAAATAAACGCTCTTTTTTTGTTTATAGCGCAAAAAATAAAAATCGCACAGGTGATCAAATACCACCAAAAAAAAGCTCTGTTTGTGGGAAAAAAAGGACGTAAATTTCGTTTGGGTACGGCGTCGCACGACCGCGCAATTGTCAGTTGAAGTCGCACAGCGCTGAATCGCAAAAAGTGGCCTGGACGGAAGACAGCAAAATCCTCCGGTGGTAAAGTGGTTAATCAAAACAATATTCGGCCAACTAATTGATTATGAAAATAATCGTTAGTTCAGGGTTCATACACATTTTAACCAATAAAATTCCATGACTTTTCCATGACTTTTCCATGACTTCACGTAAATATTCATGACCTAAAGTTTCATGAAATGTCTATATCTATCTACATGTTAAATAAGAAGAAAATCCATGTCACACCCAGCATATTTTTACTAAAATAAATGACAATCTTTGTAGTGTACAATACCTCTGCAGTTAGGGTTTCGTTTCTGGATACAGCGCGACTAAAAATGGTCCCTTGTTTTACAGTGGATGAGATGGAAGCACCACTGCCGCAGCTGGGAGCGGGTGTCACTTCGAGCGCACGGGTGAAAAAGCTGAGAACTCTGATGTAGGGGGGGGACTCTAGTGACCAAAGACCACTTTCCACAGAGTGAATGCACTAAGGAAGGGAGGGGGGGGGTCCTGATACAAGGAGGAACCTTTATAACAGTGCCCCCTTAAATCAGTGACCCCCCCCCCCCCCTCAGACTGGCCGGGCAGCACTGTCACTGACCTCCTCTTAGGTGCACCATGCTCTGGTTTTATCCTGTAGTCTCCTCTCCCCAGTCCACACATGTCTGACTTCTCCTGTGATCCCCATCCCGACAGCACTCCCACTTTTGACTCCTCTCCAGACCCCCTCAGAGACTTCAGACATGATAAAAGACAAGAGATGGTCAGAGATTACGGACATGATAGAAGAGATGGTTAGAGGCTGTGGACATGGTACTGGAGGTGGTAAAAGGCTGCGGACATGGTACAGGAGATGGTTAGAGGCTGCAGACATAATACATGAGGTGGTTAGAGGCTTGCAGGGGGGTTGGAAGGCGCAGGGGAGCGGAGAGCACTGGGGGGGCAGGCAGGGAAAACCAGGGGGGATGTAGAGCACAGGGGGAGGGGGGGACAGGAAATCACTGAGGGGGAGCCAGGGGGGGGGGGAGATCACTGGGGGAGCCAGACTAAGAGCACGGAGGGGGCTAAAAGAGCACTTAGGGGGGCCAGCAAAGGAAGTTGTATAGGAGGGGGATGGGGCAGCTGCATATAAAGGAATTTAACTTTCCATATTCCTAGTGCAGCTTCTGAGAGGAGGAGAAACAACATTCAGTGACATGAGGAATATGAAAGTTCAATTCCTCTCTATGCAGCTGTCCCATCCCATCCCCCTCCTATCCAGCACACGAGACTCCTCACTGACATTCCACAATAGACTCCTCACTGACATTCCGCAATAGACTCCTCACTGACATTCCGCAATAGACTCCTCACTGACATTCCGCAATAGACTCCTCACTGACATTCCGCAATAGACTCCTCACTGACATTCCGCAATAGACTCCTCACTGACATTCCGCAATAGACTCCTCACTGACATTCCGCAATAGACTCCTCACTGACATTCCGCAATAGACTCCTCACTGACATTCCGCAATAGACTCCTCACTGACATTCCACAATAGACTCCTCATTGACATTCCACAATAGACTCCTCATTGACATTCCACAATAGACTCCTCACCAAGTTGGAGGGGCTTTTAAACTAGGAGACGGGGGGGAGGGCTCAGAAGTAGAGTCAGTCAGGAGGGAGCAGAGGACAGAAGGCAGCTGTAGTGTCAGCAGCGACAGTAGGTCCACAATGTCAATTGGCAGGTCTGTGCGGGAGAACCTCAGACCAAACAGGAATAAACATAACCGCCAATTGCGCTTAACTTCCTTAAAACTAAGAGGGGTATATGCTAATGCCAGGAGCCTAGCTAATAAAATGGATGAGTTGGAAATGTTAGTACATGAGGAGGACATAGACATTGTGGGAATAGCGGAGACTTGGTTCGACCCCTCACATGACTGGCTGGCCAATATCCAAGGGTATTCGGTGTACCGGAAGGACAGGGTAGGAAAAAGAGGGGGAGGGGTATGTCTCTATGTCAAGAACAATATAAAGGTGACAGAAAGGAGTGACATTACGGATGGGATGAGCATGGATTTAGAATCTGTGTGGGTTGAACTCCATAGGGAAGGAGAAAAGGGGAAAGTAATTGTGGGGGTTTGCTATAGGCCACCTAACCAAGGGGAGGAGGTAGAGCTGGAATTTTTAGCACTAATGGGTAAAGTGGCAAAATTGGGATCAGTCATCGTATTGGGGGACTTCAATTACCCCGACATTGACTGGGAAGAGGGGACTGCACACTCACAGAAGGCCCGCCTATTCACGGAAACCTTACTGGATAATTACATGTCACAGTTGGTGGATTCCCCTACCAGAGAAAATGCAGTCCTGGATCTATTGCTCACTAATGACCCAGACATAATCTCGGAGGTAGGAGTCCAGGACAACCTGGGCTCTAGCGATCACAGGATGATCACATTTAGTGTAAATAACAATATAACAAGGCAAGTGGGGAACATAAGAACCCTAAACTTCAGAAGGGCAAACTTTCCAAAATTGTACTCAATGATGGAAAGGGTAAACTGGGACCAAACCCTGGGATCCCTGACCACAGAGGAAAAATGGGAATGCTTTAGGAACATATTAGGCAAAGGCATCTTGCAGTGCATTCCTATGGGAAATAAATTTAGAAGAGACAAAGCCAAACCTGGCTGGCTAAACTGTAGCGTCAAAAAACTTATTAGGGGGAAAAAATTGGCCTTCAAGAAGTATAAATCAGAGGGCACAGTATCGGCTTTCGAGCAATACAAGGAGGCAAATAAGAAAAGTAAACAAGAAATCAAGATGGCTAAAATCAACTTTGAGAGACAAATAGCAGAGGATAGTAAAAAAAACCCAAAGAAATTCTTTAAATATATCAACAGCAAAAAAAAATGGATTTTTGTAAGAACTTACCGTACAATCCTTTTCTCTTAAGCTCATTGACAGACGTAGTCTTCTTGATTCTCAAGAGCTGGGTTATGTTGTCTCCGCAGGAGTAGGACTAGGCAGAATGACAAAACGTTCTGGCTCCACCCTAGGGGCAGTCCCTGAGGGTATATCCTCCCTCTCTCTGCTACAGGGAATCAGTTCTGTTTAAAGCAGTACAGAGAATTTAACCCAACCCAACTCAATGATAGAGGGGCGGGTACTACGTCTGTCAATGAGCTTAAGAGAAAAGGATTTTACGGTAAGTTCTTACAAAAATCAATTTTTCTCTATCGCTCATTGACAGACGTAGTCTTCTTGATTCTCAAGAGCTGGGACATCCAGAAGCAGTGCCACAAATGAGGGGTGGGATTGACAAAATCAAATCCAATCTAGAAGGCCCAACCGGTGCCAAACTAGAAGTTTTAAAGGCTCATTATAAACAAAGAATGAGACTAAAGAAAAATTTTCCAACGGAAAAAACCCTCGAGGTAGACCACTGGTCTCCTCAAATTGCGGCCTGCAAAACCTTGCGGCCAAACGAGGCATCAGATGATGCCATTACATCAACTTTATAATGTTTAGAGAAGGTATGCACCGACGACCAGGTAGCCGCCTTGCACACCTGGACCACTGACGCCTGATGGCGAAAGGCCCATGACGCACTAAGTGCCTGAGTGGAGTGCGCCTTAACAGGGAACGGGGGCTCCCGACCCTTAATAGAATAAGCCTGCACTACCGTCTGTCTGATCCATCTGGAAATGGTCGCGGCAGATGCAGGCAACCCCTTTTTGGGTCCATCTGGGATCACAAAAAGTGAATCCGTCTTGCGAAACGAGTCTGTCATTTTCAAGTATACCCTGATCGCCGGGACCACATCCAAGGAGTGCAAAGCAAATTCCCGAGGATGACTGGGCTTAGGACACAGGGAAGGTAATACAATTTCTTCATTCAGATGAAATTCTGAAACCACTTTTGGTAGGAAGGATGGATTCGGACGAAGAACCACCTTATCTCTATGAACCACCAGATATGGTGAACGACAAGATAATGCGGCCAGTTCTGACACCCTGCGTGCAGAAGTAATAGCCACCAAGAAGGCCACCTTCTGGGACAACGTGGGTAGAGGAATCTCCCAAATATCTTCAAAGGGAGGTTTCTGAAGAACCGACAATACTAAATTAAGATCCCAGGGGGGTAACGACGCGTGCACTGGCGGAGCCAGATGTCGCACCCCCTGGATGAAATTCCGCACCAAGGAATGAGTAGCCAAAGGCTTCTGAAAGAAGATAGCTAAAGCTGAGACCTGACCCTTGATAGTACTCAAGGCCAGTTTCTGCTCAACCCCTTGTTGCAGAAAAGCCAATATTCGACTAATCGAATAAGACCGAGGACGGAACCCCAAAGGTTCACACCATGCAATGTAGGACTTCCATGTGCGATGATAAATCTTTCTGGAAGTCGCTTTCCTTGCTTCAACTAGAGTAGGAATAACTGAAGCTGACAAACCTTTGTCCTTCAGCACCTGGGTCTCAATAGCCAGGCCGTTAAAGCCAGCGATCGTAAAGCAGGATGGAAGATCGGTCCCTGAGACAGTAGATCCTCCCTGAGAGGAAGTCTCCATGGGACGTCCGCCACCAGTCTGACCATGTCGGCGTACCAAGCTCGACGAGGCCAGTCCGGAGCTACCAGGATTACTGGGATTCCTTCCTCCTCTACCCTGCGAAGAAGTCTTGGCAGTAACGCGAGAGGAGGGAAGGCATATATTAGCTGGTATTGCCCCCACGGGGCGATCAGTGCGTCTGCGGTTTCTGCTAGAGGATCGCGGGAGCGAGCCACGAATCTCTGAACTTTCCTGTTGAATCGTGATGCCAACAGATCCACATCCGGGGTGCCCCACCGTAGGCACAACTGGTGGAAAACGTCTGGATGGAGGGACCATTCCCCCTGATCCAGGGTCTGACGGCTGAGATAATCTGCCTGCCAATTCTCCACCCCCGGAATGAACACCGCAGAGATTGCTGGAACAAATCGTTCCGCCCAGCGAAGAATGCAAGCCACTTCTTTGGCCGCTCGGACACTCTTGGTGCCCCCCTGATGATTGACATAAGCCACGGCCGTGGCATTGTCCGACTGGATCCGAACCGGGCTGCCCTGGAGCTGCTCGGTCCAGTGAATCAGACAAAGTCTGATCGCTCTCAGTTCCAATACATTTATCGGTAACCTGGATTCTTCCGGGGACCAAAGTCCCTGGACAGATAACTGACCAAGAATTCCTCCCCATCCGGATAGACTGGCATCCGTAGTCACTATCGTCCAATATATTGGCAGAAATGACTTTCCCTGGCTGAGCATAGGAGACCGAAGCCACCAGACCAGAGACTCTCTGGTCTGTTTGCTCAATCGTATCTGATTGTCCAGGGATTCCGGATTCCGATTCCATCTGAGAAGAATCTCTTGCTGAAGAATTCGGGTATGGGACTGGGCAAATGGGACTGCTTCGAATGAAGCCACCATCAACCCCAGAACCCTCATCCGAAGGGAAGACCAGCTGTTGGACAGTAACAACTGGACTGCTGATTGAATCTTTCGAAGTTTCCCTACCGGAAGGAAAACTCTCGTCCTGACTGTGTCTAGAATTAGACCCAGATATTCGAGCCTCTGGGTGGGAACCAGAAATTACTTTTGCTGGTTCACCAGCCACCCGAATTCCTGTAAAGAAATCATAGTAATTTCTATGTTTTGTAGCAAGGTCTGAGGAGACTCTGCATGAGCAGAAGATCGTCTAGGTAACCTAGAATCGATATACCTCTTTGGCACAGAAGTGCCAACATTGGGGCCAACACCTTTGTGAAGACCCGCGGAGCCGTGGCGAGACCGAAAGGTAACGCCACAAACTGATAGTGGTTCTCCTCTACGGAAAAGCGTAGAAAACGCTGATGTCCTGCGAAAATGGGAATGTGAAGATAAGCGTCCTTGATGTCTATGGACGCTAGGACATCCCCTGGATGCAGGAAGGCTGCTACCGTGCGAATGGACTCCATTCTGAATCTTCTTATGTTGACGAAAGAATTGAGTGCTTAAGTCCAGAATTGGACGCACTTTGCCCTCTTTCCTGGGTATTGTAAACAGGTTTGAATAAAACCCTTGAAACCGTTCTGTCCAAGGAACGTGGACTACCACTCCTTGTTGTAGTAAATCTGTGACTGCTCTCCGCAGATCTTCTAAACGATCTGCGGATAGACGGATATTGGAAGGGAAGAATCGCGCCGGTGGGAGAGATCGAAACTCGATCTTGTACCCTGACCTTATGACTTCGCAAACCCATTTGTCCGGGATTCTGGAAAGCCATGGATCCGGGAACCGGCGAAGACGTCCCCCCACCCCAGTTATGGGTGGGGGCGCACCTTCAGGCTTTGGATGGTTTATCTTCAGGTCTGGAGGGGGCGGGCTTTTGCTTGCCCGACCAACGACCCCTGACGCCTCCTGCAGGAGCTTTGGAGGACTTAGTTTTTTCACCCGCTGGACGAAAAAACCTCTTGTGAGCAGAAAAAGAAGGCCCTCGTCTTTGACGAGTTCCTCTACCTTTAAAATTTTGCGGTAAAAAGGTGCTTTTTCCACCGGTGAGATCCTTAATGATCTCATCTAAGTTGGCTCCAAATAGACGCTCTCCTGAAAAGGGGATATTAGCCAATGCTTTTTTGGAACCTTGGTCGGCTAACCAACCTTTTAGCCACAGTGTACGCCTGAGAACCACTGCTGAGACTGATGCTCGCGCCATTAATGGAGTGGCGTCTAACGCCGCATCACATACAAACTGTAACCCCTGTATCATTTGTTCCAACAAATCTGATACCGCCTGAGGGACCTCTTCTAAGTCCCGGCGTAACCACTTGGTCCATTCAGTTACAGCCTGCGAAACCAGACCAATAGCAATTATTGGTCTGAAAGCTGATCCAATCAAGGAAAACATGGTGCGAGACATAGCTTCTATCTTGCGATCCACTGGATCTTTAAAAGACGGAGCGTCTTCTAAAGGAATAACCGTGGCTTTATTCAATCTAGCAATAGGTGAATCCACCACAGGTGGTTCTGTTCATTTCTTAATAAGGGTTTCCTCAAACGGATAACGCCTGTCAATGTGTTTAGAAATATTAAAAGTGCGTTTTGGCAGACGCCATTCTTCTTCGATTGGATTGCCAAAACATTTGGGCAATGGAAAAACCTTCGCCACTTTGATGCACTTTTTAGTCCCAAAAGGGATCTCAGTTTCAGCTATTTCTGATGGAATACCCTGTAACCTTAAAGTCTCTTGAACAGATACAATGAGTGCGTTTACCAATGCTTCCTCTCGGGCTATGGCGGATGCCGAAACATCCTCCTCACTGTCTGAAGAGACAGGACCCGAGACACCAATACCAGATGAAGTACCTGCAACTGCAGAAATAGGCTCAGAGTCTGAATCCGAAGTTTCAGATAATAAGGGGTTAGGCGGGGGTCGCTTTCTTGCGCCCTGTCCCTGACAAGCCACTTCCACCCGGGACACAAAAGTTTCCATAATAGCTGACAAAGATTCAATTGTCAATGGGGTGCTGGAGGATCCCGCAGACCCCTCGAGGGGATCCGGAGGAGATACATGAGTGGCAGGGTCCATGTTAATACAGGACACCTTTGCCAGCAAAAACAAAAAAACTTTTTCTTTTTTTTTTTTTTTTTTTTTTGTGTGTCTCCCCCTAGCGCAATAGCGCCCCTCAGAGTACCTGCTTCTCGATCCCAGAGAGAGAGAGAGGGACCCCCAAGGCTCACCAACCGATGCAGTGCAGTTTCCAACAAACTGCAGTCAGCGTCTGTCTTACACAGACTGGAAGGAGCTGTTTGCTTTTTCCCGGGCAGAAGGCGTGGCTCCGCCCCCTGTGTACGCCTTCCGGCGTTCCCAGCCCTCCACGAGGAAGCTGGGCTCACAAAACATGGCTGCCCCCATAGAAGAGACATAAGACTCCAAAAACATGGCGGCCGGCGTGACCTGAGGACATACATGCATTCGGTCTACGGCAAAATGGCGGCGGACCGCCGATATCGTCTTCCCAGCACATCCACCTGCACTCTGCTAAGAGGTGACATATGGATCTACAGAGATACACTGCACATAAGGTAGGATTATACCTCCTATGTCTGCTGTAATGTTACAGTCTGCTGGGTAGAGTGTTAGCTCTTGAACCAAGTCCACTTCCCACAAACACATGCTGTATTACAAGGGGGACTTGTAAGTATCAGATATATACTGACCATATATGGAGGGGCCCATAATATATACTGCCTCATAATGAGGAAAAAAGGGAACGTTTACTCACCATACCGAACCGACAGGCACCCTCTCTTCACAATACCCTCTCCACCGGGGTGGGGGTTTGTGGACGCCTCGACTCTCTGGTACCTGGCGTCCAAGCGAGCTTTTAACTCGCAAAGTCAGTCCCTTTACTGGGACTCCGTCGCGGCCGACTCAGCGCACTGGTCTGCACGCGCTCTTAGGCAGAAACCGGGGTGACCACTGGATCTCAACATCCAGCCCGTCGCCCGGCCCCGCATACTTACTTGAATATGTCGCGGCCGACCAAGCGCAATGCCATGGTCTGCGCGCGCTCGTAGGCCGGCTGGGGTGACCACAAGTGTCGCCCAGTCCGGCATTTTTGCTTGAAGATCTCACAGGAAAAAACACTGGAGAAAACTACCTAAAAAATGTCTTTTTCTTAAAGAAAAAAAGTCTTGCCAGGACCAAAAGATCCCTTAGGTCCTTACTCCTGACTAGACAGAAAAAAACTGATTCCCTGTAGCAGAGAGAGGGAGGATATACCCTCAGGGACTGCCCCTAGGGTGGAGCCAGAACGTTTTGTCATTCTGCCTAGTCCTACTCCTGCGGAGACAACATAACCCAGCTCTTGAGAATCAAGAAGACTACGTCTGTCAATGAGCGATAGAGAAACTAAGGCAGAGCATATTGCACACATAATTAACAATGATGGGAGGATGGTTACAGAGGACACTGAAAAAGCAACCGTGCTGAATGCTTTTTTCTCGTCAGTCTTTACACAGGAAAAGGAGGGGTACACTGACCATGACTGTATGGTTAGTAGTAATAAACAGGACTTGCCACCATGGCTAACAGAGGGGAAAATCAGGGAAAGGCTGGATAAACTTAACACAAACAAATCACCAGGACCGGATGGCATACATCCGAGAGTACTCAAGGAACTCAGTAAAGTTTTATCGAGACCACTGTTCCTGATCTTTGCTGACAGTATTAGGACAGGAGATGTACCAGAGGATTGGAAGAAAGCTAACGTGATTCCAATATTCAAAAAGGGCCAGAGGCATATCCCGGGAAATTATAGGCCTGTCAGTTTGACATCAGTAGTATGTAAACTTCTGGAGGGGATGATAAGGGACTATATCGTAGAGTTTGCTAAGGACAACAACATCAGCAGTAATCAGCACGGGTTTACAAATGGGCGTTCTTGTCAAACCAATCTCCTAACATTCTACGAGGAGGTGAGCTGTGAGCTAGATAGGGGGAGACCAGTGGATGTGGTGTACTTGGATTTCGCTAAGGCGTTTGATACAGTTCCCCACAAGCGCTTAATTTATAAAATAAGGTCTGCAGGTATCGATAGCAGGGTTTGCTCTTGGATACGGAACTGGCTAAAAAGGCGTGTCCAAAGGGTAGTAATAAACAGCGCATACTCAGACTGGTCTGAGGTGGTAAGCGGGGTCCCCCAAGGCTCAGTCTTGGGACCAACCTTGTTCAATTTATTCATAAACAACATTGAGGTCGGGATCAGTAGTTCGATATCAGTTTTTGCAGATGACACAAAATTGGGCAGGGCAATAACTTCACAACATGAAGCAGATATCCTACAGAAGGACCTGGACAAAATAACAGAGTGGGCAACGACATGGCAAATGAGGTTTAACATGGAGAAGTGTAAGGTTTTGCACTTGGGGACTAAAAACATAAAAACACAATACACGTTAGGAGGGGAGCCCTTGGGGGAATCAAAAATGGAGAAGGATCTGGGAGTCTTGGTTGATGATAGATTAGGAAACAGCATGCAATGTCAAGCGGCAGCTTCCAAAGCCAACAGAATATTAGCATGCATAAAGAAAGGGATGCATTCCAGAGATAAGACTATAATCCTTCCATTTTATAAAACTCTGGTCCGACCGCATCTGGAGTATTCCGTCCAGTTCTGGTCGCCAGTCCTCAGGAGGGATGTGTTGGAGCTGGAGAGAGTTCAGAGAAGGGCAACTAAACTAATTAGGGGATTGGAGGACCTTGACTATGAAGAGCGTCTACAATCGCTCGATTTATTCTCCCTGGAGAAGAGACGTCTGAGGGGGGACATGATAGCAATTTATAAATATCTTAATGGGGATCCCAGCTTAGAAAAAAAGCTGTTCATTCGAAGGGATTGCATGAGGACTCGAGGGCATACAATGCGATTAGAGGAGAAGCGTTTTAACCTCAGGCAACGCGGGGGGTTCTTTACTGTTAGGGCAACAAGATTGTGGAATTCTCTACCACAAGAGGTGGTTTCTGCGGGTAGTATGGTGGCTTTCAAAAGACTCTTAGACTTACATCTCAAGGATCAGAACATTCAGGGGTATGTGAGATAATTACAGCCACACACACCTACACAGGCTGAACTAGATGGACTATTGTCTTTATTCAACCTCACCTACTATGTAACTATGTAACTATGACATTCCACAATAGACTCCTCACTGACATTCCACAATAGACTCCTCACTGACATTCCACACTGACATTACTGACATTCCACACTGACATTCCTGACATTCCTCACTGACATTCCTCACTGACATTCCTCACTGACATTCCTCACTGACATTCCACAATAGACTCCTCACTGACATTCCTTCTGCCGCTGCCTTCTTCACACAGATGCGGGCGGCCCAATGGACACCGGCCTGACAACCCCCCCCAGTGCGGAGATGCGGGCGGCCCCTCGGACACCGGGGCCTGACACCCCCCAGTGCACGCGCCCCCCCCCCCCCCTTGCTGGTACGTCCCTGAGAGCGGGACAGTATAGCCACGATTTCTTAGTTTCAGTTTCAGCGGATCAATCTGCCGCAGAGTTCCGAGCCTGTCACGGTCTATTCATATTGAAGAGACCAGTGATCAGGCTTCAGCTGTGCGCTGCGGCAAGATTAATCCGCCTAAACCCGAAACACAGAAAATAGTCCCACTTACTGTCCCCGCTCCCACAGAATACAGGGGGCCCCGAGACAAAAATAAATAGTTGCACAACACAATTCCATGACTTTTCCAAAACTTAGTAAGTTTTCCCATTTTCCAGGACTTTTCCATTCCTGGAAAGTGTCATGTCAAAATCCCATGACTTTTCCAGGATTTTCATGACCGTACGAACCCTGTTAGTTGCAGCCCTACTTTGATTACACTCATAGCAGGGAAGACCTGCATTTTTAATCCAGCACTGGCACTTTTGAGCATCGGCATAGATAACCTTCCTCACAGCAGAACGGTGATAGCACATATCTTGTTCGCCACCAGAATAACTCTAGCCAAACATTGGCGATCTCTCGTAATTCCTAGCCTAACAGAGATCAAAATGAGAGGGTCTTCGCATTGTGAAATGGAAAGAATGTTAGCTTATAAGTAAAGAAGGGCCAAAGTGTTCCATAGCAAATGGACACTTGGCTCACTGCAACCTCTAATATTGGTTAAGGCTCCTTTCACACACTCCGTCCGTTGGACGGAGTCCGTTTTTCTCAGCGGGGGATCGAGCCGCCGATCCCCCGCTGAGCAGCAGGATGACAGCTGTGTCTCCGCGCTGTGTGCGGAGACACAGCTGTCAGTTCCCCATGTATCTCTATGGGGAAAATCGGATGGGAACGGACCGTTTGTCCGTTCTCATCCGATGCCATCCGATCCGATCCGCTTTGACGGATCGGATCGGATGTCAGCGGACATGTCTCCGCTGACATCTGATGCCCCATAGGAATGCATGGGGGGACCGTTCAGATCGGCCAAAAAAACGGACAGGCGGATCTGAACGGTCCGCCTGTGTGAAAGGGGCCTAATGGTTGATGAAGGTCTGACTTAAACCTCTCAGGTGCTCTGTTAACTGTTAACAGTTTAACATTCTAATAGTTCACACGAGAACTAACTCCTCTAGTGGTAGGAATCCCACCCCACCCCCCCATTTCTCCCTTCCTTCCAGATATCATTTGTTCCTTTACAATCTTTCTTACATTACGATTATGATTGCAACATGGTATAAACATGGCGTGTACAGCATAACAAAAGGAATTTGGACTGTGAAGTCCCGCAAACCTAAGAGATTGAGGAAGACATACAACGTAAGTAACAAACCCTCTAACGATCCAGGCACCCCTATTGGGGACTAACTGTGCCAGGAGACTAATAAAGTAGTCCTCTCAATGTCCATGAAGGTTGGAATATTCCGTGCCTGGAAGCTGTACGCCATAACAGTAAAGGAAGCAGCCGCAAGAGGCAATTGAAAAAGCCCCCGGCAGCCCCTTAGTGGGGCCAGCGGAGCCGTGTAGATTGCAGTCATCTGCGGCTGAGTGAGTTGAAATATCAAAAATCCAGAAGTGTTATAAATTCAGAACAGGGGTATTGTAGAGAAAGAGGAGGAAAGAATGTTGAGGAGGGAGGAAATAGGGTGAATAAAGAGAAGGAAATAGAGAGAGGAAAGAGGCGAGCAGGAGAAGAAGGTAGGGCAAGTCTCCTCAGGGGTCTCCGCGGGTGGATGTAAATTGTCCTGGGAAGAGTGGGTTCTTAGTGTAGACAGCCCAAGGCTCCCAAACTGCTTCAAATAGATGTTCCTTGTCGAGAAGGATACTGGCTAGTTTTTCTTGCGTCATAATCCATGAGACTTTACGTTTTACTGCATGAATCGAAATACCCTCCCGCTTCCAAGACTTAGCAAGCCTCCCCCAATTTAATGACACACACATTACAGTCCTCAGTCCCCCACTTTATTTTCCTCCGCTCTCTCCACATTACAATCATCAGTCCCCCCCCACATTACAGTCCTCAGCCTCCCCCAATTTAATGTCCTCAGGGCCCACCAAACATCACAGTCTTTAGGGCTCCACTTTAATGTCCTTAGCTCCCCCCCCCACTATGATGTCCTCAGCCCACCACATCACAGTCCTCAGCCTACCCACTTGAATGTCCTAACCCCCCCCCCCCCCACATCCCACATTACAATCCTCTGTCCTCCACTGTAATGTCCTCAACATACACACACACACACCACAGCTCTTCCACTTTGCTGTCCTCAAATACACACACACACATCACTGTCCTCAGCACACACATTCCTCATTTTCAGCTTTTCAAACTAGTGTCCTCACTCCCTGGGACTTCACCCCCTCCCTTACTGTCTTACCTTGCTTACACAGATCGAAGGTTGGAGGGAGGCACAGCATATTTGGATGGAGGGGGGTGTTGCAAGATCGTGATTGGTTGCTAGGACTGCCCTTCATCCTAGCAGCCAATCCCTGTTTGTTAAACTCGGGCAGCTCCGCCCAGCTCCGCCCTCCATCCAGAACTGTCCTGCCTTCTGCTGTCTGCTCTGTGAGGAATGGATTACAGAGCGACGGCAGGGGAAGAAAAGGCTGCTAAATAGCGGTACCACGGCGGTCCAAATGGAAACATGAAGCCATTTAGTGATCACCGTTATAGAGATTTCAATGCTTTGTAATGCGACCACTAGTATAACAGTTGTATTTTAAAATTATTCAACCCCCCCAATGCTGTAAAGGGTTTTAGGGAATTTAGTGTACATTTGTAATTGTATTCAGAATGAAATCCTACAAGGACTTCTAAAAAGAACCATATGCAACTAAAATGACATCAATTGGTTTTGTAATACAGTAGTACAGTAAACCCCCCTCCATTGCGGGGGTTACGTTCCGGACCCAGCCGCGAAAAGTGAAATTCCGTGAAATAGAAAAACCCTATTAAAATGCATTGTAGGCATGTTTTTTTTTACTGTCACTGTACATGTAAAAGCATTTTAAGGTCTTTAAACACACTTTTAAAACAATAGAAACGCATTTAAACACATAAAATATACTAAGAGACATAGCACGAGCTATGGAAAACACAAAAATATTTCATTTTTAATGATTTATATAGTAAAATAACATTACAAAAAAAAAAACGCAAATTATCGGGACCGCAAAAACTGAACCGCGATGGAGCGGGGGATTACTGTAAATGTTTCTTTTGTGAATTCTTCATTGACACAATTATTCAACCCCTTAAAGACTACCACTCTGAAGAACAGAGGTTTATTGAAGTGTTTTCAATCAGGTATTGAAAATACCTGTGGATGTCAGGGAGCAGCAATAAAGCCTAATAAGCACCAATTAGGCAGCTTTAAAATGACTGTGATACTCAGCTCCTTCTAGACATTTACTGGTGTGGTTACAAACATGGTGAAGTCAAGAGAATGGTCCAGGAAGGGCAATGGCTATAAGAAGATTGCAAAGATGTTAAACATACCAAGAGACACCATAGGAAGCATCATTTGCAAATTCAAGGCAAAGGGCACTGTTGAAACGCTACCTGGTCGTGGCAGAAAGAAGATGCTGACTTCAACTGCTGTGCGCTACATGAAGCGTAGAGTGGAGAAAAGTCCCCGTGTGACTGCTGAGGAACTGAGAAAAGATTTGTCAGATGTGGGTACTGAAGTTTCTGCTCAGACAATACGGCGCACACTGCGTAATGAAGGCCTCCATGCCAGAACTCCCAGGCGCACCCCCTTGCTGTCTCCAAAGAATAAGAAGAGTCGACTGCAGTATGCCAAAAGTCATGTGGACAAACCACAGAAGTTTTGGGACAGTGTTCTGTGGACTGATGAAACAAAATTAGAACGGTTTGGGTCCATGGATCAACGCTATGTTTGGAGGAAGAACAAGGCCTATGAAGAAAAGAACACCTTGCCTACTGTGAAGCATGGCGGGGGGTCAATCATGCTTTGGGGCTGTTTTGCTTCTGACGGTACAGGGAAGCTTCAGCGTGTGCAAGGTACCATGAATTCTCTTCAGTACCAGGAGATATTGGATGACAATGTGATGCAGTCCGTCACAAACCTGAGGCTTGGGAGACGTTGGACCTTTCAACAGGACAATGATCCCAAGCATACCTCCAAGTCCACTAGAGCATGGTTGCAGGTTAAAGGCTGGAACATTTTGGAGTGGCCATCACAGTCACCAGACTTAAATCCGATTGAGAACCTCTGGTGGTACTTAAAGAAAGCAGTTGCAGTGCACAAGCCTAAGAATGTGACTGAACTGGAGGCTTTTGCCCATGAAGAATGGGCGAATATACACGTAGATCGCTGCAAGACACTAGTGTCAAGCTATGCTTCATGTTTAAAAGCGGTTATAACTGTAAAAGGAAGTTGTACTAAGTACTAAGATTGAATGTCACTTGGGGGTTGAATAAAACTGATAATTATGTGAGCACAGAAAAGACATTTGTGGTTATTTCATTATAAATGTTATGTTATATTTGTCTGACCTACACGTGCCTCTTTGATTTAATTGTAAGCAGGATGACTGAATGATCAAAATCAATGTCAAACTGGCCAAAACAATCAATTTCAGTGGGGGTTGAATAATTTTGAATACAACTGTATGATTTTACCTGTTCAATGATAACCTTTACTATGGTAACGCTTGTTATGTATCCTGTTCAGATTATTGTTGGATGGAAATGTAATACTTTTACTGTATATGACTTTTTTACTTTTAATAAAAATGTTTGGTAAAAAAAAAAAAAAAATATATATATATATATATATATATATATATATATATATATATATATATATATATATATATATATATATATATATATATATATATATATAAAAAATGATATATATATAAAATGAAGGAAAACTGAGGCGTGACCGGAAGCCGAGCAAGCTGGACGCTTTGGAAGGGAGCTCCGTCTCACCAGTTTTGTAATCTACTGACATCTACCGCTCAAACACCTTCCACAGCCTCCAAACCATCGAGGGATACCCCCTGAGACCCACTGCACAGGTCGGGACAGGTATTAGGGGTCCTACTGACGGCATTCCAGGGATCCAGATTCGGTGCCTACACAACCTCCAAAGCCGCGGCCTTTCCTAACGGACGCCGCAATCCGACTTCTGGCACAGCGGCAGCCCTCTAGGCTCCTAGAGACTCCCTACGTGAAAACCTTGGGCATATTCCACCTACCTGGGCACCCAGGGACCGCCATCCATCTACTAGGACAGCAAATTTAGCTGCAGAGAGGCACCCGAGATTGCGACCTAGTCTTTCCTAAAACACTGATCCGCTCGCCGCCGGGCACGCATTATACCCCGCAAGCTACCAACCATCTACCCCATCACCTTCATCAGGCCTTCCTGCCCTCTGCCCACACTATATGCTGCCTTATATAGTGGTACATAACCAGCTACCTGACCCGTACACTATAATATCTTGACTATATACAGTGACAGTCTCAAACAAGCAGAGCATATATCACATTCCTCCCCGGAATGACACAAACTCCCCACAGAAGTATCTTTGACTTTTACTCTCTTGTTCAATTCTGTACAAACTAATGACCTAATTTCAGTCCAGCACTCAAGTTCTATTCTCACATGGGAGCGTGGTCTGCCATGGACCAAGATGACCGCTGGAGTCAGGCACTCCGCTCCACGATCCAGATCCACTGCAACTAGAAGCCATAACCCCAAGTCGCACATCATCCCATCGATCATCCTCACACAGGAAAGGAACCAGGGTATGCCGCAACGCGGTCACAAGCCGCCTGCACCTCGCCGCCTCACTGATTATTTCAGTGCCGCCGATATGTGGCCTCCACATCATGGCGCCGACAACGAGACCGGCCGGTCTCCAACTCCCTCCACTATGCAAGTGCAACGTTCCACGGCATCACCTCCCTCAAGTGACCCTCCCTCATCCACAACGCTGGAGAGATGGACACTACAACACCACCTGACATCCCCACGTCGGGACTCACATCAGACAGAGGTAAGAGGCTCGCTTCCTCCTCTGCCCAATCTCCATACAAAGGCCCACATCCTAAGAAGCAGTTATGGTCCACAGAAACAGGCGACAGGGCCCCAGCCTTAGCAGCACTTTCCGCTTCAGATAACCCAGCCTCAGAGGCTGCTATTAAATCCATGCTACTCACCTTCCAGAAAGATCTACACAGGGAGCTTCAATTATCCCTATCACAAGTTCAAGACAGAATTGACTGCCTAGAGGTCAGAACTGACAATCTGGAAGACACTGTTCAGGAACATGCTAGAGCACATAATGAAGTGTTGGATACTCAAGACTACCAAGCAGAAGAGCTGCATCGCATCAAAATGAAACTTGCAGACCTTGGAGATCGCTCCAGGCGTAACAATTTAAAATTCAGAAACATTCCTGAATCCGTCAAACCTAATGAGCTGACCCCGTATCTACAGCGCTTGTTCTCCGTGCTCCTTCCACGCTTGGACACACGCCACTTACTTATTGACAGGGCCCACCGCATTGCTAAACCTTCTCACCTACCTGACGTGCCTAGAGATGTGCTGGCAAGAATTCACTTTTTCCACGTGAAGGAACAAATCCTCCACACAGCAATGGTGTCGAAACCCCTGCCGGCCCCATAAACTGATTTTGCTCTTGTCGCCTGCCACAATGGAGATGCGTAGGGCTTTCACATCTATCACGTCCATCCTTCAAGAACGAAACATAACCTACAAATAGGGTTTCCCTACCAAAATCCTCGTAACTTAACAGCAAATGATCCCTATCCTATCACCTAAAGATGGATACAAGAAGTTGACAAATTGGGGTCTCCTCCCGCTTCCCCCTCTCACTCCTCACCAACACCTCATCTCAACGGGGTCCCTCTCCTGACAGGAACAAAAGCTAATGGCTTCCCTCTCCAACGTCTTCCACGCCACTACTGGATCCGGAGTGGTCGTTGAAACACCACTCTACCCACACCCTCGAGGTATAGTGTGCCATGCACACTTGTTAGTTGTTCTTTTAATCTTACTTTTAAGTTTTCCTCTTACTGGTTTACTGCATTGAGTCACAGGCTTAGAGGCAGTTTTACATCTCTTTGTATCTCCAAATTTGTATTGCCTAGTCATTCCTCATAATCCTTACCGCATAGGTACTATTGTGAAGTATTACTTGATATCTCTTATTATTTATTTATTATTATTTTGTTGATTGTTAAGTGTAATACAGCTTGCTACTTCCCAATTCTTTCTCCAGAGGGAGTGGGAGCCTGTAGTCCTGTTCTTCCACTCACGCGTATCCACCTACAGAATTCATCATGACCCTCATATCACCTCTATTAATGCTAAGGGCCTAAATTCCCTATTTAAAAAGACACCTCTTATAGAAGGAAGCCCTATCTTATCAAGCAAGTTATTTGTGTACAAGAGACCCACTTTCTACAATCCAACCCTACAAAATGCTCCCACAAACAATTCCCTCACTGCTTCTTTGCCAACGCCCCAAAGAAAAAAAGAGGCGTAATGATCGCCATACGAGACTCCATCACATTTATTCTACACCACTGTAAAATTGATGCCGAAGGTAGATACTTAATATCATCCGCTACCTTTGGGCACTCTCAAATGACTAGTAAATGTGTACGCCCCCAAAACAGCCCAAAAAAAATTATATTCTCTCCTATTTGCCAAATTGGAACCATTCAGATCAGACCCAATTCTTCTTTGTGGCGACTTTAATGATATTGTGGATATTAATCTAGACACTTCCAATCCCATAAATCACAGACCCTCAGCCCTTGCTGCCCTCCTGACAAATGAGGATATGTATGATCCCTGGAGGTGCTTACATGGTGATGAACGGGACTACACGTTTTTCTCTCATCCTCAAAAGTCTTACTCTCGAATCGATCTCTTTCTGACCGATAAACACACCTTGCAATTAGTCACAGAAGCCACTATTGGATCTATAACGTGGTTGGACCACGCACCGATTTCCCTCAAAATTTTAGAAAGGGGTGCTACGCCACCACACACTATATGGAGGCTGAATACCTCTTTAATCACGAATCCCGCATCTGAATCTGAGATTCGATCCGAGATTGAGACTTTTTTTGACTTAAACGGTGACTCTGTAACTGATCATTCCATCACCTGGAATGCCCATAAAGCCTTCCCTTCCTACGAGGTTTTTTCATCAAATTAGGGGCCCATGAACGCAAAAAACGCTCATCTACCACAAATTCCCTTCTTACTCGCATTAGAGACCTGGAAAAAATCCACAGACAAAATGTATCTGATCTCACACACGCGGAACTGAAAACTGCTCGTTCCCAACAAAGTAGCCACCTTCATCAAAATTTTGATCTGTACATTAAACGCCTTAAACTGCAGTTCTACACCTCTGCCAACAAAGCGGGCGCCTTCCTGGCCAAATTATCCAGGCGTCAGACACCCAAAACTAAAATCCAATACCTCACGAATTCTGCGGGTAACCGTCTGCGTAACCCCCTAGACATTGCTAACAAATTTAGCGCTTTTTATGCCAAATTGTACAACTTAAAAGATACAGATCCATCCCCTCCCCCCTCGCCAGCGGACATCTCCCACTTTCTCTCTTCTGTCCAGCTCCCGCAAATATCACCTACGCAATTGGAATCCTTATCTGCTCCTTTCTCCCAGACAGAAATTCTTGCGGCTATTAAATCTCTCCCCCTCCACAAAGCTCCTGGCCCGGATGGATATTCGAACGCAAATATTAAAAGCATTTTGCCCCCCAACTCACTCCACATCTCGGCAAAGCGTTCAACCACTACGTCTCCACTGGGACTATGCCTAAAAAATCATTAGAGGCCCTGATAGTCACCCTCCCCAAACCAGGTAAATCTCCTGACAGTCCTGCCAATTATCGCCCAATCTCCCTGTTGAACACGGACACAAAACTATATGCAAAATTGATAGCCCAACTCCTCTCTGCAATCCTTCCCTTACTCATTCACCCAGATCAAGTGGGTTTTATACCAGGCAGGCGGCGGACGGCACCCGCCATCTCGTCGACCTTATCCAATATGCGGAGCACTGTCAAACGCCTTCTCTCTTCCTTTCCCTGGATGCGGAGAAGGCGTTTGACAGGGTCCACTGGAAATATATGGAAGAAGTCCTCTACAAATTTCGGATTATCAGGCCCTTTTCTCACTGCTATTATTAATCTTTACTCCTCTCCCAGTGCACGGGTTTGGACTTCCGGCATCACCAATAACGAATGGCACCCGCCAAGGATGCCCACTTCCCCCCTTGATTTTTGCTATGGATATGGAACCTTTGGCACAAGCCACCAGAGCGTCACAAACGATCTCCGGCATCATCATCGAAGACACGGAGCATAAAATAGGCCTATACGCTGACAATGTCATCCTCACCCTCACTAACCCTGTTGAATCACTGTCGCAAGTCATCCAATTAGTAAACACGTTAAGTTCAATATCCCTGTACAAACTGAATCACTCAAAATCCACTATGCTAAATATTGGTATAGCTCCTGACGTAGCACGCACCATCTCTTCCACTACCTCATTCCAATGGTCTGCTAACACATCTTTATCATACCTGGGCATTACTCTGACCTTCCCAAGTCATAACATCCTAAAATACAATTTTGACACCCTCGTGGGAAGGCTGACACAACGCTCAAAAGACCTGGGCCATCTTCCTGTCTCCTGGGCAGGTCGGATCGCCCAAGCGAACATGTAACTTCTTCCCCCTGTATTGTACTTACTTCGAACCATCCCGCTTCCATTTTTGACTTCTCAAATCCATAAACTACAAGGTTTAATCAATACATTTATCTGGCAACACAAAAAGCCTCGGATAAAAAAGTCACTTCTCCTTACCCCAGTATCTCGAGGAGGCTTGGGAGCCCCAGACATTAAGCAATACTATAGAGCGATCATATTAGATCAACTTAGAGAATGGTGGTCCCCACATTCAACAAAACTGTGGAAACACATTGAGACCGCAACTATAGGAGTGGATCCAAAACTCCTTCTCACAGCTATGCTACTTAACTTTAAACCCCAACACCATCATCTAGGATCTGTCAATACTGCAACAAGGGTTTGGTCAGCCACGACTAAGTCTGCGGAAGGACTACCACAGTCTATACTCACCCACCTTCCTATCTCAGCTCTGGAACTGCTATCCCCGGACCTCCCCATATTTACATGGACTGCCAAAGGTTTAAGCAACCTAAACCACATTCTCTCAAGTTCTGGCATACATTCCTTCTATGATCTTCAAAAGTCCTTTGATTTGCCACCCAACCCTCTTTTCCCATACCTAAGGATTCGTTCAATCCTCTCCAAAATTCAACTGACGTCTGAACCTTCCATATTGGATCCAATCATGAAATTCTACAACACTCCCAAACCCGCAGTTAAAGGCATATCCCTCATATATACTACACTCTTACAATCTACACAAAAAGCATCCTCTTCATCCATGGTCTTCGACAGTGCCCAGTTCACCACCCCCACATGTGTGGCACCAAGCAATGCTCACACCATTAAAAGCTTCAAGGCGCATATCCCATTGGGAATCTCTACAAAAACTATTCCACAAATGGTACTTTACCCCCTCTAGACTGGCAACTATGTATCCCACCTCGTCTCCGTTATGCTGGCGAGGTTGTCAAGTAATAGGATCACTTCAACATATCTGGTGGGACTGCACGCATATCAAACCTTTCTGGAATTCAATCTCAGCATTTCTCTCCTCCCTGTGTAACATTTCCTCCCCAACCTTACCCTCTGGATCTCCTCCTGGGTCTCTCAATTCCAACATGGCCCTCTCACATCAAAATCGTGGCTACCCATGTCCTCATAGCAGCTCGTCTAGCACTGGCGAGAGCCTGGAAATCACCGAAACCCCCCACACTAGCGGACACCCTTCTCTTGCTAAACAATCACCTCCGAATGGAATTTGCCTTCGCCAAAGCCAATCTGACCACCGCCTCCTTCTACAAGCATTGGGCACCCTGGCTCTCTGATAATAGGAGTGCTAACCTATGAATCTCCAACGGTCTCGATCTGTTTCCTGAACTCCGCCCCCAGATAACCTACATCACCCCAACTCTATTCTGTTTGGGAAATACAATTCATCCCCACGGACTGGGAACACTCCCACGCTTTATGCATCAGATGTCCACCTTTTTTTTTCCTTTTGTGGAACCTTGCCGGTACATGATCCCTCCTCTCTTAGCCCCCCCACCGATTGGCCTACCACAAGTTAATCATTGCTGACCCCAACCCATAATAATCCCCCTGTTGTACCCGGTCCTGACTACAGTTGGTTCCCATGTGGGGTAGTCAGAGCCCGGTGTACCTTAATGTTTGGTCCTCACATGGTGGAAGCTCAACACACTTATGTGTCACCGGCAAGGTTTACCTGAACTGACTTGACTCGACCTGTCATGTTCAAGTTTATTGTTTCAAATCTGTGACCATTGTGATAATTTTCTCTTCCTTATTATACTACTACAACATTTGTACTTAAGCTTCTTGCAAAAATTCCATAAAAATTTGGTTAAAAAAAAAATGAAGGAACACTATCATTGTTTAATTGTTACAAAGAATAGAACAGAATATGTAAAAAGGAAATCAAGGACGCAAAAATTCAAATTGGACAGATTGCAAAAGATAGGACAAACCCCAAAATATTCTTCAAATATATTAACGGTAAAAAGGTTAGGTCTGCGCATGTAGGCCCTTTACAAAATAATCAGCAGTGGTTGACTGGGGACAAAGAGAAGGCAAATTTATTAAATACTTTCTTCAGCTCTGTATGTACAAAGGAGCATGGAGGAGCTCATGACCATAATGAGGATGGTATTGACACAGCCCCAAATGATCCACAATGGCTCAAAAGTGATATGGTCCATAAATATTTAGACAGAATAAGGGTAGATAAAGCACCTGGACCAGATGGCATCCACCCACACATCCTAAAAGAATTTTGAGCGCTGTAATTTCAAAGCCTTTGTTTCTAATTTTTAGGGACTCGGTAAGGACTGGAAGAGTACCACTGGATTGGCGTAGGGCCAATTTGGTGCCCATATTTAAAAAGGGATCAAAGTTTTTGCCAAGTAACTATAGACCTGTCCGTTTAACTTCTATAGTCGGGAAGATACTGGAGAGTTTAATAAAAGACCACATAGATGAGTTCTTGCCAGTGGCGGCCCGTGCATAGGGGGCGCCAGGGCGCCGCCCCCCTACCCCTAAAAAAAAGAGAAAAAATGACAAAGCGAACAAAAAGTTTTACAAAAAAAAATTGGGTTCGCCGGCCTCTGTAATGGAAGTGGTGGCTGGGGGGGTTACGTCCCAGAAGAGGCGCCGATCGGCAGCCTTCTGGGGGCGTAACCGGAGCGCAAGTCTTTGCGATTGGACACCCCCACTTTCTGATATCCTGGCTGTGATTGGTCCAGTCTCCAGCCTGGACCAATCATCATCCAGGACATCCGATCCCTAACATTTGGTTTAGTGCTCTCTGGCGATGTGTGCATTTATATACATGCAAAGAACTATATCATTCTGTGAGGATCTCTTATTGAGAGCGTTCAGCCTCATTAGGCAAATACTGGACTTGCATTTGATTCATTTCATAATATTCTGTGGTCCAGGTCTTCCAATTTACCTATAGGTCACCTTGTGTCTCCGATTCATGGCCATCCCGGCACGGTGAGACACATCGCTCACTCAGCAATGTATATCGTTGGTCCTTACCATCCAGTGCTAGGTCCGCCCCTGACCGACGCTGACCAATTGGAAGCCGAGGTGTTCCCGCACTTCCGGTTTTGATCACCGTGTCGGTGGAATGCAGGCGCCGGCCCGCCCACGCCACGTCATGCGTCAGCGTGACGCACGCGTGGTTTGGGGGCGGGCCCGGCATCGGCGATCCAGGAAGCCCTTCCTGGACACCAGCTGTTACCTATGCCACTCATCAAAACACCATTGAAAAGCACACCTCCCCCAGCACACAGACAACACATTTGTCTGCTGGTAGCTGGCTGGAGAGGACGTGCAAATAGATCTGATACCATCACAAGGTAATACAATTGATTTTTTTACAACCAGGACTGCTTAACTCTTTGTTTTTAAGCCATTCCTATTTACCTTAATTAGCATGATTCACCTTTCCTGCTATTTTCAGGAAACTAGTGTGAAATCTTACAAGCTATTTTTGCCTCTCTCTTTTTAGACTGGCTCTATTTACATTGGATGAAAAGTGGCAAGATACTGCTCCTGGCTTCCTATTCATAGGACTTCAGATGGCCATACACTCGTGAGACACTTACCTGACCCTACCCCTTGCGGTCCTACAACTCCAATCAGAATTACAACCATAATCACTACATACATCGCCAGTTAGATCCAGACCAACCAGATGTTTTTATCTTCCTGTACAAGCATGTAAAGTTCAGATTTGATCAACTCTAAGTACTCACACTCTATATACAACGTATATTGTGAATTATAAAAGTATTGTGTATATGTAGATTCCATTATCCATGGCACTTATGCTCATATTCTTATATCATTAGAGTACCGCTATGAACTACCCCTGAAGAAGGAGAAAGCATATATCTTCGAAACATGTTGGGTTGCTAGGTTCTAGCGTTTGAGTTCTATTCACATCTGTCCATTGCTTGTACACTGTTTTTAATGCCACTGTTTTCTATTTTTGTACCTAATAAAGTCATTGTTGATTATATATCAGCTTTCCAATTTATATGTGCCTTTAAATTCCCAATCAGGGGAACCCCCTCTTTTTGCTATTTGTATACAGGGATGTGGCACAACTTAAACTTAGGTCAATAGCACCCCTTACTTTAACCTGATAATAGAGCTATTCGCTGAAAAAATTTGCTCCCATCCACGTCTCGGGTTTCAAATTTGGAGGTAAACCTCATGTCATAAATCTCTTTGCGGATGACATCATTCTAATGTTGACCGACCCCCCTAATATCCCTCCCCCACGTCCATAATACACTACATATGTTCAGTGCCTTGTCCTGTTATAAAGTAAAGCATTCCAAATCTTTAATACTAAACATGAACACCCCCATATCGATAAAACAGAGACTCCAAATGACCCTTCCATACACCTGGGCTGACAAAAGCATCCCGTACCTGGGAATAGTGCTCACCACCCCCCCCCCCCCCCAAACTCCACTCTCTGCAACGAAAACTACGGGCCACTGATCAAGAAGTTTGAAACTCAACTAAAGTTAATCCAAAAAGTTGAGTTTTCATGGATGGGCAGACTTGCAACCTACAAGATGCAAATAATGCCCCAGATTCTATACATGTTTTGCTCCCTACCCATGCCTGTTAAAGTTACCTTCACACTCTTTCATCTCAACTTAAAAGATTTATTTGGCAGGGCAAGAGAGTATGCAGCTCATACACCTCAAATAACAAATCAAATAAATAAAACACAAAATTGATCAGAGTAATGGGCATAGTAGACATACCAGATTATTTAACGGCTACCCATTCTGAACAATTGAAATACTTTTTCAGAAACCCTGACAACCAAACCCCCCCCCCATGGCTTGAAATTGAAAAAAGTATCCTGAAAACATACTCCCTGAGCTCCATACTATACACAGACCTATGGCAACCCCTTGCCCAGCGCAACCCTCTCCCGACGGCGATAGCTTCTATCTCTGCTTGGAGAAAAATAGCTCTCATATCCTCTTCTCCGCAAAACAAAAATCTAGATATACCCCTATGGGAACTAACTATAAAAATTACACTACAATGGTACCTCACCCCCCATAGACTTGCTAAAATATATAGTACTTCTTCGCCATTCTGCTGGTGAGGTTGCGACTCCGTTTGAACACTATTCCATATACTGTGGACATGTAATGGTATTCACAGGGACTGGAGGAAAATATTTAGTGTAATCTCAGAAATCACTGACATCACCTCACCAGATCCTGCTCTAGCCCTGCTTAACATAGACATTGACAAATTCCCTGTAATGTACCGTGACATAGTAACCAACATTCTTATATCAGCGAGATTATCTATCATGAGACGCTGAAAACAAAACATACCCCCTAACCATTCAGAGGTTCTTACCACTACCAACCAACACTATATATGGGAAAAATCCATAGCATTACAAAACAAAAACCTACATAAATTTGACTTAACATGGAAAATATGGTCTGAATGGTATAGAGTATAACCCAACATTGCTGTGTGGCTGAACCATTATTTGACATTTTCTGTCTCGGATATACCTGCTGATCCCCCCCTGTTGAGCCTTACTCCTCTCTCTACCCCACTCTCTTCTTCCCCCCCCCCCCTCTTCCTTCTCCCTTACCTCTATATCGGCCCAACACCACTTTATCTGTCTTTCTTCCTTTCTTTGTTTCTCTCACATCTTCTATGACTGACCCTATGGCAATGTACCAGTTTGTGATACTTCCCTAATACCTGAACTTGATATGCGGTACTGTTTGTTATTCCGCGATTTTGGCGGCTGCGTCCGCATTTCTTTGTTATGTCTTGAAACACAAATAAAATGAATTTAAAAAAAAAAAGATTTTACACCAAATTTGTTTTGATGCCGTGTAAGCCGCCCATGGCTTCAAACACAAAGTTTGCTTTACCATAACTGTATGCAGCATCAAACTAGCAGAGCACAAAAGGTTATCAATAGCTGCTTCTCCAAAGAAAACTGCTGAGAGCCTTAATCATGTCTTTCTTCAGGACCCTCTGCTTTATAGCTATCTCTATATTGTCGGTCCAAAGCCGTAAGGCATTGGGCACAGATGTTGGCACACTCACCGGCTTACAAGTACTGACCATATGACTTTTTTAAGTCAATATCTATAGATCTGTCAAAAGGATCTTTAAACGAGCTTGAATCATCCATGGCTACCAATTATATTTTAAGCAAGGCTGTCCAGGGCTGCATCCACCACTGGCGGATCATTTAATACTGCAGAATCTGCTTCCACTAGCGGAAAGTTTGCCCAGGCGATTCAGAGAAAACCACATTATTTTTCCCCTCTGGCCTATTTGAGGAAATCCGCAACCTGCTGACCTTCTGATTCTCTTTTTATGCAAATAGTCCCTGAAGCAGTTTCTGGAGACTAATTTGTCCAGCAAAGGGGTAGCTCCGTATGCCCAGCATTTTTCGGGCCTGTGACTTGGGGAGTGCGAATAACGCTGTATTTATGCAGAAGCTCATCCCCCACTCGAACAATGTCTTGATCTGGACGATTGACCTTGGCTCAGACTGCCTTCATTGTGTGTTTTTTTTTTTTTTTTTACAAGTACTTACCTAACCAAAGGTCTTGCCCTACAATTATATTAAATGTGTGGCATGCGATGGGCAACTGATTTTTTTCATTAGCTCCGCTCACACCCTGGCCTACCACAGCTAATGTAAGGCTAGTGATCGCTTTTAACATTCCAGATTTTATACATCCTTGCATCAGAGAGTCTGTATATGCTTTCACCCCCGCAAGAAGACCTGTGGCAGCGCTCAGAAATCCCCCACCACGTACCTGCTGAGTGTCCACTCTGGCATGGCCCAAGATGGTGCCTCCAATCCTCTAATCTTCAGCCTCTGGTGGAGCCTGTTTTCACCACAGCTGCTTGCAAGTACTCTGCTTCCCTAACAAAAGGTACTCTGTAAACTAGACACCAAGTTTCAGTCTGAGCTCCACAAAACAACAAATATTCTCTCCCATGAACTGACTGCTCTGGGAACTTTCACAAATCGCCTTGAAACAAAGCAGGATGAGCTTAGTATTGCTTATAATGAGCTGTATAGGGAGTATGAGTATTTTTCAACTGCCTTCAAACTGCTCCAAGCACAAATGGAGGATTTAGATAATCGGAAAAGTCATACTATTCTGCACATTAGAGGGGTTCCCGGAAAACCTAGCTGAATTTATCCCGGCCATGCAAAAGTTCTCATTCTTATTGCCTGTTCATGACACCTCAGCCTTTACTTGTGTTAGGAATCATAGGGTCCTACGCTCTAAACCACCACCCCTATTAGTGCACTGCACCAAATTCAAAGCCCCACACAACAAAGCATGACACTTACCAAACAGAACTGACACATCTCTTAGTGTAGCGTAGACAAGCAGCCTTATGACTGGGAGAAAGTGCAGTAAGCAGCCCGTCACAGATCAATCTGTCATATTCCCAGGTGAAATTACCACAGGCTGCACTGCATTACATCAGCAGTGCTGTTCCAGCCGAACACACAAATTACAGGGAACAGCATGTGTTCATTGGTTGCTCTGCAGAGGATATATATTATCAAGCCAGCTGCTTGATTTAACTTAAAAAAAAAATATATATATATATAATAAATATATATATATATATATATATATATATATATATATATATATATATATATATATATATATATATATATATTTATTGTGACGGTATGTGAGGTGAGGTAGTAGATAATCGCTATTTCACCTCGCATACGTTCTGTAGTGAGAGACTGAACCGGAATCTGGCCCGGGTTTTTCCAGCCTCCGTGACAGGCTAGGTTCCGGTCCAGAGATTGTGAGTTACCTGAGTCCATGCTCAGGTGAACTTTAAATGAACAGGAAAAGAGCACAGAAAGGCTCTGGCCTGAGACTCAGAAGGGGATCTGAGAGAGGAGCTCAGTTTGGACTTTAAAAGGTTTGCTTTACCATGTGTTTTTGTGGGTGATGGGGACCAGCCCTACACTGTATAGTGAGGAAAATTCCTGTATAGTTTAGCGCCGGACGGCAAGGATTTATTTTACTGTTTTGTTGTTTGATTCATATTTGCAAACCTCTGCTGAATAAAGCTGGCAACCCACCAGACTTAAGAAATTACCTGCATGCTGGCCTTACTTTCCTGGAAAAGGTGATCCCTGTGAGCTAATCACCCACAATATATATATATATATATATATATATATATATATAAAATCACAAGAATTGTGGGTGAATGCGGGTATTTTTCCAGTTGATCCTCTCCCCAGGCTTTTGAAGTGAACTTTGTAAGCGTAGACTGTAAGGTATGGAAGTTGTGAGTTGTTCATAACTTCCACATGCAAAGTAACCTAAACATGGCTGTTGTGATATACTGTTTGTTCTTTTGTGTTAGGTTTTCTTTAATGAGGATAATTAAACACAATAAAATGTAATTATGTTTAGTAGTAAGCATTATGTAATAGAACACTGTACATATAGTCAACAAGAATTTGTGAGAGAAACATTTGCCAAACCTAAAGATAAACTACCTACTTGTCATCAAATTGACCTGCAATAGTAATAAAATGTTAAAAATTTGCCAGGAAGCCGTGGCTGCAAACCCCATTTTTTAAAATCTTCTAAAGTGCAGTAGGAGGCCCAAGTCTCATTAGGATAATTATACAAATAAACTTGAAAGTCAGAGCTCTTCCATTCCTCTCTGGTTACAGGAGCATAGTTTATGGTATTAAGAAATATTCAACAAGAGTCTGATGTCACAGGTGGATGCACATGCAGGGGCTTCTAAGAGTACCCGTAAATCAAAAAGGTATATGTAGGCACCAGTGCCTGGGAAAAAGGGGGGTGGGGGAAGAGCCCTGTCGTTGATGTAGCCGATTGTGCCACTCCTCACTGACAGGAGTGATTGCAGTGCCACTCCTGTCAGAAGGAGCAGCAGACTGCTTTTGCTGGAGAGAGATTCAACCTTGTTCTCCCTCCAGCCTAAAGGGGGGGGGGGTGATAAAAAGTCAGCACCGAGACGGAGAACTCACCTCAGTCTCAGCACAGCTTGTGTACCAACCTGCTCCACCGTCCTCCACATGGGTGCCAGCTCAGTTTGTTAAACTGCAGCATATAAAGTAGACAGAAGTTATAGCAGGCCACATGACTGGAGAGGGGAAGAAGAAGCTGCCTCTCTTACTGTGTGTTATCGGTGAGTATAAGGGGAAAGGCGATGGAGGGGGGAGGGGGGGGGGGGCAACTCAATCCCCAGATCCCCTTAACCTTCACACTTATACCCCAGATGTTTTGGAACTACATTTCCCATGATGCTCAACTACACTGCAGAGTGCATGAGCATCATGGGAAATGTAGTTCCAAAACATCTGGGGTGCCAAGGTTCGCCATCACTGCCCTAGGTTGACATCGGTTTCACTGGAATGTGCACAAAATTGCATGTGTTTCTGCAATCATAAAAAAGAAAAACCGGGATGCAGTGGTACCTTTAACTCATGGACACCCCCATGCACCTTGCTTTTGCACTCATTTGCATAGTAACATACCATGCGTTTTGGTGTGGCACCATTTTTACAAAATATTAAATTTGTGCATTTTTCGCATTTACAACAGCATATTAAAATGAATAGGCTGCCCTATACATGCTGCACAAAAATGTGCATCCTCCGTCACAACTGCAAAGGTGTGAATGGAGCCTTACGGCTAGTAAAAACACACCTTAACCTCCTGTTCTTCCCTTGTCCGGACCTTGGTAGACTCCTTTTGGTGAAAATGTCTTATTTATCAGTAAGCCTTAAAAATGGATTTTTGTAAAATCTTACCGTAAAATCCTTTTCTCTTAGCTCATCGACAGACGTAGTCCTCGGTGATACACCACCTTCGGGTTATGTTACCTCCGCAGGAGCAGGACTAGACAGGAAATTAAAAAGCTCTGGCCACACCCTAGGGGCAGTCCCAGAGGGTATATCCTCTCTCTCTCTGCCTCAGCAAATCAGTTATGTGAAAAAGCAGTGCTTAGAGAATTTAACCCAACCCAACTCCAAAACAGAGGGGCGGGGACTACGTCTGTCGATGAGCTAAGAGAAAAGGATTTTACGGTAAGATTTTACAAAAATCCATTTTTCTCTAGCGCTCATCGACAGACGTAGTCCTCGGTGATACACCACCTTCGGGACGTCCCAGAGCAGTATCACAACTGAGGGGTGGGAAAATGGAAATCAAATCCCAATCTAGAAGGCCCAACCGGTGCCAACTAGAAATTTACAATGCTCATCCTTAATGATGAGACTCAACAAAACAATTTTCAAACAGAAAAAAACCCTCGAGGTAGACCACCGGTCTCCTCAAATTGCGGCCTGCAAAACCTTGCGGCCAAATGAGGCATCCGCCGATGCCGTCACATCAATTTTATAGAATTTAGTAAAGGTATGTACCGACGACCAAGTGGCCGCCTTACATACCTGGACCACTGACGCCTGATGGCGAAAGGCCCAGGAAGTAATGAGCGCTCGAGTGGAGTGCGCCCTAACAGGGAACGGAGGACTCTGACCCTTAATAGAATAAGCCTGTACCACCGTTTGTCTAATCCATTTGGCAATGGTCGCGGCAGATGCAGGCAAACCCTTTCTGGGGCCATCCGTGATCACAAAAAGTGAATCCGTCTTACGGAATGATTCCGTAGCTTTCAGGTATACCCTGATTGCCCGAACCACATCCAAGGAATGCAACGCATGTTCCCGATGATGCTTGGGCTGAGGACACAAGGAAGGTAGTACAATATCTTCATTCAGATGAAAATCTGAAACCACCTTAGGAAGAAAAGATGGCTTAGGATGAGGTACTACCTTATCCCTATGAATCACTAGGTATGGGGACTGGCATGATAATGCAGCCAGTTCTGACACCCTGCGAGCAGAAGTAATAGCCACCAAGAAGGCCACCTTCTGGGATAAAGTAAGCAAGGGAATCTCCCTGATGTTTTCAAAGGGAGGTTTCTGTAGAACCGACAAAACCAAATTAAGATCCCAGGGCGGTAAGGGCGCGCGGACTGGAGGAGCCAGGTGCCGCACCCCCTGGATGAAATTCCGCACCAAGGATTTGGTAGCTAAAGGTTTCTGAAAGAAGATTGCTAATGCTGAAACTTGACCCTTGATGGTGCTCAAGGCTAGCTTCTGCTCAACCCCTTGTTGCAAAAAGGCCAATATTCGAGACACCGAATAGGTACGTGGAGGAAATCCTAAAGATTCGCACCACGCAATGTAAGTCTTCCATGTGTGATAATAGACTTTGCTGGAAGTCGCTTTCCTTGCTTTAATAAGGGTAGGAATGACTGAAGTAGACAAACCTCTGTCCTTCAGTACTTGGGTCTCAATGGCCAGGCCATTAAAACCAGCGACTGTAAAGCACGAAGGTAAATAGGTCCTAGAGACTACAGACACTCCCTGAGACGAAGTTCCCACGGAACGTCTGCGACTAACATGTCCAAGTCGGCCAGGCCGGCTTGAAGAGGCCAGCCTAGAATTTCTAGGACCACTGGCGCTGATAGGATCTGAACCAGGCGTCCCTAGAGCTATCTGGCCCCGACCATCCGAGAAAGTCTGGTCGTTTTCTGTTCCCACACATTTATCAGATACCTGATAGTTATCAGGAAAGGTGATCTTTTCTGGTTGAACCTCAGGGACCGAAGTCACCCGACTAGAGGCTACTTGGCCTATCTGGTCAATCAGATCCGATTCCTGTGAGGTATCGGGACTAATCTTAGGAAAAGGTAAAGGAAAAGATCTATACAGGGAACGGTAACTACCGCTTCCTGTACTTAAATGTTGGAAGGGAAGAATCGCACCGGTAGTAGTGGTAGATGCTCGATCTAATGTCCTGAATACCGGTGAAAACGTCCCCCCACCCTGAAATCGGGTGGGGGCGCACCTTCAGGCTGTGTACTCCTTTACTTCGGGTTTGGCTGGGTTGGTCCTCTGCTTGTCCGACCATCCCTTCTTGAACCCTCCTGGAGGAGTCTTGCCTTTCCCGGGAGTACCAGCCGGGCGCCCTTTATGGGCGGTAAAGAAAGGTCCTCGCTTGTTGCGAGGTCCCTTAACTTTTGCAGCCTGTGGCAAAAAAGTACTCTTGCCCCCGGTGGCATCCTTAATGATTTCATCTAGGTTGGCTCCAAATAGACGATTCCCCTGAAAAGGGAGATTGGTCAAAGTCTTTTTGGAACCTAGGTCAGCTGACCAGCATTTTAACCACAGCACACGTCTGAGGATCACTGCTAACTTAGATGCATGCCCTAACAAGGGAGTAGTGTCCAAGGCTGCGTCACAGATAAACCGTAGCCCTTGTATGATCTGTTCTATCAAATCAGATGTCTCCTGGGGAATATCTTTTCCCCTAAGATCTTGGCGTACCATTTTCGCCCATTCCGTAAGTGTCTGGGAAACTAGACCAATAACAATTACTGGTCTAAATGCTGACCCTATCAGAGAAAAGATAGTGCGGGACTCCGCTTCTATCTTTCGATCCACCGGATCCTTAAAGGACGAAGTGTCCTCCACTGGAATAACCGTGGCTTTATTCAGCCTGGAAATAGGCGGATCCACGACTGGTGGTACCGTCCATTTCTTAATGATGGATTCCTCAAACGGATAGCGTCTAGCAATACGCTTGGAAATAGTAAAGGTACGTTTAGAATGCTCCCATTCTCCTTTAATCTGATTACCAAAACATTTAGGTACAGGAAAAGCCTTCGCCGTCTTGATGGGCTTATTAGTCCCAAAAGGCCTTTCTGTTTCAGTTGCCTCTGCCGGTAAAGCCTCAAGTTTTAAGGTTTCTTGCACTGCCACAACTAGTGCGTCCACCAATGCTTCTTCCTGAATTATAGCAGGAGAAGAAGCGTCCTCCTCACTGTCTGAGGGGGCTTTACCTGGGATAACAGCCCTTGCAGAGGAACCTGCAACTGCAGTGACCATCTCTGAATCAGAGTCAGAGGTGTCAGATAGTATAGGGGTAGGCGGGGGTCGCTTCCTTGACCCCCGTCCCTGACAGGCCGCCTCCACCCGAGCCACCATAGACTCCAAAATTGCTGTAAATGACTCTATACTCTGTGCACCGGCGGGTCCCGAGGCCCCCTCGAGGGAAACAGGTGGGGGAATATGTGTGGCAGGGTCCATAATAACTCCAGTTACTTCCTGGATGATATAATTCAAAAGTAAAGAAAAAACTTTTTTTTTTTTTGACCCTCAGTGCCACAAAAAAACCCCTTAGTGTTACCTGCTAGGGATCCCTATCGATCGAGAGAGAGAGAGATAGACCCCCAGGCTCACCACTTGATGTTCAGAGTTAAACTGCAACAGCTTACAGCGCTGTCTTAGACAAACAGGAAGTCTTTTGGCTGGCTGCCCAGGAAGAAGGGAGGCGGCTCCGCCCCTCTGCACGCCTTCCGGCGCCTCCCCCAAGCTCCACGAGGTGTAGAATCACCTCAAACATGGCCGCCCCCATGCTGGAGACACGAGGCTACGCCAAAATGGCGGCTCGTGCGATCCAGCAAAAAAAATGGCGGCGGCCTGTGCTGACTAGCGGTGTGCTGCAGGCACACAACACTCTCTCTGCATGGGGATATGGCGTGGTTGGCGGTACCGGCCCTGGCGGACCGCATGGCCGTTCGGGAGGCCTGCTAATAGCTGGAGATCTGATTTGGAAGGCAGTCTACATGTCCATGGCTTCTGACTGGTAGGTAGCTTATACTTAACCCATAAGATTCCCAGAATGCCACAGATTACATCTTTAAAACATGTATACAATAGATTGTTAGCTCCCAAACCAAGCCTCCTGGCTTTTTGCACACATAAAATCACACTCAAAGTAGGAGGATTTGTGACATGTTATAGGATAGAAAGAACTCTTTCTTACCATACAGAGAGGGGCCCGCGTTCACCACAAAACCCGTTAGGGAAAAAGGGGGAACATACTACTCACCATACCGGAACCAGGCGGGCACCAACTCCTGACAGTACCCCTCTCCACCGGAGCGGGAGGGCTGTCGACCGATACGGACGCCGTGACTCATGGTCTTTGGCGTTTCAGCGAGACGTTTAACTCGCGGGTTCAGTCCTTTTAATGGGACTTTGTCGCGGCCGACCCAGCGCGGAGCTATGGCCTGCACGCGCTCGTAGGCTGAACTGGGGTGACCACCGGATCTCGACATCCAGCCCGTCGCCCAGTTCAGCTTTCTTGCTTGAAGATCTCACAGGAACACTGGAGAAAAAAGCTGTCTAAAAATCCTTTTAGAAAAAAATTCTTGCCAGGACCTAAGATCCCAGCAAGGTATCTAGGTCCTTACTCCTAACTAGACAGAAAATAACTGATTTGCTGAGGCAGAGAGAGAGAGGATATACCCTCTGGGACTGCCCCTAGGGTGTGGCCAGAGCTTTTTAATTTCCTGTCTAGTCCTGCTCCTGCGGAGGTAACATAACCCGAAGGTGGTGTATCACCGAGGACTACGTCTGTCGATGAGCGCTAGAGAAAATGTTATTCACATGAACAACCCACTTTAAACAGGAGGGAGGCAAATACCTCCAAAGCATTAAAGTGATTGTAAAGTCTCAGTTTTTTTTGTAAAAAATAAACATGTCATACTTACCTGCTCCGTGCAGTGGTTTTGCACAGGGCAGCCCTGATCCTCCTCTTCTCAGGTCCCTCTTCGGTGCTCCTGGCCCCTCCCTCTTGTTGAGGGCACCCAAGCCAAGCCACAGCTTTGTGTGTCGACGATTCAGACAAGGAGCTCTGGTCTGACCCCCCCCCCGATTGGCTAACTTTGATTGACAGCATAGAATGCATTGAGATATATATATAAAAAAAAAAAAAAAAATCCTTCGGACCCAGCAACCACTTCAACATAAAAAAAATAGGTTAGAAAATGTGCACATTTTATGTGACAGTGTATAAAATGTAATATTACCACCGATAAGACAAATCTCCTGAGATGTCTATAAATTGGCAAATGAATCATTTCTTGGACTGGGTTAAAATCTGGATCATTCAAATTTCTTAGAAACCACAGAACTCCTGGTCTGAGAACCTGCAAAAAAAAAAAAGAGAAAAAAAAATAAGACAAAAACAAAATGTAGAAAACAAATAGACTTTTGTTAAAATACATACACAGGATATACACAATCAGTGTGGGCAGCAAAAGTGATTCACATTTTAGTTGTGCAGGGTAGGGCTGTTTTTTGCATATCAAATGTATTTTAATCCAAGATTACTTTATTGAGGTTTTCCAATACAAAAAAGTAACAGCTGCATACAAACCACTTCACCCCAGGAAAGACAAGTCAAATATAAATTTATGGAAGGAATCAGAGTCAAAGATGTAACCAAGAGAAATGAAATAACATTACTAGAATGTATAGCCATGTCTGTATGATAGCCAAGGTTCCCAACATTGCTATAACTTAAACTGTGTACCATCTCTGAATGCCAGTAATTGCTTGTAACTTAGAATTATATTAAGATGACATTTGATTTCAGAGAGACTAGGGGGTCAAGGAAGATTTCCATTTTTTTGACCAGCATAAGGCGTGCCACTGCCAGTATGTTCACAGCATTAGGTCTAGCTTGCGTTGGAATTTTGCTCATATTTACATATGGATTGCCTGTTCCACCTTAGCTTTAGTGAAAAACCCAGTTACCTTGGAAAGAAATCTAAAAACTGAACCACAGCATAGTGGATAAGGTCCCCACCTGACCCTCAAGCAAAGGTCATCACCCACAGTGGGAAATCTAGCAATGACATACAGTGTTCGGTACCATCTAGGGTGAATCTTTTGAGCCATTTCCCAGTGGTTAACACATGTGGAAAATGAGTAATTGTATAGGATGACTTTTTGCCATTGCGCCTCCGTGTAAGAGACTTGAAGTTTGAATTCCCATATTAGCACGGGGGGGTTGGTGAAGGTCAGCTTGGAGTTGAGTTTGTGAAAGAATAACTAAATACCTCTGGTTGACTTGTAAGACTGGTTTCAGAAGGACCAAATCGAGAAGGGCAATTTCAGTAGGGGTATAAGGTGCTGTTTAAGGGTATGGAGCTAATCTGGCATAGGGAAAAAAGTGTATGGTGGAAATAGAGAAACTTTGCTACAGTTATAAAAGTTATCAATTTTCCATCCTCTTTAGTGGTATGAATGCCTTTATGCTCCCAACTTTGGAAACATATATCTGATATTAGAATTTGAGATATGTCAAGGGTTATATGCATAATGGTCTCCTTGGGGGACTGACTGCTGACTTTAGTGTAATAGTTTAATGCATCTAGGGATGCTGAAATAATCAGGTGTGCAATATACTGTACTCAATATTGAGTAGGGGCAGCCCACACCAAGGACCTTAAGCTACCTAAAGGAACCACACTGCTAGCTCTAACATGCACCACATTTTAACATTAGGGAAACCAATGCAGGATTTAATTTGATTGATTAGAGCGGCTATGTGGTAGTCTTAAAGGATCAAAAGATCCACACCTAAAGACCTGTTTTTCATTAAAACAGTGGGAAAACACCTGACTCTCTTACCCAACCAAACACAATTGGAGATCTTAGCTTGCATTTTGTGGAAAAATCCCTCTGGAATGTGAATGGGTAGGGTTCTAAAATAGTAAAGAATTTTGAATGAGAATGGTAATTTTGAATGCAGTAAGTCTGCCCATCCAGGAGGGATAACACTCTTTCCATTTCATGGTGCCAAGATTACTTAAATGACCTAAGAGATCCTTTGGCACAAAGGAAAGGGAGGGTATTCTGAAGGTGGGTCTGGATGGCTAGATCAACAATATTACCTAAAACACTAGATTTAGTGGCACTGATTTTGTAATAGGAAATGTTGGAGTATTTCATATGCCCTTGGCAGAGAGAGAGCCAAATTGGTGAGAGTCAGAATAATGTGTTCAACAATGTGATCGTATGTTTAGAACTGTTAACTCTCATGCCCTCTAACTGACAATCTGTTTGAAACTTTTCAGCTAGTGGTTCCAAATGGAACGGGAATATTGTTATCTATAAGGAACTAGTCGGAAAACAATCCCTAGGTGAAGACATAAGCTGATGGTTGGGTATACAATGCAGATATAGCTGAATGGAGCGCACCCGAGAAGCCAAATCTGTGCAATACTTGGTCTAGTTAGCCCTAATGTATCATGTCAAATGTCTTCTCTGCATCCAGTGTAAGGAAGAGAGAAGGGTGACCAGAGGATTTTGAGTGGTGCAGAAGGTTCAGGATGTGCTTGTGGCATCTGGAGCTTGACTGTTTGGCATGAAACCTATTTGATCTTAGTCAAGCAGGGTAAAAAAAAAAAAAACAAAAAAAAAAAAAAAAACTAGTGATTCTGTTGGCAATGAGCTTTGTATAGATCTTTAGATCCATATTCAGTAGGGATATCAGCCTGAAGTTTTGGGGAGAATCTTGCTCTTTCCCTGGCTTAGGGAGTGTCACAATAGTGGCTGAAAACATCTCTGGAGGAAAGGATCCTGAGGACACAGCAGCATTAAAGACCTTCTTTATATATGGGGAAAGTAAATTCAGACAGTTTACAATTTTCTGCGGAATAGCCATCTGGACGTGGGGATTTGTTGCGGGAAAGAGTTTTGACCATAACCTCAATGTTGTGTAAAGGGTTGGTACATAGATTGAAATTCAGTCTGGGTCAATGTTGGAAGGTAGATGGACTCCAAGAACTCCATAATGAGTTCAGGTGTGGGTTGGGCGGTAGATGCATCATCCTTCAAATTGTATAATTTACTATAGTAGGAGCTAAAAGCATCCACTATATCTTTTGGGTTCAGGAGTTTCCCACCTGTAATGGGATGGTAAAGATATGATATTCTGTGTTTATTAAAGACCTTTTCTTTGATTTGGTTGGCGAGGAGTTTGTTGACCTTATTGCCAAGGACATATTGGTTTGATTTCAGCGTTCTAAGATGGTTATCATGTTGGGAAATGAGTAAAGACTGCATGCCTTGTCTGGCTTTTCACAATTGGGAGCTGGTAGATGGGGAAGGCTGTTTTTTATTCTCCGTCTCCAAAGTATAAATATGTTTTCACAGGTTTTTTAAGCTACTGTGTCCTGCATTTTTTTGCAGGAGAACACATTTTGACAAGATCACATCTTATATAAGCTTTATGTGAGTTCCACACCAAGTGATATCTGAAACCAACTTTTCATTATGTGCTCCTTAATGTGACCAAGTATGAGATTACAGTTTTCTGACAGAGACATCAAGTAGACATCATTGCATCATCTATTGGCCCTAGTTTCCACAAGGTCTCCGGTAATTGTAATAGAGACAGATGCATGGTCTGACCATGTAATGTCAAATATTTTGGATTCACTTATACTCTGCAGCAGAGATTTGTCTACTCAGAGAGTGAGAGTTGAGCATGTGGAAAAAAAAAAAAAAAGGATCAGTCCTTTTCTGAGGCACCACACGTCGAATAGACTGGACGAAAAAATAAAACTCTGGAGAGGCTATCTCCAAGAGCGGTTACGTGTGGGGTCTGACATGTCGAGGAGCTGTTTCGGAATGGCATTAAAGCTGCCACTGGACAGCCTTGGCTTTTTTAACCACTTCAATACAGTGCACTTTCACCCCCTTCCTGCCCAGGCCAATTTTCAGCTTTCAGCACTGTCACACTTTGAATGACAATTGTGCGGTCATGCTACACTGTATCCAAATTCAATTTTTATCATTTTTTTTTAACACAAACAGAGCTTTCTTTTGGTGGTATTTAATCACTGCTGTTCTTTATTTCTTACTAAAAAAAATAAAAAAAGAGAAAATTTTGAAATTGTGATTGTTTTTCCTTTTTTCTGTCAGTAAATTTTTAAAATACGTAATTTTTCTCCTTCACTGATGAGCACTGATGAGGCGGCACTGATGAGTTGGCAATTACAGCCACTGATAAGCATATTTTGATTGGTTTGCGCAAAAGTTATTGCTTTTACTAACTACGGGAAAGATTTATGTCATTTTTATTGTTTTTTTTTTTATTAGTAATGGCAGCGATCTGAGATTTTTTGGGGGACAGTGACATTGCGGCGGACAGATCGGACCCCTAACTGACATTTTCGACACTTTTGGGGGTACCAGTGACATTACTACAGTAATCAGTGCTAAAAATATGCACTGTTACTGTAATAATGACACTGGCAGGGAAGGGGTTAACATTGTTGGTGATCAAGGGGTTAAATGTAAGCCTAGGGGAGTGATTCTAACTGTGGGTGTGGGGGGGGGGTTGGGCTTGTGAGATGAACACAGAGACATGTGATCCTATATAGCAGGATCACATAGCCTCTGTGATCATCCGAGGGAGGACAGACGGCTGTGTTTACATCAGCCAAACGTCCTTTTCTGTCAGCAGGGAGAGATCGAGAGTGTCAGGTGGCAATCGGAGCCACCAGACATGCGCCAGCTTCCCAGGTGACGATCAGGGGTGGGAGCGTGTCGCCGGCGGCACACACTCGCCCCCTAGCTCCTCCCAGGCAAATGATGTACCGATACGTGGTTTACCTGGGAGAGCCAGCTTTCCGACGTGTATATGTACAGTATACGGTCGGCAAGTGGTTTAAAAAAAAAGGAAAAAGCTTTCACATTTGGCAGGTAAACATTTATCAGCTTATAAACTTTGTTATTGAGTTCACATCTCAAAATGATGCAGTGTCCTTGGTCATCCTTATCCAGGGAGATCAATTTGAAGGCCACTGAGTCTTTTACAGCTATAAGCGTTCCTCTTTTTTGGAAGGTGCATTGGAGTAGAAAATGTGAGGGAAATTTCTATGCTGCAGAAAGAGGCGGACTGGATAGAAAAATGTGGGTCTCTTTTAATGCATAAAACATCACCCTGCAGATTCTTAGCCTCTTTCTAAAGCATCCTCTGTTTCGTGGGGCTATTGAGGCCTTTCACATTGAACAAACAATAGGGAACCTGATGGTTTCAACCCACTTCTTCATCCTGCCATTCAGGCATCTGAAGAAATTATGGGGAAAAGTCCAGGGCTGGCGTAGGGTCATTGTCCAGAATTCATAATTTTTTAATTACAGCTAGACCTTCTTCGGCTGTAGTGACTGCGACTGTGTCTCCCTCGTGCTCAATAATAAGCTTATGGGTATAAGCTGGGTAGTTCCATCTATAGGGAATCCAATGGTTTTGCAGTGTTTTTGTGATGTTGTCATTAGGTTCTCTCTCTTTTGTATAGTGTAACAGGACAGATCAGCAAGGTGGGTAAGCCCCTGTAGGCAATCAGGTAGACAGTCTGTTTCTGATCAGGGACAGAAAATGTTCCTTCATGTGGTAGTAATGTATTCGGACTATAGTGCCCCTAGGGAGATGCTCAGGCACATGTTTAGGCTTTGGGAAGCCTGTGGATTCGGTCTACGACCAGATTTTCAGGATGGAGAGTCTGGTAGCAACGCACTGAGGATGTTGGAGAAATAGACCTTCCCATCTTACGGTTTAACAGATTCTAGGATGCCCCATTTTATTTATTTATTTATTTTTAAGTATCTTTATTTTTGAGTATTCAGAAAATACAATAGGAAATCTTGAGGAACAACATACTCCAATATAATTCAACTCTGATGAGAGATCACTCAGGCATGAACGAGCAGTTTACATCAACCCAGAAAATGGTACATGATATAACATCACTAGTAGCTAGACACTATGTAGGGCTTATCAAGAAAATATAAAGAGGGGGGGGGGGGCGTGGCTGCTGGCGCAGAAGATGGCTGCTATGTGAGCTAGCTCCGCAAGCCACCCGAGACACGCTGCAACAAGGGCTCAACCAGCTCTGGTACCTGTCTCCACTGGTCCGCTGACACCCGCAGACACCGCCGGGATGACCCGCCGGAAGAAGGAACCTGTGCAAATGTCTAAACTATCCGGATACTTTATCTCACAGGCACATGGTCTCCACCAAGATGGTGCCGGAGGCCCGGGACGCATGCAGAGCTCCAAGCAGGGAGCCGGTCTGCTTCCGAAACTGACGCCGTTTCAGCCGCCACTCCCGGAGCGCAAAGTGATCGGGAACCTGGACATCGGCCAGTCCTCAGGCACTCCATCGCTGCCATCACCGTCCTCCAGAAGCCCTGCAAAAAACAGGCAGAGAAGGGACTCCCAGCCATCCGACTTCCCTGGTGCAGCAGGTATGGATCTCTCTCCTCATCTCCCGGCACTAGCAGCACAGCTACCCTCAGTTATGGATCCACTGGCTACACATTCCACGGGGGGCAACCCCATATCTGAAGCTGCAATGAGGGATATGCTGTTCTCCCTGCGGACCTCAATGCAGGCGGACATGCAGCTGCAGACAAGGCAGACAACAGCAGAAATCTCTGATCTGGGGTCCAGAAGTGACCATGTAGAACACTCTGTCCAAAGCCACACTGAATCCATCAACTCTGTGATTGACAGATTGAACTCTCATACTGAGGAGATCTCTTGGCTAAAAAATAAAGTGGTGGATCTGGAGGATCGCTCCAGATGTAACAACATCAAACTGAGGGGCATATCTGAAGCGATCTCTCTTGATCACCTGCAACAACATATCACTTCTCTCTTTAAATTGCTGGTACCTTCTCTGTCTGACTCGGAACTACATATCGATAGGATCCACAGACTGCCTAAGCCCACTTTCTTGGAGTCTAATGTGCCTAGAGATGTCTTGCTCAGGGTCCACTTTTTTACCGCAAAAGACAGAATAATGCTGGCCTCCAGGCAACGGGGCACACTTACAGAACCCTACTGTGACGTTCAACTGCTGCCTGACTTTTCCAAACACACATTGCAGGCCAGGCGCAACCTATCTACCATAACTAAGGCATTGCACAACCATCAAATACAGCACACATGGAGGTACCCAGCGACGCTTTTAGTGACACACGGAGGATCCACCACAACGATCAAATCGCTAGATGACGGAATCGCCATGCTCAGGAGATGGAATATCCTACCTTTGGACGGTGCCACAGCATCTGATCACTCGCCCATACGGCCACTGGATGAGGAATCGCATGTGGCCTCCCGCAAACGGCCCTCCAGGCCTTCTTCCACTCAACCTAGCCCTAGCCGCAATTGAACCTACGCGTTCGTGTCTCTGGCCTTTGAAAGATGTTCTTTCACCTGGCCCTCCCTTGGTTTCTATGCAAGTTTTCTCGCTCTCGGGTTGCCAAGATGGCCCTTTTTTAGACCTTGTTCTGGTTTTTCTTTTTTTTTTGCTCCATTTTTCTTTTTTTCTCTGTTTCTCAATGTTTTTGGCTCTTTTTTAGTTATCAACATGGGTGACGTTTGCTCTATCTTGGTCCTATTCCCAGCACCATGACCATCAAGCTACTGTCCATTAATGCCAATGGCCTGAATCACCCGGCCAAGAGACATTCTCTTTGGAAGGAAGCCATCTCTCACAGTGCTGATGTGTTGGCGGTTCAGGAAACCCACTTTCACACTGATGCAACGCCTTACTGTGGACACAAGGCTTACCCGCACATCATTTTGACGTCCAACACCGAAAAACCGAGGGGTGTGATGGTGGCTTTCCGGGACTCCCTAACAGTTCGGATACACAAGACAGTTTTGGATCCTGAAGGCAGGTATATCATTGTGACCTGTGATCTCAACGATCTGCCGCTTACTTCAGTGACCATCTATGCTCCAAACGCTCACCAGATCCGTTTCATGCGCAGGATTCTCAAGCCAGTATCTGGGATGCAGTACGATCATTTGTTGATGTGTGGGGACTTTAATGCTGTTGTCGACCCCGGGTTGGACTCCTCGGCGTCCCCCCGGAGCCGACAACAGTCCTTGGGAAATGTGTTCCATGAGGAAAAGCTGTTTGATGTGTGGAGGTGCCACACCACGGAGAGGGATTACTCGTTCTTCTCCGCTAGGCACAACTCCTATTCCCGTTTGGACATGTTCTTTGTGGACATGTTTTTACTGGACAAAGCTTCCTCCTCTGCAGTCAATGACATAACGTGGTCAGACCACGCTGCTGTGGAATTTACTATAGAGGAAGCAGCAAAATGTACTAACTCCTACATTTGGAGGTGTGACGTTCGTATGCTGCAAGATGAGAAGTGTAGGGCTCACATATCTAAGCAATTGCAGGAATTCCACCAACTTAATGACTCCTCTGTCTCCGACCCGTGGGTGCTGTGGGGTGCACAAAAGGCCTTCCTATGGGGGGTGTACATCCAGCAGCAGGCATGGCTTCGGAGACAGAGGAAGGACAAAATCTCCCTGCTGACGCACAAGATTCACACCTTGGATGCTGACAACAAACTCGATTCCCACTGAATCTAGGTCCCAAACCATTATCACACTGAGACAGGAGCTCCGCCTCCTGCTCTTAGAGCTCTCAAATAGGCATTTCCACTATCTAAAGCAAAAATACTACTGCCAAGCTAACAAGGCTCGCAAATTCTTAGCTTCCCAAGTTAAGCGCAAACAGGCTAAAGCCAGAATTCCCCATCTACTCCACAAATGCAACCAAAATTACTCACCCACAAGCCATAGCGGACAAATTTGCAGATTTTTACAGTTCCTTATACAACCTAGGAGATGACCCCTCAGACACAGCCGTCCGCGGAGGATATTCATCATTTCCTTCCCAGAGTATCCCTCCCTTCCCTGTCTGCTCACCAACTGCACCTCCTCAACTCCCCTATCACGCATACCGAAGTCCACTCTAGAATCGCCTCATTGCCGAAGGGAAAATCACCTGGCCCTGACGGTTTCTCCAACGAGTTCTACCACCTCTTCGCCCAACACTTAAGCCCTACCATGACAGCGGTTTACAACAAGGCCATGGAGGTCTCCTCACTACCCTCAGACATTCTAGGTGCCCACATCGTCATCTTGCCCAAACCTGGTAAAGACCCCAACAAACCAGCTAACTTCCGCCCCATTTCTCTCCTGAATTCCTGAACAAGGACCAAATGGGATTCACTCCGGGTAGGCAGACGTCCGACGCTACTAGGAGACTTTTGGGCATCATGCACCAAGCGCAGTCCACCAAAACCCCATCTGTGTTACTTACCCTGGACGCCGAAAAGGCATTTGACAGGGTCCATTGGGGGTACATGAAAGCCACCCTGCAAAAGTTTGGCTTCTCAGGCCCCATCATATCCGCTATTATGACCCTCTACTCGTCCCCTACGGCACAAGTATATACGTCAGGCATACTGTCTAAAAAATTCAAAATAACGAACAGTACAAGGCAGGGATGCCCACTATCCCCCATGATATTTAATTTAATTATTGAACCCTTGGCGGAGACCATACGATCCCAACCCTTAATCACAGGTTTCCAACTGCCGTCATACCACCACAAAATCAACTTGTTCGCTGACGACATCATTATGATGCTCACCCACCCGGACAAATCATTACCAGAGGCGTATGCCACACTCCAAGATTACAGTAAGGTATCATTCTATAAACTTAATGCCTCCAAATCCACTGTCCTTAACATGGGAGTCCCTAACCAAACCCAATCCAAGCTCCAAATGTCCATCCCCATACCCTGGTCCACTGAGAGCATCCATTATTTAGGTATCGACCTACCAGCTGATCCCCTCAAGTTACTGTCTATCAATATCAATAGGATAATAACCAAACTCACAGCAAATATCTCCACTATGCACAACCCCTACATCTCTTGGAGTGGTAGGGTAGCAGCTTTTAAAATGTTCATACTGCCCCAGATCTTATATCTCTTCAGAGCGCTTCACATCCATTTTTCCGGTGACACCTTTTTAAATTGTCCAGGCTGATAACCTCCTACATCTGGGGAGGAAAACAACCTCGTTGTGACTTCTCAATATTGGCAAGGAAAAAACAATTTGGAGTCGCTGTTGTCCCTGATATTCCTGCTTACTACAGGGCCTCAATTCTGGCACAACTGAGACAATGGCTCACAGTTGAGGAATCGCCTATGTGGGCGGCTCTGGAGAAAGATGTGGAACCGACAAAGGATCTAAGAACTTTGCTCTGGAGTGATAGATGGATGGAGTGGCGGCTCACTGACCTACCGCCTACAATGCAGGCGGCACTGCGAGTGTGGCGTCTCACTCCGGCGTCCCCTGACGCAAGAGACATTACTGCCACATCCATGTTACCTCTGACTGTACTTCTCCCCTACCTACCTGACCTACCGGTACACCTACTCACCAAGTGGAACATCAATTCCATTAACTCCTTTTATGACAATGGCTCTTCCATCCCCTTAGTGGACATGATTACCAGATACGGCATTCCACAACACATGCACTTCCACCTTCTACGTATATCTCACTTTTTAAGGGCTCATCCTTTGCTGTCTATCTCGGTGGATGGCAAAATATGGGACCTTCTCACGGCGGCGACTCCAAACTCCCCCAAATTATCGCATTACTATGACGTCTTGCTGGATAACTCCAAATTCCATAAAACCACTCATATGTTTAAATGGGACAGGGATTTGGGCACTATGTTCTCTATCCAACAATGGTGATCCGCCCTTGCCACAATCTATAAATATTCGCATTGTGCGAATCACTGGGAGATGACTCAGAAACTCACGAACAGATGGTATTATACCCCCATACCATCTTGCTGGCTTCTCTCAATCCTACCCCCAACTATGTTGGAGGGACTGCTCCCAAGTAGGGACCCTAATCCACATTCTATGGTCCTGTCCATCATTGACGAGCTACTGGAATCAAGTTTTTAAGTTTATGTCCACACACACAGGTTGCTTGCTAAAACCATCCCCAGAGTTAGCCTTACTACACTTGGGAATTGATCGACTACCGGTAGTGTATAGGCCCTGGGTCACACATGTGCTTCTTGCAGCTCGCACGGTTGTCCTCCGGAATTGGAAGACTGTAGAGGCCCCAAACTTAGCCGATGTGGTTCAGTTACTTCAATTAAACTACCAATTGGAAAAAGCTCTAGCGGTCAACAGGATGAAGCTACAATCCTTTAATGTCCATTGGGACTTTTGGGCTGTAACAGCGCCATGACTCTACATGTACCATTCTGATGTTTGCCTGAAGTTTTGTTTTTTTTTGCTGTTTGATGTTGGCTATGGTAAATGTAACCTAATGTTATGACTGACTTTACTCGCAGATGTCATCACTTCTTGCTTATAATGTTGAGAAATTTATTATTTGTACCATTTCCTTTATTTTCTTTGTTATGTTTAAAACTTGAATAAAAATTACTTAATAAAAAAAAAAGAAAATACAAAGAGAGTATATTAATGGTGACCCAAAAAATTATCCAATGCCTAGGCCTCCCAGTTCTATCACAAATCGAGGGGTATGGAGCCAGAGCAGAAAGGAAAGCTTTTAAAAAAAAATCCATCACTACCTTGAGGGTTGGAAAAATAACACAAAACTTAGAGCACTAAAAACTGTGCATACACTGTGCAAAGCATAATTCACATCCAAACGCGAACTTACAGCATCAGCGGTTTACATTTGTCAGAGGTAGTAAACTCAATCCACATTAGTGGGACCTACTGAGGAAGCCCGTTGGGTGTAACGCATTTAGGGGCAGAGACAAACTGGATGAGCCATACAATGTATTTGTTCCTAATGTATTAACATAATATAGCACTGTGGGTGCTCTGTTTATAAGAGAGATTCTTAAGAGATTTTTATTAAAGTTTTTATAGTGGAGTACGCTATTGGTCCCATTTTTGTTTGCATGTGGTCGAGTATATGGGAGCGGAGGAGGAAGTTCAGGAGGTTAGAACGTGGATGTAGCAACTTAAGCCTTTTTTAGACTGTAATATAACTATTAAGTTCCATTGAAGAAGGTGAGCAGCTAACATGCAAAGAATCACTATATACAGTTCCTGATATGATGAATTGAATATTGGAGGTTAATGCTATAATGTGAGTAGGATCCAACAGGTTTTCCTCACCTTCCTTAATACAGGGAGCACTAGATAATATTTTTTTGCATGTATCCATACCTTTGAGAGGAGGATTGTGATAGGCGGTGGAGGAGAAGAGACACTAAAGAGCGGAGGCCCAGCGAATACATGCATTTATGACCTTCATGAAAATTAACCACTTGCAGACTGCCGACAGTAATTATACTGCAGCAGTGTGGCTCCCCTGGGTTCAGCAACGTAGACTCCTAGTGGTCATGGCGGCGCGCATGGCCAGAGGCTCACTCCTGCTGTGTTTAGACACAGGGGGAGTCGGACCGGAGGAGGAGAGGCGACGATCGAAGCCTCCCTTCCCCGATCGTCGGGGAAAGTGTGAGAGGACCCGCCTGCTTATGTAAACAAAGCAGGCGGATCTTCTCAGTGACACACAGGGAGAGATAACAGGATTCAGCATAGAATAGATTTTTTATTTTTTTGGGGGGGGAATGTTATATAGCATAATGTGAAAAAATATTTTTTTTTGTTTTCAAAATTGTCGCTCTTTTTTAGTTTATAGCGCAAAAATTAAAAATCGCACAGGTGATCAAATACCACCAAAAGAAAGCTATATTTGTTGGGGAAAAAAAGGACGTAAATTTTATTTGGGTACAGCGTCGCACGACCGCGCAATATTCTGTTAAATAAACGCAGTGCCGAATCGCACAATAGGGCCTGGTCAAGAAGGGGGTCAAATCTTCCGGTCTTAAAGTGGTTAAGGTCCACTAAGAGAGAAGAGCACATATATTGCACTAACTTAAAAGATAAGGCATTGAGGAAGATTGCAGAAGATTGCCAATATCATTGGACATTAGAAGAGAATATAAAATGAGGGAGCAACTTGGACTTTATGTTTCTTGCATGTAAACTTTTGCACTGCATCATTTACATTTTTATAAGTCACAGAAGGTGCAGTGAAAAATACTTTGGATGTTTAGCAGCATTTTGAATTTATGTTGTAACATTTTTCACGTATTAATTTGGGTCACAGTGCCGATTGTATACTTATATAGAGTTACTCCATCATGAAACACTATACCTAAATCCATGTTTGAGACCAAGCTTTCTTTTGGTGGCATTTAGTAAAAAAAAAAAACAAAAAAAAACAAACACTGTTCCACTTACTATTTGATAAACTAAATATACCAGGGGCTTGGTTTGACCTCAACAGAAGATGGCCACTTTGCCCTTGAGCTCCCATAGACAGCAACCACATTCTAATGACATCATAGGATACAGAACCTCGCCTATGACATCTAAAAAAGGGACTTTAAATCCTGCAGCACCTTGGCTACAAGATCACGCTCTTCCCACAACGCCAGTGTCCGGTTAAGCCAGAATAGAACATGGCGGCATCCTCCCAGGGACTCCCTCCGGTCTGAACACCGCCAGTTTAACATTGCCGCACAAGCCTTAATCCCCATTTGGGGGACCTATGCTACAGCAGCAGCTGTAATCTTACTGACTTAAATCATCTTTGCACCATTGCAGTGAATATTAAGAACACACTGTAGGCCTAATTACTGATCCAGGCGCTTGCAGGTAGAGTGCAGGAAGTAGAGAAGAACGCCACACATCAGTACACAGCCATCTGTCGTATTCATCAAACAATAGACCCACATACTCTACAGCTGCATAATTTTACATCACCACATGGAGGACTTAGGTAATCATGGCAGATGACACAGTCTAAGAGTAAGAGGCCTCCAGGAATCAGTAGAGCCAGAACTACTTTCCACGGTCGTGAGCTTATTAACAACCTCCTAGATAGGCCTCCCTCCAAGCCTATTAAGATGGAGCGCATCCATCCTACCCTGAGACCAGGAGGTGGGGAGTCAGACCCGCCACAGGATGTAGTATGCTGTCTAACAGATTTTCTAGGGAAAGTAGAGATCCTAAGAAAATCCCGTAATAAAATCCAGCTGTCCCATGGGGGTAATGATATTCACATATTCCAGAATTTATCTAATATTATCCTCCAACAATGCAGGGATGTGCATCCCCTGCTGGAAATCCTGAGCACCAGAGGGATTCATTACAGGTGGAAAATCCCCTTCTGCCTTTCAGCTTCGACTCAAGGCCGCACAGCTTAAATGTTTCAGATGATTTCTGACTATTCTGTGAAACTCTCACCATCCCGCATGTTGAAGTCCCCAACTGGTATGCCAACTTTCGTCTGGCGACCAAGAGATCTACCCCATCTAGGGAAGAACCCATGGAAGCACAAGATCATAGATACCGAAGTCACCACTCACCATCCAAAGCCAGAGTCCTAAGCCCCACAAAATCTCCTCAATCTCAAAGGGCTCATCGCAAAAAAATTATATGGTTCTAGCTTAACCTACAAGTTTCAGGAAAAGTACTTACCTTGTCTGTTTCCCCCCCCCCCCCCCCCCGATGTTATAAGTTGATATACCGCATGATATGGTTATGATTATGACCTGCTATAATATCTCCCTACCTTACACCATGGGTAGGTGTTAAATATTGCCAAGTGGCCATTTCTTCTGATATGCTAGAAACGTATTACACCCCCAAGTTCCTGAATGAAACCCCAGAACTATCACTTTCCCTCCCTGGGGAAAAGTTTTTTTTTTTTTTTTAGAAAAATGATAAACCTTTAATTACAGAATGGCAAAAGCACACAAATTAAAGGTCATTTATCAATCTCGAAAGATGTCAAATGCAAGACTTTGTAAACAGAATGTGAAAAATAATGTATTTGTCCATAATTAACAGTTATCAAATGTACCTAGGAGTTTATTTTAAACTATAAAAGGGGGGGGGGGTGTTGAGATTAGGACAAGAAGGAATGGGATGCTTTTTTAATATATTTTTATTCGAAAAAAGAACATAGTGTTACAATAGACATGTAAACAATAAAAGTAACGGTTTCTACAAGGTGACACAATTATGATTCAGAACACCAGGATCACACATTCTATCTATAGGGGGAAAAGATATGACATTGTTTAGTCGCCTGGGACCAATTCTGGTGTAACCACAGTAAAAGAGTGTCAAGCAGTGATGGAATCTAAATTGTAAACTAGGATAAAATAATCAAGTACTAGTCATGGTATATGTATATTGGAAATAGAGAAAGAGAATAAAAGGAAGAGGTGAGATGAGTAGGTAACAGCGAAACAGGGGGGAAAGCATAGAAGAGGCTCAAAAGGGAGTGAAGGAGAGTATGGGGGAGGAGGGGTAGTGTTTGGACAGCGGTGGAGCACGTCCCTGTAAGAAGGATCAATACATGCAGCTAATAGTAAGCAGTGATAGGTAGCATCATGGAAGTCTTGCTTCCTGATTCTGCATTGTGGAGCAGACGGGGGGTATTTCAGCTACAACATATACTGTCAGGGGGTACCCTTAAACCTTGCTCGTTGCTGAAAGAGCAATTCTCTCTCCCAAACCATATGTATTATAGATACCTTCAACTCGCCCATGCTTTCCACGCCCAGTTTTCGGAGGCCCCACCGACTCCTGAGCTTGTCTTAATTCTAGAACTCATCAAATGTCAGGAACCATCACACTTAATCTCCCTGTTTTATGCTGAACTTCACACACCCTCCTCTACTGAGATTGCCTATGCGCTTAAGACCCGCTGGGTCCGGGATGTGGGACCTATTGAGGATGAAAAATGGGGGGAGGCGCTGGAGACCTGTCAGCAGGTGTCCCCTAAATTGTCCAACAGACTTACCCAGACGTTTATAGTGCACCAGGCTTACCCCACACCTCTCAGGGTGGCCAGATACCACATGGATTGTGACCCTGGCTGTCCGATGTGCCACGAGACTGGGGGTACTTTTTTCCACTTGCTCTGGAGCTGTCCTCAGCTCCAGGGTTACTGACAACAGGTCATAGCTTTTCTACATGACAAAACGGGATCCCCGTTGCAATTGGACCTCAAGCAGTGTCTCCTTGGTGTACACCCGGATGGAGATATGAATAAATTCATGGCTACATTCTTGCAGGAGGCTGTTTGCGGCCAGGAAATTAATAGCCAGAGCCTGGATGTGGAGTAGCCCCCCGACCTTTGCCATGTGGATGCGGGAGGTGAATGCCACTATTCCCTTCCACAAGTTGCATTACAAACACAGAGGGTGTCCTTCCAAGTTCAATAAGATATAGGACAGGTGGGTGCAGTGTCTGGACACGAGTGTATAGACATATTACAGTTGTTCCTGCCCCCTACTCGGATATTGCATTGTTACACTCTGTGCTTGCTAGCTGTATCTTGTATACGTATACTGTATGGATATTTTTTTTTCCCTCTCCTCTCCCTGCATATTTGATACCTGTAAGGCTGCACTTGCTCTGTTTGTTGGTTTTTCTTTTGCAAATATCAATTGTACTGTACTAAGATTTCAATAAACTCACTGTTTGGAAAAAAAAAAAAAAAGGTAAAACTCGCTCCAACAGGAGTCACAACAATACTCGAGTAGGACGTAAAAAAAAAGAGAAGCCCTGAAGGGGTTTCGTGCAGGAATTTCTGCTGCATCAGTAGGAGGAAAGGGTAAGGTGGAGTGTACCAATGTACCGGACCAGGGGTCACCACTGAAGCGGAGGCAATGTGAAGTAGGTGGTCGGTGCGTCATCAGACACGTTTGTGGCGGTTGTGGGTAACTTTTGACCATCCTAGGTTAGGATTCGGCTGTTGTGGTGTGCCAGCCGGCATAGGTGGTTGAGGAAGAATATTCCATGTTTTAAGGAGATCAAGGCCCTCTTCCAAGGTGTGTACTGTTCTTGTGATGCCTTCATGGGAGATAGTCAGGCTCGCAGGGTACTTCCATTTATATTAGATGCTGTGATTGCAAAGAGCTTTAGTCACAGTAAGGAGATTGTTACATCTTTGCATAGTGAATCTGGAAAAGTCAGAAAATATTTGAAGGGGTCTTGCTTGTTCAGGGAGGGCGTCTTTTTGCTTAAATGCAAGATGGATCCTCTCTTTTACTTGGTAATAATGCACTATGAGTAGTATATCTCTCGGTACCTCAGATGGCAGGTGTGGAGGTTTCGGAATACGGTGTATGTGGTCGATAGTGACGTTGCTTGGGGTCAGCTCCGGTATCACCATAAGAAATAAGTCTCTGGCAAAGTGGGGGGAGTTGGAATGGTGAAACCGTTTCTGGAACCCCTTGTATCTTATTATTACGGCGCGACCTAACCTCTAAGTCGGCCAATTTGGATTTAATCCACAATATGTCATCCGATTGTGCTGTGTGGGCATCAACCATAGTTTTGAATGAGGATGCAAAATCAGTAAGTTGGTCCCCCATATTATCTACTCTGCTTTCCAGCACTTGCACTTCTCTAGCACATTGATGTAATCCAGAAAGCATATCAGCCTGTAGAGATGATCATAGGGAGATTATCATTTCTTTAAGCGTAGTATCTGATAAGGGCTGGCCACTGGAATGAGGTAATAGGATCTGCAGGAGCAAAGTCCATAGAGTTGTGCAGCAGAGCATCACTTACCCCAGCATCTGTGACTCCAGGGCCTGTCAGGGAGTTTCTCGGGGGTTTTGCCTTAGCTGGGCTTCTCGTGGAGGGAGTAGATCTCCCGGATGTCTGGGGAGGGCTGGCAGAGTCTGCAGCATCATTGCCATTAAGCAGAGCCGCCGTCACTACAGCACTGTTGGCAGCTCTCTAATCACGGCTCCGGGCACCATTTTGTTGTAGTCCGTCCGCCTTGGACGGAAAGTAAAGTGTCAAGTTTCCGTGGCTGCAGTGGGTCTTGCTGGCGTCTCGGCATCCCTGGGGTGCGAGGGTACTGTTCCACAGCTGTAGAGTCGGTGTGGCTGTTTGATGAGCGCGGTGAGCAGAGGGGATCCCTGGATTCGGTAAGAGCTCTAAGCTCATGCGGCCATCAGCTTCCACGGTCGCTCCGCCCCCTATCATTCCAATTTCTTTATTGTAGGTTTTTTCAAGATATTTAACAATAATTCAAAGCTGTATAATAAAGTAAACATTATAAAAAAAAAAAAAAAAGAGAAGGGGAGGGATAGAGGGGAAGGGGGTGGGAATTAAGGTGGTGGTGGTGGGGGGGGGGGGGGGGAGCTGGTACGGTATGGGAAACCCAGGTAAAGAAGACATGAGAAAATCATATATATTTGTACACAGATGGTTATGGCAAACATAAGGCCAACAAAGTATACGTCAGATAAAGTACCACAGCAATGTCCAATAAATAAGTAATTTAGGAGATAAAATTGTACTCAGCTGAAAAAGGCATGGATTCCATAGGTCACTGGGAATTAATGAGGATATTGTGACATAATAATCTGTATTTAAAGTTGTAGAGTGACGAAACCAAAAGTGCCAATGATGTGAGAACTTATCTTGTGATAAATGTGCTTTGGCAAAGAGTATTCATGTTGAGCACGTTAATTTGGGGTGTTGATCACATTACTGATGTCTGGTGAAGCTGGTAGTTTCCAATTGCGAGCGATAGGGTGTGAAATTTATAGGGCCAAGAATCCATGCCTATAACCAACAGAGTGCCAGTTTAGAGTCAAAAGGTATGTCCATGTTGGTAACTGAAGAAATTAGCCGGAATATTTAGGCCCAAAAGGGTTGAATTGCAGGGCACTGCCACCCGATATGGAGAGATCCTGTAGTTCCCCATGGTCTCCATCACAAAGGAGATTGGTTGGAATAGATTGCAGCTAATTTTTCAGGGGTGTGGTACCAATGGTATATGAGCTTTTGTAAGGATTCCCAATAAGTAATACAGTTGGAATATTTCAGTGGGAGAGCTTGAGCTTTTACCATTGCTTAAGCATAGAAGAGAAGGACAGGGACTGTTCCCAGGATGACATTGGCTTATGTATAGCTAGTTAAGACAGGGTAGATGACAAGCGATATCAAGAGGAAGAGTGCTTTGCGTAAAATGTGGAGGAAATCTGAAGATATCCAGGATGTAGTCTGTGAGGTCCAAATTGCCGACTTGAACGTGTCACAGGACATGACGGATTTGTAGGTATTTAAAGAATGAGGAGCTTGAGATAAATGATGAACACAGTTCTTGGAAGGAACAGAAGCGATCTTTGAAGTAGAGTTGTACAATCATAAGGATTCCAGCAGATTACCAGGAGTGGGTAGATACAGTGGGTACGGAAAGTATTCAGACCCCCTTACATTTTTCACTCTTTGTTATATTGCAGCCATTTGCTAAAATCATTTAAGTTCATTCTTCTTCCTCATGAATGTACACATAGCACCCCACACTGACAGAAAAACACAGAATTGTTGACATTGTTGCAGATTTATTAAAAAAGAAAAACTGAAATATCACATGGTCCTAAGTATTCAGACCCTTTGCTCAGTATTTAGTAGAAGCCCCCTTTTGATCTAATACAGCCAGGAGTCTTTTTTGGGAAAGATGCAACAAGTCTTTCACACCTGGATTTGGGGATCCTCTGCCATTCCTCCTTGCAGATCCTCTCCAGTTCTGTCAGGTTGGATGGTAAACGTTGGTGGACAGCCATTTTTAGGTCTCTCCAGCGATGCTCAATTGGGTTTAAGTCAGGGCTCTGGCTGGGCCATTCAAGAACAGTCACGGAGTTGTTGTGAAGCCACTCCTTCGTTATTTTAGCTGTGTGCTTAGGGTCATTGTCTTGTTGGAAGGTAAACCTTCGGCCCAGTCTGAGGTCCAGAGCACTCTGGAGAAGGTTTTTGTCCAGGATATCCCTGTACTTGGCTGCATTCATCTTTCCCTCGATTGCAACCAGTCGTCCTGTCCCTTCAGCTGAAAAACACCCCCACAACATGATGCTGCCACCACCATGCTTCACTGTTGGGACTGTATTGGACAGGTGATGAGCAGTGCCTGGTTTTCTCCACACATACCGCTTAGAATTAAGGCCAAAAAGTTCTATTTTGGTCTCATCAGACCAGAGAATCTTATTTCTCACCATCTTGGAGTCCTTCAGGTGTTTTTTAGCAACTCCATGCGGGCTTTCATGTGTCTTACACTGAGGAGAGGCTTCCGTCGGGCCACTCTGCCATAAAGCCCCGACTGGTGGAGGGCTGCAGTGATGGTTGACTTTCTACAACTTTCTCCCATCTCCTGACTGCATCTCTGGAGCTCAGCCACAGTGATCTTTGGGTTCTTCTTTACCTCTCTCACCAAGGCTCTTCTCCCCCGATAGCTCAGTTTGGCCGGACGGCCAGCTCTAGGAAGGGTTCTGGTCATCCCAAACGTCTTCCATTTGAGGATTATGGAGGCCACTGTGCTCTTAGGAACCTTAAGTGCAGCAGAAATCTTTTTGTAACCTTGGCCAGATCTGTGCCTTGCCACAATTCTGTCTCTGAGCTCTTCAGGCAGTTCCTTTGACCTCATGATTCTCATTTGCTCTGACATGCATTGTGATCTGGAAGGTCTTATATAGACAGGTGTGTGGCTTTCCTAATCAAGTATAATCAGTATAATCAAACACAGCTGGACTCAAATGAAGGTGTAGAACCATCTCAAGGATGATCAGAAGAAATGGAAAGCACCCGAGTTAAATATATGAGTGTCACAGCAAAGGGTCTGAATACTTAGGACCGTGTGATATTTCAGTTTTTATTTTTTAATAAATCTGCAACAATGTCAACAATTCTGTGTTTTTCTGTCAGTATGGGGTGCTATGTGTACATTCATGAGGAAGAAGAATGAACTTAAATGATTTTAGCAAATGGCTGCAATATAACAAAGAGTGAAAAATTTAAGGGGGTCTGAATACTTTCCGTACCCACTGTATATCAGGTGTAAGGAATTCCAGGGAGTTCAGAGGGATTTTTTGCAGTGTTGTAATAGATAATTGATGATAGTGATCCATTAGTGGAGTCCAGACCCTGAAAGTGGATTTAACAGTGCCCAAGAAGTGTTTTCAAGGTTAAGGATAAAGAATCATGGTTTCTAGAGCGGTTTGAAATGTGGAACTAAGCTGGGGGAGTTTGCAGATATAAATAGAAAAATTATTATGGCATAGATTAGAGCTAGGGGAAGTCTAACCTCCTCCTTTGACCTGAAGCGATGGATACATGCTTCTACTCACTCCGAAGGCAATATCTTTGACCTTGTTTTCTCCCACCTATGCACTCTGCACAACATTTCAAACAATCCTTCCCCTCTCTCTGATCACTACCTTATTAGTTTCACTCTCTCCCTCTCCTCCACCTCCTCTCCCTCCAGCTATCTTACAGTTACCCGCAGAAACCTACGCCATCTCAACCCTTCTCTTTTCTACTCTGCTACCGACCACCTCTATGACAAAATTGCACCGCTGTCCTGCACCAACCTTGCCACTTCTGTCTACAACGCTGCACTCTTAGCCTCCCTGGACACACTGGCCCCCCTCACCACACACCGAATCAGGCCCCGACCCCTTCAACCTTGGAAAACAGGTAACACTAGAAGTCTGAAAAAGCATTGACGTGCTCTTGAGATCATATGGCGTAAGACTAGGTCTCAGAAGGACTTCAACTGATATAAATCTGCCATCCAAAAATATATTTCCAGTCTCCACACTGCCAAACAGACCTATTTTATCACTCTCATTAACAGCCTGTCATCACGCCCCCGGCAACTCTTCGCTACCTTTAATTCTCGACTCCGTCCTCCACTACCCCCCACCCCCACCAACTCACTCACTGCCCAGGAGATTGCCTACCACTTCAAACAGAAGATTGATACAATTTGTCAGGAAATCATTGCTGTTCAGATACCTTCCATGCCTTATGCTTCATGCCCACAGGTGCGATCATTTATCCCTCATTCAACCCCGCCACTATAGATGAGGTTGCTAAACTACTTGCTAACGTCCACTTAACGACCTGCCCTCTGGATCCCGTTCCCTCACAAATGCTACGTTCACCTTCTGGCCCTATTCTACGCTCTCTAACCCACATCTTCAATCTCTCCCTCTCTTCTGGCATCTTGCCCAACTCTCTAAAACATGCACTAGTCAGCCCCATACTTAAAAAGCCCTTACTGGACCCAACCGATCTGAACAACCTACGCCCTATTTCCTTGCTCCCCTTTTCATCCAAACTCCTCGAACGTCTAGTCTACAACCGACTGTGCAACCACCTTGCCGAGAATAGCCACCTTGATCCCCTTCAGTCTGGATTTCGGCCTCAACACTGCACTAAAACTGCTCTCCTAAACCTGACAAACGATCTACTAATGGCCAAAACCAACGGACACTATTCTGTACTCCTACTTCTGGACCTTTCTGCTGCCTTTACGGTTGACCATCCCCTCCTCCTCAAAAAACTCCATGCCTTTGGTCTCCGTGACTGTACTCTTCACTGGTTATCGTCCTACTTATCCAACCGCACCTTTAGCGTTATGTACAATTCTACTTCCTCCTCTCCTTTTCTCTTCCCTTCTCTGTTGGGGTCCCCCAAGGCTCTGTTCTTGGACCCCTCCTATTTTCAATCTACACCTCCTTTCTGGGTCAGCTGATAGCCTACCACGGCTTCCAATACCATCGCTACGCTGACTATACCCAAATCTATCTATCCACCCCTCAGCTCTCTCCCTCAGTCTCCTCATGTATCACTAATTTACTATCAGATATATCGGTCTGGATGTCTCACCACTTCCTCAAACTCAATCCATCCAAAAACGAGCTTATAATTTTTCCTCCACCATGTGCCCCTTCCCCTGATTTCTCTGTCAATATTGATGGCATTACTATCAGCCCCTCCCCGCATGCCAAGGTCTTAGGTGTTGTCCTGGACTCTGAACTCTCCTTCAAACCCCACATCCAATCGCTGTCCAAATCTTGCCGCCTTAGCCTCCGCAACAGCTCCAAAATATGCCCCTTTCCAACCGGGGACACAACAAAGCTCTTAGTTCACTCCCTGGTCATCTCGCGCCTCAACTACTGCAATTCCCTTCTCGTTGGCATACCTCTACACAGGCTATCCCCCCTTCAATCCATCATGAATGCTGCCACCAGACTCATCCACCTTACCAATCGGTCAGTGTCCGCTGCTCCTCTCTGTCAAGCCCTCCGCTGGTGTCCGCTCACACAACGAATTAAATTCAAAATACTTACAACATCTTACAAAGCAATCCACAGCTTAGCCCCTAGCTACATCACTAGCCTAGTCTCAAAATACCAACCTAATCGCTCTCTTCGGTCCTCTCAAAACCTCCTGCTCTCTAGCTCCCTGGTCACCTCCTCCCATGCTCGCCTACAGGACTTTTTCAGAGCCTCTCCAATCCTATGGAACGCCTTACCCTTATCTGTCCGATTATCTCCTACTCTATTAGCTTTTAGGCGCTCTCTGAAAACCCTCCTTTCCAGAGAAGCCTATCCTACCCACACCTAACAAATATACCTCCATTTTCTCCATCAGCCCATCCCCCACGATTATTGCCTTTTGTTTCACTTGACCCTCCCTTCTAGATTGAAAGCTCTAACGAGCAGGGCCCTCTAGCTCCTCCTGTTTTGAATTGTATTGTAACTGTATTGTCTTCCCTCACATTGTAAAGCGTTGCACAAACTGTTGGTGCTATATAAATCCTGTATAATAATAATAATAATAATAATAATAATAAGTGGATTCCCAGATTTAGCAGCCTCCCCTACTATAGGGGAGCCTGCAAGAAAGGTGAAACGGTTGTGATGCAATGCTTATTTGAAGGTGCTAGACAAACGGGGAGTATGTGACATTTGCTATGATTCAATGTATATAAGGAAAAGGTGCCAAAATGATCAAGTAATTGTTAAAGGGGAAGTAGTGAGCGTAAAGGTTCAGTGAGAAAGAAAAACTCGATTTTTGACTTACCCTAAAATCCTTTTCTCTTAAGCTCATTGACAGACGCATGACTCATATCTTGATATCAGTAGGGTATTGCTGCCCCCTACAGGAGGACACTAGGCAGAAAAAAAGTTCTGGCTACACCTATGGGCAGTCCCAGGGGGTATACCCTCTCTCTTCCTGCTTTAGGATGTCAGTTATGTAACAAAGCACAGTCACAGAAACCACACCAACCCAACTTAAAAATAGAGGGGCGGGTACTGTGTCTGTCAATAAGCTTAAGAGAAAAAGGATTTTACGGTAAGTCAAAAATCCAGTTTTCTCTGTCGCTCATTGTCAGACACAGGACTCATATCTTGATATCAGTAGGGATGCCCCAAAGCAGTGCATTAATTGAGGGGTGGGACAACAGAAAAAACAGTCTACAAGGCTAAAACATAGCCAACCAGGAAACATAGGACTCATCAGAACAAGAAGATGAGACCCACCTGAAAACAAACAGAACCCCCAAGGTAGACCAAGGGTCCCCTCAAACAGCAGCCTGCAAAACCTTGCGGCCAAAAGAGGCATCCGCAGATGCCAGCACATGAACCTTATAAAACTTTGTAAAGGTATGAACAGACGACCAGGTCTTGCAAACCTGAAGTACAGATGCCTGATGGCGAAAAGCCCAGGAATCACTAAGTGCCCGAGTAGAGTGCACCTTAACAGGGAAAGGAGGAATCTGACCCTTGATCGAAAAAGGCCGGCACCACCGTCTGCCTGATCCATCTGGAAATAGTCACAGCAGACGCAGGCAACCCTTTTCTAGGGCCATATGGGTTCACAAAGAGCGAATCTGACTTACGAAAAGAGTCAGTAGTTGCCAGGTACACCCTGATTGCCCGAACCACATCCAAAGTGTGCAGTGCAAATTCCTTAGGATGGATTGGCTTAGGACACAAGGAAGGCAACACGATATCTTCATTTAAGTGAAAACTGGAAACCACCTTTGAAAGGAAGGACTGATCTGGACGAAGAACCACTTTATCCCTATGAACCACCAGATAGGGGGAACGACAGAACAACGTGGCCAGTTCTGACACCCTGCACGCAGAAGTAATAGCCACCAAGAAGGCCACCTTCTGGGATAAGGTAAGCAGGGGGATTTCAAAGGTAGGTTTCTGGAGAACCGACAGCACCAAATTAAGGTCCCAGGGTGGCAATGGAGGGTGCACCGAAGGTACAAGGTGCTGCACCCCCTGAATGAAATGTCGCACAAGGGAATGAGTGGCCAGTGAGCTCTAGAAGAAAATTGCCAAGGCCGAGACCTGACCCTTGATAGTACTCAAAAGCCAGCTTCTGCTCAACTCCTTGTTGAAGGCAGGCCAAAATCCGAGCCACCGAGTAAGAACGTGGAGGAACCCCAAAGGACTCGCACCACGCAATATACGACTTCCACGTACAATGATAGATTTTCCTATAAGTCGCTTTCCTCGCTTTAAGCAGGGTAGGAATAAGTGAAGCAGACAATCTTCTGTCCTTCAGCACCTGGCTTTCAACAGCCAAGCCGTCAAAGCCAGCGACCGTAAAACAGGATGGAAGACTGGTCCGAGACAGTAGACCCTCCCTGAGAGTAAGTCGCCATGGGGCATCTGCGACTAGCCTGACCAAGTCGGCGTACCAGGCCCGACGAGGCCTTTCCCGGAATCACAAGAATTACTGGAATTCCTTCAACCTCTATCCTGCGAAGGAGTCTCAGTAGCAACTTGAGAGGAGGAAAGGCATACAGCAGCTGATACTGCCCCCACTGCGCCAACAAGCATCTGTGGTGTCTGCCAGAGGATCCCGGGAGCGGGCTACAAACCTCTGCACTTTCCTGTTGATCTGGGGCGCCAACGGATCCACATCTGGGGTGCCCCAACGAAGACACAACTGGTGAAACACCTCCAGATGGAGAGACCATTGACATTGATCCAAGGTCTGTCGGCTGAGGAAATCTGCCTGCCAATTTTCCACGCCTGGAAGGTGAACAGTGAAGAGAGCTGGAACGAAGCGTTCCGCCCATCGGAAGATGTCGGCCACTTCCAAGGCAGCAAGGACACTTTTGGTGCCCCCTTGGTGATTGACATACAGTGCCTTGCGAAAGTATTCGGCCCCCCTTGAACTTTGACCTTTTGCCACATTTCAGGCTTCAAACAAAGATATAAAACTAATTTTTTTGTGAAGAATCAACAAGTGGGACACAATCATGAAGTAGAACGAAATTTATTGGATATTTCAAACCTTTTTAACAAATAAAAAACTGAAAAATTGGGCGTGCAAAATTATTCAGCCCCCTTAAGTTAATACTTTGTAGCGCCACCTTTTGCTGTGATTACAGCTGTAAGTCGCTTGGGGTATGTCTCTATCAGTTTTGCACATCGAGAGACTGAAATTTTTGCCCATTCCTCCTTGCAAAACAGCTCAAGCTCAGTGAGGTTGCATGGAGAGCGTTTGTGAACAGCAGTTTTCAGTTCTTTCCACGGATTCTCGATTGGATTCAGGTCTGGACTTTGACTTGGCCATCCTAACACCTGGATATGTTTATTTGTGAACCATTCCATTGTAGATTTTGCTTTATGTTTTGGATCATTGTCTTGTTGGAAGACAAATCTCCGTCCCAGTCTCAGGTCTTTTGCAGACTCCATCAGGTTTTCTTCCAGAATGGTCCTGTATTTGGCTCCATCCATCTTCCCATCAATTTTAACCATCTTCCCCTGCTGAAGAAAAGCAGGCCCAAACCATGATGCTGCCACCGCCATGTTTGACAGTGGGGATGGTGTGTTCAGGGTGAGGAGCTGTGTTGCTTTTACGCCAAACATAACGTTTTGCATTGTTGCCAAAAACTTTGATTTTGGTTTCATCTGACCAGAGCACCTTCTTCCACATGTTTGGTGTGTCTCCCAGGTGGCTTGTGGCAAACTTTAAACAACACTTTTTATGGATATCTTTAAGAAATGGCTTACTTCTTGCCTGTCTTCCATAAAGGCCAAATTTGTGCAGTATACGACTGATTGTTGTCCTATGGACAGAGTCTTCCACCTCAGCTGTAGATCTCTGCAGTTCATCCAGAGTGATCATGGGCCTCTTGGCTGCATCTCTGTTCAGTCTTCTCCTTGTATGAGCTAAAAGTTTAGAGGGACGGCCAGGTCTTCGTAGATTTGCAGTGGTCTGATACTCCTTCCATTTCAATATTATCGCTTGCACAATGCTCATTGGGATGTTTAAAGCTTGGGAAATCTTTTTGTATCCAAATCCAGCTTTAAACTTCTCCATAACAGTATCTCAGACCTGCCTGGTGTGTTCCTTGTTCTTCATGATGCTCTCTGCGCTTTAAATGGACCTCTGAGACTATCACAGTGCAGGTGCATTTATACGGCGACTTGATTACACACAGGTAGATTCTATTTATCATCATTAGTCATTTAGGTCAACATTGGATCATTCAGAGATCCTCACTGAACTTCTGGAGAGAGTTTGCTGCACTGAAAGTAAAGATGCTGAATCATTTTGCACGCCTAATTTTTCAGTTTTTTATTTGTTAACAAAGTTTGAAATATCCAATAAATTTTGTTCCACTTCGTGATTGTGTCCCACTTGTTGTTGAGTCTTCGCAAGAAATTACAGTTCTTTTATCTTTATGTTTGAAGCCTGAAATGTGGCAAAAGTTCACAAAGTTCAAAGGGGCCGAATACTTTCACAAGGCACTGTAAGCCACGGCCGTGACATTGTCCAATTGAATGCGCACTGGGCAACCCCAAAGATGATCGGTCCAGTGAACCAGGAGCCTGATCGCTCTCAGTTCCAATATATTTATCGGTAACCTGGATTCTTCCAGGGACCAGATTCCCTGAGCAGAAAACCTGCCGAGAACCCCTCCCCACCCGGATAGACTGGCATCCGTGGTGACAATCTTCCAATAGATCGGAAGAAAGGATTTTCCTTGAATGAGCATCAGAGACCGAAGCCACCATATCAGGGACTCCCTGGTTCGCTCTCTCAGCCGAATCTGATTGTCCAGGGAATCGTAACTCCTGTTCCATTTGAGAAGAATCTCCTTCTGGAGGGTCCTCGTATGAAACTGAGCGAAATGGACCACCTCAAAGGACGCCACCATCAGTCCCAGAACTCTTATACAGGTCCGAAGGGACAACCATTGGCTGGACAGCAACAGCTGAGTCGCTGTCTGGAGTTTGTGGAGTTTTTTTTTTTTTTTTTTAAATCTTTTTATTTGGTTTTAAACAGCTATAACAATAAAACAGCATATAAGTACAGGAGAAATAGTAATATGCATTACACAATGACTCATAATGGTGCATGTCAAAAACATGTTTAGAACATGGCGATTCAATTGAAGAGTATCAATACGAACTGAAAACAAGGAAAAGGGGAGAGAAAGAAAAAAAAAAAGTATAATTGTTCAAGCGCAACCCGCTCCCCCTGAGACACCCAACTGGGAGCACTTTACGTCCCAAGGGGAGCAGGCAGAGCCGGTCACCGCTCGTCATGCCAGGTGTGCGGACGCCACAAAGTAGTCTGAGCCATATAAAGTTCCCAAATAAGCCATCTAGATTTAAATTTGTGTTGGTTGGATAAATGGGAGCTAAGGAGTTTTTCATATTGGTAAGATTCTCTCACTAGTTGTATCACTTCCCCCCCGAGAAGGGGAAGATGTATCTTTCCATTTAACCAGTCGTGCTGCATATAGGATATGTTGAACTACCACTCTACATGAAGGTGGGTACCAATCTACTCCTTTGCCTAAGAGAGCCTGTTCTACTCTCCATTTGTTCAGGATACCTGTCACCTCAGCTACAAGGCTGTTAACCGAGGCTCAGAAGCTCCTTAGGGAGAGACAGGACCATAGGATGTGGGGTAGAGTGCCAACTTGTCCACAACCTCTCCAGCATAGATTGGAGTACCAGGCATGGAATTTAGCCAGCATGAACAGTGTTCTGTACCATCTTAAGAGTATTTTCTGGGGACCGCCGACTGACATGGCCGCTTGGCACCGGAGCTCCTGTTTTCACCCAGCGCTTTCCAGATCCACAGATCCAACCTGCTACAGACGCTGCACAAGCCTGACTCCTTCGGGTATAAGTGGGTGAACACTCCCTGCACGCCATCACCATGGCCAGACGAAAAACTGGGGCCCCAGTTGTCCGAAAACTGTCCGATTTATTCAGACCGGCTGCCCTCGGTCTCCAGCAAAATGGCACAGGCGACTCACCGCTACCTCAGCGTGTCCGTCCTCTAACGGCGGCCACTCACGCTGCTTCAGACGGCACGGTGGAGGTTCCAGGGCAGTCCAGCTCGCCTCCATCGCTGCGTCCATCTTGCACAAAGGACTCCTCTCCCTCCACACCTTCGACACAGAGCCCGGCAAAGTCCAAACCCCGATGGGACAACCGTCACACAGCCTCTGAGTATCCGGAAATGGAGGTGAGCAACCAGGATAGTGCCTGCCCTACGCCTTGAGCCTATGTACCTCCTCCAGACCCCTTTGCGGCCATCACAACCACGTGCCAGCCAGTATCGGATACCACTTTAAAAGAAATGATGTCCATGTTGAATAATTCCATGCAGGCTAACATTTCTGCATCTATTTCTTACTGCCAAAAGGAACTGCAAGGATTGGGGGACCGGGTTCATAATCTTGAGGATAGAATGGAGGAATTTACTTCTTCATATAATGTATTAGTAGACTCTCACACATCCCACCAGGATGATATCCACAAAATCCAGGCCAAGATAGCAGATCTGGAGGACAGGTCCAGACGCAATAATCTTAAAAGTCCGTGGTGTCCCAGAATCTGTCCAACCAAACCAACTCTATCTATTTCAGAAAGCGGTCCCAGAACTCACTAATGCGGACTTAACCATAGATCGGATACATCGCATCCCTAAGCCTTCCTTCCTCCCACAAGAAATACCCAGAGACGTGCTGCTCAGGGTGCATTTTTTTCAAGCCAAAGAAAAAATTTTAGACACGTTCAGGCGCAGGGACCGCTTGCCTGACCAAGCCGGATCAATTCAAGTTCTTCCAGACTATTCCCAGTACACTCTGCTGCAGAGATGCAATTTAAATTCTATTACCAAGGCCCTACGTAACCACAAAATTGTTTATAAATGGAAATACCCGGCACGGCTGTGCGTGACCCACGAGGGTACTACTTCCCATATCACTTCAGTGGATCAAGGGGTTCATTTACTCCGCCAATTGGGGAATTGTTCCAGACCACAAAGACATCCAACCCACTAGACCTGCACCTCAACTCCGCCATGTACAACCCGAATGGAACGTCGTGTCAAGATCTTCGCGCTCTAGATTGCGCCATAAGTGACTGCAGCTTTCCATACCCTTGCTGGGTGGATCAGGCCCTCAATTGCTGAATGAGCACCTACCACCATGCTCTTGACCCCCGTTGCCTTTGCAACAACCGTTGCACACCTGGTCGTAACAGACCGAGTATTTTTTACCCTACTATACTCCCTTTTTGCTTTTTGTGTGTTGTTCTTGTTTTTGCCATTTCTTACAGCTACGACCTGCGGTCCATGGTTTGGAACCCATTGTTGACACTTGCTTGAGTCATCATTTTCCACTTTGTCCAGCGACGGATCAGACTAGCCTCTTCATGCTCCTGCAACGCAAGCCACCTCGTCCTTCTGATGACCCACGGCTACTGGTTTCTCAGGTACTTTGGCCCGCTCACACTTTCCCATGCTCTTTATGCTCCTGCACTGACTTCGCTCCTCTCCACGTCTTTCTCCATGAAGAGCTGTTTCCTGAACGTTTGTCTACTATTTTTTAACATCTTCCATGCCCTTTATTCAACACTGCCATGTCTTTGCAACTTCTCTCCCTGAACGCTAAGGGGCTTAATAACCCCGTAAAGCGTTATTCTATGTGGCAGGAAGCTGTCAAATCAAAGGTGTATGTCCTAGCGATCCAAGAGATGCACTTTCAACAAGATTGCAGCCCCCGCTGTTCACACCCAGACTACCCCCACATTTTTCAGGCCTCGTCTACGGAGAAGAAACGGGGAGTGATGCTGGCTATTCGCTCCTCCGTGTCCTTCACCTTCTCCAAGTTTGTGCAGGATATGGAGGGCCGGTACATCATTATTGTTTGTGTAATAGATAACTGTCCTTATACTTTGGTAAACGTTTATGCGCCTAATAGACACCAATTGAGGTTCCTACGTAAACTGTGTATGAAGGTGACTAGGCTGAAAACGGGTAGACTGATCATATGCGTGATTTCAACTTGGTGATGCACCATGTCATGGACTCTTCTTGCAGAGGCGAATCGAAACTGCCTTCTCTTGCCAATCTCGCACACGCAGAGGGGCTCCATGTTGTGTGGCGTTACCAACACGCGGAAGAACGTGATTACTCCTTTTTTCTCTCCATGTCACAATACGTACACTAGGATAGACGTGTTCCTAGTTGATTCTGCTACACTGCCACTCGTGCTAGACACCTCCATATCCCCTATTACATGATCCGACCACGCTGCCGTCCTTATGTCCCTTTCTAGTGGCCCTGCTGCCCCCTCTTCCTTCATATGGCGCTGCAATAATTCTATCCTCTCTGACCCCGAGTCACTTAAAACACATACGGGACCGAATGCAGGAATTCTTTGACACCAATACCACTCCTGATATATCCCCTTCCACAATGTGGAATGCTCACAAAGCATATGTTAGGGGAGTACTCATCCAACTGGGATCCCGCCTGAAAAAGAAACGCCAAACTAAAATGCATAGCCTTATCGACGAAATACACTCCATAGACGCTGTTAACAAGTCTGCCCCTTCAAGCGCCAACATAGCTCCGCTTGCCTCCCTCCGTTCTGAACTGCGTAGACTCCTAACGGAACAACACGGCATGATGCTTGCACGCTTTCGCCTACGCTATTACTCATCCCACAATAAGGCAGGTAAATTCTTAGCCTCTAGACTGAAGGGAAGGAGACTTGGGTCAAAAATTGATTATATCTCTCATCCGCACACGGGAGCTAAATTGACCCATCCCCAAAAAATTGCAGATGCGTTTTCGGATTATTACTATTACTATATATTACTATTATCTCTGTACAACCTGGGAAAAGATCCTGACACTACCCAACCAACTGACTCAGCTATCCAAGACTTCCTTAACCGTATCCGACTTCCAACACTAACCGCAGACTCTGTAGCACGACTTAACGAACCGATCACTGTCTCCGAACTGACCAAAACTCTCAAAGCTTTACCCTTACGCAAAAGTCTGGGTCCCGACGGTCTGTCAAACGAATACTACTGTTCCCTGCAAGATATCCTGACCCCACACATGCTACCTCTGTTCACCGCTATCTCAACTGGCACCCTGCCCCCTGAAATGCTCCAGGCTAATGTTATTACCCTTCCTAAACCCGGAAAGACTCAGACGACGCCGGCTAATTTTAGGCCTATTTCTTTACTGAATAATGACGTCAAAATCTTCGCCAAACTCATTGCCAACAGAATAGCATCAGTTCTACCATCACTGATAGCTGAAGACCAGATGGGCTTCGTGAAGGGCAGACAGGCACCGGAACCCACAAGGAGGGTGATAAATCTGATCCACCATGCTGAACGTACCAAAGTGCCTTCTCTGCTTCTCTCCATAGACACAGAGAAGGCGTTTGACCACGTCCACTGGGGTTACATGAAAGCAGTACTAATTCGATATGGATTCTCTGGTCTGATCCTGTCTGCCATAATGACCCTCTACTCTTCCCCCTCGGCCAAAGTACTATCAGCGGGTGTACTCTCTAAACCCTTCCCTATTACAAACGGCACCCGACAAGGATGCCCGTTGTCGCCCCTTATATTCAACCTACTAATAGAACCCCTAGCAGCCTTTCTCAGACAGAACCCCCTTGTTTCTGGCATTAAGTTCCCTCGATCTCACCATGTTATCACGTTGTTCGCGGACAATGTGATTCTTAGCCTCACCAATCCAGTCATCTCCCTCCCAGCAACTCACGACCTCCTTCAAGCCTTCAGTGCTATTTCGTGCTATAAAGTGAACTTTAGCAAGTCCGTCATCCTGAACATGGGCCTGAACTCCAAAGTTCGGTCTCATCTGCAGTCAGCCCTACCTTACACATGGTCCACCTCTCCCCTACAGTACTTAGGTATCAATCTCACCTTTCCCACCAAAGGTTTAGTGACTTCCAATATCTCTCCTCTCATATCTGACATATCTGGGAATATTGCCAAATTCAACTCTACTGAGTTATCTTGGACTGGCAGGATTGCTGCTTTCAAAATGGTTTGTCTACCAAAGAGATTATATTTGTTTCGAACCCTTCCAGTTCCCATACCCCGCAAATACAGCACGTCCCTAGAGAAACTTTTGCGTGCGTGCGTGTGTCTGGCAAAAGAAGAGAGAGAGGTGTGCTTACACCCATATGGTGAGACACAAATCAGTGGGTGGCCTAGGTTTCCCTGATCTCAACGACTACTACCATGCTTCCCGATTAACACCACTCCGACACTGGTTCTCCGAACCACTTGGTATCCCTTGGATCCCCATATAAACTTCACTATCTAAAGTGGAGGCTCTAGGCTCACTACTACATGCGGACAATTGGAGACAGCTCAAGCTACACTCTTCCCCTACCTACTCAGGCTTCACTGTTATCGTGGAGGTACTTCCTCACCAAGCTCCCTAGATCGCAGCTCTCCGTCACAGCGGAACTACCGTTTAATGTCCTTCATGTGCTTCTTCCCTGCATCAACCTTTCCAAAGTTACATTAGCAGGCATAAGAGATATAGCTCAACTATACCAGGGGGACAAGATCAAACCATTTTCAGTCATACAACAGGAATTCCAACTGCCCAGACAGGCTACCCTACCGTACAATAGCATCTCTAGTTTCCTACGTAAACAACCCCCTCCCAAACTACAACTACCCCCAATAATATGGCAGTTCCTCTCTAGCCCTTACACTCATGTAAAAGATATATCTCTATTCTATAACTCCCTTGCCCAGAAAACTACCTTCTGTAAAACACTGCATATGATCAAGTGGGAAACCGACCTCAAAATGACTCCCACGGAAACACAGTGGAAAATAGCTATTTGTGCATCCTATAAGTCGACCCAGTGTGTTTCCTATTGGGTACAGGCTCAAAAACTCCTTACGCGCTGGTACCTGACACCCTACCATTTATCTAGAATATACGAGTCTCATAGCCCCTTATGTTGGAGAAATTGTGACCAAGTTGGGACGATTTTTCATGTTTTTTGGTTATGCAAGGGCTTGACCAGTTTTTGGGGTAGGGTGTTTGAAATAATCTCTACTGTTACTGGTGTTTTGACACAACCGGATCCTGCTTTGGCTCTTCTCAACCTGGGACTCGATATAATTCCGCCCCATACTGATATCGGCTAGAACCGTTATTGCTCGTTATTGGAAACAGGTTAATTCTCCCAACAAAAAACAAACAGTATAGGAAACAGAGCTCCGGGCCGAGGGTGCCCCAAACAAACACACAGTCTCCTACTGTCAGGGCCCCCAGTCACCGGAGTCACATACATTGTCCCTGGGGAGAACCCCAGCTCACCTTCCCCCTCCCACGCTGAGGACAACAGGTCCCATCAACAGTGGCGAGGAAACTGAGTACCTTCAAAAGGAAAAAGAAAAAAAAAAAACAAAAAGGGGGAATAAGTCACAAGCACGTAGGGGAACCAAAGTTCTGCGGAATGGACAGATCCTTACAGCTCCAAAGCAACGAAGAAAAGCTTGTGTCCCAAACGATCTCCAGGGTAGTATCACATGAACAGGAGAAAAGAAAGGGGAAAAAAGGTGTATTGTTGAAAAAAAAAAAACAAGGGGGGAACCCCCCAAAAAATTACACAAGGGGTCACCACCCCAGAAGGACACAGGATAAGAAACCTCAGGCATCACCATCATTAGGAGGCGGCTGGCGTGGGCGAAGGATATGTTCATTATGGTCGATCCAAGAAGACGCTTCTGACGGATCCTCAAAAAAATGGTGCTGGCCCCCAGCAATAATACGGAGCTTCGCTGGGTATAGCATGGCATAGGAGGCTTGCAATTTCTGCAGATGCTGCTTGACCGCAAAGAATTCCGCCCTGCTCCTCTGCAGAAAAATCCGGGTAGAACGAGACCCGCACACTGTTATACTGTATGTCCCGACGCTCCCTCGCCAGCCTCAGGATGGTCTCCTTGTCCCGGTAATTAAGTAGGCGGGCCAGCATGGTCCTTGGCGGGCGACCCGGTTGCAGGGGGCGAGGGGAAACCCTGTGGGCCCTCTTCACAGCATAGAGAGGAAAAAAGGCAGCCCCACCAAAGGTTTCCTTAAGCCAAGAGTCCAAAAAGTCCGTGGGGACCCTTTTCAGGCAGACCCACAATACGAACATTATTCCGCCGGAGGCGGTTTTCCACATCCTCAGCCCTCTGCTCCAGGGCCCTGGTCATACCAGCGGTGTGGCGGGACTCCCGGGTCAGGGGGGGCAGCTGGTCTTCCAGGTCACTAACCCTCCCCTCCACGGCAGTAGAGCACTCCCTGACCTTCTGGAGGTCCTGCCTAAGAAGGGACACAGCCTCTGTCAGACCCCCAAACTGTTTCTTGAGGTGATCCACATTCGCATTGCACCTGTTAATGGCCCGCAGTATGTCGGCAAGAGTAGGCTGTGCCTCCTAGTCCCCGTCGCCCCGCTCCACATCCTCCACGCAGTCAGCCGCACAGTCCTCCACTCCAGGGCTGCTCTCACCCGGACTGACCGGGCCTAGATCACTCGAGCCAACACTAGCGTCTGGGTGTTTCCCCTTCCCCGCCGAGCCAGGGGACTTTTGGGCATAGTAGCGCATATCACGCTGCGGTTCCTTCAGTGGATTCCTAGGGGGCTTGGAGGACTTACTGGATGCAGCAGGCTTCTCAGAGCCTCTCGTCCGCTGTGGCAGGCCGTGTGCGGCGCCATCTTGGTGCCCAGACATCCCGGATTCCTCCCGAGTTTTGCGGCGGAGCATCGCCCGGAAGCAAGGAGAGAAGAACTCCGGCGTGTACCCGATGGTACAGGGAATCTGTGGTGACCCGGCAAGTATGGATGGAGACCGGGGAAAGGATCAAAGCACGGATATCAGCGGGAGCTCGGTGAGAAGCGTCCTCTCACATGCCGCTCCTGGCCACGCCCCCCCCACCATAAACAGGTTAATTCTCAATACTCCTTGGAAAGGGCTTACGCTTTTTCTCTTCTTCGTGGCCCAAAATTCCACAAAGACTGGTCAACGTGGTCACAAAGTCATTACTTTGTTCCATCCTGTTGAAAACTATAATACTGTTTTATGCTCTTAGTTCCGACTCATGTTATGTTATGGCATTTGTTGTTGTGTTATACTCCACTATTTTGTACCATGGCATTTTCGACAATACTGTCTCTCTATGTTTGTTCCTCGTTGTGTTTAAAATTATTCAATAAAAACTATTGAAAAAAAAAAAAAAAAAAGTATTTTCTGGGCACTTTCTCTGAAATTAAAACAACAGGTAAGGGAGTAATTCATTTTGAACGCTGATTTCCACTGTGCCTCAGTGAATATTTGCCCAAGGTCTCTTTCCCACTTCACATGAGGTTTCACTTTCACAAAGTCAGCTTGTCTTGCATGAAGGAGTAAAAGAAACAAATGCCTCCGCAGTTCGACAAGGTCAAAAAGCAGAAGGTAAATATAGATTCAGGTATCTCTACATGAGTCGGAAAAGGAGGTGGACAGTATACTAGCAATTCTCTTGTAGGTAAAAATTCCTTTTGAAGCCTAGGGTGTCGTTTGCATAAGTCCAAGTAGGAAAGTATTCGAGAGCCTACACAAAGGTCTGTGAGGTACATTAGGCCACAGCTGTGCCACGTCTTCAGGTTCAAGTCAGTGGAGAGGAAAGTCAGTGCTTGTAATGGTATAGGGACACGAGTTTGTTTACCAGAGTGGGCCTTAGTGGACAAAAAATATTGCCAGGCTTTCAGCGTGGCTGCGATTGTAGGGTGATTCCAGTCAGTGGGTTTCTCAGTTAGTGGAACACTGAGGAGTAAATTAGTCAGGGTACCTCGAGCCAGCATGGTGCTCTCTATGGATTGCCATAAAGGAGGGTCTCCGGGAGATTGCGACAAGATAGCCACCCTATGATAGTCTCCCAAATAAGGGAGCCCCATACCTCCCACCAGCACGCTTTTCGTTAGAACAGTGTGGGAGCATTTAGGTCTGCAGCCTTACCACAGAGAAAAGGACAATGACCTCTAAAGGGATCTATAGAAGGAGTTTGGGACCCGGATGAGGGAACTCTAAAGAAATATAAAAGCTTGGGTAGGATTAACATTTTGAAGGCTGCATTTCTCCCTGACCACGATAGGTAGTACATACTCAATCTAGGAAGTTCCTGGGGAATAGTGCTGAGAAGTGGAGGTAAGTTACGTTTATAGAGTTTGGAGGTCTGGCGTGATAGTTTAATGCCTAGATATTCCATTGCCTAAGATTGCCACCGGTAGGGGACCAATTGTTGGATTGCAGCTCTCATTTGTTGGGATATAGCCACGCCCAGTAGATTTGATTTAGAATCATTTACCTTATAATAGGATACTGATTGTAAAGTATTCAAAACTTCTTGTATATTGGATAGAAAGCGGGTCTGTGCAAGATAATATGACATCATCCACAAAAAGTGAGATGACGTGGGATGAGGTGCCAATGTGAACTCCCCGGATACCTGCATTGGGATCTCATCCACTCTGCTAATGGTTTCATTAACATGGCAAAGATGAGGGGGGATAATGGGCACCCCTGTCTTGTTCCGTTCATTATGTGAAATTTGTCAGAAAAGGCAGCTTTGAGTATACACTCTCAAGATATAAGCAGACTACTAAACGTTTTATAATTTTCTGAAGAGAACCCATCGGGTCCCGGAGCTTTGCCTCTTGGTAGAGACTTAATGACTTCAGAAATTTACGAGGCCATAAGTGGAGTATCTAATTCAGCCAACGCTTCAGCAGCAAGGCTGGGCAAGTTAAGGGTTTGCAGAAAATTTTGAATGGCCATATGGGAAGGTTGAGGAGTCCCCCCTGCCCCCCCCCCGCAGATTGTATAAGGTCCCGTAGTACTGACTAAACGCGTCGGCAAGGTCTTTAGGATTGGACAATCTAGCACCCGAGGAGTGGTGGATCAAATAAGGGATATGTTGCTTAGAGCTCCTAACCTTCAGCTGAGAAGCTAAAAGTTTTCCAGCTTTGTTCCCATGGAAATATATATTGCCTGGCTTTCAACCTGCGGATAGCAGAGGTATGTTGATTTATTGATAAAATACGGAGCTAATTTTGAGCTTGGGAGAGTTGCGCCGATAATGATGGGGAGGGAGATTTCTTATTGGCCAGCTATAGCGTTTTAAGGGATGACAATAACTGATCCATCTGCTGTCTCCTTCGTTTCCTCACCTCCGCTGCCTTTGTCATCAAGAACCCCCGCATGAATGCCTTATGGGTGTTTCAGAGGACAAATGGACACAAGTTTTCCGAGTCATTGAGGCGGAAGAACTCCTCCAGGGAGGTCTGAACTGCAGAGGAGTCCCCCAGGTCCCCCCATAAATCAGCTACATATCTCCATTCATGTGCCCTAGTGGGAAAAGCCACGTCCCGACCACTATGGATACGGGGGCATGGTCCGACCAGGTTAGTGAACCAATTTCAGTTTTAGTGACCTTTTGCAACAGGAATTTGTCAGTTAGAAATGCATCAATTCTTGAGTATGACCCATGCAGTTTAGAAAAAAAGGTGAAGTCTTTCTGTTGAATGATAGCACCTCTATACGTCATGGAGGTTTGACTTTGATAAAAAAGCAGCGAGATCAGATGTTGCCTCTGGGCACCCCTAGAGACACCCAGTTGATAATTTGGTACCGTGTTAAGGTCACCACAGAAGATGAGATGACCATGTATGAGGGGAATTAGGGTCTTCCACAGTTTGTTGATATAGGTATTTTGACTAGCATTAGGCACATAAACAGTGATGATTGTATAGGTAACCTTATTAATAGAACAGGTCACAACGAGAAACCTTTCATCAGGGTCCGTCGTGTGGGCGATCAACTTTAAGTCTAATGTGTCTTTAACTAGGAGGGCCACCCCACACCTCTTCTTCGAACCATTAGACATGAAAATAAAATGTCACAATCATCAGTCTTCAGTTCACGCCACAACATATACCTCTTATATGGGCTGTTGAGGCCATTACCATTTAAAGGAGTGATCTTAAAGGCCATTGCAAAGTCCTGTTAACAGAGGACTATGGTGTGGTAGGAGGAGTAGGGTCACCAGGCTGTGATAGGTTATATATGGAGAAATGTCACTGGGGAAACTCACGGGTTCAACCCAAAGTAGATCCACACAAGACAGCAGAAGTAAACGAAGTCCAAGCAAGGCACTGGCGACGATGACCTCAGAGTGGGATGAACACCAATGGATCCAACTTGTATACAGTCTATGAAGGAAGAAGGCTCAGAAGACAGAAAAAAAAATAAAATAAAAAACAGTCTTCTTAGTGAAAAGTAAACTGCAGTTGCGTGTACAACACATGGTAAGGAGCAGAAACAAAAGAAAAAAAAAAAAAAATGGTGATAACCTTGCGGCAATCTTTGTGGCTCTTATAGCCTCTAAACAGGGGAAAAAAACTCAGTTAGTAGCCGAACAGAACATCTGGAGCATTATGTGACTGAAAAACAGGATATAGTGGGTCACATTGCAGTGCGGGTGCATTGAGGAATGCAAGTGGGGCCGTGCAGATTCAGACCATCAGGGTCAAGGATACCCCACTTTTCCAATAGCTTGATACCCTCTTCCAGAGTGGTCACTTTAAATTCTCTCTCTCCTCTTGTTATGACCAAGGTAGCGGAGTAGTTCTATCTATACTGAACTTGATGGTTTCTAAGAGGTTTTGTGACAGTCATGAGATTGTGGCGATGGTTCATAGTATGGGCCGCAAGGTCCGCAAAGAATGAAAGGCTATGCATCGCTGGTCACTGGTGCAAGGTTGGTCGCTCTTCTTGCTATGGACATAAATTTTTCCTTCACTGTGAAGAAGTGAATCCGAGCAATATTACCTCTCGGCAGTATAGCTGGGATATGCTTGGGCTTAGGAAGCCTGTGGCTCGTCTCCAGGATTTCTCCAGGGCCTCTCCCATCCTCTGGAACTCTCTACCTCAACCTGTACGGCTATCTCCTATTCTAGCTGCTTTCAGGCAATTCCTGAAAACTCATCTCTTCAGGGGAGCCTATCACACCTCCAACTAATCTTCCATCAGCTCATTCCCTACTGATACAACCCCTTGTATCACCTACCCCACCCTATTAGATTGTAAGCTTTTCTGAGCAGGGCCCTCTTAATCCTCTTGTATTTTATTGTATTGTAACTGTATTGTATTTTATTGTATTGTAACTGTATTGTCTCCCTCTAACATTGTAAAGTGCTGCGTAAACTGCTGGCGCTATAGAAATCCTGAATAATAATAATAATAATAATAATAATTCTATCAAGTGCTAAGACACAGAGAGGAACGTCAGGGAGGGCCTCTTGCATGATTGCCGTCAGATATTCTGCCAGTTCCAGGGGTTTGACCGTCTCAGGTATGCCCCTAATTTTTATATCATTTCTCCTCGAGCGGTCCTCGAGGTCTGCCACCTTAGATTTAAGCCAAGAAATGTCATCGTCATGCTCGTTATGTGCATCCACCATGGTATTAAATGTGTCAGCAAATTCACCCATTTTGTCCTCTACATGAGTTATTCTGCCATTAACTGCTTTCACTGCAGAGTTGCACTGTATCATGAGTTGCAGCATGTCTGCATGTATGGCACTGCAAAGAGAAAGCATCATCTCTTTGAGCATGGAGTTCATGACAGGTTGATTTTTGGTAGGGAACAATGATATAGTGTCTTGAAACACCAGGGTGTCACCTACAGAGCATCCCTGTGTGCTGGAATCATTAGGGCGTTGCAGCTTTAGTTTAGATTTAGCAGGTTAGTTTAGATTTAGCAGGGAGTAGTTAGTATTGGAGCTAGATGGAGAGGCATCCGGGGAGTGACTGCAATTGAGGGCAGGGGAACTGTTTTGTCTCCTCATTTCCTTAGGGAGCTGTTGTCCTGCTGCAGAGTGAGAGTGTAGTGTGGCGCGGCTTGTAGAAGAACTGGCGCCATCTTGGCTGTGCGGCCCGCTAGCAGGACGGAAGAAATCTAACATCTTACCGGGCTTGGGAGTGTGTTTTCCTCTTCACCGGTACATTGTTGGGCTTCCCTGGCATGTCGGGAGAGTAGTTGTTGTAGCAGATCGTGACCCCTTTCATTGTGAATTGCTCCATTATGTCTGCTGAGCGGGGAGCTCACACTATCATCTCCCTCGCTGGCCGGCTCCGCCCCCAGTTTGTGGAGTTTTTCCGAAGGGAGAAACACCTTGGCTAAGGACGAATCCAAAGTCAGGCCTAGATAGTCCAGTCTCCTGGAGGAAACCAGGGACAACTTCTGCAGGTTCACAATCCACCCAAACTCTTCCAGAGATTTCATGTTGATCTCCAAATTTGTCAGCAGAGCCTGTGGAGATGTCGCACGGAGAAGGAGGTCATCCAGGTAGCCCAGGATCAATATCCCCGATTGTCGCAACAGTGCCAGAACCGTAGCCAAAATATTTGTGAAGACCCAGGGAGCAGAGGCGAGACCAAAGGGTAACGTCACAAACTGATAATGGTCCTCTCCCACTGCAAAGCACAGAAAACGTTGGTGTCCTGCGTAAATGGGAATGTGAAGGTAGGCATCTTTGATGTCTATGGAGGCCAGAAAATCCCCCTGATGCAGGAAGGCCAGCACCATGCAAATGGATTCCATCTTGAATTTTTGCACCCGTACAAAACAATTCAGCGCCTTCAAGTCCAGGATTGGACGCACCTTGCCCTCCTTCCTGGGCACTGTGAACAGATTTGAGTAAAAGCCCCAAAAATGTTCTGCACACGGAACCGGAACCATTACTCCCTGTTGTAACAAGTCCTGTACTGCACCCAACAGAGCCCGTAACCGATTCGGGGACAGTCTCACATTGGAAGGGAAGAACCTCACCGGTGGAGCTGATCGAAACTCGATCTTGTACCCCGACCGTATGACCTTGTGAACCCATTTGTCCTGAATCCGGGAGAGCCACGGGTCAGGGAACCGGCAAAGACGTCCCCCCATCCCTGATATGGGTGGGGGCACACCTTCAGGCTGAAGTGGCCTTGTCTTCAGGTCTGGGGGAAGTCAACTTTAATTTTCCAGACCAGAGTTGCTTCGAACCCCCCCAAGGGGGCCTTGAAGGGCTTTGCCTTGTCGACTGATTCAGATGGACGAAAAAACTTGCAGGAGAAAGGTGCTCTTGCCCCCAGTGAGACCTTTGACAATATCATCCAAGGTAGCCCCAGGGATACTTCCATCCTAAAAGCCCAATACCGTGTTCTCTAGGAGAGAGGCTAATATTTTAAGGCTTACTACCCCTGCAGTGATGCATACCTCTGGTGAGTGCGGGATACATTGGAGGGGTGCATGGTGTTCTTTCCACCCCACACTTATCACCAGATCACCGCTTGAATATTACTTCACCACAGATTTTTTTTCCTTTATAATCACTTTATGGACTGTGTTTGGACTTATTTGCTATTTATTTAATAATTTTGGTGACTTCACTGGACATTAACACAGCAGCACTTTGTCATTGTCACTTTATTGATTGCACATATATTCACCATTCATCATTTTATATGTCAACGTGCAGATTAATTTTCTACCACGATTTTATATATTTTATATAGTTTATTTATTGTTTTCAATACACATTATCAGTATATATAAAATGTTCACTATCCCTTCCATATATCTTTATCCCTCCCATTTTTAAAATATATTTAAAATATTTTTAATATTTTATATACCCTTCCATATTAGCGTATTTCCTACTTTTTAACAGGCAGCGCCATTTTACCTCGTTTTACTCTCACAATCCCCCTGAAAGGGGAGATCAGTTAAGGCTTTCTTTGAAGCCTGATCCGCAGACCAGCACTTCAGCCACAGCATGTGCCGGAGAACCACCACTTCAGCCACAACATGCGCCAGAGGACCACCACTGAAAACGGCAAATGCCCCAGCATGGGAGCAGTACCCAGTGCGGCATCGCAAACAAATTGCAGCTCTTGCACCATTTTGTTCAGCAGTTCCGAAACGGCAGGGGGAAGGTGTCTCCCCTCCAGGTGACGGCATAGCAACCTAACCCATTTCGTTAATGTTTGCGAAACCAGGGCAATGGTAAACACCGGTCTTAAGGCAGACCCCGCTAGGGAGAACATAGTGTGGGACACATGCTCCACCCTATGATCCACCGGATCCCTAAAGGACGGGGAATCCTCCACCGGGATCACAGTAGCTTTATTCAGTCTGGAGACCGGCAGATCCATCGTAGGTGGCACCGTCCACTTTTTAATGAGGGACTCTTCAAAAGGGTAGCGCCTAGCAATCCGCTTAGGCATCACAGGGGAGAATTTCGGACAGTCCCATTCTTAAGTACAGGTCCTTCTCAAAAAATTAGCATATTGTGATAAAGTTCATTATTTTCTGTAATGTACTGATAAACATTAGACTTTCATATATTTTAGATTCATTACACACAACTGAAGTAGTGCAAGCCTTTTATTGTTTTAATATTGATGATTTTGGCATACAGCTCATGAAAAACCAAAATTCCTATCTCAAAAAATTAGCATATCATGAAAAAGGTTCTCTAAACGAGCTATTAACCTAATCTTCTGAATCAACTAATTAACTCTAAACACCTGTTAAAAGATTCCTGTGGCTTTTAAAAACTCCCAGCCTGGTTCATTACTCAAAACCGCAATCATGGGTAAGACTGCCGACCTAACTGCTGTCCAGAAGGCCATCATTGACACCCTCAAGCAAGAGGGTAAGACACAAAGAAATTTCTGAATGAATAGGCTGTTCCCAGAGTGCTGTATCAAGGCACCTCAATGGGAAGTCTGTGGGAAGGAAAAAGTGTGGCAGAAAATGCTGCACAACGAGAAGAGGTGACCGGACCCTGAGGAAGATTGTGGAGAAGGACCGATTCCAGACCTTGGGGGACCTGCGGAAGCAGTGGACTGAGTCTGGAGTAGAAACATCTAGAGCCACTGTGTACAGGCGTGTGCAGGAAATGGGCTACAGGTGCCACATTCCCCAGGTCAAGCCACTTTTGAACCAGAAACAGCGGCAGAAGCGCCTAACCTGGGCTACAGAGAAGCAGCACTGGACTGTTGCTCAGTGGTCCAAAGTACTTTTTTCGGATGAAAGCAAATTTTGCATGTCATTCGGAAATAAGGTGCCAGAGTCTGGAGGAAGACTGGGGAGAGGGAAATGCCAAAATGCCTGAAGTCCAGTGTCAAGTACCCACAGTCAGTGATGGTCTGGGGTGCCATGTTAGCTGCTGGTGTTGGTCCACTGTGTTTTATCAAGGGCGGGGTCAATGCAGCTAGCTATCAGGAGATTTTGGAGCACTTCATGCTTCCATCTGCTGAAAAGCTTTATGGAGATGAAGATTTCATTTTTCAGCACGACCTGGCACCTGCTCACAGTGCCAAAACCATTGGTAAATGGTTTACTGACCATGGTATTACTGTGCTCAATTGGCCTGCCAACTCTCCTGACCTGAACCCCATAGAGAATCTGTGGGATGTTGTGAAGAGAAAGTTGAGAGATGCAAGACCCAACACTCTGGATGAGCTCAAGGCCGCTATCGAAGCATCCTGGACCTCCATAACACCTCAGCAGTGCCACAGGCTGATTGCCTCCATGCCACGCCGCATTGAAGCAGTCATTTCTGCAAAAGGATTCCCGAGCAAGTATTGAGTGCATAACTGAACATCATTTTTTGAAGGTTGACTTTTTTTGTATTAAAAACACTTTTCTTTTATTGGTCGGATGAAATATGCTAATTTTTTGAGACAGGAATTTGGGGTTTTCATGAGCTGTATGCCAAAATCATCAATATTAAAACAATAAAAGGCTTGCACTACTTCAGTTGTGTGTAATGAATCTAAAATATATGAAAGTCTAATGTTTATCTGTACATTACAGAAAATAATGAACTTTATCACAATATGCTAATTTTTTGAGAAGGACCTGTATATCACCAAAGCATGCGGGAAAAGGAAAAACCCTCGTCATCCTGGAGGGTTTGCGAGTGCCAAAAGCAACCTGCGCATCAGTCGCAGCTGCGTCCTCAATCTTCAGGGTATCACGTACAGACACAATCAGTGCGTCCACCAGTGTCTTGTCTTGTGCGGCAGCGGAGGCAGAAAGGTCATCCTCACTATCAGAGGAGACAGGGCACAAAGCATTAGACCTGGAAGGGAGACCTGTGTCAGCAGTGACCGATTCAGACTCAGAGTCTGAGGCATTAGACGAGGCAGGGAAAGGTGCAGGGCGTTTTCTAGCATCTCGCCCCTGAAAGACCACCTCCACCCTAAGCTGAAACACAGATCTGTCAGGCTTATTTGGGGAGATTAAATAAGAAATGAAATATTTCATATTTTGTTTTATATAGAAATATGAAGCAATGACATCCATTTTGTTAGGTCACTGAAAGGTTAAATCTCCTTTAAAAGGGTCTATTCAGGAAATTCTTAAACAGGTTTACCCCAAACATGCTGTGTTGACCTAAGGTAATAAATAGTCTGTGTAACTTTCTTTAAGGTAAAGTCTAAGACGCTATTCCAAGGTAATCTTATCTGTGTGTGGAACCATAAACCTTAGTATTTTCTGTGCTTAAACCCATTTAAAAATAAGATTTACAGATATGTTACATATAAGATTATAACGTAATATTAACAATGATATATATATATATATATATATATATATATATATATATATATATATATATATATATATATATATATATATATATATATATAACTAACATACATAGATATGTAGAAAACCGTTATATTATAATTGTTTCATCCTTGCTAAAAGAAAGTTAAACTGATTTTGATGACTCATCACTGCATGTTTAGAAAGACTTCATGTTAAACCTTTGTAAGCTGTAAAAATTAATCATAAAACTTTTCTGACCTTGCTAGACTCTAGAAAGTCTGAGATGGTAAGCTCTTTGTCAATAAGGTTCAAAGTTTATTTGTAGTTAAATAATGCTGTCATACTGAACCTAACAGCAACACAATACTGGCATCTCTGGTGACTGACTACTACTAATTGAAGTCTTAGGTTAAAAAGTCATTTCCAATATATATATATATATATATATATATATATATATATTTATATTAATAATATATTATGGTGTTACCAAAATTCATTCCTCATTTAGATACATAATGGATATTAAATGGACATGTAATAGATGAGAGTATGGATACATTTTATGTTTTAGGATATTCTTAAATGGAGAAATCCTATAGTTTTAATATTCAATATTCTGGTCAATCAAGAGGTGTCACCCAATGGCATCACCAGTTAATGAATAAGATGTCCCAACCAATGGGGATAATGTCACTCCTTCTGGGTTTAACTTATGGTAATTTTAATAGTCCTTTTTTCTATACCATATAAAAAGGAAAACCCAGATGAGAGAGACACAGGACATTTGCACAACATACCTTACATATACAACACACACGCTACTACAGCCATGCATAGACTCATCTATACAGACTCCATTTTGCTCCATCATGCATCTGAAACTTTGAGGGACGCCAAACGAAACTCCTCCCTACCTGGCCACCATCTTGGAAAGGCAGCCATCTTAACCGCTTCCATACAGAGCAGTTAGACCCCCTTCCTGCCCAGACCAATTTTCAGCTTTCAGCACTCTCACACTTTGAATGACAATTGCTCAGTCATGCTACACTGTAACCAAACAAAATTTTTATCATTTTTTTCACACAAATAGAGCTTTCTTTTGGTGGTATTTGATCACAACTGGGGTTTTTTTTTTTCGTGATATAAGCAAAAAAAGAGCAAAAATTTTGCAAAAAAAACACTTTTTTTTAGTTTCTATTATAAAATTTTGCAAAAAATTAATTTTTCTTCATACATTTGGGCCAAAATTTATACTGCTACATATCTCTGGTAAAATTAACCCAAATTAGTGTATATTATTTAGTCTGTGTGAAAGTTATTGAGTCTAGAAGCTATGGTACCAATTACTGAAAATTGATCACACCAGATGTACTGATGGCCTATCTCCTTTCTTGAGGCCCTGAAATGTCAGGACAGTACAAATACCCCCCAAATGACCCCTTTTTGTAAAGTAGACAGTCCAAGGTATTTAGTAAGAGGCATGGTGAGTTTTTTGAAGTTATAATTTTTTCCCACAATTCTTGGGAAAATGAAGAAAACATTTTTTTTTCTTTTTTTTTCCCAAAACGTTGTCAATTTATAAGCTATTTCTAACACATAGCATGTACACAGCAAAAATGACACCCCAAAATTCATTCTGCTACTCCTTCTGAGTATGGTGATACCACATGTGTGAGACTTTTACACAGCCTGGCCACAAAAAGAGACTCCACGTCCAAGTAGCACCATAAGGCGTTTTAGGAGCATAAATACACATAAAACTTTCTTACTACCTATCACACTTTTCAAGGCCCTAGAGCAACAATACAATGGAAAAGTCCACAAAATTACCCCATTTTGGAAAGCAAACACTCCAACGTATATTCTATGAGGCATTATGGGTCCTTTGAACATGTCATTTTTTTCCACAAGTTTTTGGAAAATGTGGGAAAAAAATAAAAACTTTTTTTTTTACACAAAGTTGTCAATTTATAGGATATTCCTAACACATAGCATGTACATAGCAAAAATGACACCCCAAAATACATTCTGCCACTCCTCCTGAGTATGGCAATACCACATGTGTGAGACTTTTTCACAGCCTAGCCATATAGAGGGGCCTAAACATCCAAGGAGCATCATCATGCATCCTAGCCACTTGCCTAGGCCTATTTTTGACATTTGGTGTTTACAAGCTAAAATCAGTTGTTTTTGCTAGAAAACTACTTAGAACCCCAAAACATTATATATTTTTTTTTAGCAGAGACCCTAGAGAATAAAATGGAGATTATTGCAATATTTTTTATCACACCGTATTTGCGCAGCGGTTTTCCAAACGCAATTTTTTGGGAAAAAAATCACTTTTTTTAATTAAAAAATAAGAAACCAGTAAAGTTAGCCCAATTGTTTTCCATAATGTGAAAGATAATGTTACGCTGAGTAAATAGATACCCAACATGTCATGCTTCAAAATTGCGCACGCTCACAGAATGGTGACAAATTTTGGTACTTAAAAATCCCCATAGGCGACATTTTAAAAATTTCTACAGGTTGCTATCTTAGAGTTACAGAGGAGGTCTATGGCTCAAATTATTGCTCTTGCTCTAACGATCGCGACGATACCTCACATGTGTAGTTTGAACACTGTTTACATATGTGGGCGGGGTTTCCGTATGCATTCGCTTCTGCGCGCGAGCTCGCGGGGACACGGCGCTTTAATTTTTTTTTTTTTTTTTTTTTTACTATTTATTTTATTTATTATTTTTTATTTTTACACTGTTTTTTTAAAAAAAAAAAATTGATCATTTTTATTTCTATTGCAAGAAATGTAAACATTACTTGTAATAGAAAAAGGCACGACAGGACCTCTTTTTTGTGAGATCTGGGGTCAAAAAGTCCTCAGATCTCACAAGTACACTAAAAGATAGAAAAAATAAAAAAAAAAAATTAAAAAAAAATTAAATAAAATGAAAAAAAAAAAGGGACCTTTAAACTGGTTGCTAGGCAACGACGTTTGCCGTAGCTCCGGTCCTCCAAGACCATAGAGTCGAGTGAGGGCAAGCTTGCCCTCACTCGACATCCTGTCTGTGAGGATCTGGGACCGGATCGTTTTCCCCGCTGCCGGCGGGTCCGGTAAGCGGGGAAAAGGACCAGAATGCAGCGGGAGGGGGGGGGGGGCACCTCTTCCGCCACCCCGGAAGGGTGATCCCGCGGCGAATCTGCCACTGGGACCACCCTTATCGGAAAGCCAACCGTCCACCGTTTAAAAAAATACCAGGGTTATGGCAGCTATCTGCTGCCATAACACCGGTATTTAGGTTTAAACGGACGACGTATGTTAACCTTTTTGGACTTAGACATGGTGGCTGTATGAAGGGTGACAGGTACTCGGGTACTTTGCTGGGCAGGTGACAGGTACTCTGGTACTGATGAGCAAGTGGCAGGTACTCGAGTACTCCGATAGGCAGGTGACAGGTACTCGGGTACTCTTATGGGCAGGTGACAGGCAGGTGATAGGTACTGATGAGTAGTACTGATACTGATAGGTGATACTGATACTGTACTGATGGGTACGGATGATCAGTACTGATACTAATAGGTGATAGGTACTGATGGGTACTGATGAGTACTGATGAGTACTGATGGGTAATGATGAGCAGGTGGCAAGTACTCGGGTACTTCAGGTGTCAGGTACTCTGATGAGCAGGTGGAAGGTACTCGGGTACTCTGTTGGGTAGGTGACAGGTACTCGGGTACTCCGATGACGGGTACTCAAAGTACCAGAGTACCTGTCATCAGAGTACCCGAGTACCTGTCATCAGAGTACCCGAGTACCTGTCATCAGAGTACCCGAGTACCCGTCATCAGAGTACCCGAGTACTTGTCATCAGAGTACCCGAGTACTTGTCATCAGAGTACCCGAGTACCTGTCATCAGAGTACCCGAGTACCTGTCACCAGCCCATCAGAGTACCTGTCACCAGAGTACCCGAGTACCTGTCATCAGAGTACCCGAGTACCCATCATCAGAGTACCCGAGTACCTGTCATCAGAGTACCCGAGTACCTGTCACCAGCCCATCAGAGTACCTGTCATCAGAGTACCCGAGTACCTGTCATCAGAGTACCCGAGTACCCATCATCAGAGTACCCGAGTACCTGTCACCAGCCCATCAGAGTACCTGTCATCAGCCCATCAGAGTACCCGAGTACCTGTCATCTGAGTACCTGATGGGCTGGTGACAGGTACTCGGGTACTTTGATGGGCTAGTGACAGGTGCTCTTTATTGGGGGGGGGCAATCAGTGTGGTTGGGGTGCACTATGATTGGTAACTAGCTGTTACCACAATCTCCTCCTCACACAGGATCAGTGTGTGAGGAGGAGAACACGGTGACAGCTAGTTACCGTGTTCTCTGATGACATTTGTGACCGGCTGTGATTGGACACAGCCGGTCACGTGGTAAAGAGCCAATTTCATTGGCTCTTTACCTAGATCGGGGATGGGCTCTGTCCGAGGGACGAGCCTCGTCCCCGATAGCCGCGCTGCGCGCCCCCGGGGGCGCGCATTAAGGAAGGAACGAGCGGCTCGCGCTGGAGCCGCTCATGTGATCGGCTGTGATTGACACAGCCGATCACGTGGTAAACAGCCAATGACAATTTCATTGGCTGTTTACCTTGATCGGGGTTGGGCTCAGTCCGAGGGACGAGCCTCACCCCCGATCGCCGCGCTGCGCGCCCCCGGGGGCGCGCAGTAGCGGGGAGATCCGGGCGCCGTCATATGACGTCGGCCCGGATCGAGAAAGGATTTGTGCCGACGTCATTTTACATGACGCGGTACGGAAGGGGTTAAGGACTCTGGTAACGACCATTCTAAGCTAGCAGCCATTTTAAATATGGTAAATATGCCTTGCTGTTTATTTGATTATAATTCAATATTGTTTATGTACTTTCTTAAATGTTTTACATGTCATGCTAAAGGGTAACAAGATTACAATCCCAGCCGTATTAACCATATGTAGATTTTTCTCTAAGAGATGATTTTTGCTTTTTATACATTTTTATTAATATCAGATTTAGCGCATATTGGCATATTAGTCTCACGTTTTGCATAGACTATTCTCGCTTCATCTGCAGTGGAGTGACTATCAGACTGTGCATTGCGCAGACAATTGTGGTCTGATTATATAGAACATTCATTTATGGTTTATACTATACCTGGAGAAAACGTAATCTTGCTTTTTTTTTTTACTTTCATTATTGAGCTACAGATCACATTGCATTTATTGTTTGAAGTTTGTATTTATGTAAAGTTCTCTTTTTGTGTCATCTCAAGTCTGATCATTTATCGTGAATACATGTCTCGTGAATAAATATTCTTATATATTCCATACTGTAGACTGTTTTCACTAAGATTGGTATATGCTTTTAAAAAGAAATTAATAAATAAAAAGAATTATCTACATATTGATTTGTGGAAATAAGTGGAGATTCTCCTACATCACAGATCTTAGCTTATTGACATAGATAGACACTGTTATATTCAGAGCAGTATAAACATTCTGACAAAATCTTTATTTTCCTCTAGTGCATCCAGTCCCAGTACAGTTAGAAAGCACTCCCTAGGAGCACACTTAACCCCTTGATTGCCCCTAATGTTAACCTCTTCCCTGCCAGTGTCATTTATACAGTAACAGAGCATTTTTTTTTAGCACTGATCAGTGGTCCCTAAAAAGTGTCACTTAGTGTCAGATTTGTCTGCCGCAATGTTGCAGGCAAACTAAAAATCACTGATCATTGCCATTACTAGTAAAAACAATTTAAAAAATATATATATGAAAAGCCCATAACTGTATTCCATAGTTAGTAGACACTATAGTGTTTGCACAAACCAATCAATATACACTTATTAGGATTTTTTAACAAAAAATATGTAGCAGAATACACATTGGCCTAAATTGAGGAAAAAATTGACTTTTATTGGGAATGTTTTATTGCAGAAAGTAACAAATACATTTTTTTTTTTAAATTCAAAATTGTGTTTTTTTTTTGTTAATAGTGCAAAAATATAAAATTGCAGAGGTGATCAAATACCACCAAAAGAAAGCTCTATTTGTGGGAATTTGTTTTATTTGGGTACAGTGTTGCATGATTGTGCAATTATCAGTAAAAGCAATGCAGTGCCGAATCGCAAAAAATGGCCTGGTCATGAATGGGGTAAAACCTCATGGAGCTGAAGTGGTTAAGTGATTAGTGAGAATATGTTCAGCTAGTGGTTCCATAATGAGGGATAACATGACAGGGGAGGGAGGGCAACCTTGCAGTGTATAATTTGTAAAAGAGAATGGAGCTGAGAGAATGGGGTCCAGACCCCAATAGGACATGTATATAGGGTGGTGATGGCTGATAGGATTTTCCCCTGAAATCCGAACCTCAGCAGCACTTCAGTCATATATGTCCAATGTACACTATTATTGAGGAAGATAGGTTATGATCTTTGACCCATTGGATTAGGTTGATGGAGGTTAATGGAGCACTAAGTGTCATCAGAGGTTTGGTGACTAGGAACAAACCCCACCTGAACAGGGTGGTTTCAAGATGGTGTGAGTTAGGAAATGTGGTTAGCCAAAATTTCTGCATATAATGTGGTGTCCGAATTAAAGAGTTAAATAGGGCAAAAATGAGTTGTGTTATCCAAAGGTTTACCTGGTTTGGGTATAGCCACAATGATAGATTCTAAAAATTATTAGGGACATGAGCCACAATCTACAATGCTGTTAAATGTGTCAGTTAAGGAGGGAGTCAAATGGTCATTAAATTGTCTATAACAGGGATTCCCAAACTACGGCCCTGCAGCTGTTGCAGAACTACACATCCCATGAGGCATTGTAAAACTCTGACATTCACATACATAACTAGGCATGATGGGAATTGCAGTTCCTGAACAACTGGAAGGCCATAGTTTGGGAATCCCTGGTCTATAATATTTGTTTACTAAGCCAATAGGGACAGGATAATTATGAAAGGGGAGGGATTTATTAGCTTTGGATACTTCTGTTGGGAGTCCGATATGGATGGAAGGCTATTAGAGTCTAGGAACTGACAGAGTGCATCTGGGTTTAGAGGCGAGGAGGTGGGATTAGGGCTGGGCGATAAAACGATACCGATAGGTATCGCGATAGTCTCGTGCTCGATAGCAATAAAGGACTTTCAACGATAAAATGAAAAGTCCGCTCCGACGGGTTTAAGATTTAAAAATGGCGCCGCCCGGCGCCAACACGTCATTGCGCACGCGCCGCCGCCGCTCGGGAGAGGCCGGGAACAGCCGAAATTATACGAGCGGCGGCGGCACGTGCGCAATGACGTGTTGGCGCCGGGCGGCGCCATTTTTAAAATGAAGGCGCCTCTGGAACAGGTAAGTGAAACAGCTTCACTACCTGCCATTATGCAGGGCTGCGGTCATACTACAAGGGATGCAGTGCTGCAGGCATGGTCTACCTGTACCATGCCCACAGCACTGCATCTCCTGTAGTATGCCCACAACCCCGGATCCTCTTGTACCATGCCAGTACCCTGCATTCTCCTGCACCATGCCAGTACCCTGCATTCTCCTGCACCATGCCAGTACCCTGCATTCTCCTGCACCATGCCAGTACCCTGCATTCTCCTGCACCATGCCAGTCACCCTGCATTCTCCTGTACCATGCCAGTACCCTGCATTCTCCTGCACCATGCCAGTGCCCTGCATTCTCCTGCACCATGCCAGTCACCCTGCATTATCCTGTACCATGCCAGTACCCTGCATTCTCCTGCACCATGCCTTGCCAGTACCCTGCATTCTCCTGCACCATGCCTTGCCAGTACCCTGCATTCTCCTGCATCATGCCAGTACCCTGCATTCTCCTGCACCATGCCAGTCACCCTGCATTCTCCTGTACCATGCCCACCGCCCTGCATTCTCATCCTAGGGTCCTTATTTTAAATGGGTAATAAAAAATATCAATAATTATCGATATCGACCGATATGAAACACTGATATTGTGATACAGTTTTCAGCCATATCGCCCAGCCCTAGGTGGGATCGTTGCATAGATGATAGAATGAGGAGTAAAACTAGCAAAACTGTTCCACAATTTCACAATTGTATATTTACAGAATCTCACACAAATGAATACACCCCTCACATTTTTGTAAATATTTTATTATATCTTTTCATGTGACGACTCTGACGAAATGACACTTTGCTACTATGTAAAGTAGTGAGTGTACAGCTTGTATAACAGTGTGAATTTGCTGTCCCCTCAAATTACCTCAACACATTAATGTCTAAACCACTGGCAACAAAACTGAGTATGCCCCCAATTGAAAATGTCCCAAATGGGCCAAAAGACCTTGCATTCCTCAACCTTCCATTTGAGGATGCCCCACAGATGCTCAATAGGGTTTAGGTGTGGAGACATGCTTGGCTTCACTCCTTTAGTAAGGCAGTGGTCGTCTCTGAGGTGTGTTTGGGGTCGTTATGTTGGACTACTGCCCTGCGGCCCTTCAATATGTCAGAGTACATGTTGGCATTCATGGTTCCCTCAAAGAACTGTAGCTCCCCAGTGCCGGCAGCACGCATGCAGCCCCAAACCATGACACCCCCACCCCCATGCTTGACTGTAGGCAAGACACACTTGTCTTTGTACTCCCCCCCCCCCCCACACACACCCCCAGTTGCCACCACATGTGCTCGACATCATTTGATCCAAATAAGTTTATCTTGGTCTCATCAGACCACAGAACATGGTTCCAGTAATCCATGTCCTTAGTGTGCTTGTCTTCAACAAACTGCAGGCTTTCTTGTGCTTCATCTTTAGAAGAGGCTTCCTTCTGAAACGACAGCCATGCAGACCAATTTGATGCAGCGTATGGTGTAAGCACTTACAGGCTGTCCCCCCACCCATTCAACCTCTGCAGGAAAGCTGGCAGCACTCAAACATCTATTTTCAAAAGACAACCTTTGGATAGGGCGCTGAGCACGTGCACTCAACTTCTTTGGTCGACCATGGTGAGGCTTGTTCTGAGTGGAACCTGTCCAGTGTAACCACTGTATGGTCTTGACCACCATGCTGCAGCTCAATTTAAGGGTCTTGGGAATCTTCTTATAGCCTAGGCCAGGGATATGAAAACCGTGGCCCTCCAATTGTTACAAAAGTACAAGTCCCATCATGCATCGGCGAGTCATGCTTGTGGCTGTCAGAGTCTTGCTATGCCTCATGGGACTTGTAGTTCTGCAACACCTGGAGGGCCATAGTTTGTATATCCCTGGCCTAGGCCATCTTTATGTAGAGCAACAATTATTTTTTTTCAGATCCTCTGAGAGTCCATGGTCATGAGGTGTCATGTTGAAATTCTAGTTACCAGTATGAGACAGTGAGAGTGATAACACCAAATTTAACCCACCTGCTTCCCATTCACACCTGAGACCTTGTACAATTAATGAGTCACATGACACCCAGGAGGGAAAATGGCAAATTGGGCCCAATTTGGACATTCTCACTTAGGGGTGTACTCTCTTTTGTTGCCAGCGGTTTAAAGAATAATGGCTGTGTGTGAGATTTTTTTCCCCCAAAATGTTTTATTGAGATTTTTCAAACAAGGTATAAAACATATAGGAAGAATGATACACAGTGTGCAATGTCATAACAACACAATGGAATGAATGATGGTCAATACGTATTGTACAGAATGAAACATTGATAGGAAGTGAGGATCAACAATGTCTAGCATTTATTTTATGTATTTGAAGGCTTAGTCCATGGTTTCCAAGAATTCCAAAACTTCTGAAAGGTAGCTAATCTGCCAAATGTATGGCTAGTTGCCGTTCATATTCGTATGTAACAATACCCATAGTAATCACTTTAGAGGTGTTCAGCGCTCTACCTGATTTCCAGTTCCTAGTGACTGTGAGTTTAGATGCTAACAGGATATGAGCAACAGTGACACGGAAGTTAGGAGGAAATTTGGCTATTTATAGATTAAGTAATGCTAAAGCTGGAGTTGGAGGAGTCAAAATGCCAGTAATCAAAGAGATCAATTTAAAGATCTGGTTCCAAAAACGGGTTAGGTTTTCAAAAAGATGTGATAGAGGTTGCCAACCTGACCGCAATTACACCAGCACAAGGGAGAATGGGACGCGTAAAATTTCAATAGTCTAAATGGTGTGAGGTACCACCTTGATAGCACTTTATGGGATAATTCCCAGTGATTGGTGCACTTTGATATATTGTACATGTATTGAAATGCTGTATTCCATTGCTCTGTAGCGTAAGAATGTTGTAGATCAGTTTCCCATTTTAAGATAGGGTTAGTTTTGGTGAACTGCATTTTGGATTGCAATGTCTGGTAGAAAAGAAATATACCCTTGGGGAGTAAAGTATTATTTATAAAGAAAGCATAGATCTGGGAAGGGAGGGAGATTTTTGGGACAGGGTTGGATTGTAAACATTTAGCAACGCGGAGGAGCGTGAAAGATTCAGAGGTAGGGAATACATATTTGGTTCGGAGCTCAGAAAAGGGTTTAAATTTTTTGTCATGCATAATGTCCGTCATTCATTAAATATTCAGGTTTTTCCACATTTCCGAAGAGGAAGGTATGGTATTAGAGTTTCTAAAGTTGAGATTGGTATGGATACTTGTCGTGGATTACAAACGTTTTGCTGATATTTCAGGAGATTCCTCCAGGCTTTTAAGGAAGACTGAACCGTGATGGGTAAATGAGTGGGAGAGATTTCCAATTATCCGCCAGTATCAAATTAGACAGTTGATCTGTCTTAGTCAATGTTAACTCTATGCGTACTCGAGTTTCGGGGTTTGCGTCGAACCATGGCTTCATGTTTGATAGTTGTGCAAAAAAATAGTAATCCACTAAATGTATCATATCCATTCCACCTCTAGTCTTATGTTTGATCACGTATGCCCATGAGCAACGATGACATTTGTCTTGACATATATAGTTCTTAAAGAGTTTTTGGAAGGGTGGGAGATATGCGGGAGTTAGTGGTATTGGTAGTGTGCGGAAAATATACAATATTTGTGTAAGTATCATAATTTTAAATGCAGCCAACCTGCTCATTCAGGATAATTCTCTGTAAGAGGGTTGTTGTAGCTCCTGGCACAATTTAACTAGTAAGGGCTTATAATTAGCGTCTGCCAAATTGGATACAGAGGATGTCAATGTGATGCCTAGATATGGGATGCCCTCCGTGCTCCAACTATATGGTAGGGATGTTTTCAAGTGGTTTTTAGTGTGTTCTTGGACTCTTAAGTCTAAAATCAGTGATTTAGAAAAGTTAACTTTATAGTAAGAGACTGTACTGAAAGTATTAAGAGTTTGGTTGGGCAAAGGGTAGCAATATAATCTGGTTATGTGAGAGACAAAATGACATAATTTGCAAACAAGCAAATGATATGACTCCCTACCGATTTTAAAACCAGAAATGTGGGGATTAGATCGAACGAATCGATGGTGATAGGGGACAGCCTTGTCTCGTGCCGTTCGAGATGACAAAGGGCTTAGATAGCAGGCCAGAGGTATACACCTGGGCCAATGGAGATGAATATAGGGTTTTAATAGCCGATAAAGCAGGACCCCTGAAGCCAAACTTTTCCAGCACCTTTTACCATATAGTGTCAATGTACTCTGTCAAACGCCCTCTATGCATCAATAGAGAGAAGCAAAGAAGGGGTTTTCAAGAGTGAAGCATGATAAATCAGATTCAAGATCCTTCTAGTTGCATCTGGAGCTTGGCGACCGGTCATGAATCCAATTGATCGTGTTTAATTAAGGAGGGTAGAATTTTGGACAGTCGGTTAGCTAATAGTTTGGTGTACATTTTTACACCAGTGTTAAGTAAAGAGATGGGTCTGAAATTTGCAGGGATATCTGGATTTTTGCCAAGTTTAGGCAGAGTGACTATGTGGGCCTGGAGCATTTCAGGTGAAAGATGTAGCTGATACCATTGTTTGGAGCAGGTTTTGGAAGTGTAGAAGAAGGGAGGTTTTGAAGATTTTGAAGTACTCATTTGCGAATCCGTCAGAACCCGGTGCCTTATCGTTCGGCAGACTAGATTGTTGTGGCAATCTCTTCTATCGTGAACGGGGAATTAAGGAACTCTAAAGATAAAAAGACAAGGCGCCTCTAAGTGCAGTAGGCTCTGAGTATTTATTAGGTTAAAAGTATAAAAGCACTCACATTTGGTAAATATGACATGGGCATAGCAAAGATCTGTCTGGAGTCTTCCTATCCGCTGTGCTGAGTGGTTGCAATGGGGACATCCGGTGATCCGCTTCCGGAGCTCAGCTCCTTCGTCACACCTCCCCTTCGTCTGACGAAGGAGCTGAGCTCCGAAACATGTAACCGCCCACCATCCGCTCTATTGGACACCAACCGCTGCGTCCACACCCTGCCTTCAGGAAATCTCATGCCGACCAGGCTGAGACACAGACGAAAGAACACATCTACAGGAAGCGGATCACCGGATGTCCCCATTGCAACCACTCAGCACAGCGGATAGGAAGACTCCAGACAGATCTTTGCTATGCCCATGTCATATTTGTTAAATAAATATTTGCCCATGTCAAAATTTGGTAAACATGTGAACAGACGACCAGGTCGCTAAGCCTGCAGCACAGATGCCTGATGGCGAAAAAGCCTAGGAAGCACTAAGCGCCCTAGTAGAACGCACCAAAACAGGGAAAGGTAGAAATTTACCCTTAATTGAATAAGCCTGCACCACTGTCTGTCAGATCCATCTGGAAATAGTCGCAGCAGACACAAGCAGCCCTTTTCTCGGGCTGAGAGAGAGTATGTTTTAAAGCGCTCACAAGGGGTGCTGTTCTCTATTGTGGCTGCTAATAAGGCAAATAGTCAGGTGGGGGTCAGACAAGGCACTGGTACTACAAAAAGCTGTAAGCTGGAGCAGCCTTGGGGGGATGTGGATTAAGTAGGGTTCAGGTGCCTGGAAGATGAGAGTATTGAGCGGACCTCGGTGTTAAGGAGGGAGGGGGGAGAGGGAATCCGGATGTGAACAATCCACTGTTCTGCTGGTGGAGGGGGAGGATGAGGTGGGCGGCACTCCAGGCTGCTCTCCGGGTGAGCGAAGCAGCTCAATGTTTACCATAAAAGAAAAAAAGGGGGAAAAAGCGCCAGTGGAGTGCAGTTAAAAGAAGTTTTATTAAAACAACAGGTTACAGTGGCTCGGTACTGGACTCACTTCTGTGCAGTCACTGCGGTGCCCTCCGTGATGTGGTCAGGTAGCTCGGTGCCTGCTCTGGGTCCTGGTGCTGTCCAATCTTCCGGGAGAAGTCCGGGGTTTCTCAGTCGACTTCCGGGTCGGATCGGCTTAGGAGCTGCAGAGCGCTGTGGAGGCTTCGTCCGGCTGCTTCTGACGTCACGGGAAGTCTGGGCTTGGTGGGCGTGACAAAGGAGTGCGCATGCCCGCCAGTGGCATGTTGCGGATGCTCCGAAACATGTTGTGAAGCCCGGATACGTCTGCACTGCAGGTCTGGAAAAAAAAGATCTTTGTTTGCCAGACCAGGGTCGCTTGGAGCACCCCAAGGAAGTCTTGAAGGAGTTAGCCTCATTGACTGTCCCCGAGAGACAAATAAAACTGTTTGGGAGCTGAAAAGGAGGGACCCCGTCTGCGAGGAGGGTCCTTACCCTTATTAGCCTGTGGAAGAAAAGTACTCTCCCCCCGTGAGACCCTTATATAATGTCATCCAGGGGGCCGCGCCAGAGAGGCGATCCCCCTGAAAAGGGAGATCCGTTAAGGCCCTCTTAGAAGATCCGCAGACCAACACTTCAGCCAAGTATACGCCAGCTAACAACTGCCGAACCGACAGGTGACCCCATAAATAAGCCGTGTCCAGCACGGTATCACAAAAAATAGTGCAGCCCTGCACGAGCTGGTCCAACAGCTCCCCCAAGGCAGGAGGGACTTGCGCCTCACCAAATCATGGCGTTGGAACTCCGCACATCAGGCAGAGTCTGCGTGGCAAGAGCAATCCTAACACTGTTCTCAGTGCAGACCCCGCCAGGGAGTATAGATCGCAGGCCACAGCCTCTGCCATCCTATCCCCCAGGTACTTAAAGGACGGGGATTCCTATACTGGAATAATGGTAGTCTTATTCAGCCTGGAGACCGGTGGGTCCATCATAGGTGGCACAGTCCACTTTGTTACCAGACTCCCCGAAAGGGTAATGTCTAGCAACCGCTTAGAAACCCCAGGGGAACGTCTCAGACGGTCCCATTCCTTATGAGCATGCTAGCAAATTAAGTTGCTCCGGATGGCATGCGAGTACCAAACACAACCTGCGCCTCAGGCGCAGCCGTCGCTGCGTCCTCCAAATTGCAGGGTGTCACGCACCAAAACAACCAGTGCATTCACCAGCGCTTGTATCTTGTGCGGCAGGGGGGTAGAAATGTCATCCTCAGTATCTGAGGAGACAGGGCGCAAGGTAACAGACACGGCAGGGAGCCCACGGCTGAGTCAGACCCAGAATCTGAGACATTAGATGAGGCAGGTAGGTGGAGATCACTTCTGCACACTTCACCCTCTCAATGTCACCCCCACCCAGGACACAAATGCTTCCAGAACTGCCAAAAATGCATTGGTGGACAGTGGGATCTGTGAGGGGGTCATGTGGGGACACATTGTCTGCAGGGTGCTTAGTGAACCAGAAGAACCCGCCAGCAAGGTTTGCAAAAAATGACAAAAATTGCCTTTTTTTTTTTTGCAAAAAACATTTTTAATGCACCACAGCACCCCCCGAAGGTCAGGCACACCCTAAAGACACCCAACAGAGAGAGAGAGACCCCCAGAACCTACTGTCCTGATCTGCATTCCCAGGGCATCTGCATGTGTAGCAGAAGCTCTCCAAAAAATGAGAGAGCATTGAAAACTGCCCAGGGTGAAGGGAGGGACTCCACCCCCCCAGAAAACACCTCCAGGCACTCCCACCTAGATTCTTCGGCAATAATCAACCGCAAAATGGCTGTACCAATATGGCCGCCATCATAGCAGCAGACAAGGCTACAACAAAATGGTGGCGAGCACGGCAACAAGGACCCACAGGTGGACCCCCCGCCAGCCCTCCTAACACCATCATGCAGCAGGAAGGCCCTGGAGGGACGAGCCCCCCCCCCCCCCCTGCACGATCGACCAAGCACCGCGGGTGGCGCACCCTCCGGCCCCCCATGTGGCCTGCAATCGAGGTCTCAGCCTGAGGTAGGCCCAAACAGTCCCCCAAGTGGGAGGGGGAGGGAGGGGGGGTTGCATAACAGGACAGAGGGAAACACAGGAGTGCGAGGGTCCGACCATGCCAGGGAAGGGCCCGCATCCACCCCAAAAATCTGCCATGGAAGAGGGGGGGGGGGTTTACTAACCATACCGGGAATACAGGTGGGCACCATCTCCAGACAGGACCCCTCTTTGCCGAAGTGGGGGAGGGGGGTTGTCGGCCAAATAGGAACGCTGTGACATAGGCCTAGACCCTGTCAAGTGTGACCTTGCGAGACGTTTAAGTTGTGGGGCCAGTCCCCGTCCAGAATTAGATCTAGATTATCCAGCCCATTGGCCAGATCCGGCATAGTTGCTTGTAGATTTCACAGGAAAAAAATCTGGAGAAAAAGGGTAGCTAATAAACTATCTACATTAAAAAAAAAAAAAAAACACTTTTATGCCAGGACCAAAGATTCCAGCAAGGAACTAGGTCCTTAGTCCTGACTAGGCAGATTAAAAATGACATCCTATGCAGGAAGAGAGAGGGTGTACCCTACGGGACTGCCCCTAGGTGTAGCCAGAACCTTTTTTTCTGCCTAGTGTCCTACTCCTGTAGGTAGCAGTATAACCCTACTGATATGCATCAGAGGACTGCGTCCGTCAAATGATAGAGAAAAATTGTTATCAAGTGAAAGAAAAGATCCTTGCGGCCTTTCGCCAAAGAGATAGGTTACCTGAACAGGCAGCTACGCATCAAGTATTGCCATAACTCTCAGCTTACACCCCTCAGAGGCGAAAAGAGATGATCTCTTTAACTAAGGGTCTTTGAAACCACCAAATCTAATACCAGAGGAAGTATCCAGCCACCCTCAAAATCACACAGGAGGGCTCCACATCTCTCTCTTATCAGCAGTCTGGAAGAAGGAATTTGTATTCTAAAGAATTGGAATACTGTTCCAGTAGATCCATCACAACCAGTGCCTCCCCGCCCTTTCCTGAAAACCTATGCCAAATGTAAGAAAGTTGTCCACAAGTTCTCTACAAAGAAAAAGGCAGCTTGACCTGGGCCACTATGCCTCACTGTTGATGTTCTGTGTGGACCCCGTTGGAGTTCTAGTTTTTGCTTAACATACCCCTGTTTGATTCTGCAGCATAGCTGTTCTTGGTTCACTTTGGAACCCCTTTACCTTCTTGATCAGTTTCTGTTCTTGTTTCCCTAATTAACAGGTTATCTGACTCCAGTGACCTGTTAAGGCATTCATCTCAAACTTGCACAATCCTCTAATTGGATTTACTCCTTTCTCTATTACAATGGGTCTCTTTTCTTCTATGGCAGTGGTCCTCAACTCCGGTCCTAGGGGCCCACTAACAGGCCAGATTTTAAGTATTACCTTGGGGAGATGCAGACTAGAATACTGCAATCACTGAGCAGCAAATGAGATCACCTGTGATGCAATTTAGTTATCTTGCAAACCTGGCCTGTTAGTGGGCCCTGAGGACCGGAGTTGAGGACCACTGTTCTATGGGACTCAAGCATGTTCCTGATTTCTACCTCAGTTTATATGCTTACCAATAGACAGTGCTCAGGATGTGCAATTAATCATTCATTACCATCTTCACCTTTGCTTTGCAATACCACAGAAACTTTTGTCACCTAATGCCAGTGGCCTCAACCACCTGGCCATTTGTTGCTATGTATGGAAAGAAGCCATTTCCTCATAGTCCAAGAGACTCACTTCAAGCGTTCAGCTACGCCTAAATTTCAACATAAAGACGCTCATTATGTTTACTCTGCGGACACTTCCTCCAAAAAATGAGGTGGGAGTGTATGTGCCCAATGTTCACCAGGGTAAATTTTCCATAAGCTTTTCAAACATATTACTAGATTGTAAAGTGGCAGCCTGATAGTTTGTGGAGATCTCAATTTGGTTCCTGACCCACATCTTGATTCCACTACCCATCAGGGGAGACGTTCTTACTAGGGATCGAACGGTTCATTCATTGACTATTCGAGGTTCGGCCGAATTCCGAACCTTTTGCTGAATAAGTTTGGAATTCGGCTACTAGAACCGACCAAAATGCAATGGGACAGGAACTGGGCTTTAAAAGCCCCTGATTGGACCAGAACCATCAGTAAAAGCCAATTGAGGGGGCAGGAGAATGCTAGGAATGTGATTGGAGTGACTAGGGGGTCCAGAGGCCAATCATTAGTGAATACACCCCCCAGTATATAAAATAGTCCCCGCCAAATCTCTACCATTTTAATACAGGGCTGTGGAAGAGAGTGGAAGCAGTTCTGTTACTTCTGCTTCAAAGTGTCATTTAGCAATTATTAGTGTGAGGAAAGGGATATCTAGTGTAGTTAGGGTACTATTTTCCACTATAGTTAGATTTAACAATCTAGTTTCTGTAGGGAAAGTGTTAAGTGTATAGGGACCGTAGTGTAGTGTAGGGTTAACTGACTCTGACTGCTATGGCAGGGTGACAAAACCCTTCCATGTCAGGGTGACCACTATAGAGAAAAGATTGTTTCTCTTAGAACACTTATAGAACTGGATAGTGGTTTCCCCCCTGTCACCCTGCTTTTTGCTGCAGGTGTTTATAGGGCTTTTTGTTTGGAGTCAGGCATGACATCTAAACTTCTGTGTAGGGGTATATATATATAGATATATATCTATATATATATATATATATACACACACACACACGTATGTATATATACACATATATAGGTGTGAAAATAGCAGAAACATATGCTTGCGCTAATGAAATAATTAACACCCATATGGCTTCTCTGCTATAACACCTATATATATGTGTATGTGTATAACTACATGTAAGTGTGTGTGTATATATACCCCTACACAGGATTTCAGATGTTTTGCCTGCCTCCAAAGACCCCCAAAAAATGCCCAAACAAAACGCTTGCTGCAAAAACACACCTGGGCGTTTTTGTAGCTGGCGTTTTTTTGGGCATTTTTTGGGCGTCTTTGGAGGCAGGCATAACATCAGAACTTCTGTGTAGGGGTATATATACACACACACACACACACGTATGTATATATACACATATATAGGTGTGAAAGTAGCAGAAACCTATGCTTGCGCTAATGAAATAATTAGCGCCCATATGGCTTCTCTGCTATAACACCTATATGTGTGTATGTGTATAAATACATATAAGTGTGTGTGTGTGTATATATACCCCTATACAGAAGTTCAGATGTTATGCCTGCCTCCAAAGACCCCCAAAAAATGCCCCAAAAAAAATGCCTGCAACAACACACCTGGGCATTTTTTTGGCGCAGGCGTTTTTTTGGGCAGGCAAAACATCTGAAATTCTGTATAGGGGTATATATACACACACACTTATATGTATTTATACACATACACACATATAGGTGTTATAGCAGAGAAGCCATATGGGTGTTAATTATTTCATTAGCGCAAGCATATGTTTCTGCCATTTTCACACCTATATCTGTGTATGTGTATATATACATACATGTGTGTGTGTGTGTGTGTGTATATATACCCCTACACAGAAGTTCTGATGTCATGCCTGACTCCAAACATGTCCTCAAAAAAGCCCAATAAAACGCCTGCAACAAAAAGCCAGGTGTAAAAGTAGCGAACCCACTAACCTGTTCTGCATTAATTCTAATACAACCAAACTTTTTTTTTTCTGGTTCTTGACATGCTACAGAGCTGAAACTTCACAGGTACACTTTTTAGACCCCCCCCAGACACTAAATCCAAAAAAATCTCATTTTTTTTTCAATAATTTTTTCAATAATTGGCTCTCTATCAAAAATGACAATTTTTAAGAACTTTTTTTGTGTTATTAATAGTTCCTGGGGCATGACTAACTTGGTGTTCTGTACACAGAATGTGTACATAAGCCCCTCCCCCTCTCCCTCACACACACACCTACCCACCCCACCCAGATATGTACAAGACAGATATCGGGCATCCCCTGCAACAAAAATGTTGTTTTTGGTGAGATACTCTCAATGGGAAATCACATCTAAAGGAAAACAGGCACAGCATTTTTTCTCATTAGAGCTTTGCAGGTGCAGCAGCTGACTGATAATTATGAAACCACTCCCATTCGACTCACTCAGTACAGGAGCACAAGGAATTTCTTCAGAACAACAATATAGGAATCTGCAACACAGTTTATCAAAATCCTTGTAATATACATAGAACACACAGAGGGAAATGCTTTTTTTTTCTCAACAAAAATGGAGTTACCCTTTAATTTTAAATTTGAACTAGCTCTACTAAACAGAAAAATACCAGGTGATTTATAATAAAACAAGCCTGTGGTTCCCACTGTTGATTCTCTTTCAAGTGAATGCCATAACTTCTGCCAGCTCTTACCTCTCTTAGTAATAAAATGAATGAAGCAAAGTAAAACACGTAAACCATTCCCACAAGCCAGTGAAGAAACATGGTGGTACCAGGTGCAGATTGAAAGCTAAGTTCTCTGTCTCTCAGTGTGGCATCAAACATTTCCTGAAACAAAAAATCCTAATTAAATTATGTTATTTAGATAAACAAGGTATAAAGTAATAATTAGGCACACTAACTTTAAATGTGTTGGAAAACATGTGTAGCTCTTCCTTAACCTTCTCAAAAACTAAAAATGTTTGTTGAATTTATCATAAGAAATAAATGTGTTGCTGCTTTTTTTTTTTATTTACTGTTCACTCACAGTCTGGGACAGGTCCATGGCCGCCTGGGCTCAGAGAAAATAAGCTGAATGAGGCTGTCAGACTAAGAACATCTAGTGCCAAAAAGAAGAAAAAGTAGTACTGCAAGGAACAGCTATGGATTAAAGGTAAATATTGCACCAAAAGTGGTGTAATATTTTAATGGGCTATTCATTTGCATCATATTTTTTAGAGCAGGGGTCTCAAACTGGCAGCCCTCCAGCTGTTGCTTAACTACAAATCCCATCATGCATCTGCCTATGGGAGTCCTGCTTTTAAAGTGGCTGTAAAGTCTCCCTTTTAATATTGGGCTCTTATATTGGCAGTATTTTTCTTTTTTCAAATTAACTGTCTAAATACCTTTTTCATGTAGCCTGATATAGCAGTCACGTGATGTCTTCTGCTCCCTCTCTGCAGCTGCAAGACTGATATAGGATGAGCTGCTAGTCTTCTGCTGAGAGGACTGCATAAAACTTGACCTTGTGTTTGATTGGCAGTGTGCCAATATAGGAGGAGAGTCTGCACTCAGGATCCAGCCTGCATAGAAGTTAAAGCAGTTAACCCCATAAATGCCAAGCAGCATTTGAGGTATTGGGGATGCAGCATTTCACAGGTAGGGGAGAGAAGAGTGACTGTCTAAAAACATTACAGAACCAACACTTTCAGCTCATCTCTACTAACAGGAGACAGGGAGGGGGCATAGTGTTTTTCACATTCATCATTATCAACAGAGCCAGTTGAAGACAACACTCAGATATAACCCCACAGCTGCTGGGGTTGAACCCCCCAATGACTAGGCACGTTCACTTGGACACATAGAAGTCAGGAAACATCAGTATGACACATGGAAGACAGGGAGAGTATGTATATTTCAAATAGTTTTTATTGGAGTTTTCAAACAACAAGCTCTCTGACGCAGCCACAGAGCAATCGTGAAACATATGGTTAACAGTTATAAGAGTAAAACAAGAGTAAAACAGTTGGTCAACAAATACAAGGCGGTCAAGGCTTACGGCTATGTACCTAGGAGTAAGAGTAACAAGCAATCAACAGGTATGGAACAATGCTAGTACCACGGGTGTGGGAAGAGGTGGATTAGTAAAAGTGTAACGGTCATGAGGACAGTAACAGGAGATGGAGAAAGAGAGCTCTGCTTACGGTAGAGTGGGGAGAGGGCTAGGGCGGGGCAGGGAGGCCTGAGGTGGGAGCGGCAGAGAGGGGAATCCCATCCACCACATCCACCAGGGGTCCCAAGTAGTTTCAAAGGAGTTGTGAGAGGAAGTCCTTAGCGCCAGGAGACGTTCATATTGGCAGTTACGTTGGACCTGTGCAATCACTTCGGAGGGGTTGGGAGGGGAGAGACTGCGCCAGTGCCGCGCTATGGCCAAGGTGGAAGCCAGTAATATGTGGGAGGTTAAGGTTCTCAATGTTTGCGGGAAGGCGTCTATGCCTAAGAGTAGCAAGGCTAAGGCCGGTTCAGGAGTTGAGTTCTTATTAGTGATCTGGGAGATGATGGAGAATAACGGAATTTTTGTAAAATCTTACCTGTAAAATTCCTTTCTCTGAGTCCTCCGACAGTCGCCGCCTCTTCATATTCGTCACATATGGGGTATTAGACTTTGCTCCGAAGGAGTAGCTAGGCAACAGAATATGTTAACATTAAAGCTTTTAACATATCCCACCCTCAAGGGGTGGTCCCCTCAGTCAATACCCTCCTACTTCCTGCAACCATATCTCAGTTTTAGTGGAATAGCAGTAGAGTATACAACCAAACCCCAAAAGAGGGGCGGGGGCGGCGACTGTCGGAGGACTCAGAGAAAGGAATTTTACAGGTAAGATTTTACAAAAATTCCGTTTTCTCTTACGTCCTCCGACAGTCGCCGCCTCTTCATATTCGTCACATATGGGGACGTCCCAAAGCAGTGCAAACATGAGGGGTGGGAAACGCATCCGCGCCGAAAGGCAACGCAGTCTCCGCATCAAAGAAAGGAACCTTACCAAAGGAAGGAACCCAGCTGGGCAACAGGAAAAAACAGGTGCTCAACAGGAGCAACAACCCTGGAAAAGACAAATAACCAGGGGTTAAAAAACTTATCCCAACAGCCAGTGGTCCCTACAAGGGACCCTAGGGAATCGCCGCACTAAGAACCTTGCGGCCAAAGGAAGCATCCGCCGATGCCTGAACATCTACTTTGTAGAATTTTGTGAAAGTGTGCACGGTCAACCAAGTCGCCGCCTTACACACCTGGGCTACAGAAGCCCCATGACGACAGGCCCAAGACGTACTCGGAGATCTAGTAGAGTGCGCCTTCACAGGCACAGGGGGAACCTTCCCCTGCAAAGCATAGGCCTGTTCAATGGTCTGCCTGATCCATTCGGCGATGGTAGAGGCCGACGCCGCCATGCCCTTCCGAGGACCCTCTGGAAGAACAAACAAGGAATCCGTCTTTCGAAAAGACTCAGTCGATTTAAGGTAAACCCTTATCGCCCGAACAACATCCAAAGAATGTAATCTCACCTCCTTTGGATGTGTAGGCTTCGCGCACAGCGAAGGCAAGACAATATCCTCATTAAGATGGAATTCCGAGACTCGTTTCGGAAGAAAAGAAGGATTAGGTCGCAAGACCACCTTATCCAAATGAACAACCAGATACGGAGACTTGCAGGACAAAGCTGCCAGCTCCGACACTCTGCGAGCCGAAGTGATCGCAACCAAAAAGGCGACCTTTTTGGACAACATAGACAACGAGATCTCCCTGATCTGTTCAAAAGGAGCACGTTGCAACACAGATAGAACGAGATTCAAGTCCCAAGGGGGCAGAGGATCCCTCCTAGGGGGAACCAGATGCCGCACACCCTGAACAAAAGTGCCAACCAAGGAGTTGGAGGCCACGGGACGTTGAAACAGAACGGCCAGCGCAGACACCTGACCCTTTATCGTAGCCAGCGCCAAACGCTGATCGACACCCGTTTGAAGGAAGGACAGCACTCGGGAAACCGAGTACGTGCGGGGAGAAAATCCCCTGGACTCACACCAAGCAAAATAGGCCTTCCAAGTACGGTAATAAACCTTCCCCGAGGAAGACTTCCTCGCGTTGATCAAGGTATGAACGACCTCTGGGGAGAGACCCTTCTCCCTCAGGACCTCGGTCTCAACAGCCAGGCCGTCAAAGCCAGCGACTGTAAAGCAGGATGGTATATTGGACCTTGAGACAGGAGATCGTCTCGAAGAGGCAGACGCCACGGGGCGTCGACCGCCAGATTCACGAGGTCTGCGTACCAGGACCGGCGAGGCCAGTCCGGTGCCACAAGAATCACCGTGCTGCGTTCCGAGTGTAACCTGCGAAGGAACCTGGACAGCAACTGAATCGGTGGAAACGCGTACATCAGCCTGTACTGATGCCACGGGGCCACTAACGCGTCCAACGCGTCTGCCCGAGGGTCGCGTGTCCTTGCCACGAACCTTCTCACCTTGTTGTTGAGACGAGACGCGAACAGGTCCACATCTGGAAGACCCCACTTCGCGCACAACATCTGGAAGACAGTCGGGTGGAGAGACCATTCCCCCTGATCCAGGGTCTGGCGACTCAGATCCTGCCAGTTCTCCACCCCCGGAATGTGAACCGCCGTTATCGCCGGGACATGAGCCTCGGCCCAAGACAGAATGTCGGCCACTTCTCGAGCCGCTCGGGCACTCCTGGTGCCCCCTTGGTGGTTGATGTAGGCCACCGCCGTGGCATTGTCCGTCTGCACCCGAACCGGGCAGCCCTGCAGCCGGTCCGTCCAGCGATGAAGACAGAGATTTATCGCACGCAATTCCAGAATGTTGATCGGAAGGGAGGACTCCCCCTCCGACCAAGTCCCCTGGGCAGACAGAACGCCCAGAACACCACCCCAGCCCGACAGGCTGGCATCTGTGGTGATTACCGTCCACGAGATAGGACGAAACGACTTGCCCCCGGACACCATCGGGGACTGGAGCCACCACAGAAGGTCTCTTCTGGTGCGATGACTCAACGAGATTTGAAGATCCAGAGATTGAGGTCGCCCGTCCCACATGGACAGGATCTCCGCTTGGAGACCCCGCGTGTGAAACTGGGCGAAGGGAATCGCCTCGAAGGCCGAGACCATCAATCCCAGACATCTCATGCACGTCCGCAGAGACGAGTGCGGAACGTCCCTGAGGGACCTGACTTCCTCCTGAAGAGTTCTGAGTTTGTCTTCCGGCAGGAAGACCTTCGCCTGCACCGAGTCCATAATCATTCCCAGGTAGGGAAGACGAACCGACGGACTCAGCGTCGACTTTGGAAAATTTATCGTCCAACCAAACTCCTGCAGAGTTTGCATCGTGACAGACCGGTCCTCCTTCAGACCCTGGCTGGTCGCAGACCGAACCAGAATGTCGTCCAGATACCCCAGGACAGAAATGCCCTGGGCCCTCAACAATGCCAGAACCGGTGCAAGCACCTTGGTGAAGACCCGCGGAGCCGAGGCGAGACCAAAAGGCAGCGCCACGAACTGGTAGTGATCCTCCGCAATGGCAAATCGAAGGTACCTCTGGTGACCCTCGAAAATGGGGATGTGAAGATACGCATCCTTCAAATCGATGGAGGCCATGAATTCCCCCGGAACCAGGGCAGCCACCACCGATCGCAGGGATTCCATGCGGAACTTGAGAACCCGCACAGAGCGGTTCAGAGCCTTCAAGTCCAGAATTGGACGAACCTTGCCCTCCTTTCTGGGCACGGTGAACAGATTGGAATAAAACCCCCGAAATCTGTCCCGATGAGGCGCCGGAACTACCACTCCCTGAGCCCTCAGGTCCCGCACCGCCAGGTGCAGGTCCCGTAAACGCTCTGGAGACAGTTGAAGATTTGAGGGAAAAAAATCTGCTCTCCGGCCGAGAGAGAAACTCGATCTTGTAACCAGATCGAATGATCTCCTGAACCCATCTGTCCCGCACACGGGCCAACCAGGGCTGAAGAAAACCGAGCAAGCGTCCCCCCACCCCAAAACTGGGTGAGGGCGCCCCTTCAGGCCGCACTGTTATGGGCTGCAGATCCAGATTGACCGGACTTCTGTTTACCAGACCAGGGCTTCTTCTGAGAGCCTTGACCTTTGAACGGTTTGCCCTTGTAGTGCGACTGAAAGGCACGAAAGGACCCCTGAGGGGGCCGAAAATTAGCATGCTTCTTCCCAGAAGCCCCCTTAGCCTTGGGGAAATGGGGCAAGAGAGTGCTCTTACCTCCGGTGATCCCCTTAATCAACACATCCAAGGACTCCCCAAAAAGGCGAGACCCATCATAAGGCAGATTGGCTAAGGTCTTACGTGAAGACTGGTCCACCGACCAACATTTCAACCAAACCAGGCGGCGAGACAACACCGCCACGCTGTGCACACGTGCAGCCAACGGAACTAGGTCCAGGTCCGCATCACACAGATACATGACACCCTGGTGGATTTGATCCACCATATCCAGGGTCGCCGGCGAGGCCGAATCGGCCACTAGGACGCGCCTAAGCATCTGCGTCCAACTTGCGATCGCCTGGGCCGCCATGACAGAAGCAAACAGAGCCTTAAGCATAGAACCCGTAACAGAATAAGTATGACGGGCAAGAGACTCCAATCTCCTATCCGTGGCATCACGGAACACAGGGGAATCCTCTGCAGGAATCGCAGTGGATTTGTTTAAAACCGCAATTGCGTGATCCACTGGGGGAGGCACACACCACCTTTCATCAGTGGAAGGCGAGAAAGGATAACGCAGCTTGAACCTACTTGGTACAGCAAAAGGTTTGCGCAGATTGCGCCATTGTTCCTTAACAGCGCGCTGAAAATCATCATTGCAGGGAAAAACCTGCGGCGTCCCATAAGCCGCCAAGGCAGCGGGGGGACACACTTCATCCTGCAAACGCAGCGTTTGCTTTATGGAAGCAATCAATTCATCCATGATTGCAAGCTCTTCAGGCGAGCCAGGGGGAGAATTATCAACCCCTTCAACTTCAGCCTCCACCTCGGACCCCACTAGATCCAGGGAGGAGCGGGACCCCGATAAGGAGGCCCCCGCCATAACAGCCCCATCACCTTCACCCTCAGAATCAGAGGAAAGAGCAACTCTGGGTCTTTTAGTAGATTGAGCAGCCACCAGCATCTGCACCTGAGCAGCAAGGCCAGCCACAATAGTGGCTAAATCCCCCCCTGGGGGGGAAACAGCGGTCCCCTGGCTTTCCACCAAGGCGGTAGGAAATTTGCCCTCCTGAGAATCCATTGCCCCTATAACAAATGCCGGATAATAAAGGGTTAACTGTCCCTTTAATCAAGTGCGACGAGCGCAGCCCACCGCACCACACACAAGCACAATGAGACCCCCACAGGGAATAATAAACTTAACACAGGCAATGGATAGCAAGAACAGAAGGATAAAACCTGAGGAGACCCTCGCCGCTGCTGCTGCCTCGATCGGTGTTCCTGGAGAAGAGGAAGTGATGCTGCCAGGGCGCTCTATAAAAGCATATGGGAGGCTACAAGAAAATGGCCGCCATGCATGTAGAACATGCGGCCGGAGCGAGTGTAGGCAAAATGGCGCCGTTTGGCGCCGAAACCGCCGCTCCACAGTACAGTAATGCACACATGTCATCCATGTATAAAAAAACATGTCAGATCGCCACAGCGATCGCTGTATAATGCCCAAACATGCCACAAAACATGCCCCACAGCACACAGCTTCTCACACTGACAAGGCTGACACACACAGTGTCACACAGCTCCCCCCCCCCTTGCAGCCCACAGCATGCAGCCGAGAGATAGGGAGACAAACAGTGTGAATAGAGGCAGGTTACACAGTCCCAGACTGACACCCCCCCAGACAGACAGGTCCCCACATAAATACACTTACCTCACAGTGGCGTGGGGGACCCGCACAGGCGAACAAGCCGCTGCACATGAGGCAGGGAGAGTCGCATACAAGACGCACAGAATGGGGGTTAAGAAACCGCACAGCGTCCAGTGAGGTAGCCACCTCACCAATCATCCCTGCACCGAACAGGAATGGGTCGTTCACTGTGCCAGGAGCGTTACCTGGCTCGATGGCAGGCTGGGAAGCCACTGACCCACGACCTGCGACCAGGGGGATCAGCCCGAGACCCAGCCCGCATGATCCTCTTCATCCGAAGAACTAACTAACGCTGACAAAAAGAACAGCTAAGTAAAGGAAGAGAGAAAACTCAAACAAAAAATCAAAAAAGAAGAAAGAGTCTGGGGCAGAAAGCCCCAGCACAGAGAGAGCCAGCCACTCCTGACAAGCTAGACATTAAAACTGAGATATGGTTGCAGGAAGTAGGAGGGTATTGACTGAGGGGACCACCCCTTGAGGGTGGGATATGTTAAAAGCTTTAATGTTAACATATTCTGTTGCCTAGCTACTCCTTCGGAGCAAAGTCTAATACCCCATATGTGACGAATATGAAGAGGCGGTGACTGTCGGAGGACGTAAGAGAAATTTTTTTTTCCAGTAGCTGGTAAGTGATATGCAAGACCAAAAGATGTGAAGTATGGTCCCCTTTTGTCCACACCCTCTCCAACAAAGTGGAGACAGGGAAGGATAAAACCTGGCCAGCAATTGGGGGGTCCTGTACCATCTTGTCAGCAGCTTCTGGAATGTCTCCCAGTGGTTTATGCAGTGGGAGGAAGAATAAGCACATTTCAATGCTCGTGCCCATTGGGTAAGGGAAAATTATTTCCCAAGGTCGGCCTCCCAGGTGGTCATAGGGGGAGTCTTGTGCAAGTGGGTCTTTTGGTGAAGTAGGGAGTAAAAGAGGGATATACCTTTAGTGTGGGTTTTGGGATTGATGAGGTGGTTCCAGGCTTGGAAGTCAAGTTTGATGGCTGGTGGGGGGTATTTGAGTAAAAAGGACGAAATGCGGGTGTAAGAGAATCGGGCTTTGCTAGGAAGGTTATGGTTAGCGGATAATGAGTCATAGGTTATTAGTTGCGTACCGTTATAGAGTTGGTCGATCCAAAGAATGTCAGCTGTCTTTAAATGATTGAGGGGTAAGTGGGGGATCAGGATCTCCAGTATCAGGAGAGGAAGCCTAAGCTTTGTGGTGTTGGGGTTGTGTTGAGAGTGGGAGAGCAGGGATCTCCAAGCAAGAATGGAAGCATTTGTGGCAGGGGGGAGGTTAGAGAGATTTATTAGGATCCATGAGTCCGCTAGAAGCAGGAGGGAAAGATAAGGAGTGGATGAGCAGGCGGCCTCCAGTGAGGCCCAGCATGAGTGTCTCGGGTCTGCAAACCAACAGGGTATTTGGGCGAGAATGGAGGCCGTGTAATAATCCCCAATGTCCGGCAGACCTAGACCTCCCGCTCTTCTATGGAGAGTGAGGTATCTAAGGGCACATCTGGCTCTCTTCCCCTGCCACAGGAAGTGTCTCATGCAAGTGGACAGTTTGTTGATTCGGAGGGCGGAAAGGGGGATCAGAAGCGTTCTGAAGAGGTAAAGGATTTTGGGTAGTAGGAGCATTTTAAAGGTGGCAACCCTGCCCACCCATGAGATCTCATGTTTATCCAGGGATGCCACGTCCTTGTTGAGCTGGGTTAAAAGGCTATCCAGATTTAAAGAGGACATTTTGGAGACAGATGGGGCCAGGGAGATTCCCATGTAGGGTATGCTTTGGTGTGTCCAAATGTAGGGAAGGGAAGAGGTAAGGTGCAATTTAGCATGGGCACTAACCCCCAGGTCCAGAATTATCGACTTGGTGAAGTTTACCTTGTAGAAAGAGACAGCGCTGAATTTTTGAAGGATATCATGGGCGAAGGGAAGGGATGCGGTAGGGTTCGAGAGGGAAAGTATTATATTGTCTGCAAAGAGATTGATGGTATGGGATTGTCGGTTTAATTTGAAGCCTGTAATGTGTGGATACGACCGAACTGCCTCGGCGAGTGGTTCTATGGCCAAGTTGAATATAGAGGGCGAGAGGGGGCATCCCTGGCGGGTACCATTTGTGATAGGAAATATTTTGGAAAGCATGCCATTAGACAATACTTTGGCTGAAGGGCAGGAGTAAAGTGCTAGAATAGACGACAGTATTGGACCTTGAAAGCCAAATTTGTGTAATGTTGCCTTAAGATAACCCCAGTGGACCCTGTTGAACACCTTCTCCACATCTATAGACAGAAGAAGAGAAGGCGTCCGACTTGCTTTGGCATGGTGGATAAGGTTTAGCATACGACGAGTAGCGTCTGAGGGTTGTCGGCAATGCATAAAGCCAGACTGGTCTGGGACAATCAGGGAGGGAAGTATATTCTGGAGTCTAAAGGCCAGGAGTTTGGCGTAGATTTTTATGTCGACGTTAATGAGGGATATGGGGCGAAAGTTAGAGGGGGTATCCGGGGACTTCCCAGGTTTGGGGATGGTGACAACATGGGCCAACAGCATTTCCTTGGGGAAGGAGCCGCTGGTGGCTGCAGACTGGAATACAGAGAGGAAGTGCGGGGTCAGAATGGGGAGGAAAGTTTTAAAATACTCTGAGGAGAGACTGTCAGGGCCCGGGGACTTGCCAAGGGGCAAGGAGCGAACCACTGTTGAAATCTCCTCAGCAGTGAAGGGTTGAGTTAAGGAGTCCAGTTGAGTTTGAGACAGGGAAGAAGGTGCAGTTTGGACAGGACGTCAGCTATATTGGCATCTGTGGGTTGAGGTGTAGAAGTACAGGACATTCGATTATAGAGGGAGCCATAGTAATCCGCAAATGCGTCAGCTATCGCGTGGGGGTTAGCGAGAACAGTCTGGGTATGGGGGTTGGTGAGAGAAGGGATCTTCGTTTTGGATCTACGGGCTTTGAGGCGGTTCGCCAAGAGCTTGCCAGCCTTGTTGTTGTTAGCGTAGTAGTTGAGCTTCAGTGTGCGCATGTAGTGGTCATGTTGGGAAGTTAAGAGTTCCCTAAGGGAATGGCAGAGGTTGGCTATTTTATCAGCCAGGACTTGGGAGGGGGAGGATTGGTTTTGAACATCAAGGGCACGAATATCCTAGTAGTAGGGTATCTAGCTTGGAACGAAAAGTCTTCCGGACTTGGGAGTTAAGTTTGAGGAGTATACCCCTCACAAAGGCCTTGTGAGCTCACCAATTATTGAAGGGGTTAGTGTCAGAAGGGGAATTGAGGGGGGGGGGGCAGAGCCGGCTAGCGAGGTGAATGGCAGCGTGAGTCTGCAGCTCCTCGCCACACAGACAGACCGGAGCTGATTACAACGGAGAGGGTCACTCCACACCAACTACACTCCGGACACCCTTGGGCACACGCCGAACATGTCCCATAAGCGGAAAGATCGCGGAAAACCGGGTAAGATGCTCAACTACTTTACCCCGAACACCAGGCCGCGCAGCCAAGATGGTGCTGGCCCGCCACGCCCCTCACATCCCCAGCGCTTACCTTCCCCGGGATCGAAAGACGGTGGGAGTACCTCGGGCACACAAAACGGCGGTATGGGCCCCTTGCCACAATCTACCCCAGCATCGCAGTCTAATAGCCCGGTGAAGTCCAAACAAAAGACAGATCACGCTGAAGCTGTCCCCTCACAAGGCCTCACCATTAATGACACTCTAGAATTCCAGGAGACTATGGCAGCTCTCCCTGCAAATGATCAGCCTGTGATGGCCTCTATGTTGAGGGACATGATGCTGTCACTGCGCTCTGCTATTCACTCAGATATGCTGCAATTGATGTCTCAGTGCAACACTGCAGTGGTTGCTGTGACTGACAGAGTGACCAAAATAGAAGACAAGATGGGGGAATTTGCCAATACATTTAACGACATGGTGGATGCCCATAATGATCACGATGACAAAATAATATGGCTCAAATCTAAAGTGGCAGACCTTGAGGGTCGTTCCAGACGGAACAATATCAAAATTAAGAGGCATACCTGAAACTGTTAAGCCTCAAGACCTGTCTGACTACCTTACATCTATTATGCAGGACTTACTGCCAAATGTAGCACCCACTGATCTAGCAATAGACAGGATCCACAGGTTACCTAAACCTAAGCATATTCCTGATAAGTACCCTAGAGATGCCATTGCTAGGATTCATTTTTATACTGTAAAGGAGAGGATCATGGCACGGATGAGGAGGGCTGTGGATCTCCCGGCCAGCGTGCAGGGCCTGTCCTTTTACGCGGACCTTTCTGCACACACCATGAACCGTAGAAGAAATCTACTAACTGTAACAAAACCTCTGAGAAACCACCATATCCAGTATCGCTGGAATTACCCAGCAACTCTCTTAGTTACGAAGGGGGACAAGGAATTTAAAATAACGACCCTGGGGGGGGGGCGGAGCCGGCCAGCGAGGTGAATGGCAGTGTGAGCTCACAGCTCCTCGCTACACAGACAGTCCGGAGCTGAATAGAACGGAGAGGGTCACTCCACATACATCCTACTACGATCCTGACACCCGTGAGCACACTCCGGTCATGCCTCAGAAGAGAAAAGACCGTGGAAAACCGGGTAAGATGCTGAATTTCTTTACCCCGCACAACAACAGGCCGCGCAGCCAAGATGGCGCCGGCCCGCCGCGCTCCACACATCTCCTGCGTGTACAAGCCCCGAGCTCGGAGGAGAAAGGGAGTACCTCGGGCACACTAAAAGGAGGTATGGGGACCCCTCCACAGTCTTCCCCGACATCGCAATCTAATAGCCCTGTGAAGTCGAAGCAAAAGACTGATCACACAGCTGCTGTCTCCCAGCGGGGCCTCACTATCAATGACACCCTAGAATTTCAGGAAACCATGGCAGCTCTTCCTGCAAACGACCAGCCAGTGATGGCTTCTATGCTGAGAGACATGATGCTTTCACTGCGCTCGGCTATCCACTCTGACATGCTGCAGTTGATGTCCCAGTGTAACAACGCAGTAATTGCGGTGACTGACAGGGTGTCCACAATTGAGGATAAAATGGGGGAGTTTGCCACCACATTCAACGATATGGTTGATGCCCATAACGATCATGATGATGAAATAACATGGCTGAAATCCAAAGTTGCAGATCTTGAGGACCGTTCCAGAAGGAACAATGTTAAGATAAGAGGCATACCTGAATCTGTTAAGCCCCAAGATCTGGCAGACTACCTCACCTCCATAATGCAGGAGTTGCTACGGAATACAGCCGTCTCTGATCTGGCAATAGACAGGATACACAGGTTGCCTAAACATATACCTGATAAGTACCCCAGAGATGCCATTGCTAGGATACATTTTTATACTGTAAAGGAGAGACTGAGGGCACGGATGAGAAGGGCTGTGGATCTCCCAGACAGCGTGAAAGACCTGTCCTTCTTTGCAGATCTATCAGCGCATACGATGAATCGCAGACGGAACTTAATGACCATAACAAAACCGTTGAGGAATCATCATATACAGTACCGCTGGAACTATCCAGCTACGCTTTTGGTCACAAAGGGAGACAGGGAATTTAAAATAGCGACCTTGGAATATGGAATCAAACTGCTCCGCCAATGGGGCATTCTGGACTCTGATGATCCGGAGGGTCAGCCCACTCCCCAGGGGTCCGATCACTCTCCTGCTAATTGAAAAGTGGGTGCTCCCCAAATGTGCCCCAACAGCTCACACAGGAGTTGACCCTCCAAATTCATTACATGGCTACCCAACGATATCCAGCAGTTCTTTTCGGCTTTTTGAAGAGTGTTTATTCTAGTTGCCCCAAGTTAGCAGATTCCTAGTCTGCTCAGATTTCCCTTCGGATATCGTCTAATTTTTACCAACAGGCGCGGCCTCTCTTGGCGCCTCTCGTTTTGTGTGTTTTTTTTTTCTGATCCCCTGTCTATTTTGTAGGTTTAATTTTTTTTTTGTTCCTTTCTCTCTTCTCCTGCCTTGCCACAAGCGAACTACCACTGGTGATATTCCTTAAGGAGACCTTTGGCTGGCGTACATCTACTAAGTCCTTGACGCAGAACCCTCGCATATCCAGCAGCTGGGCATCTTATCTATACTACGAATTGGGGTAGGAGCAGTCGTTTTTGTTTGTTTCATACGTTTTCTTTTTTTCCTTTTCTCGGTAATTTTCGACCGAAGAGTACACATCACTCTACTCCACCATGGCTTTTAAGCTGACATCTCTGAACGTTCGCGGTCTCAATAGTCCTTTCAAGAGACATATGTTGTGGAAAGAACTCAAGTTGCAAAAATGTGATGTCATACTACTGCAGGAAACCCATTTCTGTGCTGCTGCACATCCCCTGCTTAGAGCTAAGCAATTCCCTCATGCCTACTATGCGAACGGCCCCAAGAAAAAGGGGGGCGTGGCCATCCTCATCAAAGATACTGTGGTATTTAAATATGTTTCACATCAGTCCGACCCAGATGGCCGCTTTCTTCTCCTAACATGTGTAATCAACAATGTTGCCTATTCCATTCTCAATGTGTATGCCCCAAATGTGAACCAAAGTGCCTACTTGAAAAAATTGTGGAAACGCCTTAAACCTGCCATCAAGGGTTTTGTTCTTCTTGGGGGGGGACCTGAATACGGTTGCTAATGCCCGCCAGGACATATCCAGGGACAACCCAATACACTCCCGCAGATCGGACCTTTCCTACTTTTTAAGGACCTCAGACCTACAGGATGTCTGGAGGTGTCACCATTCTACTGAACGAGACTTCTCATTTTTTTCTAAAGTACATTCCTCCTATTCCAGGATTGATATGATCTTAACAGACAAATTTTTGCTTCAGAAAGTGGTGGACTCGGCCATAGGCCAAATCACGTGGTCGGAGCACGCTCCAGTTTCAGTGACTATTGGCCCCCAAGCATGCACGACTAGAGCCAATAGATGGAAAAATGATACCGATATATTTTGTGATCCGGAGTCTTCCTCTGAGGCCCGCGCGGCCCTGGAGGAATTCTTCCGTATTAATGACAATGGGGATATGTGTCCATTTACAGTTTGGAATGCCCATAAGGCATTTATGCGAGGATTTTTAATGTCTAAAAGTGCAGCTAAACGGAGGCAGAGGAGGCAGCAGATGGAAGACCTTTTAGCAAGGATCCAACATTTGGAAACCATTAATAAGCCTGCCCCACTCCCTAACATTAGTGACCAACTATCACATGCCCAAAATGAATTGCGCCTGCTTTTAATAGGACAACACCAGGCTCAGGTCCGTAGATTTAAAGCTAAATTCTTTGTTCATGGAAACAAGGCTGGTAAACTTTTAGCTAACCACTTAAAAGACGAGCATGCCCGCCAACGAATCTCTAAACTGACTCACCACTCTACTGGAGTGTCTGTGACCAACCCCAAAGACATTGCGGACGCTTTTAGCCACTACTACGGATCCCTTTACAATTTAAAGGACGACCTGTCCACTCCCCAACCATCCCCAGAGGACATAGATGGATTTCTAGAGTCTATATCCTTACCTAAACTGAAATCTTCGGATCTCGATGAATTGAATCTCCCTATATATGAGGCAGAAATATCCAAAGCAATCCTTTCACTACCTCTTAATAAGGCCCCTGGCCCCGATGGGTTTTCTTCAGAATATTATAGGCGATTTGTGCATATCTTGACTCAGAAACTTCAGGGGGTGTTCCACAGGGCTGCCTCGTCTGCCTCCTTTCCTCCAGAGATGCTGGAGGCAACTGTGATAACGTTACCTAAGCCGGGGAAGGCCCCGGACTGCACGAAGAACTTCAGGCCCATATCTCTATTGAACGTGGACCTGAAGGTCTGTGCAAAGATCTTGGCTAATCGAATATCTGGGTTCTTACCTGACCTTGTAAAGCAGGACCAGGTGGGCTTTGTTGTGGGTCGTCAGGCTACTGACGCCACAAGGCGCCTCCTGAATCTTATCCACCATGCCGAATCCACTCAAACGCCCACTGTGTTCCTGTCCCTTGACGCCGAGAAGGCTTTTGACAGGATACATTGGGGATATCTACGTAAGGTCCTGCAACGTTTCGGCATGGTGGGTAGGATTTTGGATGCGGTAATGGCTCTGTACACTAAGCCATCTGCATATGTTTACACGGAAGGCCTGTTCTCCATGAAATTTGATATCACTAATGGGACCAGGCAGGGATGCCCACTTTCCCCATTAGTGTTTGCCCTCCTGATGGAACCCCTGGCAGAACGGATTAGAAGTCACCCTGGAATCCGGGGGGTAGATATCAAAAATATCCCAAATAAGATCTCATTGTTCGCGGACGATGTTATTCTGTCAATGACATCCCCCTTAACATCGCTAACAGCGGCTCAGGAAATCCTTCAGGAATTCCACTCTATTTCATACTACAAAGTCAACGATACTAAGTCACACATGTTAGGGGTAGCAATCAACAGCAAATTACAACAGGAGATCAAACGTATAGTGCTTTTCCAATGGGAAGAAAATCATATCGACTATTTAGGTACCAAACTAACCAGTAGCACGAAAGATCTATTCAAATATAACTTCACACCATTTCTTGCCACCCCAACGAGCGACCTCAACAAATGCTGCATTTAAAATGCTGACATTCCCGAAGCTCCTATACTTATTCAGGGCGCTCCCCATTAAGATCCCACTATCGTTTTATCAAACGGTACAATCCATGGTGTCCAAATTTCTCTGGGCTGGAGAATTCTCACAAGCACATAGTTAGGCATCCCCGGGTGGGGGGAATGGGTGTCCCAGATGTAAGGGACTACCACATGGCGGCTATTCTCGCTCAATCTCTTCATTGGTTGAATCCAACTCAAGCACCTAGCTGGAACCAGCTGGAGCAGTCAGGGGTGACACCTGGATCGCTGGCCGATCTTATACTAAGTATTCCTATATCCAACCACTCGTACTCTGTGACACACCCGACGGTATTGGCCACGATACATGCGTGGCAATACTTTTTCGCCCATAGCACTACGGCAGTTCAGAGAATGGACTTCCCTGTCCCTCTGACGGCTCTTTCCTTCCTCTCCCCGAACTTAAATCTTGCACACTGGTCCTCGTTTGGCCTGCACACAGTTCAGGACGTCGTACAATCCCCCAGGGGTTTCTCCTTTAAGGATTGGTGTGATAGATTCCCCTCCTTTGCCAGGGAGTATCTCACATTCCTCCGAGCTTCCCATTTGATCTCTGCCCTGGATACGACTAGCTTTTCTGTCCCTGCACAGATCCACTCCTTATGCTTCGGGACTAACAAACACTTGAAGGGTATAGGCACATTCTACACTGCTCTTCAGGACAAAATTTAATTTAGGAAAAGCACCTACCATCATAAATGGGAGGGCGAACTTAGACAGGAATTCACGGAAGAGCAATGGCTGAGGTCCTACAAACTCACCTTTGCACATACTAGATGCTCTAACTTTAGGGAAGGGCTTCAGAAAATACACCTCAGATGGTATAATACGCCATATACTATAGCCAAATTCTGTCAGGGGGCATCCAATCTTTGTTGGAGGCAGTGTGGGCAAGTGGGCACCTTGCTACATGTGCTGTGGTCGTGTATTTCCTTGAGAGGATTCTGGACCTCTATATCCAAACTTATAGCGGGGGTGACTGGGATGCTAAACAAAGTGACAGTGGAGCAGGCCCTCCTAGGAATCAACATTGACAGATACCCTCCCCAATTCAGAACGGTGGTCCAGAATATTCTCTTTGCCGCTAGACTTTCTATAGCTCGTAAGTGGAAAAGTAATGACCTCCCTTCCCAGAGGGAGGTTATCCAACTGGTGGGAGAATCTTATATATATGAAAAGACTTTAGCTTTCACTGATTTTAAGATGCGACAGTTTCAGGCCCGGTGGTCTATCTGGAACGAATTTATTAAAAAACCAGGTTCACACTAGATCTAGTTGATTATTGGCGGAGTAAGAGGTTGAGCCCGGGTGAGAGGGGGGCCCATGGTGTAGTCGGGGGGCGCAGCATGTTCCCTGTATGGGGCGCCCACCCTATGGTGTTGACGGTTGCGGCTGAGCCCACTGTGTGGGTCTGGAAAGTGGGTTCCCCCCTCCTCCCTCGGGCAGGTGTGCAACTATGTGTAACTATGTGTAACTTAATGCTTTAGACGACAGTACTGTAAAGTGATCGCTTGAGAAGGTTAAATAAGTCAGATATTATCTCTCTTTGGGCCATTTTCGTGGCCATATGCCATACATGTTTGTTTCACTGCATTGATGCTTTCTTTTTCTTTTTCCTTTACTATGTGACATTGCATTCTATGTATTTGTATCCACGTTTGCCTTGTTTATTTTTCTTGAAAACCAAATAAAAAGTTTTGATTAAAATAACGACCCTGGATTATGGCATTAACCTGCTCCGTCAGTGGGGCATTCTGGACTCTGATGAACCAGATACTCAACACCAATCTAGGGGACCTGACCATTCTCCGTCCATCTGACCAAGGAATCCTTCCCAAATGTGTCCACATGTTCCCTGTGGGAGTTGACCCTCCATTCACAACACCAGCCAGTCTTACGATATCCGGCAGTTCTGTTCGGCTGTTTTTAGTGTTTTTATACTAATTGCCCCAAGTTAGCAGGTTCATATTCTGTGCAGATTTCCACCCGGATATCGTCCAATTTGTATCTAAAGGCGCCAACTGTTCCTAGCGCCTTTTGCTGTGTGTGTTTCTTTTTGTCTCTTCCCCCTACCCAGCGTGTTTTATTTTTGTTTTTTCTTCTGTTTTTTTTTTTATTTTTGTTGCTTGCGTTTTGAAGTGTTCACATCGCTTTCATAACACCATGTCTTTTAAACTGACATCCTTGAACGTTCGCGGTCTCAACAGTCCGTTCAAGCGCCATATGCTATGGAGAGAACTTAAATTGCAAAAATGTGATGATATGCTCATACAAGAAACCCATTGCTGTGCTGTGACCCACTCCCTGCTTAAGATTAAACAATTCCCTCATGCCTACTCTGCCAATGGCCCTAAGAAGAGAGGGGGAGTAGCCATCCTCATCAAAGACTCTGTGGACTATAAGTACATTTCACATTACTCTGACCCTGAAGGCCGCTTTCTCCTGTTAAAGTGCGAAATCAACAATGTTGCATATTCCATCATCAATGTCTATGCCCCTAATGTGAACCAAAATTCCTTCTTGAAAAAGCTGTGGAAACGCATTAAACCTGACATCTCAGGATTTGTGATTTTTGGGGGAGATCTGAACTTGGTGGCTAATTGTCGCCAGGACGTTTCCAGGGACCACCCGCTACACTCCCCCAGAGCGGATATATCCAAATTTTTGATTTCCTCGGACCTACAGGACGTCTGGAGAGGTCATCACTCCACAGAGAGGGAATTTTCTTTTTTTTCTAAAGTACATTCCTCATACTCCAGGATTGATATGATCTTAACTGATAAGTTTTTGCTGCAAAAGGTGGTAGACTCTGCTATAGGCCAAATTACGTGGTCGGACCACGCACCAGTTTCAGTGACTATAGGCCCCCAAGCCTGCTCCACGAGAGCCAACAGATGGAAAAACGACATCAGTATTTTTTGTGACCCGGGGACTTCCTCCGAGGTCCAGGTGGCCCTGGAGGAATTCTTCCGTATTAATGACAATGGGGACACTTGCCCATTCACGATTTGGAACGCCCATAAGGCATTTATGCGTGGTTTTCTTATGTCTAAAAGTGCAGCTAAACGGAGGCAGAGGAGGCAGCGGCTGGAGGACCTTTTACAAAAAATCCAACATTTAGAATCTATTAACAAACAGAACCCTCTTCCGAACATTACTGACCAATTGGCACAGGCCCAAAATGAGTTGCGCTTGTTGTTAATTGGACAACATCAGACTCAAGTCCGTAAGCTGAAAGCCAACTTTTTTGCTCACGGTAATAGGGCTGGCAAGCTCTTAGCCAACCATCTGAAAGACGAACGTATCTGACAGCATATCTCTAAGCTAACTCACCACTCCACTGGACTGACCTTGACCAACCCCAAGGATATTGTGGATACCTTCAGTCAATACTATGGCTCCCTTTACAATTTAAAAGACGACCTGTCCACTCCCCAACCGTCTCCGGAGGACATAGACAGCTTCCTAGCGTCTATTTCCTTACCCAAATTGACTCCTTACGCATTATCGGACTTAAACCTTCCTATTTCTGAAGCGGAAATTTCTAATGCAATTCTATCTCTACCCTTAAATAAAGCTCCTGGCCCTGACGGATTTTCCTCAGATTATTATATACAATTTGTACATACTTTGTCTCCAAGGCTCCAGGGTGTGTTCCACAAAGCTGCCTCGTCTGCCTCCTTTCCTCCAGAGATGCTGGAGGCTACTGTGATAACACTTCCTAAACCGGGGAAATCCCCAGATTGCGCAAAGAATTTCAGACCCATATCTTTACTAAACGTGGATCTGAAGGTCTACGCAAAAATTTTGGCTAACCGGTTGCCTGGGTTCCTGCCTGACCTTATCAAACAGGATCAGGTGGGTTTTGTAATGGGTCATCAGGCTACTGACGCTACGAGGCGCCTCCTGAATCTTATCCACCATGCCGAATTCACTAACACGCCCACTGTGTTCCTGTCCCTTGATGCCGAAAAGGCCTTTGACAGGATCCATTGGAGATATTTATATAAAGTTCTGCAACGCTTTGGCATGGGGGGTGGGATTTTGGACGCGATTATGGCTCTATATACTCAACCTTCAACCTACGTTTACACGGAGGGTATGTTCTCTACGAAATTTGATATCACTAATGGGACCAGGCAGGGGTGCCCACTTTCCCCATTGGTCTTCGCTCTCTTGATGGAGCCTTTGGCGGAAAGGAATAGAAGTCATCCGGGAATTAGGGGTCTGGACATCCACGGTTTCCCAAACAAGATATCACTGTTCGCGGACGATGTTATTTTATCTATGACCGCTGAATTAACCTCCCTCACTGCAGCTCAGGAAGTTCTTCAGGAATTTCACTCTATTTTGTATTATAAAGTCAATGATACCAAGTCGCACATGCTGGGGGTGAAAATTGATGAAACTCTGCGGAAAGAGATCAAAAGTTTAGTACCCTTCCAGTGGGGTCAGGGCCCCATTGATTACCTAGGTATCAAGCTCACTAGTAGTGTGAGGGATTTAAATCCAATTTCACCCCGTTTCTGACCACCTTGACATGTGACCTCAACAGATATGGTAAACATTTCCTTTCTTGGTCAGGCAGAAATGCAGCGTTTAAAATGCTAACATTCCCGAAGCTCTTATATTTATTCAGGGCGCTTCCCATTAAGATTCCATTGTCATTCTATCGCACAGTACAGTCCGTGGTATCCAAGTTCTTATGGGCCGGGAAAAAACCCCGCTGCTCGCATAAGCTCTTAGTCAGACATTCCCTGGTGGGAGGTATGGGTGTTCCCGACATAAGGGATTACCATGTGGCTGCTATCCTTACGCAATCTCTTTATTGGTTAAAACCGGCCCGAGCTCCCAGCTGGAGCCAGATAGAACAGTCGGAGGTGCCAAATGGGCCTCAGCATTCCTCTATCTAGACGCACATTCTCTGTAGTACATCCGACTAGAAGTGCCACGATTCACGCGTGGCGATACTTTTTCGCCCACAGTGCCACAACAGGTCGAAGAGTAGATATTCCTGTCCCTCTGACGACCCTTTCCTTCCTTTCCCCGAACTTAAACGTGAACCACTGGCCATCTTATGGTCTATGCACAATCCACGACTTCACACAAAACCAAGGATGCTCCTCCTTTACTACTAGGTGTGAAAAATTCCCTTCCTTTACCAAGGAATATCTCATGTTCCGCAGAGTGTCACATTTGATTTCTAACCTGGACGCGACTGGTATCTCCATACCAGAGCAGATTCATTCCTTGTGTTTGGGGTGTGCAAACACTTAAGGGGTATAGGCACATTCTACACAGCTCTCCATGATAAAAGATTGTTTGTGAAAAACACCCATCATCTCAAATGGGAGGGGGAACTTAAACAGAAGTTCACAACTAAGCAATGGCTAAATTCCTATAAACTCACTCAAACTCACACCAGATGTTCTACCTTCAGAGAAGGGCTTCAAAAATCACATCTCAGGTGGTACAAAACACCGTACACTATTGCCACATACTTTCCAGAGGCGTCTAACCTATGCTGGAGGCAATGTGGACAGGTGGGCACTTTACTACATGTACTGTGGTCGTGTGTATCCCTGAGAAGCTTTTGGACCTCTGTATCAAAACTTATTGCATCTGTAACTGGGATACTCAATAGGGTGACAGTTGAACAGGCCCTCTTGGGTATCAATATGGACAGATACCCTCCCCAATTTAGGACGGTAGTCCAAAACATTATTTTTGCTGCTAGGCTGTCCATAGCTCGTAAGTGGAAGTGTAGTGATGTCCCTTATCAGAGGGTAGTCATCCAACTTGTGGGAGAATCTTATATTTATGAAAAAACTCTAGCCTTCACTGAACTTAAGGTGCGACAGTTTCAGGCCAAATGGTCAATCTGGAATGATTTTACCCTCAAACACAGTTCCTGCTAAGCCCAGTTACTAGTGGGCGGTGGGTACGGGTGGGTCATAGTGGAGAGAGGCTCGACTCAAATTGGGGGGGGTGCAGCATGTTCCCTATATGGGGCACCCACCTCAAGGTAATGTGATCTATTGTCAACTACAATAGCGTAGAAACGGGTCGCAAGCCCCTCCACCCCATCCCCAACCAGCCATGTTGTTGAAGAAATATATTCTAGGATGATGGCTAAAGAAGGTCAGTTACTAAGTTACTCCCTATGAGTAAGTCCCTTTGGGGGCTGTAGGCCACACATGTTTGTTTGAAAGCATTATTATTCACATGTTTGTTTGAAAGCATTGTTATTCACCTTTCTCTTTTGTGTGACGTTGCCGTATGTACAATTTCGTTCATACTATTGTTCATGTATATTTTCTGTATTTTCTTGAAAACCAAATAAAAAGATTTAAAAAAAAAAAGGGGGAATTGAGGGAGAAGAACTGTTGCAAATGTTGGGAGACCGTGTGTTGGGTGGTAGGATTCTGGAAAAGGGATACATTACATCTCCACACCCTCGCCGGGGAAAGGGAAGTGCCATCCTCAATTAGGGGGGATACCGGAGCATGATCTGACCAAACAATATTGTGAATAGAGGCCTCAGAGACCCTTTGGAGTAAAAATGTATCCACTAAAAAGTAATCCAAGCGGGAGTAAGAGTTGTGACAGGGGGAGTAATAGGTATATGACCTATCCGTTGAGTTTAAACATCGCCAGGCATCGTACAGATCCTCGGACTCTAGCAGGTCTGCCAGGGCAAGGGGTCTCCTGCTGTGAGACGAGGATGTGTCGAGGCCCGGGTTGACTGGTGCATTGAGATCGCCACACACTATCAAATTACCATATCTGGAAACGGAAACCTTTTTCAACAGAGTACGGAGAAATTTCTTCTGACGTACGTTAGGTGCATAGGCAGATACCAAGGTAGGAGGCAGATTATTAATAGTACATTTTAAAATAATATACCGACCATTCGGATCAATCGTGGAGTCCGTAAGGGAGAACGTGACAGTATCTCGTATAGCTATGAGAACCCCTCTCTTCTTCTCCTCGACAGAAGCACGGAATATATGAGGGAAAGCCGGATGGGAGCTGTTCGGGGATGCATGGATTTTAAAGTGTGTTTCCTGAACTGCGAGAACGTCTGCTTTCAAGTGGACAGCTTCTTGCCAAAGGGATCTCCTCTTCGCCGGGTGGTTTAGACCCCGGGTGTTGATTGACACCATCTTGACACCCATGGTAAGATGGCAAGAAAGAGGTCAGAGTTCAGTTGAATTGGAGAAAGGCCAAATGGAACTGGCCAAGAGTCTCGTAGAGCAGAAGAGGGTTGGGCAAAGGCACAGCCATGTGTGTGTAGGATGAATGTCCGAAGGTGATGGGAATAAGGCAGAGCTACAGTCCGGAGTGGAAGGTAGGGATGCACCGTACAGTCAGTAGAGAGGTGGGTGGTACAAAAAATTTGATGTGCAGGATACAGTTGTAGGGTTACAGAAGAGACATAATGACCTTGTAGGGTAAAACCGTAGCAAACTGAGAACAACAAAAAAGGTAAAAAGGTGGCCTTGGTGGGGCCAGAGCAGTGATCACTGCCGGTAATGGGGGGAAATGGGTACATCATCGAGTACCCGCAGCACACTCAGGGATCAAGTTGAAGAGGGAAAGAAAAAGGCATTCCTGGCTCCCTTGTTCTGTTTGGAGGACTTTTTATGGGAGACTGTATGCCATTTCTGGCGGATGTGAACAGGAGGTGGAGGAGCAGACTTGTCGTGGCTGACTTGTTCCTCTGGCAGTATGTTCCAGGTCCTGAGAAGGTGGATTCCTTCCTCCAGGGAGGAAACAATGTTTCAATCCATCGTGTGATATTTCAAGCTTGGCCGGGTATTTCCAGCGATAAACGAGTTGGTGGTTCCACAAGGCCTTCGTGATGGAGGATAGGTTGCGGCGCCTCTGAAGGGTGTATTGGGAAAGATGCGGTAGGACTTGAAGGTTGGCAGCCTGGGGGGGTAGGTCCGTGCGTTTGCGGAAGGCTGAAAGGAGATGTTCCTTTACTTGAAAAAAAAAATGGATTTTTGTAAAATCTTACCGTAAAATCCTTTTCTCTTAGCTCATTGACAGACGTAGTCCTCGGTGATTCAACACCCTTGGGTTATGCTGCCCTCTACAGGAGTAGGACTAGACAGGAAAGAAAATGTTCTGGCCACACCCTAGGGGCAGTCCCAGAGGGTATATCCTCTCACTTTCTGCTCTAGCAAATCAGTTATGTCACAAAGCAGTGTTTAGAGAATTTAACCCAACCCAACTCAAAAACAGAGGGGCGGGTACTACGTCTGTCAATGAGCTAAGAGAAAAGGATTTTACGGTAAGATTTTACAAAAATCCATTTTTCTCTATTGCTCATTGACAGACGTAGTCCTCGGTGATTCAACACCCTCGGGACGTCCCAAAGCAGTACCACAAATGAGGGGTGGGAAAATGGAAATCAAATCCAATCTAGAAGGCCCAACCGGTGCCAACTAGAAGTTTACAATGCTCATCCTCAATGATGAGACTCAACACATATTTTTCAACAGAAAAAAACCACCGAGGTAGACCACCGGTCTCCTCAAATTGCGGCCTGCAAAACCTTGCGGCCAAATGAGGCATCCGCCGATGCCATCACATCAATCTTATAAAATTTTGTAAAGGTATGTACCGACGACCAGGTGGCCGCCTTACATACCTGGACCACTGACGCCTGATGGCGATAGGCCCAGGAAGTACTGAGCGCTCGAGTGAAGTGCGCCCTAACAGGGAACGGAGGATTCCGACCCTTAATATAATAAGCCTGTACCACCGTCTGACTGATCCATGTAGATATGGTCGCGGCAGACACAGGCAACCCCCTTCAAGGGCTATCCGTGATCACAAAAAGTGAGTCCGTCTTACGAAAACAAGTTCGTAGTAGTCAAGTGTATCCTTCTGAACCCCATCCAAGGAGTGTAATGCAAACTCCCAAGGATGGCTAGTCTTAGGACACGGGGAAGGTAACACAATACTTTTATTCAGATGAAAAACTCTGAAAACCACTTTAGGAAGGAAGGATGGATTCGGAAGAACCACCACCTTATCCCTATGAACCACCAGATATGGGGAACGACAAGATAATGTGGCCAGTTCTGACACCCTGCGTGCAGAAGTAATGGCCACCAAGAAGGCCACCTTCTGGGATAATGTAAGCAAGGGAATCTCCCTAATATCTTCAAAGAGAAGTTTCTGAAGAACCGACCACACTAAATTAAGATCCCAGGCGGTAAGGGTGCGCGCACTGGCGGAGCCAGATGTCGCACCCCCTGGATGAAATTCCGCACCAAGGAATGATTAGCCAAAGGTTTCTTGAAAGAAGATTGCTAACGCCGAGAACCTGACCCTTGATCGTGCTCAAGGATAGTTTCTGCTCAACCCCTTGTTGCAGACAGACCAAAATTCGGGTCACCGAATAGGTATGTGGGGGAAATCCAATAGATTCACACCATGCAATATAAGACTTCCATGTGCTGGAAGTCGCTTTCCTTGCTTTAACTGGAGGTAGGAATAACTGAAGCTGACACTCCCTTGTCCTTCAGTACCTGGGTCTCAATGGCCAGGCCATTAAGCCAGCGACTGTAAAGCAAGATGGAAGATCGGTCCCTGAGACCGCAAATCCTCCCTGAGAGGAAGTCTCCAAGGAGCGCCCGCGACTAGCCTCACCAAGTCGGCGTACCAGGCTCGACGAGGTCAGTCCGGAATTTCCAGAATAACTGGAATTCCCTCCACCTCTATCCTGTGAAGAAGTTCCCACAGCAACTTGAGAGGATGGAAGGCATGCCGTAGCGGATACTGCCCCCACGGGGCGATCAGCGTTTCTGCTGCGTCCGCTAGAGGATCGCGGCGCGAGCTACAAACCTCCGCACCTTCCTGTTAAGCCAAGGTGCCAACAGATCCACATCCGGGATGTCCCAATGAAGGGACAGCTAGTGAAAAACCTCTGGATGAAGAGGCCATATGCGATTGGATCCGAATCGGGCTGCTCTAGAGCTGCTCGATCCAGTAAATCAGACAAAATCTGATCGCTCTCAGTTCCGATACCCTTATTGGTAATCTGGATACTATCGGAAGAAATGACTTCCCCTGGTTGAGCATCGGAGACTTCCTGGTCCGCTCGCTCAACCGGATCCGATTGTCCAGGGAATCGGAATTCTGATTCCATTAAAAAAGAATCTCCTTCAGGAGAATTCGGGTATGAGACTGGGTATACGGTACTGCCTCTAAGAAGGCCACCATCAGTCCCAGCCAATTGACGGACAGCAACATCCGAATCGTTGACTGAACCTTCTGGAGTTTCTCCGCAAGGAGAAACTCTCTTGCCCAGGATGTATCCAACCTTAGGCCCAGATAGTTCAGTCTCCTGGTGGGAACCAGGGATGATCTTTGGGAAAGCGAAAAAACGCTGATGTCCTGCGATGATGGGGATATAAAGATAGGCCTCCTAAATGTCTATGGACACCAGGAAATCCCCCTGATGCAGGGAGGCCACCACTGTACGGATGGACTCTATTTCTTCCCAAGTCCAGATTTGGACGCACCTTGCCCTCTTTCCTGGGCATTGTGAATAGGTTCGAATAGAACCAATGAAACCGTTCAATGTTAGAAGGGAAGAATTGCACCGGTGGAAGTGATCGAAACTCGATCCTGTGTCCTCCAGAAACCGGTGAAGACATCCCCCCCACCCCAGAGATGGGTAGGGGCGCATCAGGCTGTATCTTCAGGCTTGGCTGAGCCGGACTTTTTGTTTAGCCGACCAGCGCCCTTTGAAACCCCTCTAAAGGGGCTTTGGAGGGTTTCGCCTTATCGCCCGCCCTCGCGGAACGAACAATTCTTTATGAGCAGAAAAGGAAGGTTATCGTTGTTACGAGGTCCTTTTATCCTAACAGTCTGTGGCAAGACAGCAGGTGGTACCGTCTATCCTATAAAGAGGAATTCCTCAAACGGATAGCACCTAGCCATGCGTTTGGAAATAACAGGGGTTCGTTTCAAAACGACCCCATTTGGGTAAAGGAAAATCCTTCGCCCTTTTGGTAGGCTAACAAGTACCAAAAAGGAATCTCAGTCTCAGCTACCTCTGCCGGTGTAACCTCAAGACTAAAGGTTTCCCGGACGGACACAACTAGTGCATCCACCACTCTTGTGCTATGGCGGAGGCAGAAACGTGCTCCTCACTGCTGAGGAGATATTACCTGAGACAACAGCCCCTGAAGTATCTGATAAACAATAGGGGTAGGCGGGGGTCGCTTCTTGACCCCCGTCCCTGACAGGCCACCTCCACCCGGGATACCAAAGACTCCAAAACTGCCGATAATGCATTAAAAACAAGTGGGGTACTGGAGGGTCCTGCGGCCACCTTGAGGGGATCAGGTGGGGATACCTATGCGGCAGGGTCAATGATTATACAAGACACTTGCCAGTGACAAAAAATGACAAAGTAAAAAACTTTTTTTTTTTTTTGTGTCCCCCAGTCGCAACAGCGCCCCTCAGTGTTACCTGCCTTTTTGGACCCGAGAGAGACCCCAAGGCTCATCCCTGATGCACAGAAGTTTTCATCAGCTTGCTCAGTGCTTGTCTTGTTACAGACAGGAAGTCTTTGGCCCTATTTCCTGGGTAAAGGAGGCGGCTCCGCCCCTTAACACGCCTGCCGGCGCCTCCCCCTGGCTCCATGAGGTGTTTGAGTCACCTCAAACATGGCCGCCCCCATGCTGGAGACACAAGGCTACACCAAAATGGCGGCCTCGTGCGATCTACCAGACAATGGCGGCGGCCTGCACAGAATAGCGGCATGTCTGCAGAAGGATCTCGGCCTCACAACCCTTCACCCTCATGGTGGTCAGCGTGGTCGGCGGTACAGGACCCTGGCGGGCCGTATGCGGTCCGTGGCCGTCGGGAGGCATCTGCTGGAATGCAGTATACATGTATAGACATCGCCCTGTGGCTTCTGACAGGTAGGATACCTTATACTATCACAGTAAAGTTCTAGTACTGCCACTGACTACAATCATTTTCACATTTTTACAATTAGATTGTCAGCTCCCAAACCAAGCCTCCTGGCTTCTTGTACACAAAAATCACACTCAATTAGGGGGATCTGTGACATGTTATAGGATAGAAGGGAACCCATCCTTACCATTACAGAGAGGGGCCCGCGTTCACCACAAGACCCGTCAGGGGGAAAGGGGGAACATACTACTCACCATACCGGAACCAGGCGGGCGCCAACTCCTGACAGTACCCCTCTCCACCGAGGTGGGAGGGCTGTCGACCAATACGGACGCCGTGACTCATGGTCTTTGGCGTTTCAGCGAGACGTTTAACTCGCAGGGTCAGTCCCCGTCCAGTGGGACTATGTCGCGGCCGACCCAGCGCGGAGCTATGGCCTGCACGCGCTCGTAGGCTGAACTGGGGTGACCACTGGATCTCAACATCCAGCCCGTCGCCCAGTTCAGCTTTCTTGCTTGAAGATCTCACAGGAACACTGGAGAAAAAAAGCGGTCTAAAAAATATTTTCTAAGAAAAAAATCCTGCCAGGGCCGAAGATCCCAGCAAGGTATCTAGGTCCTTACTCCTAACTAGACAGAAAAAAACTGATTTGCTAGAGCAGGAAGTGAGAGGATATACCCTCTGGGACTGCCCCTAGGGTGTGGCCAGAACGTTTTCTTTCCTGTCTAGTCCTACTCCTGTAGAGGGCAGCATAACCCGAGGGTGTTGAATCACCGAGGACTACGTCTGTCAATGAGCGATAGAGAAATGAACGTGCAGCAGCACATCACGGGGGTTCAGTGGGTAAGAAGGAGGGTGTGGGGACTCTATGAATCCTGTCAATTATGAAATCCGCATTGGAGAGGGATGAAGGTACTGCAAGAAAAAGGTCCTTCGCAAAGTGGGGAAGTTGATGTGGCAGGATGGTCTCAGATACTCCATGTATTTTAAGATTATTCCTGCGGGACCTATCCTCTAGGTCTGCGATTTTTGCTTGCATGGAGGAGATAATCTCATGATGAGAGGAATGGGAGTCCACTAAGGAGTTGAAGGAAGAGGTGAAATCCCCCATTTGAATTTCAACCTGATTAACCCTTTCTCCAAGGTGTGAGATGTCTGCTTTGCATTCACTGATGCAGGATTGCATGTCAAGCTGGATGGACGATCTCAGGGTCCGCAGCATGTCTATTATTAGGGCCACCGAGAGAGGTTGATCAGAACAGGGAAAGTTCAGAAAGGGATCAGGTGAGGGAGCCGCAACAGTGTCCATGGGGGATGAGTAGGCCTCATGGAGGGGATGGTCGATCCGCGGCCTAGATTTGGCCGGGCTCCTGGATGCAGGAGAGGAGGAGGAAGGCAGAGGACTTGCCTGAAGATGCTGATGAGGCTGCTCTTGATCGGGTCCGTCCGTGGATGGATGCAGAAGCGGAGCCGGAGGTGGAGGCCCGGCCATGGCGCCATCTTGGCTGCGTCCACGCTGCATAGGAGGGAAGAAGGTAGAAAGCTTCTGTACTTGTGGCGGATCGAGGCGGCGTCTCCTTATAGCAAGGAGCGGCGGTCTGTGGAGGGTGTCCGGCGGCAAGTAGCGATGCGACTAGCGGGAGCAGGCAGCTTGATGTGGGTCGATTTAGTCCCGAGTGGAGCGGAGCTCAGGGATTATGCGGCCATGTTCATCGGCGGTTGCCACACCCCCCTCAGGGAGAGTATGTTTGACACATGGAAGACAGGAAGGATCAGTATGACACATGGAAGACAGGAAGGATCAGTATGACACATGGAAGAAAGGAAGGATCAGTATGACACATGGAAGAAAGGAAGGATCACTATGGCATGACATCACTATTTTCAAAGACATTGTATGTGAAAAACTGGATTTCTGTCTTACCGTAAAATCCTTTTCTCTGATGTTCATTGACTGACACAGCTCCAGATCTTCTTGACCCTTGGGTGTATGCTGCCCCCTACAGGAGTAGGACACTAGAGGGGCAAAAAGTTTGACTACGCCTATAGGGCAGTCCCAGGGGGGATACTCCCACATCCTGCTATAGGTCTTCAGTTTTGTAACAAGCAGTGTCAGAAGAACATAAATCCCAACTCAATAGAGGGGAGAGAGAGGTGCTGTGTCTGTCAATGACCATTAGTGAAAATTATTTTAAGTTAAGATAAAAATCTAGTTTTCTCTTTCGTTCATTGATGGACACAGCTACAAATCTTCTGGACCCTTGGGACATCCCAAAGCAGTGTCAACATGAAGGGTGGGAAGAGCACAGCAAGAAACACACTTCCCAAAGGCTAAACATAGCCAGCCAGGTAAAACAAGAGCTCAACCAGCAACAACTGGAGCTCACCTGACAAAAACACCCTCCAAGAGGACTAATCCTCTCCAACAGCGGCCTGCAAAAGCTTGCGGCCAAAAGAAGCATCCGCAGATGCCAACATATCAATCTTATAAAATGTTGTGAGTGTGTACGAACGACCAGGTGGCCGCCTTTTTGCAAACCTGCACTACTGACGCCTGATGACGGAAGTCCCAAAAGGCGCTAAGTGACCTTGTAGAATGCGCCTTAAAGGGGAAAGGAGGATCCTGACCCTTAATGGAATAGGCCTGCACCACTGTCTGATCCATCTACAGCCCCTTCTGTAAGGACAAAAAAATAATCAGATTTTCGGGATGACTCAGTCGCCACCATGTACACCCTGATTGCCCGAACCACATCCAAAGAATGTAATGCCCTGTACACACTATCAGATTATCTGAAGACTTTTGTCTTCATATTTACCTTTTCTATGTAGTGCAAGGGCCTGCCGGATTGCATACAAATTGAAAGTGTTTAGGTTTGACCTCATATTATGGTAAGTCTGCAGACAAAAGTCTTCAGATAATCTGATAGTGTGTACAGGGCATAAGGCTATCTCTTTAAGATGCTTAGGACACAAGGAAGGCAACACAATGTCTTAATTTACTTGAAATAGTTATTAGATTTTTCACAAAAAACTAAAATACAAAACAGGAAAGAATGCATTGCAATGCAGTGAAACATTATACAAAGCAAGAACAGGGAAGGTAATTCTCGTAGTAAAAGAGGACATTCGTAACATGAGTACATAACACAGAAACTTGCACTAAACCAGAAACTAGTGCTAATATCTCAGACAGGTTGGAAATAAGAGCTCTGTCGCCAGAGAAGCCAGGTTTTATGAAATTTACTACCTCGGAAAATTTGAGTACGCATATGCCTTTTCTAAGGAAAAGTGTTGATTTACCAGACGGATCACCTCCATGTGGGAGGGGGCTACTGGTTGTTTCCAACATCTAGCAATGACCGTCTTGGCCGCTATCAGTATATGTGTAAATACCATTCTCATGTCGGAGGGTATATTTTCAATGCCCAGTAAGAGAAGAGCTAAGGCGGGCTCAGGTCTGGTCAAAATACCTGTAACATCAGAAAGCATCTCAAAGATTTTCCTCCAGAAGCTAGTAAGTCCTTTACAGGACCAGAAGATGTGAAAAAGTGTACCAGTTTGATCACAATTGCGCCAACAGAGCGGATCATGTTCAGGATAAATTATCGACAAGTGATAAGGGGTCAGGTACCATCTAGTGACTATTTTCTGAAATTGCTCCCAATGTGTGACACACTGTGTTGACTTGCAGGACGTGTGTATCGCCAATTTCCATTGCTCACTGGAAAAAGTCGAACGCAGGTCTCTTTACCATTTTGTCATGTGGGACGTTTTGTGAAATGTGAGCTTCTGCTGTAGTCGGTTGTAAAACACAGATATCCCCTTAAGCTTGGATGTTGGGTCCGTAAGATACTTCCACAGCGATGTGGGAAGGTCAAATCTAGGTGGAGGATGTTTGGATATAAAGCTCACAATGCTGTTATAAGCAAAGACAGCTTGAGGGGGGAGTGAGAACTCTCATAGGATCGCGAAGGGTTTAATAGAATTACCTTGATAGAGTTGTGTAACTGTGTCAATGCCAGCCGATAGCAGTTTATTGATGTGAACATAAGTAGAATACTCATGGTGGATAAAGGTATGGGAACGGGTATGTTACGCTGCGGAGTCGGAGGTTGAGCAATTAGATAACGCCAGGATTGTAGTGAAGCTCTCGTTGTTATTGGAAGAGTATGTAATGTCAAGGGTTTCCAAATGTCCGCCAAGAGTAGGGTGTATAGATCCTGTGAGTTGGATAATACGGATTCTATCGGGAGCCACGGGAGAGAGATGTTGTGAGTTCTATGGGTGAACCAATACTGTAAAGGGGCCAGGCAGGATGCGTGATAGTAGTCTCCAATATCTGGTAGTCCCAGCCCACCCACAGATTTATGTCGTATCATGTGCGTGTACGCGCATCGTGCCCGTTTACGTTGCCAAATAAAGGTACGTAGTATTTTGTTGAGCGAGCTGATATAATGTTTGTGGATATGGATCGGAAGAGTGTGAAATGTATATAATATTTTAGGGAGGCATGTCATTTTAAAGGCAGCTATTCTACCAGTCCAGGATAATTCTGTCTTCTTTAGTCTGGTGATATCTTCTGAAATGGACGCAAATTAGAGGTCAGTAGTCCTGAGGTCGGGAACGTTAAGGATATACCCAAGTATTGAAAAGCTTGAGTAGTCCACGTGTAGGGTAGTTTTTGCTTAAGATGTGCAAGTGCATGTCCATGTATGCCCAAATTTAGAATGACGGATTTACTGAAGTTGACCTTATAGTAGGAAATGGCGCTGAAAATTTGCAGGATATCATGAGCAGCAGGTAAGGACACGATGGGGTTCGTAAGGCTCAGGATAACATCATCAGCAAAGAGCGTAATAACGTGTTGCGAACGTTGAAACTTAAAGCCCGAAACCATGGGGTTTTGTCTGAATGTTTCTGCCAAGGGTTCGATCATTAGGTTAAATATCAAAGGTGAAAGTGGGCAGCCTTGACGCGTACAGTTCGATATCTGAAAAGCCTTGGATAGAGTGCCCGCCGAAAGTACCCTGGCCGTTGGGGTAGTGTAGAGAGTCAGGATAGCCGACAAAATCGGGCCAGTGAAACCAAACTTTTCCAACACAGCTCTCATAACCCCAATGAACATGGTCAAACGCCTTCGCCGCGTCTATGGATAAGAGCAGAGAAGGCGTTTTTGTACGCTCAGCATGATGGAGCAAATTAATAACCCGTCTCGTGGCATCAGGGGCCTGTCTGCCTTTAACGAACCCCATCTGGTCCTCCTTTATAAGAGAGGGTAAAATCAGCGCAATCCTATTGGCAATAAGTTAAGCATATAATTTAATATCATTATTCAAAAGGGAGATAGGCCTAAAATTTGCGGGAGTGGTAGGGGATTTACCCGGCTTAGGGAGCGTAGTGATGTTAGCCTGTAACATTTCTGGCGGTAGGGTTCCTATCCTGACCACATTAGAAAAAAGATTTAAGAGGTGAGGTGATAATTGGTCTTGCAGGGATTTGTAATATTTATTTGTGCGACCATCGGGGCCTGGGGACTTATTTAGGGGCATGGCTGCAAGTGTGTCGGTCAATTCCTTAGGGGAAAAGGGCCTATTTAATTGTATTAATGCGTCTTTCGTTAAGGTTGGGAGACGGAGTCTGTGATGGAAGTCCCGAATGGATGCGTCCGTGGGTTGGGGAGTGTCTGCGTCAAGCTTAAGATTATATAGAGAACTATAGTAATCCGTGAACGCATCCAATATTTCTTGCGGGTGGGAATGTTTAGTACCCGTGTGGGGATGTATGATGGATTCAATTTCATTTTAACCCTCCTCGCCTTGATTCTCGAAGCTAGAAATTTACCTGCTTTATTGTGGGCAGAATAGTAGCACATGTTGAGACGTGCTAACATGCTATTGTGGCGCTCAGAAAGGAGTCTTTTAAGGTCTGCGCGGAGGGCACACAATTTGGAGGCATTAGATGGGGAGGGGGCAGTTTTGTTATTGGTATCCAGATCATGAATACTTTGAAAAAGATCTTCCATCTTGCGGTGGAACCTCCTCTTCAACTTGGAACCCAATTGAATAAGAAGTCCCCGTGCAAAGGCCTTGTGTGTGTTCCACAGCGTGGCAGGATCAACATCAGGAGTATTATTAATGGAAAAGAATTCTTCTACCCGGGATTTCAAAAATTTAAGAGAATCTGGATCAGATAGAATAGAGTTGTTGCATCTCCACAGGAAGGTGGTGGGAGAGGCGGGACGATGGGACAGCGACATATGGATGGCAGCATGGTCTGACCACATAATGGGGGAAATAGATGTACGAGTTAGAAACCTTCTAAGAAATATACATAAAAGATAAAGATTGATAAAACCAAAACCATCTATAATCAATGACCCCTTAAAAATAAATAGGAATAAGTATTAATCTATACTCTATTGCACAGTAACGCTGAAGTAAAAACAATAATCACATGTAACCACCATAAACACTGAATGGATATAGCTGGTGGGGCAATATAAGGTGCAATATATAGTGCGATAAGTGCTTCAAAGTGCACAATAAATAAATTCAGTAAACAAGGCATAACAAGGCAGGGAAACTATTGGCCTCTAGATTAAAGGCCCGTAGGGTCAAGACTAAAATCACTTCTTTAACACACCCACATACTGGAGCAGATCTACGCCACCCGTAAGCTATTGCAGATGCCTTTGCGGATTATTACAGTTCACTATACAACCTGAACTCGGACGTTTCTACCCTGCAACCCACTAAAACTGCCATACAAAATTTTCTAGATAGACTCAAGATTCCCACACTTACCCCATCTGCGTTCTTAATGCCCCTCTCACCCCACAGGAACTCTCGCACATCATCAAGTCACTTCCAATGAACAAGTCCCCAGGTCTGGATGGACTTACCAACGAATATTACTGTTCTCTCCACGACATACTATCTCCTCACATCCTCACTTTGTTGTCTAACACCATAGCTTCCCAATCCTTTCCTTCCAAAATGCTACAGGCACATATAGTAACCCTCCCCAAGCCGGGTATACCTCCCACCACCCCAGCCAATTTTCGCCCTATCTCCTTGCTAAACACGGATGTTAAAATTTACGCCAAACTTTTGGCGACCCGATTGGTGGCGATTCTGCCCGACCTCATAGGCCCAGACCAAATGGGATTTGTTAAGGGCAGGCAAGCTCCAGATGCAACAAGAAAGGTGATCAACCTCATGCACCAGGCGGAGCTGGCTCGGGTGCCTTCTCTGCTTCTCTCAATTAATGCGGAGAAGGCATTTGACCGCATCCACTGGGGCTACATGAAAGCAGTTCTTGCTAAATTTGGCTTTTCAGGCCCATTTGCCTCAGCGATACTAGCCCTGTACTCCTCCCCCTCTGCCAAGGTTCTTTCATCTGGCATACTATCAAAAGTTTTCTCGAACACGAATGGCACTCTATCCCCCCTTAACTTCAATCTGGTAAACCCCCTAGCGATTTCTATCCGGGAACACCCCATGATTCAAGGATTCAAATTTTCACACTCCCAACATTCCATCACCCTCTTTGCCAACGATGTGATACTCAGCCTTACCCACCCTATCATCAGCTTACCCGCGGCACACCGCCTCCTTCAAACCTTTAGTAATATATCCTATTATAAAGTGATTTTTACCAAGTCTGTCGTGTTGAATATGGGGGTTCACGCATCAACTGTCTCACCTGCAAACTATCCTTCCTTATACTTGGACGTCGGAAGACGTCTCGTATCTAGGCCTAAAACTCACTTACCCTCTATCCAAATTGACAAAGTCAAACATACAACCTCTTATAGCGACAATCTCGTCTGATGTACAAACCATAACCCGTACAGAACTGTCCTGGGCGGGTAGGATTGCAGCCTTCAAAATGCTCTGCTTACCTAAGATATTATACCTCTTCCGCACCGTTCCGATTCACATTCTCACATCTCACATAGATACACTGAATAAACTAATGCGCTCACTGGTGTGGCAGAAAAAGCGAGCTAGGTGCAACTACCTCCACATGATCCGTCATAAATCCGTTGGTGGTTTGGGACTTCCGGACATACATGACTACTATACAGCGGCTCAACTTGCCCCCAACAATGGGTTCCCCCCTCGCCCTCATCACCCTGGGTGAACATAGAAGCCTTCCTGTCTAAATCTCCTGATCTCAGCCTCCTCCTACTGGCGGACCTCTGGAAACCTATACCCCTGACTCAGCTCCCCATCACTACCCAAACAACGTTGAAAGCTTGGAGGACCTTGCTGGCAAGTCCTGACTCGGACTCCTCAACTACCACACTATCACTTCCACTAGGTACCCTCCAGGTTCTTCTCCCTTTCACCCCATCTCTAAATTTACCGTGGCTGGGATCCGAACCGTATCTCAACTTTACTTGAATACCGCTCTGAAAAACTTTGCTGAGCTCTAGACCGAATTTGACTTACCTGATTCTGCCAAATTCCCGTTCAACTCAATAGCGAGTTTTCTGTCAAAACATCCCCCTCCTAATACGCCTCCCTTCTGCTGTATGGCAATACCTCTTCTCCCCCCATCAAAAAGATGAAAGGCATATCCCTTTTCTATAATCACGTAAACGACAAATTGTCATTTTACAAAACTTCCCACATGTTTAAATGGGAAGAGGATTTTTGCACGTCCTTCCCCCAATGGCAAAACGTTATACGCTGCACATACAAAGCCTCCTGTGGTGTAACACACCGGGAAGAATCCCAAAAAATCCTAACCAGATGGTACCTCACACCGTTTCCTTGTTCAAATTTTACAAACAATCTGATCCCCTGTGCTGGTGGGGCTGTGGCCACGTTGGAACCATCTACCATATCTTCTGGTCCTGTAAAAGCCTCCTGGGCTTCTGGAGAAAGGTGTCCGAGATCCTATCCACGGTCACAGGTATTCTGCGACCCGTCACCCCGGCCATGGCTCTCCTCTTTAGGCATAGAGGACGTCCCTTTTGACATGTGCATAGTCTACACGCATGTACTGATAGCAACCTGATCCCCCTTCTCACTTAGAAGTTGTCCACCTGGTTAATTCCCAATTCTCTATGGAAAAAGCACATGCTTTGTCTATGGCCCAAGGGGCCAAGTTCACTCACCAGTGGTCCTTCTGGACGGGCAGTAAATACTATTCTTCAATCCTTTGAGACAACCCCCACTACCTTGTTGTTACTACTCCCACATTTGTTGGTTTTACCTCCGAAAGTGCACTTCCTTTACTCTCTACAGCCTTATAACGTTGGTCTTTATACTGAGGTTACATTATTGTACTGTATGACTGTTCTTGTAAAAATGTGAATTTTCTTCTGACATATCTCTATGCATTGCTCATTGTTCCAGCTGTTCTAAGAAATGTTTTGTTACATGTTTTACATTTCTTGAAAAACTCAAAAATTATTGAAATAAAGTGTCGCCTATGGGGATTTTTTAGTACCAATGTTTGTCACTATTCCGTGTGGGTGCCCAATTTTGAAGCATGACATGTTGGGAATCTACTCGGTGTAACATTATCTTTCACAATATGGAAAAAAATTGGGCTAACTTTACTGGTTTCTTATTTTTTTATTAAAAAAATTGAATTTTGGGGGGGCGTGGCGACTGCGCACCAAGATGGCCGCGATCTGAGCGAGCTCCGCTCTGAGCCCAGGGACTAACACAGATCTGCAGACACCCGCTGCAGCTGGACGACACTTGCCGCCACCCCCGTACGTGGGAACCCTACCTGCACCTTCCGAGATGTGCAGGAACTGCCCGGATACCGTGACGGTGAAGAAATTGTCGGCTTACTTCCCGTCATTGCCTCACTCCGGTCTTATACAAAATGGCGGCGGGAGACCGCCTTCTCCGCCGCCTCCCTTACCTCTGGCGTCCAGCAGCCCGCAACCGCCGGATTTGGACTCAATGGATGCTACTGCTGCTGGGACACACAGTTCTCCTTCCCCATCCTCGGATTCAGGTGCCAGCACTCCTTCCACAAGGAGCCCGCTCAAATCTAAGCCACGCAGGGACACTGACATCCGCAGAGAAGAGATGGAAGCTGGACTCCCACCCCAGTCTCAGGTACCTCTTCCTGTTTATAACCCTCAAAATTACCCCATCGCACAATTCCCTACTACCTGCCAGCTAATCTCTGATGTCACCATGAAAGAGATGATCGTTCCACTAAAAGCTTCACTGCATGCAGACCGCTTTACTGCTGTCCACCAGTGTAAACCTGAAGTACAAGAGCTGGGACAAAGGGTACATGTCACTGAGACCAAATTGTCAGAGGTATCTGTTTCTTGCAATGTGCTTGTGGACTCCCATAACTCCCACAAAGATGACCTCCTTATGATCAAAAACAAACTGTCTGACCTGGAGGACAGGTCACGCCGCAACAACATCAAGATCAGAGGCGTCCCTGAGACCGTCGCACCGCAACAACTTCCCCACTATGTTCATTCGCTATTCAAAGATCTGGTTCCCTCATTTACATCTGCAGACCTGACAGTGGACAGAGTCCAGCGGGTTCCTAAACCCTCCTTTCTGCCACAGGAGGTTCTGAGGGACATAATCCTCAGAGTGCACTTCTACCTGGCCAAGGAGCGCATATTGGAAGCCTTCCAGCGCAAGGATAATATCTCACCCAGTGCACAATCTTTACAACTTCTTCCGGACTATTCCAAACACACCTTGCAGCAGAGGAGGGATATGTCTACAATCACTAAAGCCCTCAGAAACCACAACGTGGTTTACAAGTGAAAGTATCCGGCCAAACTGAGTGTGACTTACAATGATTCCTCACATCTGATCACGACGGTGGACCATGGAATCAAACTCCTGCGAGAGTGGGGTATCGTACCCCACGACCCTCCTCATCCACCTCTCCCTGACTACCGAGACCCTGCGGTGGATCTCTGGCATCTCACGCCCGACTGGCAAGTAGCTCGCCCTAGACAGAACAACAAAAAGAATCGCTACTGATGGGTGTCTTTCATCTTCGCATCGTTCCAAATTCCCTGGGCTCACCTTCAGGTACCTACAACCGTACCTGCCCACAGCTTGATCAGGCAGCATGCGCTGCACGGACTCTCACAGGTCCACATTTTTTACCCTTTCCCTTTTATTTTTTTTTCTCGTTATTACCATGCCTTGTTATTGGTATGCCTTCACGGTTCATCTTCGCACCTAACTACTATTGACAGTCATCACAGCAAATTTGATATCTTGACATTCCTGCATCTGCAAGTACCCTGGTCAGGATTACTAGCCCTTGCTGGTCGTTTTGTGGTCACTCCCTTCCACAGTCTTCATTTCCCTTTACTGGATATTGCCATTGTCTTCCGATATTGGATACAGCCTGCACTGTTTAAGTCCCCATGTCTATTACAGTAATGTCCCTTAATGTGCGGGGTCTTAACCACCCCGCAAAGAGACGCTCGCTTTGGAAGGAAGCTTTGCAACGATCGGCAGAAGTTGTGGCGGCGCAGGAGACTCACTTTCATAGGGACAAAACACCAACTTGCACCCACAGTGACTTTCCCCACATTTTCCTAGCTTCCAGGGCGGAAAAGAAAGGGGGAGTCCTCCTTGCTATCAGGGGTAAATTGCTGTGTATATAAATTCACTCGCGCCTCTGGTATAAATATTGCAAAGTGTTGGAAAGCCGCAAGTTAAATAACCAAATAGTAGTTATGCAGATGTATAGAATGTGTAACTGCGCTAACCTCTAGTGAATACAGGTGATGGGGATATTAATCCCACTATATATATTATACTCCCACTGTATGTTGTTTGAGTGATATTTCACATCCACAAAATTAAATAAAGTGCATAGTGTTTTTATAAATAAATACTCATACTATACATAAATATATTCTTTACAAAACTGACTAAATAATAATTATGGGTGAATTGAATATATAGATAAATAAATAAAGTGAGTATAAATAAGTAAATTAATTAATCAACCTTCACATTTGCGTGACATATATTAGTGACAATACATATAGAAGTCTAGCTATTAACCAGTCCACTATATTTTATATGGGCTTTTGTATCCACAAAAAAACCCGCTACTCTTAGAGGGTAAAGGAAGGTGCTATAGTGCAGAAGTCCTTCATGTGATATCGTACTTCAGTTCCAGCGTTATAACCCTCCACCGGTCACCTTTCGTGCTATATGTGGTAAGAAGACTCACTTACCAGATGGTGTGGATTCCTAGTGGCGTACGCCAGCAGGAATCGATTTGCGCTTGGTTTTTATTACATCCTGGCTCCTCTGTACCTCAGGGGTCCACTGGGTATGGCTTGTGGTCCACTGTGTGGTGGGGAACTTTCTCCTTTGTGTATGTTTTATGGCTCAAAATAAAAGCAAGAGGCTCCTCATAGTGCAGAGTGTTAAACGACTCCTTTATTAATTAAAACATTTAAAAGCACTCCAAATTTTAAAATCCACTGCATGAGACAAAATGCCAGTCCATAAACATACACTCTCGTGGAAAAAATACACTCCAAATGGTGAGTTAAACTCCAAACAATTACAGTCCCTGCTGTAAAAAAGCCGCTCCTGCCCCTCTCCAAACACCTTCCAGCCTCGCGGCTACAGTATTATCGTGTTTGTAGGTGAGTCCGCCTTATCCGGAAATTGGATCTCGGCGTGCGGTTCACCAGCGGGGTCCGAGCGTAGCGGCGTGCGTACCAACTTGACGCGTGTCGTCAGCAAATTGATGTCTTCTGGCGGCACCTCACCGCCAGCTCGGGGGGTTCTTCTGCCAGGAACACGACCTCTATATGCGACGCCTCAGACTTACCTACTATGCCAACCATAATAAGGCCTGGTAAGTTCTTGGCACGAAGGCTTAAAATTTGCAGGACACAATCCACTATTCCCCACCTCTTCCACCACACTTCCAAACGCAAGATTGAACACCCCCAAGTCATAGCCGACACCTTTGCGGAGTACTATGGGTCCTTATATAATCTCAGCGAGGACCCTTCTACTTCCCAACCCACGGAGCCAACAATTAATACCTTTTAATAACTTTTTACACTTCCTCAAGTTGCCCCACTTGTCGGAAGTCCAATTATCATTCCTAAATGGAGAAATCACAGTCAATGAAATCCAATCTATCATTCGCTCCCTCCCGTTCTACAAGTCACCAGGTCCGGACGGTCTGACGAATGACTACTACAAAGTGTTCATGCCCACTATCCTACCCCATCTACAATCCCTTTTCACTACGGCCGTCACAACGGGAGAATTTCCTCAGGAAATGCTCACTGCCCATATTGTCACGCTACCCAAACCTGGTAAACCCCCAGATTCTCCCCCTAACTTTCGCCCGATATCCCTCCTAAATACTGACATCAAAATCTACACCAAACTCCTAGCTGAACGGCTGTATGAAGTGATCCCCAGTTTGATTAAACCCGACCAAACGGGATTCACCAAAGGGAGGCAAGCTCCAGATGCCACCAGGCGCATCCTCAATATTCTTCTCAATGTCCGTGTTAACAAGTCTCAGACCCTTCTGCTTTCCATCGACGCCGAAAAGGCGTTTGATAGAATCCATTGGGGTTATATGAGAGCCACATTGAACAAATTTGGGTTTAGTGGCCCCATAGTCTCCGCAATCCTGGCTCTTTACTCTAAACCTTCTGCAAGGGTTTTCCTTTCAAAGGAGTTCCCGATTAGAAATGGCACGAGGCAGGGGTGCCCCTTGTCCCTGGCCATTTTCAACTTAATGATGGAGCCCCTTGCAGAAGCTATACGTTCAAACCCCCTCATCTCCGGAGTAACAGTCAACCGTGTTCCACATGTTATAAATCTATTTGCCGACGACATTACCCTAATAGTAAACAACCCCCTGATTTCTCTTCCTATTATCCATGACATCCTTACTCGATTTAGTTCTTTGTCCTATTACAAGGTGAACTTCCACAAGTCCCTGATCCTGGACTTGGGAATCAACAGTCACACTAAACACCACTTGCAGCAGCAGTTTCCCTACGCCTGGGCAAAACAATCTATCCCTTACCTGGGAATCCAGATTGTCGCCGACACAACTAAAATTGTGGACGTTAACTTCAAACCCCTAATTGCCAAAATTCGCCAAAACTTGTCACGTATGGCTAATATAGAACAATCCTGGTTGGGAAGAATAGCTTCCTTCAAGATGATGGAATTGCCTAGAATATTGTACCTGTTTAGGACCCTCCCCATTCCTATTCACCACAAATATCTCAAAGAATTGACGTCTGTCCTGAAACAATATGTATGGTTGGGGAAAAGACCCAGATGCTCGCAATCCCACCTAGTGAAACACAAGCAAGCAGGTGGAGTATGTTGGCCAGTATTGGAGGACTACTACATCTCTTCGCTTCTTTCTATCCCAGGCTAAAAAGTGGTTCCTCGACTCCCCGGAGGCAGTTTGGGTAAAGCTGGAGGCCACCCTGTCTCAGTCCCCATCTTTGCACTTACTGCTTCTGGCGGACACGTGGAGACAACTCTCTATCCACTCGCTCCCTCCCACAACGCAGGCCACAATCCTGGCTTGGCGGAAATTGCTTACCTCCATCAAACCACAACTTACATCAACCCCCTTAAGTATCCCAATCCAAACCCTAGAAGTCTTAATACCCTACCTAAGAACCACCAAATGGAGAGATCAGGGACTCCACCAAATGGAGAGATCAGGGTACCAATTACCGACGTCCATGTCCTATTCTTACCTGCAAATCCAGTGGTTTATTCTAAAATCCCCCCCTCCAACTATCCGCATGGACGACCATCTGCATACCTTCTTTACCACCCCTGATGTTTCAGTGAAAGGCATCTCCCTAATTTACAATGCACTAGATGACAACATGTTGTTCTCCAAAACCTTACCTATGCTTAAGTGGGAGAAGGATCTCAATGCTCAATTTTCACCCCTGATGTGGTCTAAATCATTTCAAGCGGTGGCCTCTGCAACACATTGCACAAACCACTGGGACCTTGCCCAAAAAATTGTAGCTAGGTGGTACAAAACCCCGGTCATACTGTCGAAATTTTTACCGTCCTACTCGCCCTTGTGCTGGAGGGGATGTGGCCAACCTGCCAATATTTATCACATATTTGGTCTTGTGTGGGTATGTCTAGCTACTGGAAACAAATCTTTGCTACTATGGCTACTATCTTGGGTATTCTCAAATCCCCAAACCCCGCCTTGGCCATCCTCCACCTAGGCATCCATGAATACCCAAAATTATACCGCACAATCCTGATCCATATCTTGCTAGCTGCAAAACTTATCATAGCCAGACACTGGAAAAGCAGTCTAGCCCCTAACCAAACAGAAGCAATGGCCCAAGTCAATCTTAATTACCATTACGAACGTCTATTAGCTTTAAGGGTAAAAGACTCTTTTGACTCACAATGGGCAGCCTGGTCATCCTGGTACCCCAATTAACCATTGGCATGCTAACTTTTGATGCTGTTGATGTTACTGTTTTCCTATACAAGTTTATCTGTTACTGCATTACTACATTTGTGCTAATGTCGTGATGACATGAGTTCTTGTCACTGTTCAAGTTAAGTGTATTGAGCGCGAACTGTTCATAATTCACACTACCTTCGTTATTTTCTTTTGTTATGTCAAAATCTCAATAAAAATTATTTTGAAAAATGAAAAGAAAAAAAAAAAAAAAAAGATTTTTTTTTAAAAAAAGACCGCTGCGCAAATACGGTGTGATAAAAAATATTGCAATAATCTCCATTTTATTCTCTAGGGTCTCTGTTAAAAAGAAATATATGTTTGGGGGTTCTAAGTAGTTTTCTAGCAAAAACAACTGATTTTAGCTTGTAAACACCAAATGTCAAAAATAGGCCTAGACAAGTGGCTAGGATGCATGATGGTGCTCCTTGGATGTTGAGCCCCTCTATATGGTGCTGTGCTGACAACAAACATCAGAATGTGAGTATGCTCCGGGGGGGCAATGATTCCATGTACCAGGTGAGTAGTACATAGGATCAGGCTATGCCCAATAACCTCCCTCTTGAAACTTGGAAAAACCAGAAACCTAACAAATGAACCAAAATAATAAAAATGAAACAGAGAAACAGTGCCCCAGGTGTAAGGGCAACCGTAATACCTGGGTGATAATACTACAGCTGGCAATGAGGTTCCAACCAGATGCCGTTAGTCTATCTGGCCCTACAGGAGGCTTGGGTCGCTTGGCAAAGCAGTACCTGGAGTAGGTCGTCTATATGAATCGTGGCTGTCACGGTTCATGTGAAGGCTCTGTGGGTGGAGGAATTACTGTATCAGCCCTTTTTGTGGGTTTCTTTATTAGGTGTCAGTTGAGCCTTACGCATGAGTGATGTTCTTCTGGATTGGGAGGAGGATTCATCCATCGGTGTTGAGAATGTCGAGACATATTGCTCCGCATCTGATGGTGTGTGTAAAGACAGGCGTTCGCCCTCAGGCGTAGTAATGTGAAGAATTGCGGGATACACCAAGATGAATCGTATTTGCTGTTGAAAAAGAGAAGTGCACACTTGGGCAAATGCCTTTCGTCTCCTGGACACTTCTGCGGAGTAGTCTGCGAAGAGTAGAATAGAGCAGCCTTTGATTTGTAAGGATCTTTGTTTCCTGAAGGTCATCAAAATGGTGTTCTTGTCCGCATAATTTAAATAACGGGCAATGATGGATTGTGGGTTTTCCGGGACTCATTTGGAGCCCCCACCCGATGTGCCCTCTCTACAACGCAAAGCTCTTAGAAAAGTTTCTGAACACAGAGTGAGGAGCTCTGTCCCTTGAACTGCTTCAGGTGTCCCAATGATTCGGAGGTTATTCCTCCTGGAGCGGTTCTCCAGGTCCTCAATTTTATCCTGTAATGCCTGTAGAGCCTTATCTTGGTTATTAATATCCCTCCTATTAAGCAGAGTCTCTTCCTCCAGGGAGGTGATCCTCTGCTCAGCCTCCTGGATTTGGTGCCTGTGTGAACTCTGTTCTTTCTGCAGCTGTGACAGGCTCTGTGTAATGGCCATTTCTATAGCTGTCTTGATTGTGGGGGACAGAATATGTTCTACAGCTTCTGCCATTTTAAGGTAAGCTGGATCAGCCTGTGTTATATCTGAAGTGAGCAGCGGGAGTCCCGAGGATTGTGAGAGAGGTTGAGAAAGAGAGAGGAATGCACTCCCCTCCTCCTCTCGAGCTGCCGCGGCCATGTTAGATTCTGTGGGAGAAGCGGTGGCTGTTTCAGGCCGTTCCGTGCTGGCGCTCCACAAAACGGTCCAACCGGAACTGCTGATGTTTGGGAAGAGAGGGGAGATGTTGGGTGCCCTCCGTGCAGCCTATGTCCATGGAATTTTTAGATAGTTCAGCGGCGGGTGTAGCGGGGCGGCAGAGGCTCACTCCTCCTGCATGAGCGCCGGAAATGGAAACGGTTGATATTTTACATCAAACCTACCTATATGAAAAAGCTTTGGCAATGCAATCAGACTCCTCCAAACCCTTTGCACGTATTTGGAAACCTTGGATTGATTGGCATAAAATGTCCCCCTAATGATAGGCCTTACCTTTGTCATCCACTCACCAAACTATGAAGAATGTACAATGTTGTCTTTTTTGCACTTGAATATAGTCACTATAACTACTTTATAGTAACATGTATCACGTTTTAGTGTTTAAATATTGTGGTTACGTCTGCTATTATTTGCTTTTTGTTGTTATTTGGAGACAAAACTAATACAAATCTTATTGAAATAAAAAAAAAAAGTGGAGTTATGCTTCAACGATCTCTTCCATAGAGGCACTGAACAGACCTTCAAAAGGAAGATCAGTCAGCACTTTTTTAGAAGCTTGGTCAGCTGACCAGTACTTCATCCAGATCATGCGGCCAAGGGTCACTGTCATCACAGAAACCCTGCTAGCCAAGGGAGCCGCATCCAGGGATGCATCAAAACCATACTGTAACCCTTGGATCAACTGATCCACCAGCCCAGAAGGGTGTTGACTTCCCTTCAGGTCCTGGCGCAAAATATTAGCCCATTTTGGTAAGCAAACACCGGTCTTAAAATTGAACGGGCCATGGTGAAGAGGTATCCTACCAGTGCCTCAGCTCTTTTGTCCACGGGGTCCTTAAAAGACGGGGAATCTTCCAGCGGCCTAAGTGGGGCCTTATTTATCCTGTAAACCTGAGAGTCCACCGACGTTGGAAGCGTTAGTTTCTTTAGAAGAGAAGGGATATCTTCTAGCAAAACGCTTCGGTATACCAACCATATGTTTCGGGGAACCCCACTGACTAGTGACAACCTTGTCAAAATAGGCAGGAAAGGGAATCACCTTGTTCACTTTGGAAGACTAGCGGGTGCCAAACTGCACTGGTGCCGCCGACTCAGCTGAGTCCTCCAACTTTAAAGTTTCTCCCACTGACACAATTAGGGCCTCCACCAGCGCTTTTTCATGCGTGGCTGCAGAAGAGGAGGACTCTTTCTCAATAATAGAACACTCAGCGTGCATGGATTCAGACCCAGTGGGCTGACTCTAAGATACAGGTGAAGGTGGGGGGCACTTCTTGCCAGGTCTTTGGCTACTAGTGACTTGCAGGCCTTCGTGATGATCACTTTATTCCTTCGTGATGATCACATTTGTCACTTCTCATTGATTCACTTTAGTATTGTATTGAAGAGTCGGATGGGTTCACTCTTCATAGGGCACTTCACTTTTAAAAATATTTTTTCTTCTTTCTTTCTTCTGACTGAATGATTCGATCAGCATCCGATATCATTGATTCTCTCACAACGTTCCCTTTGCACAGGATACTTATTCAAGTGCTATTGATTCAGCATATTTAGGATCTCACTTTTTATCATCATTTATTTATTATCATTTGTGCACTTTCACCTTGGCACTCAACCACTTTTGTCATTTATTATCTGAGGATTGATTTTAATTATTGATTAATTTTAAGGATCTACTTTTAGATATTTATGGCTCACCATTTTTAGAATATCTGCGCTGATTTTTTATTCTTTATTTTACAGTGTCCTGCAGGGCTGCCGTCATGGCTACCAAGGTAAACAGACCCAGAGGGTCCCGCAGCTTCCAGGAGTGGATCGCGTGGTGAAACAAGCTCCCCAGGCTGCATGAGCATAAAGGGTTAAGCAGATCCGCGATGCTCAGCAAAGGAAAAAAAAATGGGAGTCCCCTCCCCCTTGTGTACCACTGTGGCATTACAAAAAGCAGCGCACCCGTGGCGCTGTATACAGCAAGGAAGGATAATGTACCCCCAGAGATTCACAACCCGGGGCTGGAAAGCGCCAAAACGATTTGCCACACTGCTGGAAAGAGGAAGAGGAAACACTGACCTGACACTAGAGCCCCCCACAGTCTTCAGCATTGTCTCAGACAACAGGAAAAAGGCTGCCTATGCAAGCTTATGGGGAAACCAAAAACATGGCCGCTGAATTACAGAAACATGGCTGCTGAACCAGGAATCACAGAGACAACAGAAAAAAATGAATTTTTGTAAAATCTTACCTGTAAAATTCCTTTCTCTGAGTCCTCCGACAGCCGCCGCCTCCTCTAAGTCATCACTGTTGGGATGTCCCAAAGCAGTATAGACATGAGGGGTTGGAGACGCAACCATAGAAAAGGCAACGCAGCACCCACATCAGAGAAAGGAACCTTACATGCACAGTAAGAGAACCTCTGGGCAACAGAAAAACAATGCTCAACAGGAGCCACAGCCCAGGAAAGCAAATATCAACAGCCAGGGACCAATAAAACAAGGGTCCTTCATGGCACTGCCGCACTGAGAACCTTGCGGCCAAAGGAGGCATCAGCTGATGCAAGAACATCTACCTTGTAGAATTTGGAAAAAGTGTGCACCGACGACCAAGTCGCAGCCTTGCACACCTGGGCCACCGAGGCCCGATGCCAATAGGCCCAGGACGCACTCACAGATCTGGTAGAGTGTGCCTTAACAGGGAAGGGTGGGACCCGTTCCTTCAAAGCATAAGCCTGTTCAATGGTCTGTCTGATCCATTTGGCAATAGTCGCTGCGGATGCAGCCATGCCCTTCCGAGGTCCCTCAGGAAGGACAAAGAGGGAATCTGTCTTCCGAAAAGATTCCGTAGACGACAAGTAAACCCTGATCGCCCTGACAACATCCAAGGAATGCAGAGCAACCTCCTTAGGATGCTTAGGCTTCGTACAAAGCGAAGGCAGGACAATGTCCTCATTAATGTGGAACTCAGAGACCACCTTAGGAAGAAAGGAGGGATGAGGACGCAAAACCACCTTATCCCGGTGAATCACCATGTACGGAGAACGGCAAGATAACGCTGCCAGTTCTGACACCCTGCGAGCCGAAGTGATCGCCACCAAAAAGGCAACCTTCTTAGACAGCAGAGGCAACGATATATCCCGAATGTTTTCAAAGGCAGCACGCTGTAACACAGACAGAACCAAGTTCAAGTCCCATGGAGGTAAGGGCTCCTCCTTCCTGGGAGGAGCCAAATGTCGCACACCTTGAATGAAGGTGCGAATCAAGGAATGAGACGCCACAGGGCGTTGGAAAAGAATAGCCAGTGCGGACACCTGGCCCTTGATCGTGGCCAGGCACTGGTCCACACCAGACTGGAGGAAGGCCAACACTCTCGACACCGAGTACGAGCGAGGGGAGAACCCCCTGGACTCACACCGGGCGAAATAATCCTTCCAGGTATGTTAATAGATTTTTCCAGAGGAGGTTTTTCTAGCCTTGACAAGGGTAGGGATGACCTCAGAGGAGAGACCCCTGTCCTTCAGGACCTGGGTTGAAACAGCCAGGCCATTAAAGCCAGCGACTGTAAAGCAGGATGGAAGATCGGACCCTGAGACAGGAGATCTTCCCGCAGAGGCAGACGCCATGGAGGCGCCACTGCCAGGTGAACAACGTTGGCGTACCAGGACCGGCGTGGCCAGTCCGGAGCCACCAGAATCACCAGGTGCGGTTCCGAGATTAACCTGCGGAGGGACCTGGATAGTAACTGAATCGGGGGAAAGGCATACATCAGACGATACTGATGCCAAGGGGCTACCAACGCATCCGAGGCGTCCGCCAGCGGATCGCGCGTTCTTGCCACAAACCTTTCCACCTTTCGGTTTAGCCGAGATGCGAACAGATCCACGTCCGGGGATCCCCACCTCGCACACAGCATTTGGAAGACCTCCGGGTGTAGGCACCATTCCCCCTAGTCCAGGGTCTGGCGGCTCAGATAGTCGGCCTGCCAATTCTCCACAACCGGAATGTGAACTGCCGAGATCGCTGGGACAGAATGTCGGTCACCTCTCGGGCTGCCCGAGCACTCCTGGTGCCCCCTTGGTGGTTGATGCAAGCCACCGCGGTAGCATTGTCCGTCTGTACCCGGACAGGACGGCCCCGAAGACAGTACGACCACTGGAAGAGACAGAGTTTTATTGCACGCAATTCCAGCACATATATCGGGAGGGAGGATTCCTCCTCCGACCAAGTGCCCTGGGCAGACAGGTTGCCCAGGACTCCACCCCAGCCCGACAGGCTGGCATCCGTGGTAATCACCGTCCACACCAATGGACGGAAGGACTTGCCTTCCGCCACCGACAGGGACTGGAGCCACCACAGAAGAGCCACTCTGGTCTGACAACTCAAGGAGACACTCAGATCCAGGTAGTCTGTCCCACCTGTCCAGGATCTCCTCTTGGAGAGCCCGTGTGTAAAACTGAGCAAAGTGTATCGCCTCGAAGGCCGAAACAATCAACCCCAGCCCCGGCATACAGGCCCTGAGTGACGAGGATGGGCTGTCCCTGAGGGAGCTGATCTCGTCCTGCAAAGTCCGGAGCTTGTCCTCCGGCAAGAACACCTTTGCCTGAACAGAGTCCAGAATCATTCCCAGGTAGGGAAGACAAAGCGATGGAGACAACGTTGATTTCTGAACGTTGATGGTCCATCCGAACTCCTGGAGCATCTGTACTGTAGTGGACAGATCGCGCACTAGGTCCTGGCTGGCACGTGATCTCAGAAGTAGATCGTCCAGGTAACAAAAGACTGCAATGCAATGAGCCCTCAGCAGGCCCAGAACCTGCGCCAACACTTTGGTAAAAACCCTTGGTGCCGAAGCGAGACCGAAAGGTAACGCCACAAACTGGTAGTGGTCCTCCGCTGATGACCCTTGAAAATGGGGATGTGCAGGTACACATCTTTTAGATCTATCGAGGCCAGGAATTCTCCTGGACTCAAGGAGGCCACCACCGAACGGAGAGACTCCATACGGAACTTCCAAACACGCACGAAGCGGTTCAGCGCTTTCAGGTCCAGAATAGGATGCACTTTGCCCTCCTTTCTGGGCACAGTGAACAGATTTGAATAAAACCCCCGAAACCTGTCCCGATGAGGCACCGGGACAATCACCCCCTGAGCAAGAAGGTCCTGCACTGCTTCATGCAGGTCCTGCAGACGCCCCGGAGGAAAATGAAGATTTGAGGGAAAGAATCTGTCCGCCGGCCGGGAAAGGAATTTGATCTTGTAACCCGATCGATTTCCAGAACCCACCTGTCCGATATCTGGAGCAGCTTAGGTTGGAGGAAACCGTGCAAACGTCCCCCCACCCCTGAAATGGGTGAGGGTGCCCCTTCAGGCAGAGGCAGATTGACCCGCCGAGCCGGCATTGCCGGACTTCTGCTTACCCGCCCAGGGCTTCTTCTGACTGCCCTGGGCCTTGAAGGGCTTGCCCTAGGATTGGTTCCGAAAGGCACGAAAGGACCCCTGAGTGGATCTAGGCGCAGAACCCCGCTTGCCTCGAAAGGACTTCGGGTTCTGGGGCAGCAAGGTGCTCTTGCCCCCAGTGACGCCTTTTACCAGGGTATCCAACGCCTCGCCAAAAAGGCGAGAGCCAGCATAGGGAAAATCAGCAACTGTTTTCGGCGAGGACTGGTCAGCCGACCAGCTCTTCAGCCATATCAGTCGCCGGTTAAGTACCGAGACACTAAGGTGTGCCACTAAAGGGGCCTCATTTAAGGCCGCATCACACAAATACATGATTCCCTGGTGGATTTGAACCACCATTTCCAGCCGGGCAGGCGGAACATCATCAGACACGAGGTTGCTCCTAAGCACCTTAGTCCAATCAGCCACCGCCTGAGCCACCAAAACGTATGCGAAAACGGGTCTGAGCAACGAGCCCGCCACCGTATAGGAATGGCGGGCCAGAGACTCCAACCGCCGGTCCGTGGGATCCCGGAACAGCCGGGGTAGCCTCAGAAGGAACCAAGGTAGCCTTGTTTAACAAGGCCACAGTGTGATCTACCTGTGGAGGCACACACCATCGTGATTCCGTAGCCGGTGCAAAAGGATAAAGCAATTTGAACCGACTAGGCACCAGGAATGGACGTTTTAACGTGCGCCACATTTCATTAACAGTGTAATGAAACTCAGCTGGGCAGGGAAAAACCTGCGCCGACTTGCGGGTCCTGTGCGTCCCAAATGAGGACACAACGCCCGGAGGACAGGGCTCATCCTCCAAATGTAGTGTTTCCTTAACAGAAACAATCAATCCATCCATGGTCGCCCGCTCTTCAGGCGACCCCGGGGAAGAGGTATCAACCCCTTCCACCTCTGCCTCCCCCTCAGACCCCAGCAGGTCCAAGGATGAGCGAGACCCTGAAAAGGGCACGCTCGCAGCAGCAGCCGCCATATCACCATCTGAATCAGAGGAGAGAGACAATCTGGGCCTCTTTTTAGCAGCACGTTCAGCCATCAGCATTTCCATGTTTGACACCAAGGTCGCCACTACAGCGGCAAAATCAGGTCTCAGAGGGGCCACAGGAGAACTAGGGACCCCCACCAGAGCTGGGGGGAATTTGCTGTCCTGAGAATCCATTGCTCAAGGTGACAAAAAAACAACAGTGCAATAAAGTTAGTACTGTCCCTTTAAGAGTGCCGTGTCAGCTACAGTGACAAAGACCCCCAAACAGGAGAGAAAAAACTGAGCCAGAAATGACAATACAGAAAGATATTGAGAGCAATAACCTGCAGAGCCCCGCAGAGTGTTGCTACCGAGTGTCCTGCTTCAGAGGAAAAGGAAGTGCTGCTAGAGTAGGCTGAACTTATAGGCTGCATGACCCAGGGAAAATGGCTGCCCCATAGGATTGCATGGGAGGCTCCGCCAAAATGGCCGCCAGACATGCGGTCGGAACGATTGTTCGTCTACCACAAAATGGCGGCGGATGGCGCCAAAAACAGCATGTAGATTGCCCATAGAGAAGCTAAACATGCCTGCCCTTACCTAAAAATGGTGGACCGCGCGGATTTACCCCGCTGCGGCCACCACACACACAGTCTGTAAAGCTGCGAAGTGACAGAGGGAAGGGGACCCCCAAAAACATACAGCACCGCAGCGCATGCTCAAGCGATTCCCGCAGGGACCGCATCAGGGAGTCACACAGGCACAGACATGGGGGACACACAGCAACACAGGACTGCCACCCCAGAGAGAGGCCCCACACAGAAGTACTTACCTGTACCAGATGGCGTGGGGTGCCTCTATGAACGGAAAGCCGCTGTCCTCATCTGACAGGGAGTGCCGTTAGCCAGGGACATGACACTGCAGCATCGCAGATGTGTCCTGTGAGGTAGCCAACTCACGGCTGCATCCCTGCTGCGAACAGGGATGGGTCGTTCATAGTGCCAGGGCGAACCATAGCTGAACGCTCAATGGCGGGCTGGGGGTCCATCTGACCCTCTGCCCTGGAGAACCAGGGCGGTCAGTCCGAATCCCAGCACCGCAAGATCCATCTTCATCCGAAGAACCGACTAAAACTAAAGCTGACAAAATAAACAGCTAGTAAAGTAAGAGAAAACTGACATTTCAAAAGAAAATCAAATAAAAAAAGATTACATAGGCTGAGACTGTAGCCCCAGCACAGGGAAGCCTAACTACTCCTGACGCTAGGCAGATTAAAACTGAGTTGGGAGTGGTCACTGCAGGGGGGTATTGACCAGATGGGACAGCCCCCATGGGTGTGTATATGCAAATGCCTTTGTTCTTTTGACTAAATCTTTATGCCTAGCTACTCCTGCGGAGCGGAAGTCAATACCCAACAGTGATGACTTAGAGGCGGCGACGACTGTCGGAGGACGTAAGAGAAATGGTGGTACTACGCGGCGCTGCACGGGATTCTGGTCCCCACTGGACGCCAGGGAAAAATTTTAGACCCCAGGAGAGGACCCCCTAAGGAACCCTCCCCCCGCAGCACCCAGGTAAGGACACCACTAGCAGGGACCGATAGCAGCATCACCCACCGTTCCTCCAGCCCAGCACCATGTAGCCCCCCTACCCAATTTCACCCATGCCCCCCCAAAACAGGGGGCTGGGGGGGACAGGGGAGGGCATCCAAAATTAAGGGGGAACCCCACAAGGAGGAGGGGGAAGCAAAAGGGGGAGGAAGGACACGGGGGGGGGGGGGCTACCATCCCTAGGGGGGGGGGGCGCGACCACCCAAAAATTCTGCATGAAAGGAGAGGGGACACTACTCACCATACCATGGTCACCAGGCTGGTGCCACTCCCAGCAGTCCACTGCACCATCTTGGAACGCTGGGACTCACTGGTGGGGTTTCACTCGCAGGCCAGACCGGGAAGACTAAGAATCTAGAATATCCATTGTGTTGCTCAGTCTGGCTGTTGATTGTAGTTCTCACAGGAACAGTTGATTGTAGTTCACACAGGAAAAAAAAAAAAACTATTTAAATACGAGAAAATTGCAGGGCCGCAGATCCCAGCAGAGAGCCAGGTCCTTAATCCTGACTAGGCAGAAAAAAATCAAATCCTACAGCAGGAAGTGATAGTATACCTTATGGGACTGCCCCAGGGGTGTAACCAAAAAGGTTTCCGCCTAGTCCTACTCCAAGAGAGCGAGAGCATAAGCCCAATGGTCTGAAGACTTGAAGCTGTGTCTGTCAGTGAACGAAAAAGAAAAAAAAAAAAATTTGGATCAGCCTTTATGCAAGCAAATAAACTGGAGCGCTAATCCATGTTGCAACTGCTCACTGACCCATCGCAACACACCCTTAAAAGCCGAAGCAAATGTGCAATGGTAACAAAGGCCTTGAGAAACCACAAACTCGCACAGATGGAAGTATTCTGCATCCCTCTCCATCACCCACAAAGGGGTAACTTCCATGGTGTCATCACTGGAAAAAGGATTGCAAGCCCTGAGACAGTGGAGTATACTCCCACATTCTCCTCCTGCTAATCCTTGGCTTTCCAGGCCTGAAGCCCTCGCTGATTAATGACAAGTTGTATCTTACAAGCGTTCATCCAAGAAATCCACTACCAGAGGTTCCTGAACCCAAAGGCCTGTCTACTAATACCGATCCAGTCCCTGGTGACAGAAAATGTGATGTACACACTCCTATGGTCCTCCCAGGTGCCTTTGCAGATGAATCTGCTAACGGGCCATCCAACAGGCCCTTTTTTGTTACCTTTGTTGTTACTGTTTCTTAAACTGTTACTTTATACCCCTGGTTCATTGATACCAGTGCACCCTCCATGAGTGAACCAGCCTACAGTCAACTAAAATGCATCACACAGTACTGGTGCTCAGTCAATTTCCCTCATCTCTCCACAACTCCAGGATCCACAGCATCACAGCCAAGCTGTATCCTCAACTTTAATGGTGCTTAAGTGTTTTTCCATTATTGCAAATGGACTGAATGATCCAGCAAAAAGAAATTCACACTTTGGAAAGAGGCATCAATAGCTGATGTAGCAAGTGTCCAAGAGACTCACTTTCAGGCCTCAGCGTTTCATACATGTGCTCATTAAGACTACCCTCAAAATGTCTTAGCCTGTGCATCAGAAAAAAAAAGGATTCCTATTGGCTATTAGGAACACTGTCACCTTCCAACTGAAAAGTACTCTACTGGACAGTGAAGGACAATACATTATTACTTGTGATACTAATGAAAAGCCTTATACCTTGGTAAGCATTTATGCACCTAATTCCCACAAAATCCACTTCATGTGATAAGTATTTAAAATGTAATATCTGTTAAATAAGGGCATCTCTTAATGTGCGGGGATTTCAACCTCAGGAATGATCCCTACTAGGATTCTAATTCTCCCGCTAAGGGCTCAGCTCAATCACTGAAGTCAATATTTCATGCAGAGGAGGTCTACGATGTCTGGAGATGCCAAAATGCAGAGGAGAGCGATTACACCTTCTATTTATCCAGACACCGTACCTACTTTCACATAGACTTATCTCCGACAAATGGCTGCTTCAGAGGCTTTCGTTCTCCTGCATTCACAAAATAACTTAGCCCAACCAGGCTATGATTTTAGGGTTAATAGAGGAGCAGGCACCTCGAAGCCAAGCATCCATTTGGTGCTGCAATGTAAAAATCTTGCAGGATCCCAAAACGCACCACAGCTATAACTCGGCATCTCTGAAAATGTTTCCAAACCAATGATGTCAGTTGAGGACCCATGGGTACATATGGAATTCCCGCAAGGCCTTTATAAGGGGTATATGTAATCAACAGGGAGCCAGAGCCAAAAAAACAATATAACCTCAAACTTTCTAGCCTACTCTAGAGAGATTCATGCTCTGGAGTTGCAAAAAGTTTCAGAAACCATTTCCAAATTTAGAGGCGATTTAAGATCCTTGCTGGCTGACCAATATGACAGACAACTCCGAAGAGTCAAACAAAATTCTTACTCGCAGCCAAGGAAGGGAAATACCTTGCTAATAGAAAAAAAATCTTACCAGCCAGAATGGAATCTCTCACCTCATTTATCCCACTATAAAAAATAAAATAATAAATCCACAGGGGATGGCGGATGAATTTTCTAACTACTATGGTGCATTCCGTAAAGACAGACCTCTGATACTCCCCAGTCTTCAACAGTTTTTGGCAAAGTTGTACCTTCCCAAATTATCTGACAATCTCCAGCTACTAAATATCCAATTTCACCTTTACAAGTGTCCAAAACTAAACAAAATCTCCCTAATGGGAACTCCCCGGGCCTGGACGGCTGTTTGCTGTTTTCAATAAAGCCTCCCAAACATCATCTTTGCCCGGGAGATGCTGAAAGCTTACCGTTCCTAAGATTAGGCCTATTTGGTCACAGCATTCACTTCCTCTAATTTCAAGCTGCCCAATGTATGTAATACCAAGTGGTGTCTACTGAGTAGATTTGAGGATGTAGAACAGCCAGGGCTACGAGTTTCCTTAGGCTACTGCTTTCTTATGCCAGGAAAACAATTGCTGTGCATTGGATAAAGCCTGATGAACTTCATCTTGGCCTATGGTAAAAATTGATTAACCAAAATCTTCAGTTATATAAGTAACATATGAGGCGAGGGGATGTCCGAGGAAATTTTTTAAAGTGTGGGGGCCTTGGATAGACTCTTTACTTTACCTAGCTTTCAACCCTCCTATCTAATATGCTTTTACATTGAGATTTTACAGTCTGATGGTAGAGTGTTGTGTGTACTAAGCTAACAAGACACGGTATGCAGATGCAACATTAAAACAATGATATTTATGGTTATGTACCTTGTAAGTTCATGGGAAGTTTTAGTTTCTCACTTTATCCATGTTTTATTTTTTTCTATACACTACGTGTATGGATATACTACTTTTGCTAATGTCCATTAAGGTGTATTAATTTACATCCACATATATTATTTGAATGGTGCACACACCTTTTTCTGAATAAAAGGAGTTAAAAAAAAAAAAAAAAATAAAAGATTAATCAATGTAATTAATGGCCTACAATCCTTATTCCAGGACGTTATTTCATACGTGCAATGTTCAGGACTTTTTTTTTTTTTTTGACCCTTCACAACAATTTAGTTTTTTTGTATCTTGTTCTCTACTGACCGTTTAGTCTTTACCAACATATCAATGGGTATGTATCTACATTTTGTAATAAAATACATATATTTTTTTTAAACCAACAAAGTGAAAATAATAAAAAAAAAAAAAAAGGTATTGTTATGGATAAATATACTTTATTCTTGAGAATACATGTTTCATATACAAGCTCAGCTATGATTTCAAGCAAATGTACAGCTTTAAACTACAAAATTACCTGGAAGAGATTAGGTGATTCTTGCTACCTAAATGCAATGACATTTTACACTTTACTCACCAATGAGCATATATCCAACCACCATCCACAAATGAGAGGGAAAACACCAATTTCCACAACCACTAGTAATGAAACCTTTTGGAAAAAGGAAACACAAATATGTTACTTGTCAAAATACACAGTTTGGAAAATTAAGGCACAACATAACAATGAAACCATGAACTATACATATTTTTTTATGTAACACCACTTATAAAAGCAAATCAGATGTCCTGTGGCTGCCTAAAGTCCAAACACTGGTCACCATGTGGAAATCATGCCTACAGACATAATTCAAAAACTGCGTTCCAGCAGAGCTAACTGGCTTGCATAATTAAATGAAGACGACCAAAGGTCACATGAAAAATTGCACAGTAAAGGAGCTTTCTCAGAACACATTCAGTGCCCTGAAGTCTTCTCATTATGACTGCATAATAACCCTCCCCTGGCTAACTCAAATTCACAAGCTGAGCAATCAGTGCCTTCTCGGTTCTACTTAATCACATTTCCTCTAGATCAGTGGTTCTTAACCTGGGTTCGATCGAACCCCAGGGGTTCGGTGGGTCAGTCTCGAGGGTTCGGCACACCCTCCGCTAGTACCACTTCACTGTCAGAGACTATTTCTCCAGTTTCGGGCATGTCCTTCCGCTCCCGCTCCGCTCGCACTCACAGCTCTCTCTGCCCGTGGCTCACTCTCACTGCTGGCTGTGCAGCTCAGCTCCCGGCCGAATCCGATCCAGCCGGAGCTGGCGTCGCCCACTGTGGAGTGGTGGGGGGGGGGGGGGGGGGGAGCTTGGGAGAGAACCACCAGGCCAGGCAGCTGCAGCAGCAGAAGAAGCTGGCAGGTGAGATGCCAGAAAACCAGTGGTGCTGCAGCCTAAAGGGAGGAAAATCTAGCCTGTGATCGGGAGTCGAGACACAGGTGAAAAAAAAGGTAGGACTGGAGTAGTACTGGCTGTACTAGTCTAGTGACCGACTGTCTGACTGACTGTGTGAGAACACTGAGAAGACTATGTAAAGGGGATCTATTTTATGGGGAACCTAGCCTGCTGTAAGGGGGGAGATCTAAATGGGGGATGGGACCTCACCTCACCCTGTCCTGCTGTAAGGGGGGATCTATATGGGGGACATGATCCCCCATATAGATCCCCCCTTACAGTAGGCCAGGGTGAGGTCCCCCATATAGATCCTCCCCTACAGCAGACCAGGGTGAGGTTAGGTCACTCTGGTGTCCCCCATATAGATCCCCCCTTACAGCAGGCAAGGGTGAGGTTAGGTCACTCTGGGGTCCCCCATATAGATCCCCCCCTACAGCAGGCCAGGGTCAGGACCTCACCCTGTCCTGCGGTAAGGGGGGAGATCTATATGGGGGACGGGACCTCACCTCACCCTGGCCTGCTGTAAGGGGGGATCTATATGGGGGACCTGGGATCTATATGGGGGACCTCACCCTGGCCTGCTGTAAGGGGGATCTATATGGGGGACCAGGTCCGCCGCTCTTTCCCGATCGTCTGGGATCGAGTGTGGAAATCCGCCCACTTGTGTAAACAAAGCGGGCATATCTCCTCTATGACAGAAAGCATAGCTGAACCTGCGATGTGTGTCTGTGTCACACAATCCCCTCCCCCCCACGCACGTCAGTAAGCATGAGGCGTACATTTAACCCCTTGATTACCAGTACAGTTAACCCCTTCCCTGCCAGTGTCATTTTTACAGTAAAATTGGATTTTTGTAAGATCTTACCATAAAATCCTTTTCTCTTAGCTCATTAACAGACGTAGTCCTCTTTGATTCTCATCAATAGGGTTATGCTGCCTCCGCAGGAGAAGGACTAGGCAGAAAGAAAAACGTTCTGGCTCCACCCTAGGGGCAGTCCCAGAGGGTATATCCTCCTTCTCTCTGCTACAGGATGTCAGTTATGTCACAAAGCAGTGTCAGAGAATTTAACCCAACCCAACTCAATGATAGAGGGGCGGGTACTACGTCTGTCAATGAGCTAAGAGAAAAGGATTTTACGGTAAGATCTTACAAAAATCCAATTTCCTCTGTCGCTCATTGACAGACGTAGTCCTCTTTGATTCTCATCAATAGGGACGTCCCAAAGCAGTGCCACAAATGAGGGGTGGGATTGACAGAAATCAAAATCCAATCTAGAAGGCCCAACCGGTGCCAACTAGAAGTTTAAAGGCTCATTATAAACAAAGAATGAGACTCAAATAAAAATTCCAACGGAAAAAAACCCTCGAGGTAGACCACTGGTCTCCTCAAATTGCGGCCTGCAAAACCTTGCGGCCAAACGAGGCATCAGACGATGCCATTACATCAACTTTATAATGTTTTGTAAAGGTATGCACCGACGACCAGGTAGCCGCCTTGCACACCTGGACCACTGACGCCTAAAGGCGAAAGGCCCATGACGCACTAAGCGCCCGAGTGGAATGCGCCTTAACAGGGAACGGGGGCTCCCGACCCTTAATAGAATAAGCCTGTACCACCGTCTGTCTGATCCATTTGGAAATAGTCGCGGCAGATGCAGGCAACCCCTTTTTGGGTCCATCCGGGACCACAAAAAGTGAATCCGTCTTGCGAAACGAGTCTGTCGTTTTCAAGTATACCCTGATCGCCTGAACCACATCCAAGGAGTGTAAAGCAAACTCCCGATGATGGCTGGGCTTAGGACACAGGGAAGGTAATACAATTTCCTCATTCAGATGAAATTCTGAAATTACTTTAGGTAGGAAAGATGGATTCGGGCGTAGAACTACCTTATCTCTATGAACCACCAGATATGGGAAACGACAAGATAATGCGGCCAGTTCGACACCCTGCGTGCAGAAGTGATAGCCACCAAGAAGGCCACCTTCTGGGACAACGTAGATAAAGGAATCTCCCAAATATCTTCAAAGGGAGGCTTCTGAAGAACCGACAATACTAGATTAAGATCCCAGGGTGGTAACGGCGCGCGCACTGGCGGAGCCAGATGTCGCACCCCCTGGATGAAATTCCGCACCAAGGAATGAGTAGCCAAAGGTTTCTGAAAGAAGATAGCTAATGCTGAAACCTGACCCTTGATAGTGCTCAAGGCCAGTTTCTGCTCAACCCCTTGTTGCAGAAAAGCCAATATTCAATTAACCGAATAGGAACGTGGGTGGAACCCCAGAGGTTCACACCATGCAATGTAGGACTTCCATGTGCGATGATAAATCTTTCTGGAAGTCGCTTTCCTTGCTTTAACTAGAGTAGGAATAACTGAAGCTGACAATCCCTTGTCCTTCAGCACCTGGGTCTCAATAGCCAGGCCGTTAAAGCCAGCGATCGTAAAGCAGGATGGAAGATTGGTCCCTGAGACAGTAGGTCTTCCCTGAGAGGAAGTCGCCACGGGACGTCCGCCACCAGTCTGACCAAGTCGGCGTACCAGGCTCGACGAGGCCAGTCCGGAGCTACCAGGATTACTGGAATTCCTTCCCCCTCTATTCTGCGAAGAAGTCTTGACAGTAACCTGAGAGGAGGGAAGGCATACATTAGCTGGTATTGTCCCCACGGGGCGACCAGTGCGTCTGCGGTCTCTGCTAGAGGATCGCGGGAGCGAGCCACAAATCTCTGTACTTTCCTGTTGAATCGAGATGCCAACAGATCCACATCCGGGGTGCCCCAACGTAGGCACAATTGGTGGAAAACTTCTGGATGGAGGGACCATTCCCCCTGATCCAGAGTCTGACGGCTGAGATAATCTGCCTGCCAATTCTCCACCCCCGGAATGAACACCGCAGAGATAGCTGGAACAAACCGTTCCGCCCAGCGAAGAATGCAAGCCACTTCCCTGGCCGCCCGGACACTCTTGGTGCCCCCTTGGTGATTGACATAAGCCACGGCCGAGGCGTTGTCCGACTGGATCCGAACCGGGCTGCCCTGGAGCTGCTCGGCCCAGTGAATCAGACAAAGTCTGATCACTCTCAGTTCCAAAACATTTATCGGTAACCTGGATTCTTCCGGGGACCAAAGTCCCTGGACGGAAAATCGACCGAGAATTCCTCCCCATCCGGATAGACTGGCATCCGTGGTCACAATCGTCCAATATATTGGCAGAAATGACTTCCCCTGGTTGAGCATCGGAGATCGAAGCCACCAGAGACTCCCTGGTCTGTTCGCTCAATCGGATCCGATTGTCCAGGGATTCCGATTCCATTTGAGAAGAATCTCTTCCTGAAGAATTCGGGTATGGGACTGGGCAAATGGGACTGCTTCGAAGGAAGCCACCATCAACCCCAGAACCCTCATGCAAGTCCGAAGAGAAGACCAGCTGTTGGATAGTAACAACTGAATTGCTGATTGAATCTTCCGGAGTTTCCCTACCGGAAGGAATACTCTTGCCCTGAATGTGTCTAGAATTAGACCCAGATATTCGAGCCTCCGGGTGGGGACCAGAAATGACTTTTGCCGGTTCACCAGCCACCCGAATTCCTGTAAAGAGATCATAGTAATCTCTAGGTTTTGTAGCAGGGTCTGCGGAGACTCTGCATGAAGCAGAAGATCGTCTAGGTAACCTAGAATCGATATGCCTCGTTGACGCAGTAGTGCCAACATTGGGGCCAACACCTTCGTGAAGACCCGAGGAGCCGTGGCGAGACCGAAAGGTAACGCCGCAAACTGATAATGGTTCTCTTCTACGGAAAAACGTAGAAACCGCTGATGTCCTGCGTAAATGGGAATGTGAAGATAGGCGTCCTTGATGTCTATGGACGCTAGGACATCCCTTTGATGCAGGGAGGCCGCTACTGTGCGAATGGCTTCGCAAACCCATTTGTCCGGGATTCTGGAAAGCCATGGATCCGAGAACCGGCGAAGACGTCCCCCCACCCCAGTTATGGGTGGGGGCGCACCTTCAGGCTGTAGTAGTCTTATCTTCAGGTCTGGAAGAATCGGACTTTTGCTTGCCCGACCAACGTCCCCTGAAACCTCCCAAAGGAGCTTTGGAGGACTTAGTTTTCTCACCCGTGGGACGAAAAAATTTCTTATGAGCGGAGAAAGAAGGCCCCCGTCTTTGACGAGGTCCTTCACCCTTAGCACTTTGCGGTAAAAAAGTGCTCTTTCCTCCCGTGAGATCCTTAATAATCTCATCTAAGTTGGCTCCGAATAAACGCTCTCCTAAAAAAGGGAGATTAGCCAATGCTTTTTTGGAACCTTGGTCAGCTGACCAACATTTTAGCCACAGTGTACGCCTGAGAACCACTGCTGAAACTGATGCTCGCGCCAATAATGGAGTGGCCTCTAACGCCGCGTCACAAACAAACTGTAACCACTGTATCATCTGTTCCAACAAATCTGATACCGCCTGAGGGACATCTTCTAAGTCCCGGTGTAACCACTTGGTCCATTCAGTTACAGTCTGCGAAACCAGCCCAATAGCAATTATTGGTCTGAAAGCCGAACCGACAGGCACCCTCTCTTCACAGTACCCTCTCCACCGAAGTGGGGGGCTGTCGACCAATCCGGACGCCTTGACTCTCTGGTTCCTGGCGTCCAAGCGAGACCTTTAACTCGCAAGGTCAGTCCCTCCAATGGGACTCTGTCGCGGCCGACCCAGCGCGGAGCTATGGTCTGCACGCGCTCGTAGGCTGAACCGGGGTGAACACTGGATCTCAACATCCAGCCCGTCGCCTGGTACCGCATACTTACTTGAATGTGTCGCGGCCGACCAAGCGTGATGCTATGGTCTGCGCGCGCTCGTAGGCCGGCTGGGGTGACCACTGGATCTCAACATCCAGCCCGTCGCCCAGATCCGGCGTAATTTGCTTGAAGATCTCACAGGAAAAAAACTGGAGAAACTACCTAAAAAATATTTTTTCTAAAAAAAATCTTGCCAGGACCAAAAAGATCCCAGCAAGGAACTTGGGTCCTTACTCCTGACTAGACAGAAAAAAACTGACATCCTGTAGCAGAGAGAGGGAGGATATACCCTCTGGGACTGCCCCTAGGGTGGAGCCAGAACGTTTTTCTTTCTGCCTAGTCCTACTCCTGCGGAGGCAGCAAAACCCTATTGATGAGAATCAAAGAGGACTACGTCTGTCAATGAGCGACAGAGAAAAGTGCATATTTTAAGCACCGATTACTGTAATAATGTCACTGGTACCCCCAAAAGTGTCAAAAATGTCAGGGGTCCGATATGTCCACCGCAATGTCGCAGTCCCGCAAAAAAAAAAAAATAGCAGATAACCGCCATTACTAGTAAAAAATAAATAAATAAACATGACAAATCTTTCCCGTATTTAGTAAACTCAAAAACGTTTGCGCAAGCCAATCAAAATACGCTTATTGCAATTTTTTTTGCCGAAAATATGTAGCAGAAAACAAATTGGCCTAAAATGTTAAAAAATTTTGATTTTTACATTTTTTTTTGAGAATTTCATTGAAAAATGTGAAAAATTATTATTTTTTAAAAATTGTTGCTCTTTTTTTGTTTATAGCGCAAAAAATAAAAATTGCACAGGTGATCAAATACCACAAAAAGAAAGCTCTGTTTGTGGGGAAAAAAGGACGTCAATTTCGTTTTGGTACAGCGTAGCACGACCGCTCAATTTTCCGTCAAAATCACGCAGTGCCAAATCGCAAAATAGGGCCTGGTCATTGAGCAGTCAAATCGTCCGGGACTAAAGTGGTTAAGAGTGTTTGTTTTGGCCTGCTGGATCCCTGTGGCAACAGACGCTGACTTACTGTCCTATACCATCATAGCCTCCCATATCATCTGCTTATAACTCTTCAAGCTGCACTCTGATTTACTACTGGACGGTTTGTTGTCTATTTTGCAATTGATAGTTACTGGGATCAAGATTTTTTGAAAATGACCCTCTTGCTTATCTCAGGTGCCCCCATCTACCTACCCCCCCCCTCATCTCCTCCATCCCTCTTTCCTTTTCTCTCACCTCCTTTACCCTCCCCTCTCCCCCTCTTTCCTTTCTTCTCACCCTTCTTTCTTTTTCCTCACTGCTGGAGGGTTCTCTCCTATGCCTCCAGGGGATTGCCCTTTTGCGGAGGCTTCATATGGTGGGGACTCTATGAGGAAAAAAGTGAAGTCGCTAGAGTGTTTTTCTGAGGTTCTCTTTGTCATCTGGTTGTTTATACTTAATCTTAATTCTAGGTCACACTTCATTCTTGGGAGGTTTCGGATCTGACGGAGCAATGCGTGTGGTACTTCCGTCCCTTGCAGGGATTGCTATCCTCTACCTACCGCTTCAGTCATGGCTCCCTCAGATGCCGAAGATCACCTAAAGGTAGTTTCTCAGAAAGTGAAGGGGTTATGTTCCCCCAAAAAATGCATGCAAATTGTGAGACATCTCAAGCATACTCCAGCAGACACATCTGGCCATAGAGGACTTCCCTCGGTTGCAAAAATTATGGATTGGCAAAGTCTATGGGTCGCCAGCCGTGGGAAGAAAAGCTGGAGTGGCAATTCTGATCAATAAAAAACTCCCATACACTTTCAGGTCCATAGACACTGACTCAATTGGACGTAGAGTCACACTTCACCTAACAATAGCCTCTAGGGACATTGCTATCTCCAACATGTATGCCCCCAAAACCCCAAAGCAGTCTTTTACTGGGATTTCACTACCTGGGACCTCCAGGTTCCTGAACCTTTACATTTGATCGGAGGAGACTTTAATACGGTTATGAATCTGTCTGAGGACAGGAGTCCCACCCCTGCACTTTGCTCAGGTTGACAATCCTCCCACTCCTCTTGCCAAGTCCGTCTCCTTGCTCAACCCACAGGTAGGGATTTTACGTTGTATTCGTCCCCGCACTCCTCCTCCTCTCGCATCAATTACATTTTCAGTTCCCCGGCTCTACTCCCTCTCATTTCCCAATCCTTCATTGCTGACATTGCTATTTCTGACCACTCCCCTGTTCTGGTTCACCTCACGGGTTTCCTTTCTCCACGGGGGAATACTCCCTGGCGCTTTCCTTCCTATCTTGCCAGGAACTAACACTTTCAGCGCATGATTCGTGCGGCGTGGGAAGAATACACCCAAACTAACCGCATACACCAATCCACCCCTAACCTCTTCTGGGAAGCGGGGGAGGTGTTTCTCAGAGGTTGTATTATTTCCTTTGATAACGTCATCTGTGACGAAACGTCGTCAGGGCAACGGCGTACTGACGTCATCTGACTGCGACCCACGAGTGCGGACGAGCGGAGCCGTCCGGCCGGCGGCAACCTCCATTGCTCACCCATTCCTGGTCTTTGTAAGTTTTTTTGCTTTTATGGAATAAAATGCTTTTATGGTTTTACGCTATGGGAGCCCTTTCTTTCTTCTTATGGTGGTGATATCCTATATTGCTGAAACTTCTGAGACCCAGTTACCTACACCTCTGGTCGGATCCCCTGGTTATTCGTATACACACAGGCTTGGATTCAATTTGGGGTCGGTCTTTGGCCACTTGATTTACCCTACAGGCTTGATACAACTTCATATGTGGTAAGAGGCAACTCTCACAGGTGTGAAATTGCTGGCTCCTGAGTGGTACACTGGATTTGTTTAGTGCACTTTGGCTAATCTATATCTATCCAGGGTAAGAGGCGAATTCAGCTGGTGGTGGTTCAGCACGATTACCCTTTTTTTCAACGTTTTCTTCACTGTGTCATTATTTTTTCTGTTTGGTAAGAGGCTACTCCAACCGATACACATTAATCACTCAAGGCATCAACCCTTAACCTCTCTGGTAGGGGTTATTCACCCTAATTTCCCTATATTTTTGCATGATTTATTTATTTCATTTATTGTGGTGGAGGTCATATCACATCACAATTTTCATTTACCCACACCTTTGGTGATAGTCACAATTTGTTTGTTGGGTTTTACGCTATTGCGGTATTTTTTTTGCTTTTCATGATCCCATGTCCACTGAGTTGATCGATCATAGAAGCTTGGATCTACTGTCAAGGTGACAAGTTTCCACGCAGCGAGACTGCCTTTTCCTTACCTTCATCTGGTAAGCACATACCCTTAAGGGAGTTTGGTCCTGGAATTTATCAATAATATTGTTTTGGACTTTTATGGACTTCACATCTCCATCTAATATTTAGCGCGACTTATATGTATAATATTATTTCCTACACAGCTCAATAAAAAAATGGAACCAACAGCAATACTTACTAGCTAGCGAGACCCTCTGCAAAGTGCACCACACCTTATCGCTTCACCGTACTTCATCTAACATTCAGGCATGGCACACAGCTAAACGTGCAATCGACCACTGGGCTGCCCAGATGGAACTTATTCACCACTCCCACTTTGCTCTACAGCTACATAGATTTCGAAACAAAGCGGGCAAGCTTGTAGCTAGGATGAGCAGAGGTTCACATCAATCGACCTATATTGGCGTTCTCCGTACTCCTACTGGAGTAATCCCTAACTCGCCCTCTGAGATCAACACCCTCCTTACTGATTACTACACGGCCCTTTACTCTGATGATCCTATAGATGCAGACGCGGCTTCAAAGCTCGTTGCAGATTTGAAGCTGCCCCAGCTGCAAAGTGATCACCTGGAGGCATTGAATGCCCCCATAACCCCCTCGGACGACTTAGCCACATCAAGTCCCTAGCCTCAGGGAAGGCTCCGGGTCCGGATGGCTTTGCCTCTGAGTTTTACAAGATCACCTCCGACTTCCTCCCTGACACCCTTTGCCGCGTGTATCAACATGTGTGGGAAGGGGGTTCGTATCTCCCCACGGGTTCTCAGGCCCACATCAAGCTAATAACTAAAAAAGGCAAGGACCCCCCTCCACCTGGGCTTGTATAGACCCATTTCCCTCATCAATGTTGATGCGAAAATTCTTTCCAAAATCATCGCTTCCAAACTCGCCAGTATACTCCCATCCCTTTTACACCAGGCCCAATCTGGTTTTGTCCAAGGCCGATCTGCTACGCTTAATCTGTGCAAAGTCATCCTTGGTCTAGAAAATACCAAAAAGCACCCTGATACTGACACTGCTATAATTTCCTTAGATGACAAAAAGGCTTTCGGCAACATCAGCTTCTCCTGGCTGTTTATGGTCATGAAGACTTAGGGGTTCACTGGCCCCATACTACAATTTGTGCGGTCGATGTACGCCTCCCCATCAGCATGAATTGTCACACACTCGTTTACTTCCCATGACATTCCACTTACTAAGGGCACTAGACAGGGGTGCCCTGTATCCCCTTCTCCTCTTCAACATTGCCATCGAGCCACATTCAAGATTTCTTAATTCAGATGTGGGGGTTAGTGGTATAAAGATAGGAGACCAGGTTTACGTTTGGAGCTTTTTGCCGATGACATCCTACTTTTTTCCACGTCACCTTCCTCAGACATCTCGCTCCTCAAGGAACTATTTTTGACCTTTCGTAAATGCACGGGTTGTGCATTAATTTTGACAAAAGTGAGGTGCTAGCTCTCAACCCACAGCTGGCTGGTTCTTGGGTGGGTTCTTCACCTTTACTGGTGGCTAACCACCATAGTACCTATTTGGGTGTGAAAATAGGCAGGGATCCTTCCTCATTGTACTCCGTGAACTACCCTTCCATTATTGGCAAGATTGTGCAGGGATTGGAAGCCTGGGCAGGGCTTCCCCTTTCGCTCTTTGGGAGATGTCACCTATTCCAAATGATTTCTTTCCCGAAATTGCTATATCCCCTACAAACCCTCCCACTATTATTGAAACACGCTGACATCCAAAAAATACACTCTGCCCTACAGAAATTCTTCTGGAGGGGAAAGAGCCTACGTATTTCTTTACAAAAACTTTCTCTACCGAACAGCGAGGGGGGAGCTGGGTTACCTAACATCAGATTGTAAAACCCTCGTAAATAGGGATGTTTTGATCTGCATCCTTGAGGTCAATGGAAGCCAGGAAATCCCCTGGACTCAGGTATGCCACCACCGACCGGAGGGACTCCATTCGCCGAACAGTCTGTTGTTTGCCGGGCACTCGGATTCGGCACATCGCCAATCGGGTGGACAGATTATTGGGTGGGGCTGGGGAAGACCCAGCTGTCATGGTACACGTGGGTACCAATGACATAGGCAGAGGAAGATGGAGAGTCCTAAACGATTTCAGGGACTTAGGAGCTAAGTTGAGGAGTAGGACCTCCAAGGTAGTATTTTTTGAAATACTACCTGTACCTCGAGCCACACCAGAGAGGCAGCGGGAGACTAAGGAAGTTAACAAGTGGCTGAGGAGCTGGTGTAGTAAAGAGGGTTTCGGGTTCCTGGAGAACTGGGCCGACTTTGCAGTCAGCCACCGGCTCTTTGGTAGGGACGGATTGCACCTAAATGGGGATGGTGCAGCAGTACTGGGTGAGAGGATGGCCGATAAGTTAGAGGGGCTTTTAAACTAGGTGACGGGGGGGAGGGTACAGATGTAGAATTACCCAGTGGAAAGCAAGATTGGTAACGGGGTGGGCAACTACATGGCAGATGAGGTTTAATGTTGAAAAATGTAAAGTAATACACTTGGGGGCCAGAAACCAGAAAGCAAGCTACTCACTAGGGGGGGAACCACTCCAGAAATAAAGAGATTATTCTCCTGCTCTACAAGACTCTGGTCCGGCCACATCTGGAGTATGCTGTCCAGTTCTGGGCACCGGTCCTCAGGAAGGATGTGCTGGAACTGGAAAGAGTCCAGAGAAGGGCAACAAAAATAATTAGGGGAATGGAGGACATCAGCTATGAGGAAAGACTACAAGCACTGAACCTATTCTCTCTGGAAAGGAGACGATTGAGGGGGAATATGATATCAATGTACAAATACTGTACTGGCGACCCTAGCATAAGGAACAAACTATCCAGAGAAAGGAGATACAATAAGACACGTGGCCACTCACTAAAACTAGAGGAAAGGCGGTTTAACCTTAAAGTGCATAAGGGGTTCTTCACTGTAAGAGCGGTAAGGATGTGGAATTCTCTTCCACAAGCAGTCGTATCAGCAGGGAGCATTGATAGTTTCAAAAAACTATTAGATGGGCACCTTGGAAACCACAACATACAGGGGTATACAATGTATGGTTAAAAGCAAACACACACACACACATCATATGAAATACAAAAAAAACTATCAGCGCAAACCTATTATATGTGATAAAATAACTCAACACCAATTCACTGTGCATAAATCAGGTGTGTGAACTTATAAATCAATAGTGGTGTCCGGCAGCATGCACCAATCGTGTTTCACAAATCACAATAAACTATAAATCATACAAAAATGTGATGCGCCAGAAATATAAAATCAAAAAGTGATGACAATAAATCATATCCAGTTCATAAGGCACATAGCAATGTGTGTGCTTCCAATAAAATGATATAAAGAGTGTCCCGTGTTCAGATGAAGAAAATCCAGTGATGAAAACAACTTGTAATCACCAATATAGTGAATCCCTCCACCAGGTGAATCAGCCTCTCACCTTTCTGAAGGACCCAAACGGGCCAGCAATCACATGTATCATTGATCAGACTTCCAGGAAAGAGCCACACTATATTGCACCTCGAGGGATCCCGGGACATATAGAAAACAGATGAAGAAATCTAGTGCTCTCCGCTTACTAATGAGGGTATGCTTTATTAGAGAAAGACAGATCAACTCACATTTGTCGGGCACTCAGCTGTGCCTGCTGTATAATCGATGTCAGCGATCTGTTACCAGAGAGAGACTCTGCGTCGGCCACGCACGCTCCGCCCCCCTATACGCGTTACGTCGAGCGTAATGCTCCTTTGACTTCCTCGGTAGGGGTAGTCAAGGAGCATTACGCTCGACGTAACGCGTATAGGGGGGCGGAGCGTGCGTGGCCGACGCAGAGTCTCTCTCTGGTAACAGATCGCTGACATCGATTATACAGCAGGCACAGCTGAGTGCCCGACAAATGTGAGTTGATCTGTCTTTCTCTAATAAAGCATACCCTCATTAGTAAGCGGAGAGCACTAGATTTCTTCATCTGTTTTCTATATGTCCCGGGATCCCTCGAGGTGCAATATAGTGTGGCTCTTTCCTGGAAGTCTGATCAATGATACATGTGATTGCTGGCCCGTTTGGGTCCTTCAGAAAGGTGAGAGGCTGATTCACCTGGTGGAGGGATTCACTATATTGGTGATTACAAGTTGTTTTCATCACTGGATTTTCTTCATCTGAACACGGGACACTCTTTATATCATTTTATTGGAAGCACACACATTGCTATGTGCCTTATGAACTGGATATGATTTATTGTCATCACTTTTTGATTTTATATTTCTGGCGCATCACATTTTTGTATGACACACACATCATAGGTTGAACTGGATGGACTGATGTCTTTTTTCAACCTCACTAACTATGTAACTATGTGACTATGTAACATTCAGAACTTCTGAACCCGCACAAAGCAGTTTAGAAACTTTAAGTCCAGACTCGGATGCACCTTGCCTTCCTTTCTGGGCACTGTGAACAGATTAGAGTAAAAACCCCGAAACCTGTCCCGCTGTGGAACCGGAACCCCCACCCCTTGGGAGAGCAGATCCTGAACCGCCCGATGGAGATCTCGGAAATGATCGGGGGTTAAATGAAAGAGGGAAAGAATCTGTCTGCGGGGCGAGACCCAAACTCAATCTTGTACCCTGAACGAATGAGTTCTTGAACCCACCAGTCCTGAATCTTGGACAGCCAAGGCTCGGGAAAACAATGCAGACGTCCCCCCCCACCCCTGAAATGGATGAGGGCGCCCCTTCAGGATGAGACGGACTGAGCTGTTGTGCCAGTGTGGGCGGCTTTTGACTGGCCCATCCATGGTTTCTTCTGGCCACTAGGGGCCTTGAAGGAATTACCTTTGTCTTGTGCCTTGAAGGCACGAAAGGACCCCTGGTTAGGTTTAAAGGAGGGACCCCATAAGGGATGTCAGACACTGTCTTCTTGGAAGACTGGTCGGCCGACCAGCTTTTTAACCAAACAATGCGACAAATCGCAACTGCTGAAAGTCGTGCGACTAAAGGGGCCTCATCTAAGGCCACATCACACAGGTACAGAACGGCCTGGCCCATTTGATCCACCATCTCAAGAGCAGCAGGAGAGGCGGAGTCAGCAATTAGAGTGTGCTTAAGCGCCTTGGCCCACTCCACAACAGTGTGAGAGACCATTACCGAAGCAAACACGGGTTTCAGCAAGGAACCTGCTACCAGATAGATGTGGCGGGAAAGTGTTTCCACCCGCCTATCAGCCGGGACTTTAAACACCGGAGAATCCTCCACGGGCATTAAAGTGGCTTTATTTAATCTGGACACAGTGTGGTCCACCTTAGGAGCCGCAATCCAGCGAGTATCCACCGGATCCGCAAAGGGATAACGGTACTGAAATCTCTTTGGCACCACAAAAAATTGATTTTTGTAAAATCTTACCGTAAAATCCTTTTCTCTTAGCTCATTGACAGACGTAGTCCTCGGTGATACAGCACCTTCGGGTTATGTTGCCTCCACAGGAGTAGGACTAGACAGGAAATAAAATGCTCTGGCCACACCCTAGGGGCAGTCCCCGAGGGTATATCCTCTCTCTCTCTGCCACAGCAAATCAATTATGTCACAAAAGCAGTGTTTAGAGAATTTAACCCAACCCAACTCAAAAACAGAGGGGCGGGTACTACGTCTGTCAATGAGCTAAGATAAAAGGATTTTACGGTAAGATTTTCCAAAAATCAATTTTTCTCTATCGCTCATTGACAGACGTAGTCCTCGGTGATACAGCACCTTCGGGACGTCCCAGAGCAGTATCACAAATGAAGGGAGGGAAAATGGAAATCAAATCCAAATCTAGAAGGCCCAACCGGTGCCAACTAGAAGTTTACAATGCTCATCCTTAATGATGAGACTCAACAAAAAAAATTTTCAAACAGAAAAAAACCCTCGAGGTAGACCACCGGTCTCCTCAAATTGCGGCCTGAGAAACCTTGCGGCCAAATGAGGCATCCGCCAATGCCATCACATCAATTTTATAAAATTTTGTAAAAGGTATGTACCGACGACCAGGTGGCCGCCTTACATACCTGGACCACTGACGCCTGATGGCGAAAGGCCCAGGAAGTACTGAGCGCTCGAGTGGAGTGCGCCCTAAAAGGAAACGGAGGACTCTGACCCTTAATAGAATAAGCCTGTACCACCGTCTGTCTAATCCATTTGGCAATAGTCGCGGCAGATGCAGGCAACCCCTTTCTGGGGCCATCCGTGATCACAAAAAGTGAATCCGTCTTACGGAACGAGTCTGTCGTTTTCAAGTATACCCTGATCGCCCGAACCACATCCAAGGAGTGTAAAGCAAACTCCCGATGATGGCTGGGCTTAGGACACAGGGAAGGTAATACAATTTCCTCATTCAGATGAAATTCTGAAATTACTTTAGGTAGGAAAGATGGATTCGGGCGTAGAACTACCTTATCTCTATGAACCACCAGATATGGGGAACGACAAGATAATGCGGCCAGTTCTGACACCGCATGTCAGAACTGGCTGCAGGTATAGCCTTCAGGTATACCCTGATTGCCCGAACCACATCCAAGGAATGCAACGCATGTTCCCGATGATGATTGGGCTGAGGACACAAGGAAGGTAGTACAATATCTTCATTCAGATGAAAATCTGAAACCACCTTAGGAAGAAAGGATGGCTTAGGATGGAGTACTACCTTATCCCTATGAATCACCAAGTATGGGGACTGGCATGATAAAGCAGCCAGTTCTGACACCCTGCGTGCAGAAGTGATAGCCACCAAGAAGGCCACCTTCTGGGATAAAGTAAGCAAGGGAATCTCCCTGTTTTTTTCAAAAGGAGGTTTCTGTAGAACCGACAAAACCAAATTAAGATCCCAGGGTGGTAAGGGCGCGCGGACTGGTGGAGCCAGGTGCCGCACCCCCTGGATGAAATTCCGCACCAAGGACTTGGTAGCTAAAGGTTTCTGAAAGAAGATTGCTAATGCTGAAACTTGACCCTTGATGGTGCTCAAGGCTAGCTTCTGCTCAACCCCTTTTTGCAAAAAGGCCAATATTCGAGTCACCGAATAGGTACGTGGAGGAAATCCTAAAGATTCGCACCACGCGATACAAGTCTTCCATATGTGATAATAGACTCTGCTGGAAGTCGCTTTCCTTGCTTTAATAAGGGTAGGAATGACTGAAGCTGACAACCCTCTGTCCTTCAGTACTTGGGTCTCAATGGCCAGGCCATTAAAACCAGTGACTAAAGCACAATGGTAGATTGGTCCTCGAGACCGCAGATACTCCCTGAGACGCAGTTCCCACGGAACGTCCGCGACTAGCAAGTCCAAGTCGGCCAGGCCGGCTTGACGAGGCCAGCCTAGAATTTCTAGGACCACTGGCACTGACGGGATTTGAACCAGGCGTCCCTAGAGCTATCTGGCCCCGACCATCCGACAAAGTCTGGTCGTTTTCTGTTCCCACACATTTATCCGACACCTGATTCCTATCAGGAACGGTGATCTCTCCTGGTTGAATCTCAGGGACCGAAGTCACCCGGCTAGAGGCTTCTTGGTCTGTCTGGTCAACCAGATCCGATTCCTGTGGGGAATTGAGACTAATCTTAGGAAAAGGTAAAGGAAAAGATCTATTCAGGGAACGGTGACTACCGCTCCCTGTAGTACTTAAATGTTGGAAGGGAAGAATCGCACCGGTAGTAGTAGTCGATGCTCAATCTAATGTCCTGAATACCGGTGAAAATGTCCCCCCACCCTCAACCCGGGTGGGGGTGCACCTTCAGGCTGTGTAATCCTTTACTTCGGGTTTGGTTGAGTCGGTCCTCTGTTTGTCCGACCAGCCTTTCTTGAACCCTCCTGGAGGAGTCTTGCCTTTTCGCTTGTTCCAGCCGGGCGTGCGAACCCTTTATGGGCGGTAAAGAAAGGTCCTCGCTTGTTGCGAGGTCCCTTAGCTTTAGCAGCCTGTGGCAAGAAAGTGCTCTTGCCCCCAGTGGCATCCTTAATAATTTCATCTAGGGTGGCCCCAAATAGGCGATTCCCCTAAAAGGGGAGATTCGTCAAGGTCTTTTTGGAACCTGGTCAGCTGACCAGCATTTTAACCACAGCACACGTCTGAGGATTACCTCTGACATAGATGCATGCCCTAATAGGGGGGTAGCATCCAAGGCTGCGTCACAGACAAACTGTAGCCCTTGTATAATCTGTTCCATCAAATCAGATGTTCCCTGGGGGATATCTTTTCCCCTTAGGTCTTGGCGTACCAATCTTGCCCATTCCGTTAGTGTCTGGGAAACTAGACCAATAACAATTACTGGTCTAAATGCTGACCCTATCAGGGAGAAGATAGTGCGGGACTCCGCTTCCATCTTTCGATCCACCGGATCCTTAAAGGACGAAGTGTCCTCCACTGAGATAACTGTGGCTTTATTCAGCCTGGAAATAGGTGGATCCACCACTGGTGGTACCGTCCATTTCTTAATGAGGGATTCCTCAAACGGATAGCGTCTAGCAATACGCTTGGAAATAGTAAAGGTACGCTTAGAATGCTCCCATTCTCCTTTAATTTTATTACCAAAACACTTGGGTACAGGAAAAACCTTCACCGTTTTGATGGGCTTGTTAGTACCAAAGGGAATCTCTGTTTCAGTTGCCTCTGCCGGTAAAACCTCAAGTCTTAAGGTTTCCCGCACCGCCACAACTAGTGCGTCCACCAATGCTTCTTCCTGAATTATGGCGGAAGAATGAACGTCCTCCTCACTGTCTGAGGGAGCTTTATCTGAGATAACAGCCCTTGCAGAGGGACTTGCAGCTGCAGTGACCATCTCTGAATCTGAGTCAGAGGTGTCAGATAATATAGGGGTAGGCGGGGGTCGCTTTCTTGACCCCCGTCCCTGACAGGCCGCCTCCACCCGAGCCACCATAGACTCCAACACTGCTGTAAATGCATCCATACTCTGTGCACCGGCGGGTCCCGTGGCCCCCTCGAGGGAAACAGGTGGGGGTACTTGTGTGGCAGGGTCCATGATTATTCCAGTAACTACCCGGAAAATACAATCCAAACTTAAATAAAAAACTTTTTTTTTTTTTCAGACCCCCAGCGCCACATAAGCCCCTCAGTGTTACCTGCTAGGGATCCCTATCGATCGAGAGAGAGAGAGATAGACCCCCAGGCTCACCACTTGATGCTCAGAGTTCATTGCAACAGGTTACAGCGCTGTCTTCACAAACAGGAAGTCTTTTGGCTGGCTGCCCGGGAAGAAAGGAGGCGGCTCCGCCCCTCTGCACGCCTTCCGGCGCCTCCCCTAGCTCCACGAGGTGCCTCCCCATGCTGCAGACACGAGGCTACGCCAAAATGGCGGCCTTGTGCGATCTACGGCGGTCTGATACAGCATAGCGGCGTCCTGCAGAGTAACTAGGCATCGCAAAATCTTTCTCTCATGGAGATCAGCTTGACCGGCGGTACCGAACCCTGGCGGAACCGCGTGGCCATCGGGAGACCTGCTTCAGCTGGAGGAATGACCTGACAAGCCGCATACATGTCCTGTGGCTTCTGACAGGTAGGATACTTCTAGTAACACAGTAAGATTCCAGTGCTGCCACATATTACAATCATTTAAACATACATTGTAATTAGATTGTCAGCTCCCAAACCAAGCCTGCTGGCTTTTTGTACACACAAATCACACTCAATATAGGGGGATCTGTGCTATGTTATAGGATAGAGGGGAACCCATCCTTACCATTACAGAGAGGGGCCCGCGTTCACCACAAGACCCGTCAGGGGGAAAAGGGGAACATACTACTCACCATACCGGAACCAGGCGGGCGCCAACTCCTGACAGTACCCCTCTCCACCGAAGTTGGAGGGCTGTCGACCAATACGGACGCCGTGACTCATGGTCCTTGGCGTTTCAGCGAGACGTTTAACTCGCAGGGTCAGTCCCCTCAAGTGGGACTATGTCGAGGCCGACCCAGCGCGGAGCTATGGCCTGCACGCGCTCGTAGGCTGAACTGGGGTGACCACTGGATCTCAACATCCCGCCCGTCGCCCAGTTCAGCTTTCTTGCTTGAAGATCTCACAGGAACACTGGAGAAAAAAAGCTGTCTAAAAAAAATCTTTTCTAAGAAAAAAATCCTGCCAGGACCGAAGATCCCAGCAAGGTATCTAGGTCCTTACTCCTGACTAGACAGAAAAAAACTGATTTGCTGTGGCAGAGAGAGAGAGGATATACCCTCGGGGACTGCCCCTAGGGTGTGGCCAGAGCATTTTATTTCCTGTCTAGTCCTACTCCTGTGGAGGCAACATAACCCGAAGGTGCTGTATCACCGAGGACTACGTCTGCCAATGAGCGATAGAGAAATTATGTTTTATATGGCGCCATTGTTCATTCACGGTTTCATGAAACTCTGCGGGACAAGGAAAAACCTGACCCGATTTTTGGGCTTTGCGGGTTCCAAAGGAAGACAGCTTACCCGACAGGTGGGGCTCGTCATCCAAATTTAAATTGTCCTTAACAGAGCTAATAAGCGCGGACACCGCAGCACGGTCCCGTGCTGATCCTGAGGAGGAATCCTCCTCTTCCGTATCCGACTGAGAGGACTGAGACCCCTCAGGGGGTACGCTGTTCGTGGCAACCAAATCTGGCTCTGAATCAGAAGACTGAGAGGGCATAGGCCTTTTCTTAGAAGCCCAGTCAGACATCAACAAATCCACTTTTGACGCTAAAGTCGCAAGAGCAGCAGTAAGTGAGACTATAGCAGAGGAGCAGAGGATTCAGGAGTACCTGAACCCTCCACCAGATCTTGGGGGAATTTGCTATCCTGGGACTCCATAATAGCAATCTCAATTTAAATGACGCTGGCCATTTAAATTGGCGATTCCCGCGGTCCCCACCGCAAATGGAGAGCAAGTCCTGTGCTGCAGGAAACTGCAAAAAATGAATGCTAGGCCAGGAAATACAGTAAAAGCCCCCCAGTGTGCTAACCTTGCCCCACGCTGCTGAACGATCTGAAGGGAAGAAAGAGGAAGTGACCTCACGCCCCTAGAGGCAGAAACAGCCCTGAGCCACAAAAAAATGGTTGCCAATACAAGTCTATGGGAAAAGCTCTGGGAAAATGGCCGCTGTCCACACAAGGACATTTGCCCACACTAAAGATGGTGCCCGATCAGCGCCAAAAGCACAATAGAAAATGGCTACCCTCACTATGAGGCCAAACGGCCTGCCCACACCTAAAATTGCGGCCACGCGGTTTAGTGCCAAAAGCGGCCCCCACACACCATGTACTGTACCCCAAATAGTTGCAAAAGCACCTCAGGGACATAGGAGACCCCCGCAACCCCCCATACAGCGGTGGAACCGCCACAGCGCCCCCGCAGGGACCGGGAAGGGACACACAGGGACCGCACCTACAGACATGAGGGTGACATCACAGAACCCATACCGAACTGCCATCCCCATAACACAGAGGGCCCACATACACACCCCGACAGACATGTCAGAGACAGAGGGGTATCATGGTACTCACTGGTCCAGTGAAAACGAGGGCACCGCTCTGCGACAGGAAGCCTCCCACCCTGAGTGGGGGTGCCACCCGCCGAAGGGGACGCTAGCAATACGCGGGTGTACCACAGTTAAGACATCCTGGCGAAGATAGCAACTTCGCAGGCTTGACCCTGAGGTCAGGGACATAGTCGTTTGCGAGGCCTGGCCATACCAATAACCAGCTAATGCTCGATGGCAGGCTCAGATTCCGTAAGGCTCTAGAATAACCAGTGCGATTCCCAGATCCGCAAACGCTGTAGTCTTCCGAAGTCTGACTAAGCGCAGGAACAAATAAAAAAAATACTTTTCTAGAGAGAAAACATAAAAAGAAGAAAAAAGCTGAGACTGCAGCCCCAGCCAGGGAAAAGCCAGCCTACTCCTAAGCTAGGCCGCAGCAAACTGAATTGGGAATGAAGCTAGTTGGGAGTATTGACCAGAGGGACAGCCCCCTGTAGGTGTATCTATACAAAGTTTTTGTGAATATTCTAACAAAATCTTCTGCCTAGCTTACTCCTGTGGAGAGAGCCAATACCCAGATGTGCAGATTGTATGAGTGGGTGACGACTGTCAGAGGACATAAGAGAAATACTGTATTTCTCATCCGAAATAAACTGGGAAATCCTGCTCTCATTGACCAGCTAGAGACTTTTCCTTGATTTTCAATAAGTGGCATGAATCTATTAGTAGCTGTTAAAAGTGGGAAAAAAACTCTTACTATTCAGCAAAACATCATAGCACAAGGAAGGGAGAAACCTATTCTGCTGAGGACACAAAGCATAACTGTGCAGGTGTGTGGTGGGTTGACTGCACTACTGTATGACAACATGAATGAAACTACACTTTGTACAAAAAAAAAAAAAAAACAACTGTGTGATGCACTAAAACATGTATCACACTGCCCCCTAACTACTGCAGACAAAAGGACAGCTGCCACACACTCAACTTCTGTGGTCGAGTGTGTGGCACTGGTCAGGGCAGCATGAACGGGCCTTAAAGGTGCATACTCTGTGTCAATCATCTTGATTCTGGCTTCACTCACTAGTAAATTACAGAAACAAGCATGCAGACAGTTACATAGTCAGGATGAAAAAAAGACAAGATCTTGGCGAATCGACTTGGACCTTACATGTCCCGTTTAGTCCATTTGGACCAGGTCGGTTTTATACCATCCAGGGAAGCTCGTGATAACACGACCAAGGTCCTCAACCTCATTCATGTTGCCCGGTCCACTAATACCCCTTGCGTTTTCCTGAACACGGATGCCGAAAAGGCCTTCGACCGGGTCAGCTGGAGGTTTATGACGTCCACCTTGCGTACTGTGGGCCTCGGTGCCACCATGCTGTCCTGGATTGGACATCTCTACTCGAACCCGACTGCGCAGGTGAAGTGCAATGGAGTCCTCTCAGACTCCTTCTCGATCTCCAATGGCACTCGCCAGGGCTGCCCTCTCTCCCCCCTTCTCTTCGCCCTCTCCCTTGAGCCTTTTCTGTGTAGGGTGAGGGCGAACCCGGACATCACCGGACTTACCGTTGGGGACTTTGAATGTAAGGTCTCTGCATACGCGGACGACATGATGTTTTCCTTGACCAACCCTGTCGTCTCTGCGCCTAACCTTCTCAAGGAGTTGACGCTATACGGTACACATGCTAACCTGAAGATCAACTTCGGTAAGTCAGAGGCGATGGGGGTCGCTATCCCCCCGACCTTAATGGCCACCATTTCTTCCTCGCTGCCTTTCCGCTGGACCAAGGGGGCGCTTACGTACTTGGGCACCCGCATAGCGCCGATTATCTCACAGCTTTACGAGCTCAACTTCGCCCCACTGCTTGTCACGGTCCGCCGCCTCCTTGAGGCCTGGTCAACCGGCCTTCACTCCTGGTTCGGGAGGTGCAACCTGCTGAAGATGACGGTCCTCCCTAAGGTTTTGTACCTGCTTCAGGCTCTCCCAATCAAACTTCCGTCTGCCTTTTTTAAACAGCTGCACTCTCTCTTTGTACGGTTCATCTGGGCCACGGGTGCCCCACGCTTGTCCCGGGCACTTTTGACGTTACCCAAGCACTGTGGCGGCCTGGCCCTGCCGGATGTGCACAAATATTACTTGGCGACGCACCTCGGTCGCCTTCTCGACTGGCGCAGGCACTCCGCATACAAGTTGTGGGTTGGCCTGGAATTGGCGCAATCTACAATACCCCTAGGGGGCGCCCCCTGGTGTAAGGGGCACTGGCCACCTGCTCTGGTATCCCACCCTACGATTGGGGTTACCCTCTCTGTGTTGTCCCCGGTAATCCTTAACCCTGCTATTTCTTCTGCAACTTCCCCGCTGTTTCCGATTTTGGGGAATCCAGCGTTCTCTCCGGGCCTGATAGATCGGACATTCCAACCGCTGGTTGACCGTGATAAGAGAGTGGCGTCTCGCTTTACGTGTCCAGGTGGCTGGCCCTCCATAGCAGAACTGTCAGACCCGACGGGGCGCTTTGCCCTTACCTTTTGGCCGGCTGTGCAATTACACCACTTTCTCCTTTCCCTCCCGGAACCTGACCTCTTCAACAGGGAATTGACCCCTTTTGAGGAACTTTGTGAGGGTGAGGGAATGCTCCCACACACACTGTCTCAGGCTTATCACCTCTTGATCTCCCCGCCGGAGGATTTCACCCCTCCTTTCCTTTCCAAATGGGAACAAGATCTCCAGATTTCTCTCTCACCAACGCAGAAGCTCAACATCTGCACCATAGCTTTAAAGACGCCGACCTGTACCAGACTGCAGGAGTCCAACTATAAGTTACTCACCAGGTGGTACAGGGTCCCTTCCCGTCTGAGCAAAATCTTTCCGGGGACCTCCGATACCTGTTGGCGCTGTCAGGAAGACAGGGGTACCCTGCTTCATGTATTCTGGTCCTGCCCGAAACTGCGAGACTTTTGGACCGCGGTGGGCTCCCTACTACGAGATCTGACCGAACATACTATTCCGGACACGCCGGAATTTTTCCTCTTACAACGCACCAGCATCCCTCTGAGGAAATATAAACTTTCTATTGTGCCCCATGTCCTCTGTGCGGCTAAATCCTGCATTCCGCAGTACTGGAAGACCTCCCGATCGCCCACCATCAGGGACTGCATGCGGAGGCTGGTCGAGGTGAACAGACTGGAAGATTTGACCCTCACAGCGCTCCACCAGCGTGAGAAGTATGAGAAGGTATGGGGATACTGGAGGGTTTTCGTCCTGTCAGAACGGGGAACTTCTCTGTTGGGCTCCTGAATCTGGCCGAGAAAGTCATCCTCGGAGGGAGTGGTCCCCGGGATCCGGTGCGGAGCGGTCCCCCCCCCCACCTCCCCCTCTTTCCCCTTCCTTCCCCCCTCCCCCTTGCCCCCCCCTGTCGATGTGTGTTTGTCCCCCACTCTGTCTGTCCTCCTCTTTCTCTTTCCTGCTCTCCCTTTTATCTCTCTAATGCTGTCTTAGCCTTACTTCCTAAACCTTGAACTGGAACTGTGCTGCGCAGACGATGAGTCTGCATTGGTCACTATCACTTATTTGGTACTGGCGCACAACAACCTTGCATACCTCCACATGGGCCTAGTGCCCCGGAAACTTGATTATTTGTATTTGTCGATGCTTATATGACGCACTTGTTTTCCTCTGTTGATGCTTCCGTATTTGTCCTGACCTTTGCACTAACAGCACGTATGTGCGTGCTTTCTTCCTACTTACTTGTTGCTTGCCTCGGTGATTTACATGTTTTTGGTTATATTACACTGTACTGTACTGTTTATCTGGTTCAACCTTTACAATAAAATCATATTTGGAAAAAAAGACAAGTCCATCTGGTTAAAGCAATAAAAAACAAAAAACAGACAACAAAATCTGTCCTATATATCAAGGCCTGCTCTGCATATGCTTGTTTCAGGTCAGTGACTTGCAAAATAAAGTTAGGATCAGAATTACAGATTTGGAGTCATAAGATTGTATTTAAAGTGCAGTGCAGCACTTCTATTCTGGTGGTGCAGAGGTACTTATTTAAAACAGTGAGTATGCATTATAAAATTGTGTCAGTGAGCATATTCTAGCAAGAACTTTCACTGCACTTTAATTACCTTTTCTAGACTTTAGCATTTTAGCATTGAAAGATATGCAAAAGTTAAAACATAATTCACAAGAAGTATACAGAAGGCATTAAAAACATTGTAACAATTTTGTAAGTTACCTTCACAACAATGTAGCAGATACCTAATAAACGTCGAGATCTCTGAAATTTTACAATTGCTGCCATGCCCTGAAAAGATGTGTTAAGGAAAATATATCTTCATTTTAACAAGCAAATTATCCTTAATATCAGTGTAAATGAAAATGATAAACACAGGAAATTGATACGAATATAATTTGTATGTATTGTATCCCAGTATGTAAAATTTTATTGTAAATTGTTTAAAAATAAAATCAATTAATTGATAAAAAAAAATTGAAGTTATGCAAAGAATGCTAGCATACAAATTAATATAGAAAATATTCTTACATTTTAACTGGATAACACTTAAGTTTGCTAAAGCACTGTGCATCAGGCATGCTCTGCAGACCTCAGATGATGCCTGTCACAAACAAATGAGGTTAGTTTAATATGAGCCTATGCATTTGAATAGGTGATAAAATTATTAATATAAAATTTATGAGAATAGCTGCAATGTGTTTCCACAAACTATGATGATGGTACTACTACTCACCCACCATGTAACTGTACAAATTAAAAAAAAAAAAAAAAACACTCCTGAAGTCGGCTGACTGAAGGTAAAGCAACACTGATGATGTTATCCACATGCAGTTCCCTGTTTTAAGCAAGCTCACAGAATTAAAATGAAAGCACTGTTCATTGAGATTGTTTTTTTCTTACACAGTGAGCATTCCTATGAGTTCATGTGCAGGTTATTATATGCACCAATATAAAGAATTTCCACATACTTTACACTGGCAATAATAAAAGAGGAATACTGATTTTCCCTTAAATTTCAAATCTTGGAGTACAGCACAGGACATAGCAAAGTATTCATCAACCCTGTGTTATAAGCTCATACCTTCAGGTGGGTTGACTCTGGCAAGTTTTGAGGACACATTGGGTGCCTCTGCTACAACCCTACTCCACTTCGGGACTCCTCTGTTTTGTAGCAAGCAATGTAGAGTAAACAAAGCATGGAAGGGAGGGTGGCCTGTGTCCTATACTGAACCCCAAGTTATGGAATTTACAAGCAGTCGAAATTCCCCATATCTTAAGCATACAGTACAGGACACAGGTAAAGTATTAATAGGCCCTGGGACATCCGCATGAAAGTGTGGGCAACATCTAGGCAAACAGAACTGTGTCAACAGGCCCAACAACAAGGGTAATCTGACCAAGAACCTTGAAGCTGAAAGCTGCACTTGCAGAAGATTGGATATGTGCCAGGTAGAATAGGATAGGATGTGCAGCTACTTGGTCCTCTGTTCACATTTTTAAAGCTGGGTTACAGAGGTCTGGTGCCAAAACACCCAGGAAAATCACACTGATTTGATGGAATAGGAACATAAAAGCAGGAGATTTGTCCTTGAGAGTGTAAGCTCTAGTGATTCGATTTCCTATCCATCTCACAATGGTGGACTTGGTAGCAGGGTGTCCCAAGGGAGGTCCTGAGGGCAAGAGAAAAAGGCAGTTCATTCATCTGACAAAAGTTGAAGCTTTAAGTAGACTCTAATGGCTCTGACTACAACCAAACGTGGAGAAAACTGAATTTTTGTAAAATCTTACCGTAAAATTCCTTTCTCTGAGTCCTCGGACAGTCGCCGCCCCTCAAATAGTCTTCACCAATGGGTATTGACTTCCACTCCGCAGGAGTAGCTAGGCATAAGACTTGTTAGAAACAAAAGCTTTTAGCATAGACACACCCATGGGGGCTGTCCCACTGGTCAATACCCCCCTGCATTAAGCCATCCCAACTTAGTTTGGTAGCATAGCAGTAAGTGTACAAGAAAAAAACCCACAAGAGGGGCGGGGGCAGCGACTGTCGGAGGACTCAGAGAAAGGAATTTTACGGTAAGATTTTACAAAAATTCAGTTTTCTCTTACGTCCTCCGACAGTAGCCGCCCACTCATACAGTCTTCACCAATGGGATGTCCCAAAGCAGTGTAGACATGACGCAACCGTAGAAAAGGCAACGCAGTACCCACATCAGAGAAAGGAACCTTACACACACAGTAAGAGAACCTTCTGGGCAACAGAAAAGGCTCAACAGGAGCAACAACCCAGGAAAACAAATAACCCAGGGGATAAACACCCCAACAGCCAGGGACCCACAAAAAAACAAGGGTCCCCTATGGCACTGCCGCACTGAGAACTTTGCGGCCAAAGGAGGCATCAGCTGACGCCAGAACATCAACTTTATAGAATTTGGAAAAGGTGTGCACCGACGACCAGGTAGCAGCTTTGCACACCTGGGTCACCGAGGCCTGATGCCGGTAGGCCCAGGACGTACTCATTGATCTGGTAGAGTGCGCCTTAACAGGGAAGGGCGGAACCCGTTCCTTCAAAGCATAGGCCTGGGCAATCTTCTGTCTGATCCATTTGGCAATGGTCGCCACAGACGCCGCCATGCCCTTCCGAGGTCCCTCAGGAAGGACAAAGAGGGAATCCAAATTTCAGAAAAGATTCAGTGGACGACAGGTAAATCCTGACCACCCTGACAACATCCAAAGAATGCAACGCAACCTCCTTAGGATGCTTAGGCTTCGCACAGAGCGAAGGCAAAACAATGTCCTCATTAAGGTGAAAGTCAGACACCACCTTAAGGAGAAATGACAAATTAGGTCGCAAGACCACCTTATCTTTATGAACCACCAGGTAAGGAGAACGGCAAGACAACGCCGCCAACTCCGACACCCTGCGAGCTAAAGTGATCGCCACTAAAAAGGCAACCTTCTTAGACAGCAGAGGCAACGATATCTCCCGGATGTTTTCAAAGTGAGAACGCTGTAACACGGACAGAACCAAGTTCAAGTCCCATGGAGGCAAAGGCTCCCTCCGGGGAGGGGCCAAATGTCACACACCTTGAATGAAGGTGCGAATTAAGGAATGAGACGCCACAGGGCGTTGAAAAAGAACAGCCAGTGCATATACCTGGCCCTTTATCGTGGCCAGCACCAGGCCCTGGTCCACACCAGTCTGGAGGAAAGCCAACACTGAGGCTTTTCTAGCCTTGATCAAAGTAGGAATGACCTCTGAGGAGAGACCCCTGTCTCTCAGGACCTGGCTTTCAACAGTCAGGCCGTTAAAGCCAGCGAGTGTAAAGCAGGATGGAAGATGGGTCCCTGAGACAGTAGATCTTCTCGCATCGGCAGTCGCCAAGGAGGCTCGACTGCTAGGTGAATGATGTCCGTGTACCAGGACCGGCGTGGCCAGTCCGGTGCCACTAGAATCACCAAGTTCGGTTCCAAGGCCAGCCTGCGAAGGAACCTGGATAACAACTGAATCGGAGGAAAGGCATACATCAGACGATACTGATGCCAAAGGGCCACAAGCACATCCGAGGCGTCCGCCCGAGGATCGCGTGTTCTTGCCACGAACCTTTCCACCTTGTGGTTTAGCCGAGACGTGAACAGATCCACGTCTGGAGATCCCCACCGTGCACACAGCATTCGAAAGACCTCCGGTTGTAGGGACCATTCCCCCTGATCCAGGGTCTGGCGGCTCAGATAATCGGCCTGAAAATTCTCCACACCCGGAATGTGAACTGCAGAAAATCGCCGGGACACGAGTATCGGCCCAAGACAGAATGTCGGTCACCTCCCGGGCCGCCCGGGCATACCTGGTGCCCCCTTGGTGGTTTATGTAAGCCACCGCGGTCGCATTGTCTGTCTGTAACCGAACGGGACGGCCCCTAAGTTGATTCGACCACTGGAAGAGACACAGTTTGATCGTTCTCAATTCCAATATGTTGATCGGAAGGGAGGATTCCTACTCCGACCAAGTGCCCTGGGCAGACAGGTTGCCCAGTACTCCACCCCAGCCCGACAGGCTGGCATCCGTGGTAATCACTGTCCACAGTAACAGACGCAAGGATTTTCCTTCCGACACCGCCGGGGACTGAAGCCACCACAGAAGATACCTTCTGATCCGGCGACTCAACGAGACACTCAGATCCAAGGACTGAGGTAGTCTGTCCCACCTGGCCAGGATCTCCGCTTGAAGAGACCCGTGTGTGAAACTGAGCAAAGGGTATCACCTCGAAGGCTGATACCATCAGCCCCAGGGACCGCATGCAGGTCCTGAGTGACGAGGATTGGTTGTCCCTGAGGGACCTGATTTCGTCCTGTAGGGTCCGGAGCTTGCCCTCCGGCAGAAACACTTTTGCTTGCGCAGAGTCCAGAACCATTCCCAGATAGGGAAGACGAACCGAAGGAGACAAAGTCGACTTCTGTACGTTGATGGTCCACCAGAACTCCTGGAGTGTCTGTACCGCAATGCCCTGTGCCCGCAACAGGCCCAGAACAGGCGCCAGCACTTTGGTAAAGACCCTTGGAGCCGAAGCGAGCCCGAAAGGTAACGCCACAAACTGATAGTGGTCCCCTCGAAAATGGGGATGTGCAGGTACGCATCCTTCAGGTCTATAGAGGCCAGGAATTCCCCTGGACTCAGGGAGGCCACCACCGAGCGGAGGGATTCCATACAAAACTTGCGAACGCGTATGAAGCAGTTCAGAGCTTTTAAGTCCAGGATAGGACGCACCTTGCCCTCCTTTCTGGGCACAGTGAACAGATTCAAGTTACATAGTTACATAGTAGGCGAGGTTGAATAAAGACAATAGTCCATCCAGTTCAACCTGTGTAGGTGTGTGTGACTGTAATCATCTAACATAGCCCTCAATCTCCTGATCCTTGAGATGTAAGTCTAAGAGTCTTTTGAAAGTCACCATACTACCCGCAGAAACCACCTCTTGTGGTAGACAATTCCACAATCTTGTAGCCCTAACAGTAAAGAACCCCCCACGTTGCCTGAGGTTAAAACGCTTCTCCTCTAATCGCATTGTATGTCCTCGAGTCCTCATGCAATTCCTTCGAATGAACAGCTTTTCTTCTAAGCTGAGATCCCCATTAAGATATTTATAAATTGCTATCATGTCCCCTCTCAGACGTCTTTTCTCCAGGGAAAATAAATCGAGCGATTGCAGCCGCTCTTCATAGGTAAGGTCCTCCAACCCCCTAATCAGTTTAGTTGCCCTTCTCTGGACTTTCTCCAGCTCCAACACATCCCTCCTGAGGACTGGCGACCAGAACTGGACAGAATACTCCAGATGCGGTCGGACCAGAGTTTTATAAAGTGGAAGGATTATAGTCTTATCTCTGGAATACATCCCTTTCTTTATGCATGCTAATATTCTGTTGGCTTTGGAAGCTGCCGCTTGGCATTGCATGCTGTTGCCTAATCTATCATCAACTAAGACTCCCAAATCTTTCTCCATTTTTGATTCCCCCAAGGGTTCCCCTCCTAATGTGTATTGTGTTTTTATGTTTTTGGTCCCCAAGTGCAAAACCTTACACTTCTCCACATTAAACCTCATTTGCCATGTCGTTGCCCACTCCGTAATTTTGTCCAGGTCATTCTGTAGGATATCTGCTTCATGCTGTGCAGTTATTGCCCTGGCCAATTTTGTGTCATCTGCAAAAACTGATAACGAACTACTGATCCCATCCTCAATGCTGTTTATGAATAAATTGAACAAGGTTGGTCCCAGGACTGAGCCCTGGGGCACCCCGCTTACTACCTCAGACCAGTCTGAGTATGCGCTGTTTATTACTACCCTTTGGACACGGCCTTTTAGCCAATTCCGTATCCAAGAGCAAACCCTGCTGTCGATACCTGCAGACCTTATTTTATAAATTAAGCGCTTGTGGGGAACTGTATCAAACGCCTTAGCGAAATCCAAGTACACCACATCCACTGGTCTCCCCCTATCTAGCTCACAGCTCACTTCCTCGTAGAATGCTAAGAGATTGGTTTGACAAGAACGCCCATTTGTAAACCCGTGCTGGTTACTACTGATGATGTTGTTGTCTTTAGCATACTCTACGATATAGTCCCTTATCATCCCCTCCAAAAGTTTACATATTATTGATGTCAGACTGACAGGCCTATAATTTCCCGGGATATGTCTCTGGCCCTTTTTGAATATCGGAATCACGTTAGCCTTCCTCCAATCCCCTGGTACATCTCCTGTCCTAATACTGTCAGCAAAGATCAGGAACAGTGGTCTAGATATAACCATACTGAGTTCCTTGAGCACTCTCGGATGTACGCCATCCGGGCCTGGTGATTTGTTTGTGTTAAGTTTATCCAGTCTTTCCCTGATTTCCCCCTCTGTTAGCCATAGTGGCAAGTCCTGTGTATTACTACTAACCATACAGTCATGGTCAGTGTACCCTTCCTTTTCCTGCGTAAAGACTGACGAGAAAAAAGAATTCAGCACGGTTGCTTTTTCAGTGTCCTCTGTAACCATCCTCCCATCATCGTTAATTATGTGTGCAATATGCTCTGCCCTAGTTTTTTTGCTGTTGATATATTTAAAGAATTTCTTTGTTTTTTTTTTACTATCCTCCGCTATTTGTCTCTCAAAGTTGATTTTAGCCATCTTGATTTCGTGTTTACACTTCTTATTTTCCTCCTTGTATTGCTGGAAGGCCGATACTGTGCCCTCTGTTTTATATTTCTTGAAGGCCAATTTTTTTCCCCTAATAAGTTTTTTAACGCTACGGTTTAGCCAGCCAGGTTTGGCTTTGTCTCTTCTAAATTTATTCCCCATAGGAATGCACTGCAAGATGCCTTTGCTTAATATTGTTCTAAAGCATTCCCATGTTTCCTCTGTGGTCAGTGATCCCAGGGTTTGGTCCCAGTTTACCCTTTCCATCAATGAGTACAATTTTGGAAAGTCTGCCCTTCTGAAGTTTAGGGTTCTTATGTTCCCCACTTGCCTTTTTATATTGTTATTTATACTAAATGTGATCATCCTGTGATCGCTAGAGCCCAGGTTGTCCTGGACTCCTACCTCCGAGATTATGTCTGGGTCATTAGTGATCAATAGATCCAGGATTGCATTCTCTCTAGTAGGGGAATCCACCAACTGCGACATGTAGTTATCCTGTAAGGTTTCCGTGAATAGCCGGGCCTTATGCGAGTGTGCAGTCCCCTCTTCCCTCAACCCCCGAAACCTGTCCCGACACCCCCTGGGTAAGGAGGTCCTGCACCGCTTGATGCAGGTCCTGTAGGCGCCCCGGGGTCAAATGAAGATTTGAGGGAAAGAATATGTCCGCCGGTCGGGAAAGGAATTTGATCTTGTATCCCAATCAAATGATTTCCTGAAACCACCTGTCCGGAATTCGAGCAGCCAAGGTTGGAGGAAACCGCACAAAACGTCCCCCCACCCCTGAACCGGGGGAGGGCATCCCTTCAGGAAGAGGCGGATTGAGCCGCCACACCGGCATGGCCGGACTTTTGCTTGCCCGCCCAGGGCTTCTTCTGGCCACCTTGGCCCTTGAAGGGTTTGCCCTTGTTTTATGGCTTAAAGGCACGAAAGGACCCCTGATTGGGTCTAAAGGCGGGACCCCGTTTGCCGCGAAAAGGCTTGTTCTTCGGATTCTGGGGCAGCAGAGTGCTTTTACCCCCAGTGAGTCCTTTCACCAAGGTATCTAAAGCCTCGCCAAAAAGGCGAGACCCTGCATAGGGAAAATCAGCCACCGTTTGTCTGGTCAGCCGACCAGCTCTTCAGTCAGATCAGTCGACGGTTAAGTACCGCAACACTAGACAGGCGTGCAGCCAAAAGGGGCCTCATTCAAGGCTGCATCGCACAAATACATGACCCTTTGATGAATTTGGTCCACCATGGCCAGTGTAGTAGGTGGGGCAGAATCAGATGCGAGAGTGCGTCTAAGCACCCTAGTCCAATCTGCCACCGCCTGAGCCACCATGACAGAAGTGAAAATAGGTTTGAGCATGGAACCCGCCACCATGTAGGCATGGCGGGCAAGAGACTCCAACCTCCTGTCCGTAGGATCCCGGAACACCGGGGTATCCTCAGCGGGAACCAAAGTAGCCTTGTTTAACACGGCCACCGTGTGATCCACCTGGGGAGCCACACACCAGCGTGAATCCGTAGAAGGCGCAAAGGGGTAAAGCAGTTTAAACCTATTAGGCACCGTAAAAGGGCGTTTCAAACTGTGCCATTGTTCATTCACAGTGTGATGAAACTCAGAGGGGCAGGGAAAAAACTGCGCCGACTTGCGGGTCCTATGTGTACCAAAAGAGGACACAATGCCCGGAGGAGTGGGCTCATCCTCCAAATGTAGTGTTTCCTTAACAGAAGAAATCAACGAATCCATAGCTGCGCGTTCTTCAGGCGACCCTGGGGGAGAATCATCTACCCCCTCCGCCTCCCCCTCAGACCCCAGCGGGTCCAGGGACAAGCGAGACCCTGAAAAGGGTACGCCAGCCACAGCAGCTACATCACCATCTGTATCAGAGGAGAAAGATAGTCTAGGCCTTTTCCTAGCAGCTCGTTCAGCCATCAGCACCTCCATTTTTTACACTAAAGTCGCCACCACAGCGGCCAAATTAGGTATAACGGGGGGTTCAGCAGAACTGGGGTCCCCCACCAAGGCTGGGGGGGAATTTGCTGTCCTGAGATTCCATTGCAAAACAATGACAAAAAAGTACTGGCCCTTTAAAAGCGCTGCGGATTGCGCAGCCCACCGCTATATACACAGTGTACACAGACCCCCCAAAAGGGACAAAACTGAGCCAGGAAGGATTAAAACAGAGATATGGAAGAGACAGTCTGCAGAGCCCCACAGAGTGTTACCAAACCGATCGTTGCTCCAGAGGAAAAGGAAGTGAGGTCACCAGAGGCTGAACTATATGCTGCAAGGCTAAGGGAAAATGGCTGCCCATAGAAAGTAATGGGAGGCTTCGGCAAGATGGCCGCCGACATGTGCTCGGAACGATCGTTCTGTCACACACAAGATGGCGCCAGTTGGCGCCAAAGCACTACATAGCAAGCTGTTGTAAAGCCCATAGTGAAGCCAGACATGCTGCCCACATCCAAAATGGCAGACCGCGCGGTTTTTAGCCGCAGCGGTCGCCGCACACACAGTCTGCACCTCCCAAACACTGAAAGTGACACAGGAGAGGGGCCCCCAAAACCACACAGCACCAGCAGTGCACTTAAAAAGACCCCCGCAGGGATCACATCAGGGAGCCCCACAAATGCACAGACATGAGGGGACACACAGCAACACAGGACTGCCACCCCAGACATAGGCCCCACACAAAAAAGTACTCACCTTTACCGGATGGCGTGGGTTGCCTCTATTAAAACGGAAAGCCTCTGTCCTCAGATGACAGGGAATGCCGTCAGCTAAAACGCAGGACACTGCAGCATGCAACCGCATATGCGTCCAGTGAGGTAGCCGCCTCACAGGCTACATCCCTGCTGCGAACAGGGATGGGTCATTCATAGTGCCAGGGCGAACCGTAGCCGAATGCTCGATGGCGGGCTGGGGATCCCTCTAACCCTCTGCCCTGGAGAGCCAGGGCGGCCAGTCTGATTCCCAGCTCCGCAAAATCCATCTTCATCCGAAGATCCGACTAAAAATTAAAGAAATTGCTTTATTCAGTGCCTGCACGGCTTTATGTTTAAGCAAAAACTGAATTTCTCACTTACCGGAAAATCCTTTTCTCTTAGGTTCATTGACGAACGCAGTCCTCTGATGCATATCAGTAGGGTAATACCGCCCCCTACAGGAGTAGGACACGAGGCAGAAAGAATTTTTGGCTACGCCTATGGGCAGTCCCTGGGGGTATACCCTCTCTCTTCCTGCATAGGATATCAGTTTTGTATCAAAGCAGTGTCAGAAAAAAAAAAAAAAAAAACACCAACCCACTCAAAACATAGAGGGGCGGGTACTGCATCTGTCAATGAACCTAAGAGAAAAGGATTTTACGACTTCCGGTTCCGGCGCCGAATGCGGTAGACGCTTGCCTCATCGGCTCCCGCGGTCAGCCTCAAATACCTGCTTATAAATCCTGCCAGACCGTCCATCCAGGGTGCACACCGGCTCCTATACCATCGGGCATCCCCCAGGTACCTTGACGGTGCCGCTATGGACAAATTTCTTGAAAAAGGCGGCCCGCGCATCCCGCCGGGTCCGCCGCAAATCGAGGCCCCGGTCTCGGCCTTCCCCGCGGCTGCGGCGGACATCTCCCAAATGGACACAGCGGCTCCTCCATCACACACAGTACCTTCCTTGGGGGACCCCCAGTCAGATCGCATTGCCCAGACTGTGGTGGCCCTTCTCTCCCCCCACCATATCGGCAGCAGTCCAAGCGGCGGTAGCTGAAGGCATGCAGGACATAAAAAAACAGCTAACAGCGCACTCAAACAGGCTGCTTGAAGTGGAGAACCGTGTAGCCAGCATGGAAGAGGAGATTTACAGCTCACATAGTTTTGAGCAAGCCCAGGACAAGACTAACCAGTTCTTAATGCAAAAAGTGGAGGACTTGGAGAATAGGGCGCGTAGGAGTAACCTCCGCTTTATTGGGATACCGGAATCTATGCCACCATCATCCATCCCAGACCTCTGCTCCAAACGGATCCCGGAGGCTTTGGGTCTGCAGGGCATCTGTGTTGTCGAAAGGGCCCACCGCATGGGGATTCACTCATCTGATCGCCCCTCGCCGCGTCCGATCATAGCCAAATACTTGAATTACGCCGACAAATCCGCGATCCTTCAAAAATTCAGGCAATCCAAATCTCTCCAGATCGATGGCGCAAAAGTCCTGATTTTTGCGGATTACTCAGTGGAAGTAGCTAAGAAGAGAAAAGCTTTTCAAACGGTATGCTCAAAGCTGCATCAAGCTCAAATCAAATTTACATTGGCATACCCGGCGACACTTCGGCTGCGTGCACCCTCAGGCGAACAACTTTCTTTCCAGGACCCAGCGGATGCGGAAGCTTTTGCCCGTTCTCTCCAGGCGGACGGGTCGGACCTCCTTTCGGCTAAAACCTCCTCAGCCCAACGCTCCCTGGACCCGAGGAGTCCATGCAAGGAGCCTCCCAAGAGGCAAAAATACTCTGACGTTGTCAGCGGCAACCGATTCCTCCCTCACCGCTGAAGTGTTTTGGACTTATGACTGAGTCTCTCTCCTTTACTGAGGTCGTTTAGTTGGGATCACGTAAAGTATTGGTTCTTACACTGTATTTTTTTTTTTTTTTTTGCTGACTTTTGTCTCCCCAAGTTTTAATTTGGGGGCCTTTTAAAGATCCCTCCCTCGGCTTCACCCTTACTGTTTTCTTTTTATGCACTGTTGCGTTTAATTACTGTTTTATTTGCCTTATGTCAGGTGGATTGTAAGGTTTATGTGACGTTCCTAACAAAGTGTACTGCCACTTTAAATGCTGCAAGGTGTCTGCATCGGGCACTCGTTCCCTCCCCCTCTCAGGGGTCGGGTACTGGGGGCCTTTCACCCTCTCCGCTCCCCCCCTCTTATAGAGGCACCTTGGGACGGGATGGTCGAAGGCCCGCTTGGGTCCGCACCAAGGGTCTCACCGACGGCCACACTTGCAGCATTCGGAAAAAAGTGAGGTCCATGTTGTACTTTTCTCTGTTCTCCCACCTATTTATCCCCTCCCTCCTCCTTACTACCTCTCCTATTGTTCTTCTCCTACTCCCTTTGCTCCTGGTTCCACGGTTGGAATCGGCCATTCCCAGGTATAACTTTTTACACCCACCTACAGCACATGGTCTAGTCTTCATCTCTTTTCCTGCTAGATCTACTTGTCAAGACATACTTTTTACACTACTGTATATCTCCCCCCCTGACCCTCCATGAGGATTCTCTCTTGGAATGTTAGAGGTCTGCGTTCCCCCCACAAGCGGATGAAGGTTTTGAGACACCTTAAGAGGCTCAAGGCCGACATTGCCTTGTTGCAGGAGTCCCATCTATCCTCCGGTGACTTTTTCCGGATGCAGAGGGTATGGGTGGGTACGGTGGTGGGTTCAGCCGCCCCTGGTCGTAAAGCGGGAGTGTTGATCCTGATCCATAAGCGGCTCTCCTGTGACGTCCTTTCCCTCTCGTCTGACACCGATGGACGCTATGTTTCCGCTCACTTAAAGATAAATGATAGGGAAATAGTGCTCACTAACGTATATGCTCCCAATATTCCAGACAAACTCTTCTACAGAAATCTCTCCGCTCATCTTCTCAAATACCCCCATGTTCCACACCTTATAGGTGGCGACTTCAACTCTCTCATGGACCCCCTTTTAGACAAGTCCGTAATGCTACCCAAACGCTCTCGCTCGACACCTCCGACCCTAGGCCCGCTGGCGCAAGTGATGGAATCCCTCCATTTTACAGACGTATGGCGTCTGCACCATCCTGCTGACAGGGATTTTACGTTTTACTCACATCCCCACAACGTGTTTACCAGGATAGACTATTTTTTCGCCTCGGCCAATGCTCTTCATAGGATTGAGGACCCAGATATTCATGACCTTGTTATCTCTGACCATGCCCCCATCTCCCTGACACTAGACCCCCCTGACAAACAGGCGGACTCTACTCTTTGGCGCTTTCCGGGGTTCCTCCATAACGACTCTCACTTCCAGGCATACTTGGCTAAGGCGTGGGGGGAATATGCAGAGGCCAATGTCCTGCACGTTTCGCAGCCAAATTTGTTCTGGGAGGCGGGCAAGGCATACCTCCGTGGCAAAATTATATCCTATGCATCGGCATTTAGAAAAAACGCTTCTAAAAGCTATCGTCGGGCAAGTGACCGGCTCAGGCTGGCCCAGCGTCTGTTGTTGACCGCAGATTCCCCTGCACATCGTCAAGAATGGACATTAGCCAAGCAGGCCTTTGATACGTGGGCGGATAACTTGGAAAACATTAAACGCGCTCGTTTCACGGCCATGATGCACAAATATGGCAATAAGGCCGGTAAGCTTTTGGCTAGGCTATGCGGGGCGCCCTATAAACCCACACATATTGCTTCCCTTCGTGACTCCTCGGGCATCACTGTATCCACCCCCGCGGAGGTAAAAAAGACTATGAGGGACTTTTATGCTTCCCTGTACTCCCCAGATCAGTTTGATGACCGACAAGCCCGTTTTTTTTTGGAAAATGTTACTCTTCCAAAAATCTCTCCGGCACAATTAGAAGTGTTAAACGCCCCAGTGACTCTTCAGGAGATCCACGACACGGTTAAACTCCTCTCCACGAACAAAGCCCCAGGCCCAGATGGCCTTACCGGGGAATTTTATAAAACTTCTATTGAGGTTATTGGCCCCACCCTACTAGAGGTCTACTCTACCCTATGGACCGGAGGTTCCTACCCTCCCACGGGAAATCAGGCCATAATAAAGTTATTGGCAAAAAAAGGAAAAGATCCTTTGGAGCCAGGGTCTTACCGGCCAATTTCCCTGCTAAACCTGGATGTCAAAATCCTGTCCAAAATTCTGGCTTCCCGTTTGGCCCAAGTTATGCCGTCCCTGATACACCCAGCTCAATCAGGATTTACCAAGGGGAGAGCGGCCGCCTCCAACATCCGCAAGGTTCTTTTGGCATTGGAGCAGGCCAGGGTCTCCTCGGGGGGGGACCTGGCTATCATCACCCTGGACGCGGAGAAGGCTTTTGACAATGTGAACTTTGATTGGTTATCCATGGTTTTGGCCTCGTTTGGCTTCTCGGGACCGTTCACTCACATTGTCAAAGCTATGTATGCCTCTCCTGCGGCCCGGCTGTGGGTGGCCGGGTCCCTCACCGAGGAGTTCCGCTTGTTCAAGGGTACGAGACAGGGATGTCCCCTGTCTCCTCTACTCTTTAATCTGGCATTGGAACCCCTGTCCAGGTTCTTGTTGGACAAGGCGCCGCTCCATGGTATTATGATTGGTTCAAGTGAGCTACGTTTGTCTCTCTTTGCGGACGATGTGCTGATTTTTACCAGGAACCCCCTCTCCGATATGCGTACCATCGTTTCTATTTTTGACAGATTTAAACTTTGTTCGGGGCTACGGATAAACTACGCTAAAAGTGAGATCCTCCCCCTAGGTAACATGCCCCCTCCCGACTGGGCAGCCTCCTCTCCCTTCACTGTCGCTCACTCGCACATAACGTATCTAGGTATTAGAGTAGGCAAACTCCCATCTTCTATATATACCTTGAACTATCCTCCTCTTTTCCAAAAGATTTCTCGTGAACTGGACAGTTGGATGGATCTGCCTCTCTCGCTCCTGGGGCGATGCCACTTGGTGAAAATGGTCAGCTTCGCAAGGTTACTGTACCCGTTGCAAACACTCCCCTTGTTGTTAAAACATAAAGATATCAAACTGCTGAACACCAGCATATCTAAATTTGTATGGCGAAGCAAAAGACCCCGTATATCCTTTAACAAACTCTGTCTTCCCAGGAGCGAGGGTGGTGCTAGTCTTCCTGATATCAGGTTATACAATTTGTCTTGCCTTCTTAGAATATCCCTGGATTGGCTCTCGGAGTCATCTCACTATTCAAATGTTGGATTGGAGTCGCAGATGTCCTCTCCCTTTTCACTGGCAGCTCTCCTGCATGTTAAATGGAAATCTATGCCTCCAGCACTTCAACACAATGTGCTTTTACGGGACACAGTGATTGCCTGGAGGGAATCCAGGAAACGTTTGAAGCTCTCCCCCTTTATGTCCAAGTACTTACCAATTCAGGGCAACCCCGCCTTTATCCCAGGAATACAGTCGGACTACTTTACATTATGGCAAAGGAAAGGCCTGCTAAAGTTTGCGGATCTCTGTGACCAAGCTACCGGCAAACCCCGTTTAATACAAGAAGTCCTGGACACTTACAACCTACCTGCCTCACATTTTTTTCCTATACTGCAATGCCAAAGCTTCATCCGCTCATCCGGTGTCATTCTTGCCAACAGGTTCCGCGATCCTCTGTTAGATCCTTTACTGCACTCAGGGACTTATAGCATATCGGACATCTACAAACCTTTCCAGAAGCTTACGTCCATTCACCACGCTAGTTCCTCGGCGGCCAACTGGGCCAGGGACTTTCCACTGGAGGACTTGGTCACAAAACTATTTCAAGGATACAAACACACCCTTCGCCTGACACCCAATGAAACATGGAGGGAAACCCAGTTAAAAATTCTTCACAGAGCGTATATTCCTTTCACGACAACCGGCAATTCTCCCCTTGCACGCCTATGCCCCTATTGCAACACTAACCGTCCATCACTACATCACCGATTTTGGTCCTGCTCCTTTATTTCAGCCTTCTGGGACCAGGTGCTGGCGCTAATACAACGGACCACGCTTCTTCAGCTACCAAAGGACCCTTTATTGCTTATCTTTGGATATTGGGACAAACGTCTACAGATCTGGACTAGCCGCCCTCTCCCCCACCCACGCATCTGGATCCTCACCTGCCTTTTAATAGCTCGCAGGGTTATTCTTGCCAATTGGATTTCTAGCGTGGGCCCATCAGTATCTCAAGTTTACCGCGAACTCCTAAGCCTTATGACTAAAGACCGGCTCAACCTGGACTCCAACCTTCCATCCGCAGCCGATCGTTTCTCAAGCAAATGGCAGGATTTTATAGATTCACAACCCAAAAATGTTAGCGATGCATTGGTAGTAGATGACTTTGTTTACACTGTTCCAGGGCAGTAAATAATGTGCTGTAGCATAGGTGTCTTCTTTTCCACGTCTTTTTACCCCACCCTCACCCCCCCTCGTACCCCTCCCTTTCATTTTCCTGATCCGCATTCTTTTCCTTCCTCCCAATGTCCACCCCCCCAGGATACCACCACCCCTCAAAGGTACAAGATCCATCCAACTAGGGTTCTAGTGTGACAATTCTATTTGACTTTGTCAGTCTATGTGATGTTCTCCCCCCGGGCCAGAAATGAGCTCCTCCTCTGCTCGGCATCTGGCTCCGAAAAAAGGTTAAAATGTATTGTTCATCGTTCTCTTGTTGTGATTGTATCGCACTTTGAATTTAATAAAGTTTCTTTAAAAAAAAAAAAAAGAAAAGGATTTTACGGTAAGTCAAAAATCCAATTTTCTGGGGGGCGTGACCGGACGTCAGCCGCGCCAGACGCCCTGTACCTGGGCTTCAGGGCACCAGAGCTTTCATCCGCTCCCATCGGCGCAATTAGAGCCGGACAACCCACACAAAATCCCTCCGCAAGTTGTGTATCCCTTGGGGCACCTGTGGATACCAAGATTTTTCGCCTTGGAGGCCGGATTGCCTAGCAGCGGGACCCGCGGCCTACCAGGATATTGCATCCCGATCACGGAGGCCGGCATCGGCGCTCAGGGTAAGACATCCGACCCTGTGGCAGGCATATCGCCCCTATAAGACCCTGATGCACCTCACCACCTCCAGGACCGCAATTTAAAGTCCCCCTTTGGCATCTCTTCAACTCGTGCCTACCGCGGCCGGCCACCATCTTGAAACCGGCCACATGCTTCAACTCAGTATCCGGGCCCCCCTAGAGACGGACTGACCCTCTCACTATCAGCCCTGCATCTATATAGGGATCACTGCCTGTGACAGCTGCCACTCTGCACAACAGACCCCTGCACAGGACCTGTATGTGTAGCTGCACTGCCCCATCTACTGTACCAAGCTCATTGCCTGTGTGATACCGACACAGTGGTGTAGTGGGCGGCACAGTGGTGTAGTGGTTAGCACTTTCACTTAGCAGCAAGAGAGTCGCTGGTTTGAATCCCAACCACGACACTACCTGCCTGGAGTTTGCATGTTCTCCCTGTGCCTGCGTGGGTTTCCTCCGAGTACTCCGGTTTCCTCCCACACTCCAAAGACATGCTGGTAGGTTAATTGGGTCCTGTATAAAAAAAAAAAAAAATTGGCCCTACTGTGTGTGTACGTGAGTTAGGGACCTTAGATTGTAAGCTCCTTGAGGGCAGGGACTGATGTGAATGTACAATGTATATGTAAAGCACTGCGTAAATTGACAGCGCTATATAAGTACCTGAAATAATAATAATTATAAGCCCACAAGAACAAGCCCCATGGTTTAACATCCCCATAACTGGGTGAAGAACAGCTGGATCCACGTACTCTGCTGCAACCAAATTCCACACACAGGGAGTTGTCACCCTCCTCTATTGCTTCACAATGTCTCGCCGCACCAGAAAGAACCACAAACTTCAAAAGCTTTCAGGCTTTTTGAATCCTGTCCGCAAGAGACTCCATCAAAATTGCGGCGGAAACCAACAGATTCACTCCGGATGTGGTCCTTTAACAGCACTGACCTTTGTATTTGCACCCATAACGACGGAAACTACCGACTGCAGGGGATCTGGGAAAGACTCCACCCCACCCTTCCCCCGCACAAGTAGCCCAGCAAAGTCAAAATCCGGGCAGGAAAATGCTGCAGAACGCTGCATGGACACTAATAGCCCGCAAGTCTCTAACCCACAGGATGACCCCATTTCGTCCTTCCCAACGGTAGGACATCCTATGTCTGATATACTCATGAAGGACATGCTCCTCTCTCTTCGATCCTCCCTGAAAAGGAATTGGATAGTTAGGGTTATTTTTATTTTTTTTTTTACTTGCCTTGTAATTGTAGATAGAAATACTCACCTATTTTCCACTTCCTCCCTCTGTGGCCGCGGCCCGCGACGTCACTTCCGGTTTGCAATGATTCCTGGGAGCTGAACGTCATCGCTCCCAGGAATCAATGCGACGGCACCGCTCGTCACTTCCAGTGTGACGCCGCATTCCCTGCTAAACAGCTTCTGGGCATGCCCAGAAGCTGTGGAGGAATGTGGTGCCGCACCGGAAATGACGAGAGGGGCCAGTGAAGGCGCATTCTGGGAGAAGACGCGGAAGAGGACGCAAAAGAGGATCGTGCTGGCTTCACCTGCCCACAACAGAGATGGCAAACGCTGGAGAAGAAATCTTAAAAGTGAGTATTTCTTCTTGCAGGTAAGTGCGAACCGGGACAGATCAGAGGCTAGCCATTGTGGAATGTACTAGTTCTGACTGTCCCGGGGGTATGTTCATTGAAAAAAGCGATTCTGTGTCTGGAACTCTGCTTTAACGACCGCGTAGAGTGAGCCGTGACAAGGAAAGGAGAAACCTTGCCCTTAAGAGAATACGCCTTCACCACCGTCTGTCTGATCCATCGAGAGATGGTCGCCGCAGACGCAGCCTGACCCTTACGGGGTCCATCCGTATTCACAAACAGAGTCAGACTTACGAAAGGACTCAGTAGTCTGCAGATACACCCGTATCGCCCGAACCATAGCCAAGCAATGCAAGGCAATTTTCTTAGGATGTGAAACCACCTTAGGAAGAAACAATGGATTAGGTCGTAACACTATCTTATCCCTGTGTATTACCAGATAAGGAGTGCAGCAAGATAGTGCCGCTAGTTCAGAAATCCTGCGCGCAGAGGTGATAGCCACCAAAAAGACTTTCTGCGACAAGGCAAGCAAGGAAATGTGACTTATGTTCTCAAAAGGAGAATTCTGAGGAACCGATAGAACCAAATTAAGGTCCCAAGGAAGTAACGAAGACCTCCTGGGGGGAGCCAAATGGCGAACCCCCTGAAGAAACGTACGAATCAAAGAGTGCATAGCGAAAGGGCGTTGGAAGTACACAGCCAAAGCCAAGATCTGACACTTAAGAGTGCCCAACGCGAAACGTTGGTAAAACCCCTTTCTGTAGAAAGGTCAGGATCCTGCTGATAGCAAAGGATCTAAGATGCAGCTTCAGAGATTCACACCAAGCAATGTACACTTTCCACGTACGATGATAAATCTTCCGAGAAGTGGACTTCCTAGCCTTGAGTAAGGTAGGGATCACAGAATCGGACAGACCCCTGTGCTTTAACACCTTGCTCTCAACAACCAAACCGTTAAAGCCAGCGACTGTAAAACAGGATGGAAGATTGGACCCTGTGATAGAAGATCTTCGCACAGAGGAAGCGTCCACAGACCTGCGAACTTCAGCCGAATCACGTCGGTGTACCAGGGGCAAATCAGGAGCCACCAGAATTACCAGAATTCCCTTCAACTCGACTCATCGTAGCAGGCGAGATAAAAGTTTTAGCGGAGGAAATGCATAAATTAGCCCGTACTGGCTCCAGGGAGCCACCGGAGCGTCTAATGCATCGGCCAGAGGATCTCTGGACCGAGCCACAAACTTTGAAACTTGCCTGTTTTGTCTGGAGGCAAACAGGTACACATCTGGGGTCCCCCACCAGAGACACAGCTGGTGGAACACTTGTGGATGCAGGGACCACTCTACCTGATCCAGGGTTCGGCGACTCAGGTAGTCTACCTGCCAATTGTCTACGCCAGGAATGTACATGGCGGTTAGGGCTGGCACGTAGACCTCTGCCCAGCGCAAGATCTCGGCTACCGCCAGAGCACTCCTGGTGCCCCCTTGATGACTGACATATGCCACGGCCATGACATTGTCGGACTGGACTCGGACAGAACACCCCTTGAGATTGTCCGTCCAGTGGAACGGGCTCCAATTGATTGCTCTCCGTTCCAGAACGTTGATTGGGAGCTTTGACTTGGTCCAGGTCCCTTGAACACCCAGCACTTCCCCCCCCCCAAACCCAACAAGTTCAACAGGCAGCGGTCATCACCACCGCCCAGAATACTGGAAGGAAGGATTTCCCGTGGAAAAGATTCAGAGAGCTGAGCCACCAATTCAGGGAGTCCTTGGATCTCTGACTCAAACGAATCAGACCAGGGATAGAGGATCCTTGTCCCATTTGACAAGTATCTATAGTTGCAAAAGTCTTGTGTGGGCATGAGCATATAGTACGGCCTCGAAGGAGGACACCATCAGGCCCAGCACCTGCATAGATGACCTGAGAGACACCAGAAAGCAAACCAGCAGCGAGATAGAAATACCTTTGCCGAAGCTGAATCTAGGATCATCCCTAGATACTCCAGTCTGGTTGTTGGAACCAGGACAGATTTCTGAAGGTTGAAATTCCCACCAAACTGCTTCATAGTGTGAATGGTCACCTCCAAATCCCATTCCAATGTCACAGACGAGTGCGCTCGGAGAAAAAGATCGTCCAGGTACCCCAGAATCGCTATTCCTCTCTATCGTAGCAGAGCCAGGATACAGGCTAACACCTTAGTGAAGACCCTGGCAGCAGAGGCGAGACCAAACGGTAACGCCACAAATTGAAAATGGTCCTTGCCACCGCGAAGCGGAGGAATCGTGGATGACCCTGGCAAATAGGGACACGTAGATCAGCATCCTTGATATCGATCGAGGCCAGCAGGTCCCCCTGAAGCAAGAACGCCACCACTGATCGCATTGACTCCATGCAAAATTTCTGGACATGCACAAAGCAGTTCAAAGTTCTGAGATCCAAGATTGGACGCAATTTGCCCTCCTTCCGTGGAACGGTAAACAGCGTTCCTGATGAGGAACTTGTACAATCACACCTTCTGACAGCATATCCCGAATCGTTTCCTGCAGCCCTGCAAGGCGGTCTGGGGACAGCTAAAGAATGGAGGGAAAAAATCTGTCTGGCAGACGGGAAAGAAACTATCTTGTACCCGGGCTGAATTACCTCGTGGACCCAACTGTCGTGCAACAGTGAGGTTCAAGCATTCAGGAAGAAACTGAGACGTCCCCCCACCCCTGAAGTGGGTAGGGGTGCCCCTTCAGGCAGAAGGGGTCTGCTTGGAGGTGCTGGGGGCAGAGGATTTCGGCTTACCAGCCCACCGTTTCCTGGATCCATTTCCGCCCGAAGTCTGTTTGGTTTTCTGTGACACGGTCGCACGAAAAAGATGCTTCTGGGCTGTAAAGAAAGGACCTTGCTTACGCGAGGCAGACTTACCCTTAGTTGAGTGAGGAAGGAGTGTGCTCTTTCCCCCCAGCGACTGTCTTGATCAAGTCATCCAAGTAGGAACCAAAAAGGTGATCACCCTGAAAGGGAAGATCTGCCCAAAGCTTCTTAGAAGCCTGATCGCATGTCTGATGAGCACACTTACCACTGACGCTCTGGCCGCGAGCGGAAGAACTTCCAGGTTAGCATTGCATACAAATTGCAGAGTCTGTGATAATTGGTCAGCGAGTTCCAGGGCAGATGACGGTAACGGGGTTACCGTCAGAGCCTCTCAGAGCCTTTACCCATTCAAACATAGTCTGAGAGACTAGAATGGTAGTCAGGGCTGAGAATAGATCCCACTACCATACACAGGTGTCAGGATAAGACCTCAATACTCCTGTCAACCGGATCAGGGAGAGATGAGGATTCTGCCACCGTGAAAACTGTGGCATTGTGAATACCGCATATCTGGGGATCCACTGGGGGGTGGGGGGGGGGGGGACGACAACCGTCTATTTGCGTAAGATATCTTCTTGAAACGGGTAGCGTCTAGACAAACATTTGGGAACTGAAAGCGTGCAATTAGGTCCCGCCATTGTTCCTCCACTAAGGCAGACAAGACTTTGGGACAAGGGGAAACCTTGGCCGATTTCTTTGCCCTGAGGGATCCAAAAGATCCCGGGGATCCCTACGATTTAGAAATTGCATCCGTGATTTTTAGAGTGTCCCTCACAGAGGATATCAAAGCATCTACCAGTGCCTTTTCCTGTGCCAAGGCGGGTGTGGAAACATCCTCTTCCACGTCACCAAAGTCTGAATGTGGGGACGCATCCTCCAAAAACTTACCATTAGTGTACCGGTAACGGCCTTTCTCTTCAATCCTTCCAGGACGGCCTACATTTGAGAGATTGTGGCTCCGCCTCACAGGAAACACAACTAATTTGCAGCTGTTTAAAAGGGTCCCACCCGTCCTTAGCTTCAGTAATAGAAAAGTAGTTTCCAACCGAACCTTAAGGACTATAGTCATTCAAACAGCTACATAAATATACATATACATTTATATATACATATTCTTTAGAACTCACCACCACATTGGGCGGGAAGTAGGCCGGCCGTCCTGGAAGGATTGAAGAGAAAGGCCGTTACCGGTACACTAACGGTAAGTTTTCTCCTTTCATCCTTCCAGGACGGCCTACATTTGAGAGGATGATAAAAGAATCCATACTGGCCTACCTTAGGGCGGGACCACTGCCTGTAAAACCCTTCTGCCAAAGGCAAGGTCTTGTTGCGACAGTACTTCCACACAATAGTGCTTTAGGAAGGTATCTTGACTGGACCAGGTGGCAGCATGGCGGATCTGCTCCCAGGATGCTCCGGCTTTTTCGGCCCAGGAAGTTGCCATGCCCCTTGTGGAATGTGCCTTTAGAGTTGTTGGTGTGGGGGTACCTGACACCTTATATGACAAACTAATGGCTTGTTTAATCCACCTAGAGATTGAGGGTTTTGATGCTTGTAAACCCTTCCTTGGTCCAGAATGAAGAACCAACAAGTGACTAGATCTTCTAAAGCCCTTGGTTCTTTCTAAATATGCTAGAAGACATCTTCTTACATCTAAGCAATGGAATTTTTCTTCTTTTGCACACTTCGGTTTCTCACAGAAGGATGGGAGAACCATCTCTTGATTTCTATGAAAAGATGACACTTGGGCAGGTACAGTGGATATGGTTTAAGAATCACCCTGTCTTGGAGAATTCTCATAAAGGGTTCTTTTATGGATAAGCTTTGCAAATCTCCCACTCTCCTCGCTGTGGTGATTGCTAACAAAAAAGTTAACTCAAAAGACAAAATGTTTAAACTAATTTTGTTTAAGGGTTCAAATGCTTCACTAGATAGTGCCTCTAGTACTAGCGTTAAGTTCCAGGCTGGAACAATAGTTCTGTTAATTGGAGATACCCTTCTCCGAGCCAACAGAAATCTTTAAATTAAAGGTTCTTGGGCTAACCTTTTGTCTAAAAAAACAGAAAGTGCCGCTATCTGTACTTTAAGGGTGTTCACTGCCACCCCCTTATCTACCCCATCCTGTAAAAAATCCAGGATCCTTGGGGTTGAGGCAGAGGAATCCTTCTTCTGACTCTGCCAAGTACAAAATGTCTTCCAGATTTTGGAATAAATTTTTCTAGTTACTGGCTTTCTACTTGAAAGGAGGGTCTCAATAACTCTGTCTGAGCATCCTTTTTCTTTTAGTGTTTGGCGTTCATGATCCAGACTGTTAATTGAAAAAACTGCGGTCTGGGGTGAATCAGAGGTCCTTGTAGTGACGGGTCTGGAATTTCTAGTTTCCAAGGTACTGTCAATGATAGAGACCCCAGGGTTGCAAAACACATTCCTTTTGGCCACACAGGTTAGACTAGGATTTTTCGGTTCTGCCGAGTGGTAAACACCTGTCTCTTGTTCCAAGAGGCTAGGTGAAAGCCTTGGAGGTCTCTTGAATGTAGTTGGGCCCAATCTATGGCTGGATTTGGCCCTGGAATCTACATGATCTGTCTCCTGGCGCCTTAGGGACGAGAGCAGATGCTTTTTACTGCTGAGACCACTTCTTTCACCTTTTCTCTTGGGAAAAAGAGTTTTTTGAGTCCGGTATCTATTTTGTACCATAGACACCCTTGGCCCAGTAGATCTGTTGATCTTATACAAATCAACATATCTTTCAGATACGGGATCAACTTTAGGCCTAGTAGGTACAGGAGGCCTACTACCTCGGCCAAGATTTTTGTAAAGATCCCTGGACTTGCTGCCAAGCAAACAGGAGAAGCTCTGAACTGCCAAAGGGCAGTACCCTCTTCTGTTACTATGATGAATCTGAGAAATGCTTGATGTTTTCAATAAATTGGAACACGTAGGCAAGCATCTCTTAGATCAAACATTGTCATAAAGACATTTTGGTACAGATTTTATCTGATCGAATAAATGTTCCCCCTGGAGAACTTTTGTTCTATTTTTGAGGGATAGGTCATTATTATATTCGGTACCAGTTGTGAGACCAACTCCAATTGGTACCCTTCCTGATGCAGAAAGTAGGGACTAGCAGAGATGTTTTCCCATTGGGAAGCAAAATGGGTCAGTCTGTCCCCTACTCTGACGCAGGCGTCAGTTAGATTCTTTGGACTTAGGTCCAGGTTTAAGGAACAACAATTTGTCCCCTTGTTTTCCTTTTTCAGGACCACTTTTCCTGGCCCTAAACGGCCTTTTTTGATTCTTGCCTTGGAAGTTTCTAAAGCAATATCTTCCTGATTTGTCCTTTTTCTTAGTGGGAAATTTTTTCCCCTTTTCTGCAGATCTGGACAAGGTATCATCTAGTCCTGAACCGAACAGTAACGAACCTTCAAAGGGCAGGGCACAGGGTCTTACTTTGGAGTTTACATCACCTTCCCAAGCTTTGACCCAGAGCGCCCTTCTGGCAGAATTTACTAATGCTGCTGTTTTAGCAGAAGCTACTAATGACTCCACAGCTGCATCTGCTAGGTAAGATGCAGCTTTACTAATCATGGCCAGGGAATCTATCAGGTCTTGTGATCCTGCCATATTGCGGACACGTTTTGACAATTCCTTGAGCCAAAAGTCTGTATTCCTGGCCATACAGGTATCAGCTAAGGCTATAGTTGTATTATATGCATTAGAATCCCAGGCTTTACTTAATACGGATTCAATCCTGCGATCCATAGGATCTGTAATATGCCCGGCATTTTCAAAGGATAAATCTGTTCCTTTTGATAATTGTGACAGGGGAGCATCAAGTTTAGGATTTTTTGTGAATACTTCCAATTCTTGAGGCTCAAAGGGAAACCTTTTTCAGTTTTTTGGTCTGGATAAGGCATGTGTAGGCAATTTCCATTCTTGCTGTATTATGTCTTTTAATGACTGGTGAATGGGAATGGTTCTGTACTGGGCTTTCCCCAAGCCTTTGTACACTTTGTCTTTGCAGGAAGACTCCTTTGCAGGGGTAGGGATTCCTTCAGTGTCATGTATCACTTTAAGAAGACCCTGCATATATTCCAAGGAAAAAAGATTTTTATCTTTTTCTACTTCACTGTTACTTTCTGAGTCCTTATCTGAACTTGAAGGGTCTCTTAAATAACTGGAACCTTCTTCTGGATCCTCTTTTTCCCTAACTTGAGTTGAGGGAATGGATAGAGAATCTGCCCAGAGGGATGGGGGTCCTTTTGACCACCCACAGTCTTGGGAGGACACATTATCTTTTGCTCCTTCCTCTGCTGGGACTAGAGGGATAGCTGCTGTAGCCTTAAATGACTGAACGGCAGCTGCCATTTCCTCCTTCATAGATTTAAGAAAATCTTTCATTAGGTCCTGCCCTGCTAACTTATTAATGCAAGTCTGGCATAAGGGCTTTGTGTAAGACTTAGACAATCTAACCCCGCATTCCCCACATTTTTTTAGCTGAGGATAGGGGTCTGGCAGGGGCTTCCTGTGCCGGTGGCGTACCTGTGTAAACACATGAAGACAAGAAAAAAGGACACCATGAAGCGACATAACCCTCTTGTGCACCACTACGGCAACATGCAGGAAAAAACATGGCACGGCATACCTGTCACATAATAGACAGCAGTTGGCCGCCATCGGTATCACTTACCCATTCCTGTCGCCACCTGCGTTGCCGCTTTCTCCCCTGTAAGGATTGCGGCCGCTTGTGTCTCTTTCTGGGGCTTCTGCCCTCTCGGAGTCGGAGAGTCAGCCATGGTTGTACCGAGCTCACACCGACCCGGCTTCTCCTCCACGCTGGGTCTCTTCCGGGAATCAGACGCTCCGCCCCTTCCGCCGGAACTTCCTGTCTCCATAGCAAGGCTTGGGGCTCACCGCTGGTGGGAAATTCGAAATCCTTACCGCCCAACGAAGCGAATGGAGGAGACTTCCTGCAGAGATAAGCAGGACTTAAGGTATGAGGGACCTTCACCATAAGGCAAACCGCACTACCTGGTATGTTTGGTGACCTGAAAGTTCCTCTTCCAAGGACACAGCTAGGGAGGAACCAGCTATTAGGCCGACCGAAGCTGCCTTCCAGGGGTACCGTCTTGGCCAGCTATTTGCCTCAGGTTAGTAAAAAAACAAACATTCCGATGTGAGGTTGGAAACACAACTGAACTGAAGCTAAGGATGGGTGGGACCCTTTTAAACAGCTGCAAATTAGTTGTGTTTCCTGTGAGGCGGAGCCACAATCTCTCAAATGTAGGCCGTCCTGGAAGGATGAAAGGAGAAAAGGGGGTTTGCATCGAAGGCGACTATATCGGCCTCAGAATCTGAGGTCTAAGATGAGACAGGTGCGAGCCGAGGGTGTTTCTTAGCAAATGCTGCCGCAAAAACTTTGTCCATTTTTCTGGACATTTCTTGCATCACAGACAATAAAGTCATAGTTACATAGTTACATAGTAGGTGAGGTTGAATAAAGACAATAGTCCATCCAGTTCAACATGTGTAGGTGTGTGTGGCTGTAATCATCTCACATAGCCCTTAATGTCCTGATCCTTGAGATGTAAGTGTAAGAGTCTTTTGAAAGCCACCATACTTCCTGCAGAAACCACCTCTTGTGATAGAGAATTCCACAATCTTGTAGCCCTAACAGTAAAGAACCCCCCTCGTTGCCTGAGGTTAAAAAACACTTCTCCTCTAATCGCATTGTATGTCCTCGAGTCCTCATGCAATCCCTTCGAATTAACAGCTTTTTTTCTAAGCTGAGATCCCCATTAAGATATTTATAAATTGCTATCATGTCCCCCCTCAGCCGTCTCTTCTCCAGGGAGAATAAATCGAGCGATTGCAGACGCTCTTCATAGTTAAGGTCCTCCAATCCCCTAATCAGTTTAGTTGCCCTTCTCTGGACTCTCTCCAGCTCCAACACATCCCTCCTGAGGACTGGCGACCAGAACTGGACAGAATACTCCAGATGCGGTCGGACCAGAGCTTTATAAAGTGGAAGGATTATAGTCTTATCTCTGGAATACATCCCTTTTTTTATGCATGCTAATAATCTGCTGGCTTGGCAGCTGCCGCTTGACATTGCATGCTGTTGCCTAATCTACCATCAACCAAGACTCCCAGATCCTTCTCCATTTTTGATTCCCCCAAGGGTTCCCCTCCTAACATGTATTGTGTTTTTATGTTTTTAGTCCCCAAGTGCAAAACCTTACACTTCTCCACGTTAAACCTCATTTGCCATGTCGTTGCCCACTCTGTTATTTTGTCCAGGTCATTCTGTAGGATATCTGCTTCATGCTGTGCAATTATTGCCCTGGCCAATTTTGTGTCATCTGCAAAAACTGATACCGAACTACTGATCCCATCCTCAATGTTGTTTATGAATAAATTGAACAAGTTTGGTCCCAGGACTGAGCCCTGGGGCACCCCGCTTACTACCTCAGACCAGTCTGAGTATGAGCTGTTTATTACCACCCTTTGGACACGGCCTTTTTGCCAGTTCCGTATCTAAGAGCAAACCCTGCTGTCGATACCTGCAGACCTTATTTTATAAAGTAAGCGCTTGTGGGGAACTGTATCAAACGCCTTAGCGAAATCCAAGTACACCACATCCACTGGTCTGCCCCTATCTAGCTCACAGCTCACCTCCTCGTAGAATGCTAAGAGATTGGTTTGACAAGAACGCCCATTTGTAAACCCGTGCTGATTACCGCTGATGATGTTGTTGTCTTTAGCAAACTCTACGATATAGTCCCTTATCATCCCCTCCAGTAGTTTACATACTACTGATGTCAAACTGACAGGCCTATAATTTCCCGGGATATGCCTCTGGCCCTTTTTGAATATCGGAATCACGTTGGCTTTCTTCCAATCCCTTGGTACATCTCCTGTCCTAATACTGTCGGCAAAGATCAGGAAGAGTGGTCTAGATATAACTTTACTGAGTTCCTTGAGTACTCTCGGATGTACGCCATCCGGTCCTGGTGATTTGTTTGTGTTAAGTTTATCCAGCCTTTCCCTAATTTCACCCTCTGTTAGCCATAGTGGCAAGTCCTGTGTATTACTACTAACCATACAGTCATGGTCAGTGTACCCCTCCTTTTACTGTGTAAAGACTGACGAGAAGTCACATCATGAGCATTAGAAGCGGGCCCCAACGATACATCAGGGGGTCGCAGACAAACTTGGGGAATCCATGTTAGACATATGGCCAAACAGTAGGATTGCACAGTAAGAATGTAAAGAGCAGACAGGGAAACACCTGAACCTGCACTGCAAGGGGTTAAACAGAAGCAATGGCCTAAGAGGGAGCAATCCATGCCCAATCGCAAAAGATTAATGCCCCTGAGGCGAAATTAGGTTCCAAAAGCACCACAGGTTCCAGAAAGTCAGCTGCTACTGGCGTACACTGCGCCTTTAGGAGGCGATCAGGGGATAATCCTAAGCCTAGAAGGCGTGAAACCTCTCTGAAGATTAAAAGGTGAGGGCCAAGGTATTTAAACTCCTCTAGAGAAGAGCCAGAAGCTATTTTGTCTCCGGCTCCAGCAAAATGGCCACTGGCATTACAGTGACAGAGATACCCAGGCAGGCTGCTGAGACCTGTTAAGGCTGCAGGCCACGGCAAAATGCCGGCTTCGCACCGATGAGCACGTGACCTGGGGCCTAGTGAGGCCTACCCTAGTAACAGGCCTGGGGGGGTCATCCCGGCGGATGAAACCCGCCCCCCCCCAAGGTAGCGGTATGAGGCACAACCATGTACCCACCTCCGAGGCCTCCCCCCCACCATCCACTACCCGTATAGCACCTGAAGCGACTTACATAGGGGACCCCCCCCACTAAAGGTGTCGCGGGGGGGTCCGGAGCCCAGGGTAGGGAGAGGTCAGGGTAGGAGGGGAAGGTCTCAGGTGACCCCTCATAGTGGAGGAGGGTGGTAGGAGGCATGGGTACCCGAGGGTCCCACTCACCTATGGAGGAGCCCACGTCCGCCCCAGGCCCGCTACCCAGATGGGGGGACTGTATTTAACCGACCATTCTGCTGAGGGTGAGTGTCCATCCGGACAGACTGCCTCTGCACCGCAGTGACGGTGCTGTCGGCCAAGGGGCACGCTGCGATGCCGGCATGCCAGGTGTGTGCGTCCGGGCGGGGTGTTTCACCCACAGGCCAGTCCCTGTTCGTGGGACTATAGTCGCTATGGAGACCCAGCGCGGAGCTACGGTCTGCAAGCGCTCGCTGGCACAAACTGGGAGACCGTAAGGCTCTCATATAGCCAGTCCAAAACCCAGCCAGCATTCCACAGGAACTGAAGTCAGCAGCAACAAAAAATAAAATAAAAAAGGTTACCTTTAAGACGTTTAAAACAGAGCTAGGATAAAAAGGTCCCAGCAGGGAGCTGTTTGGCCACTCCTAAGACCAGGCAGCTAAAACTGAAGATGCAACGGGGAGGCCAGGGGTGATACCCCAGGGACCACGCTCCCCTGGGCGTGTTAAAGCCTTTTGCTCTACCTGGTCACTCCTAGTGGGAGGGGGTTATTACCCATCCGTCTATGGACGAAAGAGAAATATGTTTTTTCCATCTTCTCTGTGGGCAGCCGAGCTGACCACTTACAGCGGTCCCGGGCTCCCCAATGTAATGAGAGAGCCTGGGAACAGTGGCAGGTGTCTAGGTGTCTCCTGGAGGGGGGCCTTTAATAAGCCCTGTAAAAATGATCAAGCAGCTGTGAAGCCGATCAGATCGCGTTTACATTAAAGCCGATTGCCAGCTGTAAAAACAACACTAGGTGCATGGCTGCATCTGCCATGATCCTGCTATAACCGCTGGCCTTCCTGGACATATACTGAATATACAAGCAATGGACAGCAAGCGATTAAACTACCTCTTCAAATTATTAGTAGAACAAATGGAAAATATGTACTGGTCTATGCCAGAACTATAGATAGTAAATTACAATATATGGTCCACTTCAGTCAAATACTGCATATATACTACAAACTAATAACCAAACCTGAACTTGCAACAAGCACATCTGTTGCAAAAAGGAAAAAAAGGATACATGACTCAGAATTAAAGTGACTGCTAGCAGCACATACCCAACTATGGTAGTTATAAGTCCTTCAAAATGAGAAGCTTGTACCTGCAAAAAATAAAAATGTATTAGGGCACTCTATAATTATATATATATATATATATATATATATATATATATATATATATATATATATATATATATATATATATATATATATATATATACATACATATATATATATACACACATACATACACACACACATAATATCTCTTCTCTTTCTATATATACACGCAGTGTATATATCTATCTATATACGCATACATACATATATATATACCCATATATAATAGAATTTTTGTAAGAACTTACCGTAAAATTATTTTCTGAGTCCTCTGACAGACGCAGCTACTTCAAAGTTTCCTCCCAAATGGGTAATGCGCCCTCTACAGGAGTAGGATAGGCAGTGAAACTTCAGATGAAAACTTTTCACTAGACACACCTTTACGGGCTGTCCCTTCAGACATTACCCCAGACACATAGTGCTTACTAATCAGTTTTGTAGCAAGCAGTGAAGGAAAACACAACCAACCCCAAAATAGAGGGGCGGGGGCTGCGTCTGCCAGAGGACTCAGAAAAAATAATTTTACGGTAAGTTCTTACAAAAACTATATTTTCTCTTACGTCCTCTGACAGACGCAGCCACTTCATAGTTTCTTCACAAATGGGACGTGTAGGCATGAGGGGTGGGAAGAAACACAAACAACAAAAAACAACGGCAATGATTCATCCAGGCCATTAAAAAACGTAAAAAACAGGCAACAGGAGCTCAACGAACAGGGGCTAACCCCAAAACAAAAATTCACCCCACGAAGAGAAAACCAAGTCTCTTCAGCAAACCGCAGCCTGCAAAACTTTGCGGCCAAAGGAAGCATCCGAGGATGCCTGCAAATCAATCTTGTAGAATTTTGTAAATGTGTGTATGGACGACCAGGTCGCTGTTTTACACACCTGAGCCACAGAAGCCTGATGGCGGAAAGCCCAAGATGCACTCATAGCTCTAGTAGAATGTGCTCTCACAGGGAAAGGAGGAACCTGACCCTTAAGTGAACAGGCCTGGACAATAGTCTGACTGATCCATTTGGAAATGGTTGCAGCGGACACAGCCGAACCATTGAGTGGTCCATCCAGAAGGACAAACAGGGAATCAGACTTCCGAAAAGATTCCGTGGCTGACAGGTAAACCCTGATCCCCCGGACCACATCCAGCAAATGCAAAGCAAATTCTTTGGGATGCTTGGGTTTTGCATAAAGCGAAGGCAAAACGATATCCTCATTGAGGTGGAAAGCAGACACCACCTTAGGGAGAAAGGATTGGTTAGGTCGCAGAACAACCTTATCCCTATGAACGACCAGATAAGGCGAACGGCAGGACAGAGCCACCAATTCAGAAACTCTGCGAGAAGAGGTGATAGCCCCCAGAAAAGCAACCTTCTGGGACAACACAGGAAGAGAGACTTTTCATCCCACGGAGGCAAGGAGGATCTCCTTGGAGGAGCCAGATGACGCACCCCTTGACTAAAGGTGCGAATCAGGGAATTAGTCGCCAAGGGACGCTGGAAGTAAACAGCCAAGGCCGACAACTGATCCTTAATTGTGCCAAACGTTGGTCCAAACCCTTGTGCAAGAAGGCCAAGACCCTCGCCATCAAAAAGGAACGATGATGCGACCCCTGCGACTCACACCAGGCAATGTATGTCTTCCAGGTACGATGATAAATCTTCCTGGAAGTAGCCTTCTGAGCTCTCAGCAAGGTAAGAATCACCGCATCGGAGAGACCTCTGTCTCTCAAAATCTGGCCTTCAACAACCAAGCTGTTAAAGCCAGAGATTGTAAAGCAGGATGGAAAAATCAGCCCTTGAGACAGCAGATTTACCCGCAGAGGCAGCCGCCACGGAGGTTTGACGACCATCTTTACGAGGTCTGCGTACCAAGACTGGCGAGGCCAGTCTGGGGCCACCAGAATCGCCTGCACCTGTTCCTATGCCAACCTGCGGAGGAACTTGGACAACAGTTGATTTGGGGGAAGGCATAAATCAGCCAATACCAGTGCCAATGCGCCACCAACACTTCGGAGGCGTCTGCCAGAGGATCCCGAGCTCTGGCCACAAACCTTTCCACCTTTCTGTTCAGACGAGATGCGAACAGATCCACCTCCGGTGTCCCCCACTGGGCACACAGGAGGTGAATCACCAGCGCATGCAGTGACTATTCCCCCTGATCCAAGGACTGACGACTCAGATAGTCCGTCTGCCAGTTCTCCACTCCAGGAATGTGAACAGTGGAAAGAGCTGGAACGTGTGCCTCGGCCAAGGTCAGAATCTTGGCCACTTCCTTTGCCACCCGGGCACTCCTCACCCCTTGATGATTGATGTAAGCCACAGCCGTGGCATTGTCGGTCTGAACATGAACCAGGTGACCGGGCAACCGAGGTGTCCAATGGAGCAGGCAGAGTTTGATCGCCCTGAGCTCCAGAACATTTATCGGTAAGAAGATTCCTCCCTCGACCACGTTCCCTGGGCACAAAGAGTGCCGGGTACTCCACCCCGGGCTGTCATGCCGGCATCTGTGGTGATCATCGTCCACAAGAGCGGCAGAAAAGACATGCCCTGGCTCAGAGCGGGCGACAGAAGCCACCACGAAAGCTCAGACCGCGTGTAACGGCTCAAGCAAACCATCCTGTCGAAGGACTGAGGGTCCTTGTTCCATTTGGCAAGGATTTCCGCTTGCAGAGTCCTCATGTGAAACTGGGCAAACGAGATTGCCTCGAAGGCGGACACCATCAGCCCCAGGGACCTCATGCAGGTCCGCAGGAAGGAGAGATCGTTGTCCCTGAGGGTCCTGATCTCGCCCTGCAAGGTCAGAAGTTTGTCCTCTGGAAGTAAAATCTTCGCTTGGGTGGAGTCCAAGGCCATGCCCAGATAAGCCAGACATACTGACGGGGTCAGTGCCGAATTCTGGACGTTGATGGTCCACCCAAACTCCCTGAGCATCTGAACCGCAACTGTCAGATCGTCTGCCAGAGTTGCACATGAACCTGCCCTAAGTAGGAGGTCGTCCAGATAAGTGAGGACCGCAATCCCCCACTTGCGCAGCAGAGCCAGTACCGGTGCCAAAACCTTGGTAAAGACCCTCGGAGCAGAAGCTAGACCAAAGGGTAATGCCACAAATTGAAAGTGCTATTCCGCTACTGCAAAGCAGAGATACCGCTGATGACCTTAGTAGGGATGTGCAGATACGCATCTTTTAAATCAATGGAGGCCAGAAAATCTCCTTGGTTTAAAGATGCCACCACCGACCGGGTGGATTCCATCCGAAACTTCTGCACCTGTCCAAAGTGATTCAGGGATTTGAGGTCCAGGATTGGACGCACCTTGCCCTCCTTTCTGGGCACCCTGAACAGGTTGGAATAGAAACCTCAAAACCTGTCCGACTGAGGAACCGGGACAATAAGGCCCTGTGCAAGAAGATCTTGCACTGCCCCCTTGAGATCCGTTAAACGATCCGGAGACAGACGGAGATTTAATAGAAAGAACCTGTCTGCTGGGCGAGAGCGAAATTCGATCGTGTACCCTGTACGAATAAGTTTGTGAACCCATTTGTCTTGAATCAAAGACGTCCAGGGTTCCTGAAAGTAACGCAGACGTCCCCCCACCCCTAAACCGGGTGAGGGCATCCATTCATGCGGAGGAAGACTTGGCCACAGCACCGGACTGACCGGCCTTGGGCTTACCTGACCAAGCCTTCTTGTTGCCGCCAAAGGCCCTTAAAGGTTTACCTTTCTCCTGTGCCCCTGGGGCACGAAAAAGTCCCAGATGAGCCTTGGAGGGGCTCTGCTTACCGTGGGGTGCCTTACCCTTCGTGGACTGGGGAAGAAGAGTACTCTTACCCCCAGTGAGACCCTTGATCATCTCATCCAAGGAGTCACCAAAAAGGCGTTCCCCCAAAAAGGGGAGATCAGATATGGTCTTCTTAGACGCTTGGTCCGCCGATCAGCTCTTCAGCCACACCATGCTGCAAAAAGCAATCCCCCCCCCCCCCACAGACAATCTTGTGACCAGGGAAGCCTTGTCCAGAGCCACATCACACAGATACACCATGGCCTGGGTCATGTGATCCGTGAGCTCAAAGAGTCGGGGGAACCGACTCAGTCAGGTCGCTCTTAAGCACCTTAATCCATTCTGTGACCGTCTGAGAAACCAGCACGAAGGCGAACACAGGCTTAAGAAGGGAGCCCGCCACCAAGTGCAGGTGGCGGGAAAGTGATTCCATGTGCATGTCCACCGGGTCCTTAAACACCAGGGAGTTCTCCACGGGCACCACCATGGATTTATTCAACCGCAATACAGTGTGGTCCACCTTGGAAATCGAGTCTGCAAAGGGATAACGGCGCTGGAAACGCTTGAGCAATGCCAGCACCTGCTTAATGTGCTGCCATTGCTCATTCACGATCTCGTGAAACTCCTCGGGGCACGGGAAAACCTGGCCCGACTTGTGGGCTTTATGGGAAAATCATCAATTTGCAAGTTTCCCTGACTGAGCGAACCAGTGCGTCAACCAGAGCTCGTTCCCGCGCTGCAGCGGGAGAGGACTCACCCTCCTCGCTATCTGAGTGTGAGGACAGGGATCCTTCAGTGAGTGGAGTGTCCGTGGCAACCACATTAGGCTCTGAAACAGAAGACAGAGGGCATCTGCTTTGCTTGAACAGCAACTTGTGACATGACAAGATCTACTTTGAATGCCAAAGTTTCTATGGCTGCAGACAGAGAGGCCAGGGAATGTGATCCGGAGGACCTGGATGTATAGACAAGATCAGTGGGGAAATTGTCACTCTGGGACTCCATATTGGCAATGTTACAAAAAAAAGGTACAATGACCCTTTAAATCCTTGATTGCGGTTTGCACCGCTAAACCGTGCTATTGCTGGAGTCCCCCTTTAGCTAGCAGAGAAACTGATAGAAGCCAAATGTGTCTGGATAGCGCCCAAAAAGGACTAAAGAGCCACTGCTCTCCACGCTGTCTGCAGAAAGTGAAACTGACTGGGAGGAAGTAATCAAAACATCACTAGAGGCCGAAGTCCCTCTGAGCCACAAAAACATGGTGCCATAATAAAGTATAGGGAAAGCACAGGGAAAATGGTGCCGCCCATACAGCACAACATGCCAACATCCAATATGGTGCCCAAAAACTGCGCCAAACACCTAGCCAGGCCAGAAAATGGCTGCTGCCCTTACACTGAAGCCACCTGGCTGCCCGCACCTAAAATGGCGGTCGAAAACGGTGCCAGCGATCAGGTGCCCAGGGAACAAGGCCACCTCGGGAAACCACCACAGGGAACCCCCCAGGACAAGGTACTAGTCATACACGCCCCCCCCCCCCCCCGGGAGGGCAGGACCTTTCCTGACAGGCAAGGGGGACCTCACAGAGACCGCAGCTCTGACATCCGAAGGAGTGGGCCCACATCACCCCCACAGATGACTGGGGGCATAGCGTCACTCACCATACCATGGACCGTGGGGCTCCGCTCTGATACAGCTCGCCTCCCACCCTGAGTGGAGGTGCTGTCAGCCAAGAGGGGTACGCTGCAACTCAGGGCGTTCCAGGTTCATGCGTCCTGGTGAAAGTGCTCTCCGCAGGCTCATCCCCATCCGTCGGTGCACCGTTGTGGCGAGGCCTGAGCAAAACCACAACCTGCACACGCTCGCTGACCAGGCTGAGAGACCACAAGGATCTAGATTATCCAGTGCGAAACCCCAGCCCGGCTGTCGCTTGTAGTTCACCAGGAGGATACCCCTGACACTAGCTAGCGATAATGAGTATAGAAAAAGTAAAAGAAACATTTCTCAAAGAAAATAAAAACTGAGACCAGAGTCCCAGCAGGGAACTTAGGTCTTACTCCTAAGCTAGGCAGCAAGAAACTGATTAGTAAGCGCAATGTGTCTGGGGTAATGTCTGAAGGGACAGCCCCTAAAGGTGTCTCTAGTGAAAAGTTTTCCTATGAAGTTTCACTGCCTAGCCGACTCCTGTAGAAGTTGCATTACCCATTTGTGAGGAAACTATGAAGTGGCTGCATCTGTCAGAGGAGGTAAGAGAAATATATATTATATACACACACACACACACACACTGATCAGCCATAATGCTATGACCACCCATTATAACTTATTGAGACCTGGCGTCTACTAGACCTCTGAAGGCATGCTGTGGTAAGGTAAGCCAATAGTAGCAGATCCTTCTAATTTTGAGGTGGGGCCTCTATAAATTGAACTGTTTTTTCCAATGAATCCCACAAATGCTCAATTGGACTGAGATCTGGAGGCCAAGTCAAAACCTCAAAGCTTGTTTTAATCCTCAAACCATTTATGAATTCATCCAATCAGGTCATCCCACCAACCTGTGCATCAATGAGCCTTGGCCACCCATCATCCTGTCACCGGATTTCATTCCCTTGACTTACTTTTGGTAGGTCCTGGTCCCTGCAGCCTGGGAACATCCCACAAAAGTTGCAGTTTTGGAGATGCGCTGACCCAGTAGTTTACCCATTATAATTTGACCATTGTCAAAGTTGGTCAAAACCATACGCGTGACCATTTTTTATGCATTTAACACTTCAGGGACACCACATTCACTTGCTGCCTAAATTATCCCACCATTTCCAGATGCCATTGTAATGAGATAACCAATGTCATTCACTTTAAATGTTTAGGCATCCTCATGTTTATTTCTTGCATTTGAATTAGTATGACACAAAAAATTGGAGGGGGGGGGGGGTGGTCATGACCGGCCACGGACCTGTATGGAAGCAACGTGAGAGAGCTCCTCTGTCGGGACTCTGCGAGCGGCGATCACAGAAACAGGGGTGACCCAGCCAGCAATTTATCCTCTCCACAATCTCCCGGAGCACCCGCCCGTCATGTCCAAAAGACGAAACGCCCACTCCAGCCCGCAGAAACGTACTGATTTCTACCCATGGGCTGGAGCAGGGCTACAACAAAATGGTGTCAGCAGCCGTTCTCTTCATGAAGCACAGGGAGACACAGCATCTCCAGGATGGGCACAAGCTTCAGCCACATCGGTCCCAGAAAACATGCCTGCAATCCAAGAAGCCACTGGTGAGTCCTCCCCCCCCCCCCTGACTCCCCCACAACAAGCAGCCCTACTAAAATTAAAAAATACAGGAATGAGGGACTGGGATCTAATGGTCAAACCCCTAATAGGCCGCATAAGACCCCTTGAGGACTACCCCTCCTCCACTCAACCTGCCTCTCCTGCTGACCCAAAAGAGATGCTCCTCTCTCAAAGAATCACTCCACATTGGTATGACTAACATGCTGCATAATGAGACATCTGCAGTCCATGATCTTACTATCAGACTGACACATGCTGTAGATAAAATAGGGGACATTTGCCATGCGCATAATGATGTTACTGATGCGTACAAAGACCACGAAGAAGAAATTAAACGTCTATCGGCTAAAGTAGTGGACCTTGAAGATCGCTCATGCCGCAACATCATCAAGTTCTGCAGTATACCCGAAACGATCACACAAAACCGCTGTTACATGACTACCTGCACCAACTACTCTCAGAACTTCTGCCAGCAGCATCCAACATGGAATTGCGCATAGACAGAGCACATGGAATTCCCAAACCTTTATATCTAGCCGAAACTAGATCACAACTTTTAGGATTGAATATCTCACCGCTATTACAACTTATAAAAGCTAATACACCTTACGTATGGGCATCCTCGCACATTAAATACTTAGGGATAAATATCCCCTCCTCACATGATAAAATATTTGCAGTGAACTACCAATTCTTCTTGGCTAATCTCCCCCAGGAACTTTCTAAACTGATGGTTACCGAGCTCTCTGACCTAGGCTATCTGACCTATCATAAGGCTTACCTATATAGGTACTGTAAATATCTCCTAAACTTGCACCGTTGAGGAGATATTGCACGGCCTACCTGTGATTACATTGCACGGCCTACCTGTGACGTGAGCGCCGGCTCCCGCCAATCAGATGGCAGGATGACGCGAACCAGGAAGCAGGACGGCCGAACATGTCGGCTGTGTCACCGGTGAGCAGGCGGCACTGCGGAGGCTTCATTCTGAGGTATTTCATAATGAGCTAGTATGTGATGCATACTAGCTCATTATGCCTTTGTCTTTCAGGTTTTTTTTTTTCTTTGGAGGTTTACAACCTCTTAACAATGACCTCAAATGATATGCCAAGATTATAGCAAATTGTCTAATTGATGTATTACCCATGTTAAGGCACCCTGACCAATAGGGTTTTACCAACGGTTGACAAACATCGTATGCCACCTGACGCATGATAAATATAAATCAAGCCCAGACATCCCAGATGCCTTCTCTACTGCTATCTCTGGATGCAGAGAAAGCATTTAACAGGGTTCACTGTCCCTACCTAGCTAAAACCCTGAAAAAAATGTGGCTTTCATGTTGATATTTACTCTGCTATCATACTCCCAACCCATCAGCTCAAGTCTATATTTCGGGAATGCTCTCCAAACCTTTTAACAACTTTAATGGCACGAGACAGGGATGTCCTCTTTACCCTCTCCTTTTTTACCTGCTAATGGAACCCCTGGCTGAAACTATCAGAATAAATGAAAATTTCAGGTTTTACCATCGGCAGAGCACAAAAACGTATTCGCTGACGACATTATCCTAATGTTCACAAACCCGGCTGTTATCCGAATTTAGCGTCATATCTTACTATAAAGTTAATGCCTCAAAAGCCTCCATATTAGACCTAGGGATCCCCTCATCTCTTAAAACTACCGTTCAAGCTCAACATCTATATGTCTGGCCTCTGACTCCATTCCCTACCTGGGTATCAAGTTAACTAAACAAGTTTCTTCTCTGTATCAAGCAAATTACGCTCCCCTCCCTTCAGTCTCTCCCTAGAGATTTAGATGCCCTGGGAAAAACTATGTTATCCTGGTCAGGGAGATTAGCTTAACTTAAAATGCTTAAACCCCCCCAATTGCTATATCCCTTTAGGGTGCTCCCTACTACCATACTGCAGGGGCATAACTACAGGGGTTGCAATTGCAACCTGTGCGGCTTCCCTGCACACCTGGAAAAGAGGGGCGGCAGGGGCAGCATGTAAAGAAATCACTGTCTTCCTTTTTCCTCCTGTAGCTGCAGGAGGAAAATGGAGGAGATTGGATCCTCAGCATGCCACCCCTGTCGCTCCTTCTATCCAGTTCTGCTGTCTCTGGGCCCCTGTCTGCTCCCCTGATTCTCCCCCCCCCCCGCGCTGCCGGCTTCCTCCCTCCCCCTCTTCTACCGGCTGCTGCAGGGGATGTGTCACAAGGGAAGGGGTTGGTAAATATGTACCCAGCTCCTTCCTTTTCTGAATGGACAGAGTCATAGTCAGTGACATTGTAAAAAAAAAAAAATCATAAAAACTGAATTTTTGTAAAATTTTACCGTAAAATTCCTCTCTCTAAATCCTCCGGCAGTCGCCGCCCACTCATACAGTTTTCACCAATGGGTATTGACTTCCGCTCCGCAGGAGTAGCTAGGCATAAGACTTGTTAGAAACAAAAGCTTTTAGCATAGACACACCCATGGGGGCTGTCCCACTGGTCAATACCACCCTGCAGTCACCACCCTAACTCAGTTTGGTAGCATAGCAGTAAGTGTACAAGAAAAACCACAAACAAGGGGCGGGGAAGGCGACTGTCGGAGGACTCGGGGAAAGGAACTTTACGGTAAGATTTTACAAAAATTCAGTTTTCTCTTACGTCCTCCAACAGTCGCCACCCACTCATACAGTCTTCACCAATGGGATGTCCCAAAGCAGTGTAGACATGAGGGGTGGGAGACGCAACCGTATAAAAGGCAACGCAGTACCCACATCAGAGAAAGGAACCTTACATGCACAGTAAGAGAACCGTCTGGGCAACAGAAAAGGCTCAACAGGAGCAACTACCCAGGAAAGCAAATAACCCAGGGTATAAACAACCCCAACAGCCAGGGACCCATAAAAAAACAAGGGTCCCCTATGGCACTGCCGCACTGAGAACTTTGCGGCCAAAGGGGGCATCAGCTGATGCCAGAACATCAATCTTATAGAATTTGGAAAAAGTGTGCACCGATGACCAAGTCGCAGCCTTGCACACCTGGGTCACTGAAGCCTGATGCCAGTAGGCCCAGGACGTACTCACCGATCTGGTAGAGTGCGCCTTAACAGGGAAGGGCCGAACCCGTTCCTTTAAAGCATAGGCCTGTTCAATGGTCTGTCTGATCCATTTGGCAATGGTCGCCGCAGATGGAGCCATACCCTTCCGAGGTCCCTCAGGAAGGACAAAGAGGGAATCTGATTTCCGAAAGGATTCAGTGGACGACAGGTGAACCCTGATTGCCCTGACAACATCCAAGGAATGCAACGCAACCTCCTTAGGATGTTTAGGCTTCGCACAGAGCGAAGGCAAAACAATGTCCTCATTAAGATTAAAGTCAGACACCACCTTAGGGAGAAAAGACGAATTAGGTCGCAAGACCACCTTATCTTTATGGACCACCAGGTAAGGAGAGCGGCAAGACAACGCCGCCAACTCCGACACTCTGCGAGCCAAAGTGATCGCCATTAAAAAGACAACCTTCTTGGACAGCAGAGGCAACGATATCTCCCGGATGTTTTCAAAGGGAGAATGCTGCAACGCGGACAGAACCAAGTTCAAGTCACACGGAGGTAAAGGCTCCCTCCGGGGAGGGGCCAAATGTCGCACACCTTGAATGAAGGTGCGAATTAAGGAATGAGATGCCACAGGGCGTTGGAAAAGAACAGCCAGTGCAGAACCCTGGCCCTTGATCGTGGCAGGCGCTGGTCCACACCAGTCTAGAGGAAAGCCAACACTCTTGTCACCGAGTATGAGCAGGAGAAAACCCCCTGGACTCACACCAGGCAAAATAGGCTTTCCAGGTACGGTAATAAATTTTTCCAGACGAGGCTTTTCTAGCCTTGATTAGGGTCGGAATGACCTCTGGGGAGAGACCCCTGTCTCTCAGGACCTGGCTTTCAACAGCCAGGCCGTTAAAGCCAGCGACAGTAAAGCAGGATGGAAGATTGGTCCCTGAGACAGCAGATCTTCTCGCATCGGCAGCTGCCAAGGAGGCTCGACTGCTAGGTGAACGATGTCCGCGTACCCGGACCGGCGTGGCAAGTCCGGTGCCACCAGAATCACCAAGTTCGGTTCCGAGGTCAAACCTGCAAAGGAACCTGGATAACAACTGAATCGGAGGAAAGGCATACATCAGATGATACTGATGCCAAGGGACCACCAGAGCATCCGAAGCGTCCGCCAGAGGATCGCGCGTTCTTGCCACAAACCTTTCCACCTTGTGGTTTAGCCGAGATATGAACAGATCCACGTCCGGGGATCCCCACTTTGCACACAGCATTTGGAAGACCTCCGGGTGTAGGGACCATTCCCCCTGATCCAGGGTCTGGAGGCTCAGATAATCGGCCTGCCAATTCTCCACACCCGGAATGTGAACTGCCGAAAGCGCCGGGACATGATCCTCAGCCCAAGACAGAATGCCGGTTCACCTCTCGGGCCGCCCGAGCACTCTTGGTGCCCCCTTGGTGGTTTATGTAAGCCACCACGGTAGCATTGTCCGTCTGTACCCGTATGGGACGGCCACGAAGTCGATCCGACCACTGGAAGAGACACAGTTTGATCACTCTCAATTCCAATATGTTGATCGGAATGGAGGTTTCCTCCTCCGACCAAGTGCCCTGGGCAGACAGGTTGCTCAGTACTCCACCCCAGCCCGACAAGCTGGCATCCGTGGTAATCACTGTCCACAGTACCGGACGGAACGACTTTCCGTCCGACACAGCCGGGGACTGAAGCCACCACAGAAGATCCATTCTGGTCCGGCGACTCAACGAAACACTCAGATCCAAAGACTGAGGTAGTCTGTCCCACCTGGCCAGGATCTCCGCTTGGAGAGACCGTGTGTGAAACTGAGCAAAGGGTATCGCCTCGAAGGCTGACACCATCAACCCCAGGCACCGCATACAGGTCCTGAGTGACAAGGATTCGTTGTCCCCAAGGGACCTGATCTCGTTCTGAAGAGCTTGTCCTCCGGCAGGAACAACTTCGCTTGAGCAGAGTCCAGAACCATTCCCAGATAGGGAAGACGAACCGAAGGAGACAAAGTCGACTTCTGAACGTTGATGGTCCAACCAAACTCCTGGAGCGTCTGTACCGTAGTCGACAGATCGCACAACAACAGGCTCTGACTGGCACTCGATCTTAACAGGAGATCGTCCAGATATCCCAAGACCGCAATGCCCTGTGCCCTCAACAGGCCCAGAACAGGCGCCAGCACTTTAGTAAAGACTCTTGGAGCCGAAACAAGATCGAAAGGTAACGCTACAAACTGATAGTGGTCCTCCGCTATGGCGAACCGGAGGTACCGCTGATGACCCTCGAAAATGGGGATGTGCAGGTACGCATCCTTTAGGTCGATAGAGGCCATGAATTCCCCTGGACTCAGGGAGGCCACCACCGAGCGGATGGATTCCATGCGGAATTTTCAAACCCGCACAAAGCGGTTCAGAGCTTTTAAGTCCAGGATAGGACGCACCTTGCCCTCCTTTCTGGGCACAGTGAACAGATTCAAGTAAAACCCCCGAAACCTGTCCCGATGAGGCACCGGGACAATCACCCCCTGGACAAGGAGGTCCTGCACCGCTTGATGCAGGTCCTGCAGGCGCCCTGGGGTCAAATGAAGATTTGAGGGAAAGAATCTGTCCGCCAGCCGTGAAAGGAATTTGTCTTGTACCCTGATTGAATGATTTCCTGAACCCACCTGTCCGTGATTCGGAGCAGCCAAGGTTGGAGGAAACCGCGCAAACGTCCCTCCACCCCTGAGACGGGTGAGGGCGTCCCTTCAGGCAGAGACGGATTTTGCTTGCCCGTCCAGGGCTTTTTCTGGCCACCCTGGCCCTTGAAAGGTCCTTGTTTTGTGGCTTGAAGGCACGAAAGGACCCCTGATTGGGTCTAAAGGCGGGACCCCGCTTGCCGCGAAAGGGCTCGTTCTTCCACTTTTGGGGCAGCAGAGTGCTTTTGCCCCCAGTGACTCCTTTCACCAAGGTATCTAAAGCCTCGCCAAAAAGGCGAGACCCTGCATACGGAAAATCAGCCACCGTTTTCCGTGACGTCTGGTCAGCCGACCAACTCTTCAGCCAGATCAGTCGACAGTTAAGCACTGCGACACTAGACAGGCGTGCAGCCAAAGGGGCCTCATTCAAGGCTGCATCGCACAAATACATGACCCCTTGATGAATTTGGTCCACCATGTCCAGCGTAGCAGGTGGGGCAGAATCAGTCACAAGAGTGCGTCTAAGCACCTTAGTCCAATCCGCCACAGCCTGAGCCACCATCGAAAATAGGTTTGAGCATGGAATCCGCCACCATGTAGGCATGGTGGGCCAGAGACTCCAACCTCCTGTCCGTAGGATCCGGGAACACCGGGGCATCAACCAAAAGTAGCCTAGTTTAACACGGCCACCGTGTGATCCACTTGGGGAGCCACACACCAGCGTGAATCCGTAGAAGGCGCAAAGGGGTAAAGCAGTATAAACCAATTAGGCACTGTGAAAGGGCGTTTCAAACTGCGCCATTGTTCACTCACAGTGTGATGAAACTCAGCGGGGCAGGGAAAAACCTGCGCCAACTTGCGGGACCTATGTGTACCAAAAGATGACAGTGATGAGCGAGACCCTGAAAAGGGCACGCCAGCCACAGCAGCCACATCACCATCTGAATCAGAGGAGAAAGATATTTTATGCCTTTTTCTAGCATCCCGTTCAGCCATCAGCACCTCCATTTTTGACACTAAAGTCGCCACCACAGCGGCCAAATTAGGCATAACGGGGGGGTTCAGCAGAACTGGGGTCCCCCACCAAGGCTGGGGGGAATTTGCTGTCCTGAGATTCCATTGCAGAAATAGAATGAAGAAAAGTACTGGCCCTTTAAAAGTGATGCGGATTGCGCAGGCCACCGCTAAATACACTGTGTACACAGACCCCCCAAAAGGGGCAAAACTGAGCCAGAAAGGACAAAAGAGAAAAATATGGAAGAGACAGTCTGCAGAGCCCCACAGAGTGTTACCACACTGATCGCTGCTCCAGAGGAAAAGGAAGTGAGGTCACCAGAGGCTGAACTATATGCTGCAAGGCTAAGGGAAAATGGCTGCCCATAGAAAGTAATGGAAGGCTTCGGCAATATGGCCGCCGACATGTGCTTGGAACCATCGTTCTGCCACACACAAAATGGTGCCAAAACACTACATAGCAAGCTGTTAGCAAAGCCCACAGTGAAGCCAGACATGCTGCCCACACCCAAAATGGCGGACCGCACGGTTTTTAGCCGCAGCAGCCGCCGCACACACAGTCTGCACCTCCCAAACACCTAAGTGACACAGGAGAGGGGCCCCCAAAACCACACAGCGCCAGCAGTGCAATAAAAAAGACCCCCACAGGGATCGCATCAGGGAGCCTCACAAACGCACAGACATGAGGGGACACGCAGCAACACAGGACTGCCACCCCAGACACATGCCCCACAAAGAAAGTATTTACCTGTACCGGATGGCGTGGGGTGCCTCCATTAAACGGAAAGCCTCTGTCCTCAGATGACAGGGAATGCCGTCAGCCAAAAAATGTAGGACACTGCAGCACTGAACCGCAGATGTGTCCAGTGAGGTAGCCACCTCACAGGCTGCATCCCTGCTGCGAACAGAGATGGGTCGTTCATAGTGCCAGGGCGAGCCATAGCCGAACGCTCAATGGCGGGCTGGGGATCCATCTGACCCTCTGCCCTGGAGAGCCAGGGCGGCCAGTCCGATTCCCAGCTCCGCAAAATCCATCTTCATCCGAAAGATATTTTGTCAACTAAAGCTGACAAAATAAACAGCTAGTTAGGCAAAGAAAAAACTGACATTCTTGCAAATAAAAATCAAAAGAAAAGATTAGAAGGCTGAGACTGTAGCCCCAGCACAGGGAAACCCATCTACTCCTAACGCTAGGCAGAGACAAACTGAGTTGGGATGGTGACTGCAGGGGGGTATTGACCAGTGGGACAGCCCCCATGGGTGTGTCTATGCTAAAAGCTTTTGTTTCTAACAAGTCTTATGCCTAGCTACTCCTGCGGAGCAGAAGTCAATACCCGTTTGTGAAGACTGTATGAGTGGGTGGCGACTGTTGGAGGACGTAAGAGAAATAATACAATTAAAATACCAAAAAATAAAAACTACTGACACCAGTGGGTGAACTTCCAGGATCGCAAAGGTCACACTTGCGACTGGGCCCTGGCATTCCACCACCGTGGGGAGATCCAAGATGGCAGGAAGAGGGCCAACCGCAGAACTTGTTAAAGGGTCCCGCTACAGGACCGTAATAAAGGGCCCATGGCTGCTCAAAGGCATTACCCAACTGTCTGATTTATACATGCATGACCTTCTCAAACCCTTCACCAGGCTACAAGCTGAGTTTGCCTTACCCACACCAGAATTCGATAGATACTTGCAGATAACCCACTGTTTGCTACATAACACCCATGTACTCAAACCCACTCCCTAGAACAGCTTGGTAATAACTAAACAGCAAAAACAGCTGGAAAGGTATCACATGGTTTTATGACCTACTACAAGACAAAAAATCTTTCCAAAAGCTACCCTCTTTGATCAAATTAGAAACGGATCAAGGCCAAGCCTTTAATGAATCTCAATGCTTAATAGCATTATGAGCCACATTTAAAACTACTTGTTCCACCACCCTTTGGGAACTGTCCCATAAGAGAAGTTTGTGTTGGTACCCAACTCCAGCTCGATTGCATGCATGGGACCCCTCCACTCCATCTAAGTGCTGGAGGGACTGTGGGGGGAACGGGAAACCGCTTACATATTTTCTGGGGGTGCCCTAAAATAACTGCTTTTTGGTCTGCAATCTTCCAGCTACTCAGCAAGATTTTATGTGCATCTGTCTCCCTATTCCCTCAACCAGCTCTCTTAAACTTGGGCATAGAGAACTACCTGCATCACCTACGTAAAATACTTGTACATATTATACTTGCGGCTAGATTAGCCTTAATCAGACGATGGAAATCCCCTAACCCTCAATCTTTTAATGAAGTGACAACACTAACCCACACCCATGTCAGCTAAAAATGCATGCTTGCCTCCGCCGAAGGTAACTTTCTGAAGGCTGAGAAAGTCTGGTCCCATTGGTTTAAATGGTATAACCATAAAACGAAATCTTCGTCCTACTGCTCTGTTTTCTCTCACTGAGTTCGCCCCTTTCACTTCCGTGCTAATGGTTCAAGATTACACCAAGGTATAGAGTCTATAACACCACTCCCACTTTTCTTTAAATGGTTAACTGCATTGTCTCTTGTTGAAATTGTTTGTGTATTTTGTTATTTAATTTGCTGGTTTCATTCAAACAGTACGTAATGTTCCCATGTCTGTTTTTCTCTAATATTGAAACAAGAAATGCATGCTCAATTGGGTTGAGATCAGGTGATTGACTCGGCCATTGCAGAATATTTCACTTTTCATTCAAAAGCTCCTGGGTTGCTTTTGCAATGTGTTTTGAATCACCGTTCATCTGTACTGCGAAGAGCCGTCCAATCAACTTTGCTGCATTTGGCTGAATCTGGGCCAAATAAGACACACACAAAATAAGCATACTTCTTGTACACATTCAACAAGTTGTAGAAATCCGTACAAAACAAAAAAAAGCATGTCACAGCCTGGGATCAGAGGCAAACCATTCATAGAATAAAAAAGCCAGATTAGACTTTGCCAAAAAACAAAAAAAAACAACAGACCAGTTCTGGAAAAGCATTCTTTGAACGGAGGAAACTAAGATTAATCTGTTCCAGGATGACGGGAAGAAAAAAGTGTGGAGAAGGCTTGGAATAGCCCATGATCCAAAGCACACATCTGTAAAACATGGTGGAGGTAGTGTATGACATGGGCATACATGGCTTCCAGTGGCATTGGGTCATTGGTGTTTATTGATGATGTGACAGAAGACTGAAGCAGCTGTACCTCTCTAAACACTGCAGAATTGATCCAGCTGCTTCAGTCTTCTGTCACATCATCAATAAACTCCAATGATCCAATGCCACTGGAAGCCATGTATGCCATGTCATCACACTACCTCCACCATGTTTTACAGATGTTGTGTGCTTTGGATCATGGACTATTCCAAGCCTTCTCCACACTTTTTTCTTCCCGTCATATTGTAACAGATTAATCTTGGTTTCCTCCATTCAAAGAATGCTTTTTCAGAACTGGTCTTTTTTTTTTTTGACATTTTTTTTTGGCAAAGTCTAATCTGGCTTTTCTATTCTATGAATGGATTGCCCAGGCTGTGACATGCTTTGTTTTGTACTGAAGTATGCTTTTTTTTTTTGTGTGTGTCTTCTCAAACTTTTCTTGATTCAAAAAAAAAAAAAAAAAAATGGTTTACATCTTGTGGTGAACCCTCTGTATTTGCTCTTGTGAAGTCTTCTCTTGATTGTAAGCCGACAATGATACGCCTACCTCATGGAGAGGGTCCTTCACTTGTTGTAAATGTGTTTTTTTTTTCTTACCATAGAAAGGATCCTGCGATCATCCATCACTGTTGTCTTCCTTGGACGTCCAGGCTTTTTTATGTTCCAGAGCTCCCCAGTACCTTGTTCTTTGGCCACTCAATGTTGCTGCTATCTCTCTGATGGAATTGTTTAGCTTTTGAAGACTTACAATTGACTGTTTTACTTGCAGTTCCTTGGAACACATGATGTAGGATCACAGCAAAAAAATTCCAAATGCAAATACTACACTTATAATCAACTCCAGACCTTTTACCTGCCTAATTGATGGAAGAAATTACAAAGGAGTAGACCACACCATAAACAGCTTTTGATTCAATTGTACAAATACTTTTGGTCCCTTGAAAAAGGGGGGATAGCTATTAAGAGCCGTAATTCCTAAACCCTTTCTCTGATTTGGATGTACAGTACATACCCTGAGAGTGTACACTTTCAGCCCATAGCCATTAAATAACTATAGCTTGGATATGTTTTGACAAATAACTAAAAGAAACTAAAATTGTGCCTGTATCCAAATATATGTGAACCTAACTGTATAACAATGCGCAAACACATACTAATTTTAATATAGCTCCAAAAAGAAGAATTCATTTTCAAGTTAGTAATTTTTAAACAGACATTACAAGTGAATGAATTATACTTACATAGTCTTCAAATCCAAGACCAACAACAGAAAAATGACCAATGTGATAAGGACAAAAAGCTGCATGAGAAAGGAGAACAGTTATGTACTTAATTACTAGGTGAAACAGACACACAATGTACAACACAGGCACTTGCTCATTCCATGAGCTCATAAGGAGGCATAAAATATTTCATAAAGATTATGTAAGGAGACAATTTTTAGCAATGAATATATGTATGGTAATTATGATCACATTTAGGTTTCCCATAACATTTCTTTTATTGGGTCATATGAGAATAATAAAAGCGGTCGTTGCATTTGAGAATACTAATTCCCTGGCTGTATTAGGAACATTATGCCACACCCTTTTGCTTGAATAATTTGTTAGTCTAACAATCACAGACAGTCTGGCAATGTCCTCCCACTGATGCATTTTGCCCCCAACTGAGGGTTCAGCTCAGAGCAGGAAGAGATTAAAGGAAATTAGCATGTGTGAGAAATACCCCAAAGCAAACTTCTAAAGTAATGCAAAGTGAAAAAGGAATAAAAAAGGTATTCCCCATCACCTTAAATATAATAAGCATTATTCATAAAAATCATCTTTTTAAAAACACTTAACAAAATGCTTCATTTGTAGAACAATGAATGAACAATTTTTCCTTTAACAGGGCTCTTATCAGAGACTCTTAAATACAGGTGGCCTAATGCACTTCCCAAAACAATGAATAAAAAATGGATGGCAAAATGCCCCACTGGCATACTCTTTTGCTCCACAGCATCAATTTTTAAAGTGGTCATATTAAAAGGAAAAAGACTCAACATTGCATGATAAAGGAGGAGGAGGGAGGTTTGGGACTTTAAATGAAGCACAAGGCTATAAAGTGCCAAAAAAGGCAATGTATAACAACGTGTTTATTTGTACATATAAACATGTTGACTAGTTGCAAAATACAATGAATAAATAGTATTGTTCATTAATAACACATAGTACATGTATATACTCAGACATATCCCCACACCCCCGTTGTGTGGCTGGTGTTGTTTGGTGACCTAGACCTCCCTATCAAGATACATTGATGGATGATGATAGTAAAAACGAGTAATAGATCAGATGGTAGTAATGGCGTAGCATCGAAAATGCCTCTACGCGTTCCGTGTTTTCTTTCCACTCATCAGGAGCCGATGCAGGGTAAATATGCTTGTATCTGCAATGAAGTGCATATACAGTAGCTCACAAAAGTGAGTATGCCCCTCATTTGTTTGTAAATATATTATATCTTTTAATGTGACAACACTGAAGAAATGACACTTTCTTACAATGTGTACAGCTTGTATAACAGTGTAAATGTTCCCTCAAAATAACAGACAATCATCAATGTCTAAACCGCTGGCAACAAAAGTGAGTACACCCCTAAGTGACAATGTCAAAATTGGGCCCAATTAGCCATTTTCCCTCCCCAGTGACATTTGACTCGTTAGTGTTACAATGTCTCAGGTGTGAATGGAGAGCAGGTGTGTTAAATTTGGTGTTAAATTATCTCACTCTCTCATACTGGACACTGGAACTTCAACATGTCACCTCATGGCAAAGAACTCTGAGGATCTGAAAAAAAAAAAAATAATTTGTTGCTCTACATAAAGATGGCCTAGGCTATAAGAAAATTGTCAAGACCCTGAACCTGAGCTGCTGCACAGTGGCCAAGACCATTCAGTGGTTTAACAGGACAGGTTCCACTCAGAAAAGAACTCGCCATGGTCGATCAAAGAAGCTGAGTGCACATGCTCAGCATCATATTCAGAGGTTTTCTTTGGGAAATAGACAAATTAGTGCTGCCAGCATTGCTACAGAAGTTAAAGGGGTGGGGGGGGGGGGGGTCAGCCTGTCAGTGCTCAGACCATACGCTGCAAACTGCATTAAATTGGTCTGCATGGCTGTCGTCCCAGAAGGAAGCCCCTTCTAAAGATGATGCACAAGAAAGCATGCAAACAATTTGCTGAAGACAAGCAGACTAAGGACATGGATTACTGGAACCATGTCCTGTAGTCTGACGAGACCAAGATAAACTTGTTTAGTTTAGATGGTGTCAAGCGTGTGTGGCGACAACCAGGTGAGGAGTACAAAGACAAGTGTGTCTTGCCTACAGTCAAGCATAGTGGTGGGAGTGTAATGGTCTGGGGCTGCATGAGTGCTGCTGGCACTGGGGAGCTACAGTTCATTGAGGGAACCATGAATGCCAACATGTACTATGACATACTGAAGCAGAGCATGATCCTCCTCCCTTCAGGGACTGGGCCGCAGGGCAGTATTCCAACATAATGACCCCAAACACACCTCCAAGACGACCACTGCCTTGCTAAAGAAGCTGAGGTTAAAGGTGATGGACTTGCCAAGCATGCCTCCAGACGTAAACTCTGTTGAGCATCTGTGGGGCATCCTCAAACAGAAGGTGGAGGAGTGCAAGGTCTCTTTCACCTACATCCCCCAACTTCGTGATGTGGTCATAGAGGAGAGGAAGAGGACCCCAGTGACAACCTGTGAAGCTCTGGTGAACTCCATACCCAAGAAGGTTAAGGCAGTGCTGGAAAATAATTGTGGCCACACAAAATATTTACACTTTGGGCCCAATTTGGACATTTTGACTTAGAGGTGTACTCACTTTTGTTGACAGTGGTTTATACATTAATGGCTGTGTGTTTAGTTATTTTGAGGGGACAGCAAATTTACACTGTCATGCAAGCTATACACTCACTACTTTACATTGTAGAAAAAAAGTGTAATTTCTTCAGTGTTGTCACATGAAAAAGTATAATAAAATATTTACAAAATGTGAGGATGTACTCACTTTTGTGAGATACTGTATATGTAGTCTATTAAATACACCCTCCCCATCCCCCCCCAGTTCATTAAGTTTGCAGGACCCTTGACCCACATTTAATGGAGGTACTGTGTTGGTTCGTTTGTACACATAGTTGCATTTCTACCTATGTACCGCATTGTATTGTCATATTGCACTGCAAAACTTTAATACATTTTCATTATAAAAAAAAGAAATACAAAAAAAAAAAAAGGAGAAAGAAGAGAAAAGGGGGAGAGACACCCCCTCCCCCCGGTTATTCACAGGTCAGCTAAAAGTTTCCAAATGAGGTGCTGGAAGCTGAAGACCTGGTGGGGGACTCATCTCCGGGAACTAGGACTGCGCATCTTCACTTACCTCACGATTCTATGTGATGCGATTATTAGGGTCGCGATTCGATACTGCGATGCATCACAATGCATCACGATTACTGCCCAATGCCCATGTCCAGCCCACTGGTTTTCAAAACTTTATAAAAAAAACAAACAATCAAGCAGTCA